>NC_067196.1:87562863-88223363 GCF_000699445.3 Schistosoma haematobium | reverse complement strand
TCCTACTTTTTATTAGTTCTTCAAATAAAATCAGTTTCCCAACCGTATTTCAGTGACTTTCTTTTCGGCAATATCAGTTACTCATACTATACAATCATATTTTTAATGAACTTACAAGTAAAATAATCTAGTCAAAGATAGGAGGATGATTACATCATACCATGTATCAAAGAAAGTTGCTTAATCATCGAGAATTGAAGAGAGGTAATAAGATGAAGCTAAATGCAAGAAGGATAATTGCCCACTTGACGAATATAGTAAGGGTGAAGAATAAATTAAAAACATGAAGGTGAAAATAACGAATAACTGAAATTAAGGAGATTAAATAGATTAGAAGAATGTAATAAAAGTAAATCACCATTTATGAAATCTATGTTATAGGGTTATAGAAGAATGATGGCTTTGGATATTTCAGGTTTGAAAAAAAATCGGGTTTCTAGTGCCTCTTCAACTCATGAGAAAGTCTGTCCTTTATACATCCACGAATGATGGAGCGGCTAAAAAGGAGGATACGAAACTTGGTGATATAAAAAGTTTTTCTTAATAATTTCGTTAGACGATTCTTCGAAATCTCCACAGCAGTATTCCCCTCGGACACAATTTTCATAGAGTTATCTTAGAAACTAAATGACGTTTTTCAAATATTAATTTAGATTTCATGTTTCTCTCAACAAGTCTGGGTGGATAGTTGGAATTTGAATAGGTCCATATCTATCGTGTCTGCTAAAAATACTCGTCTAGATTGAATTAAACTCATTTTCCTATTTAATAAAACCCAGCTATGAAAATTCATGAAATGTTCATTTCAAGTTGATTTTCGGATATATATAGATCTTCATAATTGATTGCGTGTCTAGTCCTTACTAGGCCCGATCGAATGCTACCGACCATGTTGCAATGTGGCCACCAGCCTAGGTGACTCGACACTGCGTGCACTATTGTGAGATTAGATGGTGGTTGGAGGTAGTCGACAGGAAACCCTGGACCCGGGTTTCGTGCTACTTGGCACTCGTCAGCAAGGTGTACTTGTAATCGATAGCATTCGATCGGCACTAGTAAGGACTAGACACACAATCAGTTGAAATTACATCTCAGTCCTACAGGAAGTCGGTCGCGGCTCGGATAGCTCAGTGGTAACGTCTCTGACTGTGAAGCTGGGTGACACGAGATCGAATCCGCCAGGGAGCACCAGTTCCTTCAAGATTACAGATACACCTTGCTGACGAGTGCCAAGTAGCACGAAACCCGAGTCCAGGGTTTCCTGTTGACTACCTCCAACCACCATCTAGATCTTCATAATGTACCATCTTATCTTCTATTTAGTACTCGTATTAAGACAATTAAAGCAAATAATTTCTATACTTATGATAACTAACAAATATTCTATCACTTTCACCCCTATACAAAAACTTATAGAATAAACATAACTATAAGAAATAGGAATATAAGATAGAATTAAAAGAGGTGAACACCTGCATTTAAATTGGGAATGTCTCCTGTTCAACATCTACATTACTATAGAAACTATTCAAGTATATACGTGTAGTAGATACACACCAAAAAATATTTTATCTTGGATAAATTTATGTTAATGAATGTTAGAAATAAAATCAACGATCATCAATATAATTATAATCATGAGAATGATTATAATTATAATTATTAAGAGAGAAAAAAGTATACATAGTTCACAAATCTATAAAGTCTTAAATCGAGTTCACATTTGCAATATGGATTATTTAATTGTTTTGTTTTAGTTAATCAGTGTATATTGAAAATTGAATGGCGCCAGTTTTGAATTCGTTCGAAAATCTTATGTTTGAATTTTCTCATGAATAAAAAAAGAAAAGAAAGGGAGACAATTTGAAACAAAAATATTTTTAATGAATCTAGTTATGATATTGAAAGAAATAAATTAATCCATTTGAGATTCCACCGCTAGTCACCATCCATCTTTAATCATAAAACTTGTAACCCAAGGTAGTATCGAGGCAGTCCACACAGGATGCACATATGCCAACAAGAGACTGATCAAATGCAGTCCTATATAACAATGAGAAGATACAAGTAAACAGCATCAAGTGAATATAACTTCACCCCATTGTATAAGCAGGTGGCTATCAGGACCCAGTAGTTAAGTGGATAACGTGACGTTTTAAGCGAACGGCAGTGGATTCGAGTCCCAGAGTGAACATCAATTGTGAGATGCAGGTATATCCATCTGACGAGTCCCAAATAGGATGAGACGCGCTTTCTGGATTCCACTGCTAACCACTATCCATCTTTGCTTATAAAGCTTGTGACTTAAGGTAATATAGAGGCAGTCCGCACAGGATGCACATACGCCAATAAGAGACTGATCAAATGCAGTCCTATATAACAATGGGAAGATACAAGTAAACAACACCAGGTATATATATATATATATATATTTCAGTCTTAATCTGAATTCAACAAATTAAATTTTTACTATTGTCTTAAAGGAGATAAGTAAACCTTCACCTATTATAATAACATCTTGTGTTTTATTACTGACCAATCGAATTATGATTCATATTTTCTAGTCATGGAAATTAGCACTTTGTGCTAAACTCTTAAGTCAAACTAGTTCATGATACATGCGATAAACATCCCATAAATCCCTACAAGGACTTTAAAACACTTTGAAAACAATGCGTCTTATAAACTGATACATCTACTTTGTTTTAATTCATGTAATCTCGAAAGTATTATTATGCGATTTACTGTTCATAAGTTATGTTGAGTTTATTGATCACAGTCTCCCACGTTCACAACCACGTTTTGGCTTGATCTTGTATAAATGTTATCTCCTATTTTATGGTGTGATGTCGTCTGTTTGTCTGGTATATAAACCAAGTATGTTTGAAATAAATGATTATCGTAGTGGGAGGTGTTATTGGCGTATGGACTCAGCTGGAAAGGCTAGGCGAAAAAATGACTAATAAGGACGCTAGGCTGCTCATACTGGTCGAACCTCATTGGTTTACCACGGTACTAAGACTGAATAAGTCATATTTCTATTGGCGAAAAGATCATGTGATAACAGTCCGGTCTCCTAGTCACAACAAGTAGGACCTGACAATACACCAGCTAAAGCACAGACGTCACACATACAAGTAACAGCGAACACGTCTCACATCCGATTCAGAAATATTTGGGAGGCGGAATTGATATGATGGAAAGAAAAGTCAATTTTCGATTGATTTACTCATTATGAGTTTTGTTGAAGATTACTTTCGCTTTGGTTCAATGTAATAATTACTCAATGTAGTATTTGTTTTCTTTTCTCGTATGATATATTATTCTGTATAATATGCGATATTCTTGTATTTCATTGACATGAACTATGCTCACTATGTGATTTGTCATAACTCTGGGTATTTTTCATATATGTGATTTCATCCTAATTATTAATCAAAATGGGTGTACAATCAATATATAAATGAGTGTATTTTCTACTAGAGTTGTCGTCGTCGACGTGATTTGGATTAATAAATCATCACTTATACCATTCTTTGTGTGCTTACTTTCGCGCCGTGGGAATTGTAGAGGTCCCTCGTTCCGAGTATAAGTGATAAGCGTTTCTGACATAACAATCAGCGACGACCAGATACAAGAAGTAGCATTAAAAGAGTCAAGACAATAAGCATTCAAACGACAAGTTATAACAGGAATGAATGCCAATGACAAACTGGAGCCGATCATAACACATCAAGATACTGAAGAAACGAGATCTGAGCAAGTGTGAGAACTACAGTGGAATCACACTACTGTCAGTATCAAGAAAACTTCTCAACAGAATTTTGCTCACCCGGATGAACAATGGAGTAGACTAGACATCCAACTTCGAGATCAACAGACTACATTCCATAGAAATCAATCTTGTGCAGTTCGAACAATCGATTGAATGGAATTGGTCACTATACATCAAATTGTTTGATTACGAGAAGACGTTTGATAGTGTGGATATGAGAATATTATGAAGACCTCTTCGAAACTGCGTAGTGAGTAGCTGAGAATGTTGTCAACATCATATGGAATTCATCTGAGTTGAAGCACGGAATACAGTGGACAGTTTGAATGCGACTAGATGACTTGGACTTCGTGGATGACCTAGCTCTTCTATTCCGTACACCTCAACAAATGCAGGTGAAGATAAGCAGTGTGGTGGCAGCAGTCTCAGCATCAGTAGGCCTCAACATACACAAGGGGGAAAACAAGATCCTCAAATACAACACAGTGACACCAACTCGATCACACTTCATGGATAAACTCCGAAACAGGTGGAAACTCTCACATCCCTGATTTGCGTCATTGATAGACAAGGAAGATCTGACGCAGACGTAAATGCGAGAATTGTCAAACTAAGGACAGTATTCCTACAACTGAAGAACATATGAAACACAAAAACCAATTCAGAATCTCGTATATGAACGTCAAGACGGTTCTATTGTTGGGAGCCGAAACTTGAAGAATTATTACAACCATCATCAAACATGTACAAGTATTTATAAACAATTGTCTACATAAGATACTCAATGTCCTTTGGATGGATACCATCAACAACAGCCTACTGTAGAAGAGAAAAAACCAACTTCCAGCTGAATAGGGAATCAGGAAAAGACGTGGATATAACCTACATTAGGGAAACCATCAAACTGCATCAATAGACAAGCCCTAACTTAAAATCCTGGAGATGAACGGAAATGAGAAAGACCAAAGAACACACTGTATCGAGAATTGTGTATGTGTTTGTGTGAGAATATAGTTCCGCCTATGACCAGTTTATTGAAGGCACATAGATTTGCAACTCTCTCACCATTTGCGTTCCTTTCTCCCAGTCATTCATTGTCGTCCCATGATGTCTTCATATCCAGTGTTGTCCGTTCCAACCTTGGCGTTGAAATCTCCCATCAGAATGGTCAGGTCCTTTGTTGGACACTTCTCGACGATTGACTGCAGCCTATCGTAGAATTGATCTTTGGCGTCTTCATTGTAGTCGTTGGTAGGCGCATAGCATTGGATGATGTTCATTGAAATGCCCTCTTTTTTGTTTTGAAGGAGGCTTTGATGATCCTTGGTCCATGAGCTTCCCATTCTGTAAGTGCATTTTGCGCTTGTTTGGACAGCATCAATGCAACTTCTTGTGTATGTGGGGCATTTTCTTTTTCATGGCCAGAGTATAACAGGAGCTCACCTGTAGTTAGTCGTTGTTGTCCAACTTTCGTCCAATGTGTTTCACTGATCCCAAGTACCTCTAGGTTGTATCTTTTCATTTCTGCAGCAATTTGGAAGACTCTCCCGGTGTCCCACATTGTACGAACATTCCACGTACCTAAATAAATGGTTGCTCTGGTTGTCAGAGGGAGCATCGGCCTCTGGTTAGCGTTTTTTTAGTGAGTTAGTTTTCTACGGGATGAGGTCGCTAACCCCATGCCCAACCCTCTTTCTTTATCCGGGTTTGGGACCAGCAGTAGCCCCCGGAGGGACTACAGGGGGAGTTTAACAGGCATTAGTAAGTAAGAAAGTAAGCCATTTCAAATAACTAATATTATTTGAATCTTAAGAAAATGGATTGTCTATCAATTACGAATAAGTTACTTAGAATTTAAATACAGTTCGAAATTGAAATTTTTAAAGGGCTACATAACTGCTTGATTTAACAGTTCTAGAATATTTCACATAATTTCATTATGTAATGATACAGAAATCTCGTCAAGAGATAATGATAAACAATGAACATATGACATGGGATACCACATATTTGCTTGAAATACCTATTTGGTTTATTACTTTTGCAAATTTAAAAGTATCCTTTACATTGTATCTATCTGATATTTTACGAATTGGCTCCAATTTATCAAACAGTCATCCTGTCAGTTTATAACAGTGAAAGTTAATTGTGAAGATAATTAGTCTCATTGATACACCAGGTTTATGTAAAATTTAGCTTATTAGTAAATTCCACGAACTTGGTTTGCGATTGAAACTGATTGCCCTTTTTGTAATTTCGCCCAATATGAAAAATCTACAATCTACATCCTCGTTACCACTGATTTGAAAGTAAATATTAAGCCTTCATTTGAATTGATCAGTTGTTAGTTTATTCAATGTCTCCTCTGAAAGTGAACCTTACTTCCTACAAACTTTTATCCCTAAAACATAGTTTACAGGTATTTTAGTGAAATTTTCTCTTAAATCCTGTTTGGAACAAAAACTTACAGCTTCCTCATTATATTGAAAGATAGTTCCGATTAAGGTTGCGTACGACGATTGTGTTTTTCTTCATCTTTTAGTGGCTCTGACTCATTATTGAAATATACATACCGCCAATCCTCGTATATAATCATCGAATTAACTCGCGTTAGTCAATAACGGAATTAAATAAGTCAAATACGAGAATGGATTTCGAATACGTAAATTTCATAGAATCGTTGATCCAGAAGAAAAGAAGTGAAATGACGCGCGGTGGACAAAAGCATGTAAGCCAACTCAATTTAGCCAAGCGTGAATCAATATTTATGGTCACACAAAAATAAGTTACAGACATGTGATAAACAGGATAAGTAGTGTACACATATACGCTCATATAAAAACAGTCAAGATTGACAAGCAAGTAATTGAAAAGGTCAAAATGTGACTGAAGAAGAATGAATAAACTAGTCTGTCCGAAAGCGAGAATAAGCTATGTGGACTTGACATAATACCAGCCCCTACAATCTGTCAAAGTTGCATGGATTTCAATTTCAATACTTACAGAGGAACTGGATGAGATTTATTTCTAAATTAAAATACTTTGTAGATCTTAAAGTTCACGCAATATAATGATTTTGGGTTGACAACCATTGAAAATCAGGAAACACCGAATGGTTTCATTTTCCTATGAAGCTCCTTAATGGTACGCATTCATAAAAAAAAAACAGCCAAAGATTGTCACTCAGGACATTCAAGCTTCATTGTGAACGCCTAACCTTCAGGTCACTGAGTTGGCATCCAATCGATTATATTTCTAACCTTAGTTTATTCACTGCATTGGAGGACCATCGTTCATTTTCATTGCTAAAATTTGACCTAAGTTCAATATGGTTGAACTTCACTTGTTACGGGTTTTCATTAGAACTCTTAGAAATTAAATTTCGAATTTAGTCAGTATTCGCACTAACAATAATCCATAGAATTCACCTATGTTGAAATTGAGATAGATAATAGTCATATAACAAAATGTGTCGACTGAATTTCGAAATACAGACTACTGTTTTCAAAGTTAGTAATATCATGTTCTCTATGATAGTTGAATGTTTCATCTTTTAACTCGTCAATAATGTTCATTAATCACAAATTAGATAATCATCACAAATCTTTACTTGTAAAAATAACCTTTTTAATCTAATATATGAACTGAATAGCAAAAAAGTTATATTATGCCTATTCTTAATACTAGTTGGTTATGTGGCTACCATATTCTAAATGACTTTACATCGTTTACACTATATTTTGAAGTTTATTGTAGACGATCGATAATGAACTTCTGGACCATTGGTTCTATGCAAGTTATCAGTCGTCAGTAATAGTATATTTGCGGTTTCAAAAGTAATAGGATTCCATAAACTATTAACTTCCCACTTAATCAGATCCTTGTAAGTTTTTCTTGCACATGCATGTACAAGATTATTATTATTATTATTATTATTATTATTATTATTATTGATGTCAGAGATTCGAATTCCAAGGACTAATGCACGTTTTCATTCATCAACAATAAAGAGACACGTAGACGCCCTTACAAATTTGTAATTAACTTATTTTTTAAACTGTAGTTGAGGAGAATAGTATAGAAATATAAGATACTATTTATTGGGGATACACGTTTCTCTACCTTTCCACCATTTTTATTCTCACAACAATACAAAAGCAGTTGGTAGTTATCATCTCAACAACAAAAAATTGTTAATTGTAGTAAAATGAGTGTGCGTATATATATATGATCTGCGTTTTCATATAAGAGTAGGCTGAATACTTATCCGAATTGTGGGGTGTAGATGTGGGGGTCGGGATGGTGTAAAGGATAGTTAGTTGCTTAGACTCGAGACAAAATATTCACTTGATTATATAGTTTTATGACTACTTAATCTCTTCTATTTCTTGTTCACACTTAGTTTATATTGTTATCGAGGTGGATTGAACATCTTCACCTTTTATATATTCTTTCGCTTTAACATCATTTTAATTCTTTTTTTTGTTTGTTATTGGGAAGAAAACAGGCTAAAGAATCATGTTTACTTCTTTTGAATAGTAAGAATATAAAAATTATTACTATTATAGTGATTAGTAGTAGTTTTTGTCTGTCAATTCACCATGCGAAGATAAATAGTATTATAACTCATTAAAATATCTAACATTGAAATTTGAATAATATTCACCTTGATTTGTTAGATTAACTAGATTCAAAAGACAATAAACTAAGTTAAAATATATTAAGTAGTATAAAAATACATAAATTAGTAGTATGAAGAATGAAAACGAATAAAAAGTAATTATTAACTTTTCTTTGATTGGTTAAAAAGTCATCAAATCAATGAATAATCAACGAATAGAGGAGGGGGGAGATATTGGAACGACAGTAAAACGATTAAAGTTATGATGATCAGTATACACTGAATTTTTGTTAATTGATAATGTTATCTTATAAACACCGTAGAATGAACAAACATGAAATGTTTGTTTCTGGATAGCGTTTTTTTTAGTGAGTTAGTTGTCTACGGGATGGGATCGCTAACCTCATGGCCAACACTCCTCCTTTGTCCGGGTTTGGAACCGGCAGTAGCCCCCGGAAGGACTCCAGGCGGAGTTAAACATGAAATGAGTAGTATACAAAGTTCCCAAGTTGAATAACATTGAACTAGAGAAAAATTTAATTCATCTATTATCAAGGACATAATGAATATACAATGAAGATAAAGTCTATGATTAGTTAATGAATAAAATCAAATGAATACTTATGAAAAATGATCACTCTCTCCTGAATTCAGTGAGAGAAGTCTTAGAACAACAATGTTGAACTGAAAGGATTGTTACGTAATGAAACGATATCAGTGTATGTGTCAGTGAAAAATTGACTGTCATTATCTCTAAAATAATTTTCCATTGGACTGATGTTCAGATAGCTGTCTTCTTTCATCATTTCAACACTTAATTCAGTAATGTGTCAAGAACAAACTGACACTTTGTGTTACATCAATGGTGACGATTTATATTCTAACTGGTTTTGTGAAACTCCTTATACTGACTGCACAAGTATCGTGAAATAACTCTATTTTTGTCTAGTCTCACAGTTATAGAGAGTAGTTCATAAAACGAGAGATGAATTGATAATATACATTCTGAAAGCCAACCGATCATTACCTACACATATTTTATTGACTAAGTCTCAAAACTGTATACATTATTTTATGACATTTGCTCGGTTAATTGTCGTGTGATAAGGTCGCCAATCAAAATATGACTTATACAATCTTAACCCTGTGCCACAACAATGATGCATTGACCAATATGAGCAGCCTAGCGTCCTTATTTGTCCTTTTCTTGTCTAGCCCTGTCGGTTGAGTCCAGAACACCAACTTATAATAACAATGATAATAGGTATTATTATTAACATTATGGGTATTGTTATGTTTGTGATAAGAATGTTGAATCCAATGTTTTCAATGGTTGAAAAGTTGGTACTTTTTTAAAGTGGTTAACTGTCTAAATTACTACAATCTCCACAAAACCCCTTCTGATATTAATCAACATATGCTCACTAGTGACTGGCTTCAAGATGTATATCCTGGAGTTCTAGTGAGAAGCAGTGACCAGTGGAGTTCAACCGGGTCAGTTGTCAGATAGTAACTCACTGATGACAGTGGTGGATATGTCACTCAATTTCGTGGATTAGTTGCAGTTAGACCTTGACACCGTTGGATGCCAGCTGGTGCAGTGGTCTAGTAGTTAGGCGCCTGGCGCGAGACCGATAGGTCCTGGGTTCGAACCTCTCGGGGTGCGAGATCGTGGATGCGCACTGCTGAGAAGTCCCACAATAGAACGAAACGGCCGTCCAATGCTTCCAGGTTTTCCATGGTGATCTAGGTTCAATTGACTCATGGCCTCAACTGTTTAAATTACTACAATCTCCACAAAACCCCTTCTGATATTATACTTCAATCTAAAATCTGCATTTTTCGTTACACAATGAACTTTTGTATGGTCTATTTTTCTGGATTTTTAACTAATTCCCTATTTAAAATGATACTTCAGCAACAAGTGCGCGCGCGAGAGAGAGAGATGATGGAGTAGATTTGTAGCTCATATGGATGATTTTGATGAAGTTTTGTTTTTTCAATATGAAATCGATCCAGCTGATCAATCAACCAATCAGAAAAATTATAGACAAATATAGGACCAAGAATCAAATCATTGGGGGATATGATCAAAATAAAGAAGTAAACGATGACAGGTTAAAGGTCAACAAGAACCAATCAACATCGAGATCTATAAGATAAGCTGTGAGCCATATGTGAAAAAATCCGAACACTTCAGTTCTACCCGAAGTTTGTACTGATGATGTCGTTCAGAACAATGACTAAAACTTCACGACTAAACCATCCAGCTCAGAGAACAAAACTCCACCAATATATATATATATATATATAATTTACTTTGTCGTATAAAAAGTTCATACTTTTGTCATGTATTAACAACAATAATAATACTATTAAATTCCCCTTTAAGACCACCATGACCGTTGGGCTCCCCGCGTTTTTGTAAGAAAAACTCAGTGATAAATAGAATTAAAATATGTGCATAATCCTGGTGATAACAATAATAATTATTTTTTATCAGAATATATTTCACAGATTAGAAACGACCATATGAAAGAGTATGCTAAAAGGAACATAAAAGAGATAATACAACTCAGTCTATTCTCCCCCCCCATACACACACAGCAGTAAAAAACAAACAATAAAAGGACACAACAATGATAATGATAGTAATAATCAGAACACAATCGACCAGATTGTCGATTTTGAAATGACTAACTGGCGTCTTTTAAATCCTATAGCCTAGTATATAAATATCTGCAATTTTTCTGACAAATAAACTGATTGACGTTTTCCTATCAATATAACATTAGAAGTAAATAGTAAAAGAGTAAAAAATTGAATAAAACAATGAAAAAGAAAACACAACAATGAATTGATGTCGGAGAATGATTGGAAAAAAAAATTTATTAAATATTAACAAGCAACATGAAATTTTTAGCTAATGAAAATTAATCAACATTCATAAAAAGGCTATTTATCATAGAAATACTCCTTACAATAGTGAGAAAGAGAGAGAGAGAGAGAGAGAGAGCAGTGAGTGTAGAACACAAGAAGACAATCTGTTATCTATATGATGAATTTTAATGTTATATAAAGATGTGGTGAATAAGAGGGAGGGAAATCTAGGTGCTTCTGTATCTGAGGTTGATAAGGGTAATGAATGAAGGAAACAGAGGATTGGTCAGATTCGTGTATAGGTTTTTATAATGGTGTATAGTTAATTCACAACAGACAATATAAATAAGTTTCCAATTAAAATTGTAATGGTATACATTTATCCTTGAGCCCCCCTCCCCACACACATATCCATACACGGTCACTACATATTATGTGCATATATGCTTATATATTGTAGGTAGCTATTTAATTGACAAGCTCGTCAATAATAAAATGTAGCTTTCAAATTTGTTTTTAAAAAATCAAATAGGAGTTTAAAAGCAATGGTAATACTTCATCCTATTTTGATTCAGGTTTAATCCTATCTGAAGTTTGCTTTTGTTAATTATCATGAATTGACATCGATTTACCATTTATAATTATAGAGATATTGTGTGTGTGCAACTGATGTCGACAGATTTCAGTAGTATGTATCATCAATTCAAAGTAAAATGCCTGGCAGTAGAAGGTTGGGAGAATCGAAGAGAAGAGAAGGAGAACATAGAGTGATTGGTATGAAAACGAAGGAACTATCAAGTCTGAGACAATTAATTGACATTTTACAAATATAGTAATTACTTTATAGTTCTCAGATTTTACCAAGATATTATGTGATGTTATCCCCATTTGTGTTCTCGTTCATAACAGTATGTTTGGAGATAGCAATACTGACAAAATTTACACACCCGAGCAATGTAGGACGTAAGTAAAAAAAAGATAAACCGTCATTTATTCTAAATAAATTCAAGAGAAGAATATTTCAGAAATGGTAAATAATTCAATTGTCAAGATTCGGTTATGTCACTGTATATGAAGGAGTTCACTGAGCAAAGTGAATTCTGGATAATTCAAAAGATTCAAACAAATTTGATTAACAACAGCTGTAAAAAAGAGTAACAGTACATACTGACGAGAGTGAAGTTACTTTATAGATGAAATAAAAGTTATCGAATGATCGTTATCAGATTTCCAAGATCATAACTCAGATATTAAAATAGACTATGTATAATAAGTTAAAATAGGAAGAAAGCGAAAGTCCAAAATAATATCAGTGCGTTGACAATCAAGTAGAAATGCGATACACACCGTGCAATAATTAAGTAACTTGATAAACAAATAGAGTAAACACAACTTACTTACTCCTGTTACCCCTTATGGAGTAGTTTAAGCCGCCCATCAGCATTCTCCATTCAACTCTGTCCTAGACAACTCTTTCTAGTTCTTTCTATGTGCTACATATCTTTTCGATATCTGCTTCCCATTCTCGACGTAGTGTGGTCTTTAAGAATCCTCCTTTGCGCTTCCATTCAGGACTCCGATTTAGTGTTTGCTTCATGATGCAGTTTGGTGATTTCCTCAATGTGTATCCTATGCACCTGCAGTATCTTTTCCCAATTTCCTACTCAGCTCGAGTTTGCTTTGTTCTTTCCTACAGTAGGCTGTTGCTGACAGTATCCGGTTGTTTCGTGTTTCATATGATCCTCATTTGTAGGAATAGTGCCCTAACTCACCAATCTTCGCATTTACGCCTGCATCAGATCTCCTTTGTTTATCAATCATGCTGACCAGATTCGTGAAAGTTTCCACCTTTTCCACAGTTTCTCTATCGTGTGATCGGGTCGGTTGTTGTTATCCGTGATGTATTTTAAGGTCTTGCTTTTTCCTTGTACATATTGAGGCCTACTGATGCAGAGACTACTGCTGCCACACTGGTTATCTTCATCTGCATTTGTTGAAGTGTATAGGATAGAACTAGCTCATCTGTGAAGTCCAAATAGTCATGTTGCATCCAACCTGTCCTCTGTATTCCGTGATTCCTCTGAGATATAGAGGTCTTCATAATCCGGACAATCAAGAGAACAAAGAGAACAAAATATGAGAGTAGGCAGTCTTATCTGACTACAATTCTCACTTGGGATACATCTCTGAGCTCTCTTCTATGAACCACTTTACAGTGTAGTCCGTCGTATGAGTTCCACATGATGTTGACAACATTCTCAGCTACTCACTACGTAGTGTCGAAGAGGTCTTCATAATGTATTCTCTTATCCACACTATCAAACTCCTTCTCGTAATCAAACAATTTGATATATAGTGACGAACTCCATTCAATCGATTGTTCAACAGTGATGTGAAGTGTCGTGATTCGGTCTACACAAGATCGATTTCTATGGAATGCAGTCTGTTGATCTCGAAGCTAGATTTCTAGTCTACTCAATTGTTCATCCGGTTGAGCAACATTCTGTTGAGAACGTTTGCTGGTATCGTCAGTAGTGTGATTCCACTGTAGTTCTCACACTTGCTCAGATCTCGTTTCTTCAGTATCCTGATGGGTTATGATCTGCTCCAGTTTGTCAATGGTATTGATTCCGCCTCTCAAATATTTCCGAATCGGATGTGGGTCGTGTTCGCTGTTACTTGTATGTGTGACTTCAGTGTTTTAGCTGGTGTATTGTCAGGTCCTACTGATTTTACACACCTGATTTGTTTGATGACCATCCTGATTTCTTCGATCGTTTGTGGGGTGACATCTATATGAATGTCCGCGTGTGCTGCTTGAATGTCTGGTGTGTTTAATGAAGCCGGTCATTCAAAAATAACTTAAAGAGTTCTACACACATGTTCCTCTGTTCTTCAATCTCAGTGATTGACTTACCATCTCAGTCCTTGACCGATCCCACTTCTTTACCATATTTCCCTGTTAGTTTCGTCGTCATGTCATGTAGTTATCATATATTTCCTTCTGTTGCACCTGTTTCCACTGTCGTTGTTAGCTCTTCCACATATTTCTGCTCGTCGGTTCTAATGCTTCTCTTCACTCGCTCGTTTTATTCTGTGTACTCAACTTGTGTCTTGACTTTTTCTATTCTTGTTCGGCTGTTGTTAATTGCTGTCTTCTTGTTCTTCCTCACTTGAATCCTGCCACTGGTAGCAATACAGATCTATTCATTATGATGAAGCTTGCTGAAGCATAGAACCTCCAGACACGTCGAAATCAGTGTTTCTCCAATCCCCTTCTAATGGTTAAACATTGTGGTTTCTTCATCGTCTTCTTCTTACAGGTGATCACGTAATGCTTGGAACCTGTTGTTGAGAATTATCTTGAATTTGTTAAATTTGCCATTACCTCGAAGGAAGATGGAATTGAACTCAAGTAATTGTTTCTACAGTTTCCCACCTTTTATTTATAGTTAATTTCATGTAGACCACAACCAGTTGGTGATCTGAAATCGTGTCACATCCTCTCTTTACTCTCACATCCTCCATGAATCTTCTGAATATTTTGGTGATGCAAATATGATCAACCTGATTCAATCTAGTGTGTTATGTGTGATACACATGTGGTTTTATGAGTGCGTTTTCGGGAGAATGTAGAAGTGCCACCTATCACCATTTTGTTGAACGCACATAAATTTGCAAATCTCTCATCATTCTCGTTCCTTTCTCTCAGACACTCCATGTCGTCCCATAATATCATTACATCGGATTTCATCCATTCCAACTTTGTTGTTTAGGTCTACCATGAGGATGTTCGGATCGTTGTTTCGTGGACACTTCTATATGATCGATTGTAATCTCTCATGAAACTGATCATTATGGTCTTGATTGTTGAGTGTGTGTTGTGGGTGCAAAACACAGGATGCTATTCATTGTGAGATTTCCATCTCATCAGTGCACCTCGTGTTTTTTTTTTGGATGTCATTAGTTTAACACATTGTTTGTGTAGAGCATTTTCTTCTTCGTGACCGGAGTACAACAGTATCTCTTCGGAGTGTAATGTTTTCTGTTCATCTTGTGTCCAATGGTTTTCACTGATTTCGAGCACCATCAAGTTGTATGTCCTCTTTTTCTAATCCATTCGATTGATCATTCCTGTCTCACACATTGTCTGAACATTCCATGTACCTATGTTTATTGCTGCTGTGACTGTTAGAATGGATATCGGTCTTGTGAGTTCAGAAGAATCATAGCTTTCACCATGTGACATCATAATCCTTCCTCCAACTCCCAAGTCATAGTTTAAATTGTTTAATTTTTCTAGTGTGGTTGGAGTTTTTTAGCAAGGTTGGTTTCTTCAGGAAGGGGTTTCTGACCCACCCCCAACCCCCTTTCTTTTATCCTGGCTTTGGACCGACAGTGACCCTAGGAAAGCTACAAGTGCACTTTGTATACTACTGGAAAGATGATATTCTAGAAAAGCTCCTGTTTTCTAATGATTAACAGTGACTGAATGAACTTTCGTAATTTCTAAAATCACCATGAGTAGAATGTGTACGATGATTAATCGATCGAAAGCTAAGAGCATTTCAAGGTCATAAGTCAACCAATTATTTTATCACATGACTAATAAACAATAAGTTAGCATTTTGTGCAATTTTATGTCATGGAGTGATTTTTGTCAGACGTCCATTGAACAGAAGGGAGCATTGGAAAATTTTTTAGTAATGTACATCCACGACCCTAACACAGGGTTCCGAAACCAGGACTTACTGTCTCGCGTCGGAGCGCATACCCTCTGAACAAATGAAGAAACATTCCATGATTTACTTGTCTAACTTCAGTCAGTTCATAACATTACTTCACTACCTTCTATCAAATCTTGCACGGTTAAATTCTATGTGCCGTAGAATCCCACTCGAACTTCAAGGGTTAGATCTTGAATGTAGACACTAGTGTTTACGTAATTATTAGTATAAGAGATCATCAGCTCATAATGTAATCTACAAAAATTCTACAATCATCAATTATCCCCTCCTTATACTTATTGTGCTTGCTTTTTAGTCGAAGAAAAACAATAGAATTAGTCCCAAATAGAACGAAACGCGCATCCTAGATTCCACTGCTAGCCACTATACATCCACGCAATTATAGATGAACTAGTTGTTTGTTTGTTTTATTCTTCCATATGAAAATGATAAGAATAATAATTTCCTTATCATAGTTTACATAAATAAATAAATAAATTTATACATCAAAATAAAACCATAATAGTCTAACTCGCGGGAAATATATAATAGTTGAAATCATGAGTCAATTGAAGCTAGACAACCATGGAAAACCTGGAAGCACTGGACGGCCGTTTCATCTTAGCATGGGACTCCTCAGCAGTGCGCATCCACGATCCTTCTCCCCGCGAGATTCAAACCCAGAACCAATCAGTCTAGCGCTCGAGCGCTTAACCGTTAGACCATTGAGCCTGGAATTATCCTAACTGATTATTATTAACATTTTCTGAAACAATGAAAAGTGTAGGTAACTAAGTAACTGTGCCCATGTATATATGTGTGTGAAGATATTTGAAATAAACAGTTCAGAATAATAAAAATGTTTGTTCTATTAAGAAAAACATCTCATAAACATATGAAGCCTTTATCAATAAATAGACTATTTATTTTTCAACGAAAATAAAGGTGAGTTTATCATACGTAAATAACAGTATAAAATTGTCTGAATAGACAAAATATACAGTTTAGTCAAAACATTTCATGAAATTACCTTATAACATAACTCCTCCTGTAGCCCCTCTGGAGCTACTGCCGGTCCCAAACCCGGATAAAAGAGGAGGATTGGGCATGGGGTTAGCGACCCCATTACGTAGAAGACTAACTCGCTAAAAAAACGCTAACCAGAAAAAATTACTCATACCATTTAAACTTTGCTCTGGGAGTCAGAAGGTCTTCATTTAGAAGAATTATGACGCTTCATGGTGAAAGCCGAGTTCCTTCGGAAGTCATGAGGATGATGCCCCTGCTGACAACCAGAGCAACCATTTATTTAGGTACATGGAATGTTTGTACAATGTGGGACACCGGGAGAGTCTTCCAAATTGCTGCAGAAATGAAAAGATACAACCTAGAGGTACTTGGGATCAGTGAAACACATTGGACGAAAGTTGGACAACAACGACTAACTACAGGTGAGCTCCTGTTATACTCTGGCCATGAAAAAGAAAATGCCCCACATACACAAGAAGTTGCATTGATGCTGTCCAAACAAGCGCAAAATGCACTTACAGAATGGGAAGCTCATGGACCAAGGATCATCAAAGCCTCCTTCAAAACAAAAAAGAGGGCATTTCAATGAACATCATCCAATGCTATGCGCCTACCAACGACTACAATGAAGACGCCAAAGATCAATTCTACGATAGGCTGCAGTCAATCGTCGAGAAGTGTCCAACAAAGGACCTGACCATTCTGATGGGAGATTTCAACGCCAAGGTTGGAACGGACAACACTGGATATGAAGACATCATGGGACGACAATGAATGACTGGGAGAAAGGAACGCAAATGGTGAGAGAGTTGCAAATCTATGTGCCTTCAATAAACTGGTCATAGGCGGAACTATATTCTCACACAAACACATACTCAAAATCCTTTGGACTTCACCGGATCACACTACGCAAAACCAAATCGATCATATCTCCTACCAACAAAACGTTCAGAAGGATGATGGAGGATGTGAGAACCAGGAGAGGAACTGATATAGCATCAGATCATCACTTACTGGTTAACAAGATGAAATTGAAACTCAAGAAGCACCGGAAAATGGGGCGGACAATATCACAAAAGTTCAATACAGCTTTTCTTCGGGATACTGACAAATTCAACAAATCCAAGATAGTCCTCAGCAATAGGTTTCAGGCCTTTCACGATCTACTCAATGTAGAAGGAACTACTATGGAGAGCAACTGGAACGGGATAAAAGAGGCAATAACTTCAACATGTCATGAGGTTCTGGGCCACAAGAAGCAGCATCACAAGAAATGGATAACTGTCGATACACTGGATAAGATTCAAGAAAGGAGGAACAATAGACAGCAATCAATATCAGTCGAACAAGAGCAGAAAAAGCCAAGGCACAAGCTGAACACACAGAAGTAAAAAAGCAAGTGAAGAGGAGCATCAGAACTGACAAACGTAAGTATGTGGAAGATTTAGCAACGACGGCGGAAAAGGCTGCAAGAGAAGGAAACATGAGACAACTGTATGACACGATAAAGAAACTCTCTGGAAATCACCGTAAACCGGAGCGACCAGTAAAAAGCAAGGAAGGCAAGGTAATCACCAATATTGAAGAACAACGAAACAGGTGGGTAGAACACTTCAAAGAACTCTTGAATCGACCAGCCCCACTGAACCCACCCAACCTCGAAGCAGCATCCAAGGAACTCCTAATCGATGTTGGCCCACCAACAATTGAAGAAATCAGCATGGCCATCAGACAAATCAAGAGTGGCAAAGCAGCAGGACCAGACAACATTCCAGCAGAGGCACTGAAGGCAGACGTAGCAGTAACTGCAAGGATACTCCACATTCTCTTCAATAAGATTTGGGATGAGGAACAAGTACCAGCAGACTGGAAAGAAGGACTTCTGGTCAAAATACCAAAGAAAGGCGATCTCAGCAATTGTGATAACTACAGGGGCATCACTCTTCTCTCAGTACCGGAAAAAGTCTTCAACAGGGTATTGTTAAACAGGATGAAGGACTGCGTAGACGCCCAACTTCGTGACCAACAGGCAGGATTCCGTAAGGATAGATCGTGTACAGACCAGATCGCAACTCTACGGATCATTGTGGAACAATCAATTGAATGGAATTCATCACTCTACATCAACTTCATTGACTACGAAAAGGCATTTGATAGCGTGGACAGAACAACACTATGGAAACTTCTTCGACACTACGGCGTTCCTTAGAAGATAGTCAATATCATACAGAGTTCATATGATGGATTACACTGCAAAATCGTGCATGGAGGACAGTTGACAGAGTCGTTCGAAGTGAAGACCGGTGTTAGGCAAGGTTGCTTACTCTCACCCTTTCTCTTTCTCCTGGTGATCGACCGGATCATGAAGACATCAACGTCTGAAAGGAAACACGGGATACAATGGACATCTAAGATGCAGTTGGACGATCTAGACTTCACAGATGATCTGGCCGTTCTATCCCAAACGAAACAACAAATGCAGGAGAAGACGACCAGTGTAGCAGCAGCCTCAGCAGCAGTAGGTCTCAATATACACAAAGGGAAAATCAAGATTCTCCGATACAACACAGAATGCACTAATCCAACCACAATTGACGGAGATTTTGGAAGATGTAAAAACTTTTACATATCTGGGTAGCATCATTGATGAACACGGTGGATCTGATGCAGAGCAGTATATTTACAATTGAAGAACATCTGGAACTGAAAACAACTGTCAACCAACACCAAGGTCAGGATTTTCAATACAAATGTCAAGACAGTTCTACTATATGGAGCGGAAACCTGAAGAACTACGAAAGCCATCATCCAGAAAATACAGGTGTTTATTAACAGTTGTCTACGCAAAATACTTTGGATCCGTTGGCCGGACACTTAGCAACAACCTACTGTGGGAGAGATCAAACCAGATCCCAGCGGAGGAAGAAATCAGGAAGAAGCGCTGGAAGTGTATAGGACACACATTGAGGAAAGCACCCAACTGCGTCACAAGACAACTCTTCACATGGAATCCTCAAGGCCAAAGGAAAAGTGGAAGACCAAAGAACACGTCACACCAAGAAATGGAGACAGACATGAGAAGAATGAACAAGAATTGGATAGAAGTAGAAAGGAAGGCCCAGGACAGAGTGGGTTGGAGGATGCTGGTAGATAGCCTATGCTCAAATGGGAGTAACAGGCGTAAGTAAGTAAAGTGACAATCTAAAATATGAATAATTCTCACTAAATTTTTACTGGTTCAGTGGTTTAGTGGTTAAGCGTTCACGCACATGAGAGCGAAGGCCTTAGATTCGAACCCACACTTGTAAGATCGTGGATGCTCACTGCTCACGAGTTCCATACTAGAATGAAACGACTGTCCAGTACTTCCAAGTTTTTAATAGTGGTATAACATTGATCCACTCATAATATCATTCCAAATCCATTATTTATCTATTTAAACATCAGAGTACTGATCGACTGAACAGTTAGTCAATATCACTGATTGAGATCATGAGTCAATTGAAACTAGACCACCACTGAAAACCTGGAAGCACTAGACGACCGTTTCGTTCTATTGTGGGACTCCACAGCAGTGTGAATCCATGATTCCGCTCCCCACGAGACTCGAACCCCGAACCTATCAGTCTCGCGTGCAAACACTTAATCACTAGACCATTGAACCGACCAGCATCCAACGGTGTTAATGTCCAACTTTAACTAATCCACGAAATTGGGCGACACATCTACCATTGTCATTAGTGACTTATTGTCTCACAACAGACCAGATTGAACTTTACTGGTCACTACTTCTCATAAGAACTCTAGGATATCCCTCAGAAGGGGTTTTATGGATATTATAGTAATTTCAATGGTTAGTCAATATGTTTAATTTTCAAGTAACCCAATTGTGAACTGATCTTCCTCGTTCTCTCTCTCTTATGATACTGTTCTAAATTAAAAATAAAAAAGAAGAAAAATGTAGATAGTACACATGTCAAATAATTTTCAATTGAATGTAAATTCATATTAAAGAAAAAGAAAGAAAAAGAACAAAAAAATAGAAAAGAAACTATTAAATTACAATTGTAATACGTATTTTACATGTGCACATTTCTATCATTGATTGTTAAATACCAGTGGATACAAATGTATAGTATACCATATATATATATATATTTATCTAATAGTATTTCTATTACATATTTATAACATTTATAATAATAATAATAATAATAATAATACATACATACATACATACATACATACATACATACATACATACATACATACATGCATACATACAATCATCCCAATATATAACATTCTTCTTCATTTAATCAATACACGTGATTGAAATGGGATGATTTATTGATTTGTATTGATATTCTGGTATATTATAAGAATTAATTGTACACTGAAACCAGTTCAGGGTTCGTTGTTACCATTATCACTGCTGCTATTATTATTATTTGACGAAAAAAAAGATAATGATTTATACATTTTTATATAAATTCTATGAATTATTATGTAAATGTAAGTGTGTACATAATTTGGTATGCAAATACATATGTGCGTGTGTGTGGGGGGGGTGGGGAGGAGAGGAACGGAGGGGAATTCATTGACAAATTTGGTTAGTTTTACTGATACAACAGAAAAATTTATGACATTTGTAATTGTACTTGATAAATAGAATTCAATTAATGTTGATTGATAAGTAATAGTCAGTATAAAAAGGAATGACATTTTTTTTTCATGAATATGACGATTGGTTATCAACTATAATCTGAAGTAAATTGATTCAATTATTGAAGGGGATTATAAATCTATTCACAACTGAACGTTTAAATAATTCATTCAATTAAATTAAAAATTTAAGTTTATAAGCTATTTTTTCAATATTTCATTCTACAATGATAAACAAGATTTGTAGCTTAAGTGGGAAGACATCAAAAGCAACCAAGGTTGACAGACCAAAATGTCAGTTATACGCGAAGAAATTTGAATTACTCACTTCTCTCCGACAGATAACTAATAACTAAACTTTAAGATGAGAGGAATAAGACGGTAGAAAGCTTTGAAGAACTCTGGAAAAGAGAATCTCAACAAAACACACATAGACATTCCTATAGATGTCAATCCACAAACAATCAAAGAAATCAGGATGGTCATCAGACAAATCAACTATGGGAAATCAGTAGAACCATAATAGGATGAAACGGCCGTCCAGTGCTTCCAGGTTACCCATGGTGGTCTAGCTTCAATTGACTCATGAGCTCAACAATTGAGAACCTGATAATACATCAGCTAAAACACTGAAGTCACACATACAAGTAACAGCGAACACGACCCACATCCGATTCGGAAATATTCGAGAGGCGGAATGAATGCCACTGACAAACTGGAGCAGATCATAACCCATCAGGATACTGAAGAAACGAGATCTGAGCAAGTGTGAGAACTACAGTGGAATCACACTACTGACGATACCAGCAAACGTTCTCAACAGAATGTTGCTCAACCGGATGAACAATTGAGTAGACTAGAAATCTAGCTTCGAGATCAACAGACTGCATTCCATAGAAATCGATCTTGTGTAGACCGAATCACGACACTTCACATCACTGTTGAACAATCGATTGAATGGAGTTCGTCACTATATATCAAATTGTTTGATTACGAGAAGGAGTTTGATAGTGTGGATAAGAGAATACATTATGAAGACCTCTTCGACACTACGTAGTGAGTAGCTGAGAATGTTGTCAACATCATGTGGAATTCATCTGAGTTGAATCACGGAATACAGTGGACAGTTTGAATGCGACTAGATGATTTGGACTTCGTAGATGACCTAGCTCTTCTATTCCGTACACCTCAACAAATGCAGGTGAAGATAAGCAGTGCGGTGGCAGCAGTCTCTGCATCAGTAGACCTCAACATACACAAGGGAGAAGCAAGATCCTCAAACAGAATACCGAGAACGTCAACCAGTTTGTTGAAACCCAGAACCTACTGACATCGAAATCAGTGTTTCTCCAATCCACTTCTAGTGTTTAAATATTGTACTTTCTTCATCGTCTTCTTACAAATGATCTTGTAATGCTTATTGAGAGTTATCATGAATTCATTGAGTTTGTCATTATCGCGAAAGAAGACCGTATCGAATTTAAGTAATTCTGTTTCTTATTCGGTTTCCCACTGTTTATTTATCGTTAATCTCATGTAGACCACAACCAGTTGGTGATCTGAAATCGTGTCACATCCTCTCTTTACTCTCACATCCTCCATGAATCTTCTGAATATTTTGGTGATGCAAATATGATCAACCTGATTCAATCTAGTGTGTTATGTGTGATACACATGTGGTTTTATGAGTGCGTTTTCGGGAGAATGTAGAAGTGCCACCTATCACCATTTTGTTGAACGCACATAAATTTGCAAATCTCTCATCATTCTCGTTCCTTTCTCTCAGACACTCCATGTCGTCCCATAATATCATTACATCGGATTTCATCCATTCCAACTTTGTTGTTTAGGTCTACCATGAGGATGTTCGGATCGTTGTTTCGTGGACACTTCTATATGATCGATTGTAATCTCTCATGAAACTGATCATTATGGTCTTGATTGTTGAGTGTGTGTTGTGGGTGCAAAACACAGGATGCTATTCATTGTGATTCCCTGCTTCTTTCTTTTTATTGGTGATTTGATTATTCTGGGTGCATGAGTTTTCCATCTGATCAGATCACTTTGTGTTTTTTTGTGTCATTAGTTTAACTCGTTGTATGTGTGTAGCATTTTCTTCTAGACAAGTGTAAAACAGCATCTCTTCCGAGTGTAATGTTTTCTGTTCATCTATAGTGAAATGGGTGTCGCTGATTTCGAGCACCATCAAGTTGTTTGTCCTTCTTTCCTCATCTGTTTAAATTAAAGAGTAGTGCAAAAACCTATTGCTTCATTCAATTTTATCTTTACATTATCACTATTTTCTCGGTTGAAAAATGTGTTTACTGATATTCACGTTTTTCCGGAAAACCACATTCAGGACAATATCTTGGTGGTCTAACTTAATACTTCCCATTGTCGTTCTGAGCATCATCATTACTTACTTCATGTTTAGGTAAACTATTTAGTTATTCCACGGGCATAAGATTAATCTATTCTTATGATCTTTTTCTTGACTAAATGTTTTTGGACACTGTCCAGAATGACAATGAAGTTCTGCAATTAAGATAGCAAAATTAATGAACACAATATAATCAAAATCGTTCACCTGAACTATAAATCTTCATCAACTTAGAACCTTAACGTCTAACGGTATTACACTGTACTTTCAGATCATTCAGTCAAAATCCGATAATTTGTCTTATTAAGCCTAACAAATCGGATATACTTTATGATTATCATTCATTGCTAACTATCTTATTCCTACCATGACTGAATTCCATTGATCATACGATCATTCACTAGAAAGAACTTCAGGAATTCTTCTTCAAGTTTGTTACTAGTAAGAACATGATTATTTTTGTAACATGAGGCAAAATTTCAAATGTGGCATGGAAACGAGGTATGTATCGATGACAGTAATGTTAATAAAATCCAAGTACCGAATTTCAGCACTTCACATCGAGACCTAACAGCTGTGGGTTTGATCTTTGATAGAGTCACGAATTATCATTATTAAGACATCAAAATCTAGGACAAAACGACTGTTAAGTAATATAACATATAGTGTATTTATACTTCATTTTCCTGTATACATCATGATTTTGATAATTCATACCTAACATTATATATTTTTATCCTTTATTTTTCGGAGATGTATTCTTTCAGTTTAGTTCCATGTTATTATCACTATTGCCAACTCCGCGTGTAACTCTTCTAAGGTTACTGTCAGTCCCAAACCCGGATAAAACAGAAAAGTTGCGAATGGAATCATCGATCCCATCCTCTAGAAAACAACACTCCAGAAAAAACTAACCAGAATAAACAATTTAAACCACTTAAACTCTGCCCACCGAGTTGAATAATTATCATTCGGAAGAGTTATGATGCCTCATGGTGAAAGCTGAAATTTCTTCGAAGTCACGAGACCAATGCCCATTCTAACAACCAGGTAGGTAAATGGAATGTTTGGACAATGTATGAGACCGGGAGGACTGGTCGAATAACTGCGGAAGTGAGGAGATACAACTTGGCGGTTCTTGGAAAAGAGGAAGACCAAAGAACACACTTCGAGAATTGAAAGGAGACATCAGAAGGATGAATATAAACTGGAGCCAACTGGAAAGGATTAACCAGGACAGAGTTGGATGCAGAATGTTGGTAGGTGATCTTTGCTCCTTCATGAAAAGTAACAGGTGCAAGTAAGTATCACTGATAATATTGCCATTACTACTATATCCGATGTTTTGATTTTGATCATAGTAAAAATACTCTCTTATACTATACTTGTATGAAGTATACCCAACTTACCTTAATGTATCTTTAGCTCTACATGAATTATGATTTGTTAAAAGAGTTTTGATTACCTTATAGTGACTCACGTGCAATTGAGTTCATTCTCATTTAACTCAGTTAAGCCCTTTTGCTAACTCATTTAGCGGACAAAGTCATCCGTACTATAACAACTTATTGTACCCTTATTATTTTGTGCTTGTATGAAATACATATGCTTGAATATTGCTTACGGTCTACGCATTTATTCACTCTGCTAGTCTTACTACTAACTGCTTATTTGATTCGACTACTCATTCATTTCACATGGTATATATATGTCCATGTTATTCATATTCAACTCACACACTCTCGTCTCGCTCTTGCTCTGGCTCTCACTCGCTTGCTTGCCTTTCGGCACAACTCTTCTATGCTTGTTTAACGCATCTGTACATTTGGATGTATGTGTGTGGTCTCTTTGTGTTGAGCAATTGACGATTGTCCTAGTTACTAGTACCAATTTGATACAATTATAAAATATGTGACAAGCATAGTTAATTAGTTTTAGACAAATAAATGGGAATGGAACAGTCTACATTTTTCTAATCCCAGACAATCAATATATTACTGAATAACCATCTCACTTCTAACATAAAATCCATCAATTAAACTTTCTTAATACATTTACATTGATCTATCATGATTATTATTATATGATTGAAAAATTTTCAGTTCAGATCACTTATAGATGGATACAGAATGATAAAGAGGGTATCACATTGAAATCAATAATCCTCCCACCCAACTAATAATCAATCATCCATATTACATGTCATTGAAGATTGTATTTTTTGTTGTTGTTTTGAATCAAACCGATATCAATCTAGACTGATTTTCACTATCTAAATGTCAATATTTAGAATATAAATGAATGATATCGCCCACCACTACAATTTTACTTTTTTTTTCTCTACTTTTCATCATTACCAATCTCAGACAAGTCATTGTAATATTTATATTTGTAATACATTTTAATTACATAATTTTTTTTACATACTTGTTCAATTCACTTTCAGACTGTACCTCTAATACCTTTTCATGTCGCTGTATATATGTGGCCATATGTATATATTGTATGATGTTGAAGATTCAGTCGAGCATATAAACATTTGGAATCGGAATAAAATCATTTTATAATTTAATCTTTCTTGATATTCATTGACCGGAAAATATGTGGAAAAGTATTTCGATGAAGAAACAAAACAACAACACACAATTGTAAAATTCATAATAATTAGCTTACATCAGCTAATGATGACATTCATATTGTAATAGGTTTCTTGTTTAAGCAAAGATGGATAATGGCTAGCAGTGGAATCCAGAACTTAATAGCTAAGTAGATAACGTGATGGTGTTTGAAGCAAATGATAGTGGGTTTGAGTCCAAAAGTGAAAATCAACTGTGAGATGCAGATACATCTAGCTGACGAGTCCCGAATAGAACGAAATGCGGGTCAAACTAGATTCCACTGCTCACCATTATCCATCTTTGGTTAAAAAGCTCATGACTTAAAGTAATATCGAGACAATCTGCACAGGATGCACATATGCCGACATGAGACTGATCAATCGCAGTGCTAAATAACAATGGGAAGATACAAGTAAAATAACACCACGTGAATTTACGTTTCTTGTTTGTGAATATAAATTTTTATTGGTATAATATATGTCTGAAGTTATTAGGTATGTAACGCGTAGGATGCTGAGTTAGCGGTTTAAATTTTGGATACTCTCAGTAAGATCTAAAGTTCTTGGGTTCATTCGTCTGTGAGTCTGTCAATGCGCACTGCTAAGGTATTACAATTCGTGATGTCAACTACAACATATGTTGTTATTCTTATCATTATTTCCTGATTATATTTGTCTTCTGACATAAAAATCCAATTATATACGTAAGTGTTGTAAAATCAGATGATTTTATCAACAAAAAAAATTTACATCATTTAAGGATTCATAATCTTGGAGGGTGAGGGACAATAGTTCACAAATGAAATTGACAGATGATCATGAGCTATGAATTCATACGACTAATTGGATAAATAGTATCACGTTCTTTGTCGTAGTCAGATCCAAACTCATGTACATATGGTTTTTCCAGTTTATTTTTAATATTAAACACTACAGTTATCCGTCATGAGTGTTACAGATCTCCAAAATAACACGTGAAAAGTTAGCAACTAACTATAAAGAAAATAGCTCTATCTAGAGCCCCTCAAGAAATACTGCCAGTTCTAAGCTTTCTGAAAAAGATTATCTTCACTTACAATTCGGACATGATATTTTGCTAAGACAATAAAGTAAGAAACAATAAGAAGGCAGATGATGAAGTGCTCAACTGTTATGGATGTTCAAAAAAGTTTTAAGCAAAAAAAATGAAAACTGGACAGATGTGTTGTTGCATTTTTAAGAGTGGAAAGGTCCATGTACCTCAAATTTTAAAAATCATGCTTAGTTACAAAGTTATTCGAAAGACGTTCTTCTAACAAAAATAGTGTAAATGGCATATATAGCGATAATTATGATGATATCAACAATAATAGTTCACACTATCGATCGACCTTAGTTAGACAAACAGTGAAAATCAGGATACACTGGACAACTGATTCCTCCTGGTGTGAAACTCATCACCAGTACTCATTCACAACGTCTCCAATGATTGAAACAGGGACCTTCATGGAATATTACGGATGGATTGAAAGCAGACATGTAAACCACCGAACGGCGGCTTAGTCGTTTAAAGGTCAAATGCACATTGAGCGACCTGAAGGTTCTGGGTTCGTTTCTCTGGTGGGACACTGTTGTGCACAAGCTGACTCCTCTAATCTTATCTTATATTTACCTTAGAAATAATTAATCTGAATTTGATTCTAACATAAACGTTCCTTCAGAGTTTTTATTTTCATATTCTTTTATAGACATTACACTGATATCAACTATGTAAGCTTATAATACGATCAAATCCAGTCATAAATTCTCGTGTGCTTAAGGATCGATCAAGAAACCATATTGAAAATAATCAAAAAAGAGCTTCTATCAATGTTTCCAAGTATCTGGTTGAAACTCAATGATTAATATGGAGTAGTTGACATGATATGTCATACAGAAATTTGGCAAACCTTGCAGATGGTTGGAAAAAATCATCAGTTTTCTCATTTATTCTATAAAAATGTCTATTGTTTAAAATTTCTTTTCAGGCAATGAATAATAGGTAGGTCTGCGGTGCGACGATTTATCAAATGGATTTGTTCGTATCTATAGTTCGTAACAAAAAGATTCGAACTTAGCAATTATCACATTAAATCCTAAAGAAATATCTGTCACATTATTAACAGTTATGACTAAATAAATTTGATTGTACAAAAACCAAGACATTTAACAATGATAAACTCTTTATAAATACCACCTGGAATAAATATCGCTCAATTTTGCCCTCCTATTCCATAAAGACGAACAAATGCCGATGAAGACGACTAGTGTAGCGGAAGCCTCTGTATCAGTAGGCCTCAACATACACAAGGAGAAAACCAAGATCCTCAAATATAACACAGAGAACACCAACCGACACAATCACACTTGATGGAGAAACTCTAGAAAATATGGAATACTCCACGTATCTGGGAAGTATCATCCATGAACAAGGAGGAACAGATGCAGACGTAAAGGCGAGGATTGGCAAAGCAAGGGCCGCATTCCTACAATTGAAGAACATATGAAACTCAAAACAACTATCTGTCAATCAATATCAAAACCACAATGTTCAATACAAACGTCAAGATAGTTCTACTGTGCAGAGCTGAAAATGGGAGAACTACTACAACCATCATCAAGAAGGTACAAGTATTTATAAATAGTTATCTACGCAAGATGCTCAACACCCAGTGGTCGGATACCATCAGCAACAGCCTTCTGTGGGAGAGAACAAACCAGCTTCCAGCTAAAGGGGAAATTAGGAGAAGATGATGTAGTGGGTGGATAGGACATACATTGATAAAATCACCAAACTGTGTCACAAGGCAAGTCCTAACTTGAAATCTTTATTTATTTATTTATTTCAACACACGAGGGCACCAAATATATATGGGCCACACCATATTTGTGTGTGTGGGTTGTGATACTGTCCGGGTGCCCAGACCGAAGCAGGTGATTATCTTAGGGGGCCACACCCCAAGCCTTTGACCTAAAGGTCTGATCCACAAGGCAGTGGAGTATCGTGAGGGGATGTATTCCCGTGGTAGCCGGTGACCAACGATCGGTTCATACGCCATTTGCTCCCACAGGATACTGGAGCCCATGTGCACCATCAGTTTGGGATCCGGTTATAGCGCCGGACATTCGCTTTTCGTCCTCTCATTTCCGTAAAGAACACCCCCGTCACGAGAATGCAGTGAGTAGGACTTCCCTGGCAGAGGCTATATAAGCGTGGCTATATGAGAGCATTTCGAGAGGGAGAGCGGACCCACCCCACTCTCGGCCATACCAGGACATTTAGGGGCAACTTGAAATCCTGAAGATTAACGGAAATAAGAAAGACCAAATAACGTCGGGAAATAGAAGTAGATTTGAAAAGGATGGATAACAGCTGGAAAGAGCTGGAAAGGATTATTTTGGACAGGGTAGGATGGTGAGTACTTATGGGTGTCCTCTGCTCCTCCACGATGAGTAACAGGCGTAAGTAATTAACTTTTCAATTTGATAATTACAAGTTGATGAAACTAAATAAAAGAAGAATTTTTGATGGAGTAATTGTTTGTCAATTAAGAGCTAATCAAGCATAGCGTTAGGTTGGTGGTTCAATTACTCAAATCTAAGTTAATAACCTGTAAGTTTGACTCCCTTACTATTCATGTATTCCAGTTTGGGCAGGTGAGTGTTCAAAGTTGAATTACATGAACCTGCATTGAGTAAACATAAACTACACTAAACTAAAATGCTATAAAACAATGGCTTACAATGATTGTTAGTCGATAGAATGTTGGTGTAAATATTTATTATGACCACGGAATATACTGTTATTTACTACTTCCTAAAAGGGAACAAGGACTGATACAGCCGGATTCATAGGAGATTTCAAGATTTTAGATGGAAATTTGTTTATGCAACAACCAGTGATTTAGAAACTATTTCAAAAATTTAGTATTATACATGACTTAAATAACTGATCAGTAGTCAAACTGGGATATACTGAACCGGCAGTATTTGACAAAAATTGATCAGTAATTTAATCCATCTATAAAATTTACAGAACTAATAGATGAACTAACATGAATGATTAAACTGCTGAATTACATATTTCCATTTTCTTGACACTTTTCACTTTTGATTTGGGTGCTGTAGGGGGGGGTGATGCCAACATGTGAATTGGTTATCTTTGTTAATTCGTTCCTCTTTGTGAAGAAAAATAGTCCTGGATCATGTTCTCTTGAGTCTTGAATATTTTTTTCGTAATTCAGGTTAAAGAAATGAGGAAACTAACAGGTGACTTATACGGGTCCTTTAATAATTCGTCAAAAAGCATCAGTTTTCTTGGCAGACTGGCTTTAGTATCTTTATTTATGATGCTTTAATTATCTATGTTTCCTTCATGAAAAGTGATTTCTATGTTGATGGAAACCATGAAAACTTTGTAAATCTAACCAACTAAATGACCGAGCTATATTTTTGCTTCTTCCTGACAATAATAAATTCTACACCTGTTCGGTTCATCTAAAGGAAAGAAAACTAATCCTAATTTAAACCGTTATTCAAGTATCAACAAAATTTTGATAAAAAATCCAATTCTTTTTGGAATGGGGGTTTGTGAAGATCGTAGTGATTTTATTAGTAGAATACATGTGTCTCAGGAGTCCCATACTAGGACGAAACGGCCGTCTAGGGCCTCGAGGTTTTCATTGGCGGTCTAACTTACATCGAATCATGAATTCAGTCATTACAAAGTGCGGTTAACAAGCCGTTGGTTTATTGTTGCTCCTGTACATATATATGAATACAGTGGTCTTGAGTGCTGTTAGAGGTATGAGGACGGTTATCACTTCCCGGTTGCCCACACCGTGGAAGGGTTCTTCTGGAGGTACCTGAAAAGGAAGTTGGATTAGAGGTGGTCTTAATGATCTGAGAGTGTGACCGCAGTGCTCAAGGGACAACTGCTTGAGATCGGTCACACACAACGTTTTTGTGAGTAATTTTCTTGTTAGCTCCGTACTTGTTGTGACCTTACCACCGGAGACGGATCTCCATGGGATAAGGCGAGGTGTGCATTTTAGGGTCGACCTTTTCTGACCCCAGCCTTCTTTGTCGGAAAGCAGCATCGCTGTTATACTGGTTATCTGAAGGAAACACCTTACTGCTGTCACACCTCTGTACAGTCAACAGTGCGACTTCGCCTTCGAACCTTGAGTTTGCTACTTTAAGTCTTACCGTTCTTCAACCAACCTGTCTGACATGGTAGGACCTTGAGGAACGGTTGTTCTAGCCAGTGTAGCCTGGTTGCTTCATTACGATAGGCAAGCCCGACCACCACGTCAAGGTAGCAACTACGGTCGGGATATATATATATATATATATATATATATATATATATATGCTTATTTCACTCCAGTCATATTCAACTTTTAACCACATTTTACCGTATCCTAACATTTTCCCCGTGAATTCTTAACAGACTTCCTGTCATCTGACTGATATTAATAACCAACTGTTTCTTTAAAAATAATTTAAATGTCATCATAAAATTAGTCTAGTCAAACTAACCATATAAACATTATCATTGTTTTTTAAGTTAAAAAATATATTAGGTGAGGTCATATACTACTATAAAAATTGTTTATTAGTAGTACCAATATAATGATGAATAGCACTTTTATTCTATCACGTTGTAATATACTGTTATAGATAGTAAATTGAATATTGAATTTGAACAAAACAACTTGATGAATATATATATTCACTCTGAATAAATAATTTTCTACTTAACGTTTATTGTTTTCTGTTTTCTTATCATAGTGATTAATTTTAATCCAATCAGAATTTTTAAAAGGTTTGACACGATAGGGGTATGGATTGACAAAATGATGACGAAAAAAAACTATTAAGAATATGAAATGATATATCATGAAATATTCTTGTAAAATATTAATGAAAGTTAAATATACCGAAAAGGTTAATAGTTGTAATTTTGTCAATCACTCTGTGTTTATGTATGTATTGTTGAAAGGGAAAGAATAATAATATAGGGTATAGTTTTATGTTCATAGGTTGGATTATTGACGATTAGCTTAGTTAGTCGATTACTGAAACCAGGAGCACTGGACAGTTGTTTCATCTTAGTAAGTAACCTCTTTTAGCAGTGTATGTTCACGATCTACCACCATAAAAGTTTGAACTCAAGATGATACATCAAATCCAGTGCTTCCTATCTTTGATCGGTTGTGTAATTAAGATTAATCAGTGATAAATTCTATAAAGATTTAACAGTTTCCATAATTCAATCAAAAGAATCAATCTCATTCTTGTTTTAATGTTCGCCATAAATGTTCCATTTAATTCATTAGCTAGCGCAACTATTTAACTAACAATTTCTCTTCCGCTCTCTCTCTCTCTCTCTCTCCCTTTTATACTAATGACCACATATATGCATATACAGACATATTTTTAGGTAGAAATTTCCCTCTTACTAATAAAGTGAACAAAAATGGGTATGTCAATCTATTTAATGTGATAAGAGAGTAAGTAATACAGGCGATGAAGAAGCAATAGAGAGAAAAAAACGTTGTTAACTAGGATTTCTTTCTTTCTTTTTTGTTTTACTTCGAAAAAAATTGAAATATCAACCAGAAAAAGAGTTGAAAAACATTAAACTATCATATCATAGATACACACAAACAAATTTGTGTGTCTATGTGTGTTTATAACCATACTTTTTTCTGTTGTCCATTAATGATAAGTCTATATATATATATGTGAGTGTGTGTGTGTGTGTTTATATTTTATACACATATGATTGGAAGAATTATTTTTCATATATCCATTGGAAAGAATTTTTAATGAATATAGGGAATGGGGGGGAGGGAGTCATAAATATATTTTTCACAAGCAAAAAACAAAATCATAAATGATTCTTAAACAGACCTATTGATAATGATGACGATGGAGATGATGATGGTGATGGTGATTATGATTAACAAACCCCTTTTAATTTTGTCCAATCTGAATTAAACTACATGGTTTAAATAATAAATTCAATGAATAAATATACCAGTAAGCAAATGATGCATAGAGAAAAAAATGAAAGGGGTAATTTGTATGTGTACAACTACTGTATATTTATGTATGTATGGAAGTATGTATGTATGTATGCATGGAATAAATATTTTCGATATGTTGACAGAAGCACAAATCAAATTATTACATTTTTTGTTGTTGTTGTAAGGAATAAATAACAACGAAATACTTTTACTTTCGATTATATATACATATATATATGTACACCAATTTTTATAACTATAAACCTTATTAAGTTACTAATTTGACGATTGTCAAGATATGTATGGGTAAATATATATGTGCAATGTTTCAATTTGGATCCAATCACTAAGGTGCTACAACGTGATATTAATATACACTTCTTGACATATTATTTGTGATCAATTGTAACAGTCATTAATTACTTCATTTCTCATTACCATTATGTAAGTTATTATTATTATTAATCTGCAATTTACATTGATAAGAGTAAATCCAATTTATGATTCGAATAATTAAACCCATAACTTCCAATCGCGACTTATTTTACACTTACATTATAGTTAGAATTTTTTCTGGTTAACGTTTTTTGGGGTCGGTAACCTCATACCCGACCTTCCTCCTTTATCCTGGCTTGGGATCGGCAGTAGCCTCAGAGGGGCTCGAGGCGGAGTTTTGAGGTTAAATAATTAACGTTGAGATGCAAACATTATATACATATATATAAGGACTAGTATTACTAATTTGTTATTTAATCAACGTATTACATCCATTATGATATAAAAACAAGAAAGATTAGCTCAATAAAGAATTCGTCTGTCGATTAACTTATTCTTAAGTCCCTACAACTTTATATATATGCGGATTTCTATGAAGATATCCAATACTATGTTTATTTGTATGTTTTGTTAGTATTGTCTATGATTTCGCTAAAAATCTAGCAAAATCAGAAGTATATTTTTAAAAAATTCACTGGACGTTTTCCATTATCATGGTCTTAACCTATAATTTACCTTTCCACTGTCGCCTTCTTTATCGAGGTTGCCCCTAAAATAATTGAGTTATTTCTGTTACTACTTTAACATTTCATCTTATCATATTACGTTACCTTCTTCTACATTTATCTTGTCTTTATCGGTTTCGTTCTAATGAATATTGTTGATCCTAATAAGTCTTCAATTTCTTAAATTAAAAATCGTATTTTCGTGCTTTTATTTATATTCTCTCGGTTACAAGGTTAAGTGATTTGTTACTATGATTAATGTTAACAAATATATTGCTTATCATTTAGATAGAAAGTATATATCTATGTAATTTTTATGATTTACGAATGAATCCATGGAAAAGCGAACCATTCTCTGAACCAATCTTTCTTGTTCTTATTAATCAATCTCCCAAATCAATGTAGTTGGACTGAGGTTTAAACCATTAGTCTATTGGTCGAACATTAATATCTTCAGTACCTACTTTGAATGAATATGTTATTATCACTGAGAAGTATTATAGTTACCATATATTTAGTAAATATTCATCCAGAGATTGTTTACTTACTTAAGCTTATTGCCCCCTCTTAGAACATAGACCGCAGATTATTGATTTAAGTGACTTTTTTCTGGTTAGCGTTTTTGTAGCAAGGTTTTTATTTATTGAGATAAGTTTTGCTAACCTTATAACCAACTTTTCTTCGTTACCCTGACTTCGGAATATCTAGAGGTGTTTCGTAGAGTGACTGATACAATTGTTCAATTTCAGTTTGACAATCTTTAATAATGTACATGTTGATGATTCTACACACATACATATGAGCTGTAACACATAACATTTAGGTAGAAGCCCGGGATCAAGACACCAATGAGAGTTATTTGTGTGAATATCCAGCAGTCTATACTATCAATGTTAATAATTATATGATGCAATTAAGAATGATAGAAAGTTTAGAGAATTGAGGCAACTCTTTATTTAATTTGTTTATAAATGAAGAATTATTTCACGTTTTTTAAAAATTATAAATTGAGTCAAGAAAGATATCAATAGTTTAGCAAAAAGCTAATAGAATTTCAAGCTGTTGAAAGGTATACTTTCATGAGTATTTTATTCATAGATCGTATTTGCAACAAATTAATCTTTCACTGGTTGAAATCATGAGTCAACTGAAGCTAGATCACCATGGAAAACCTGGAAGCACTGGACGGCCGTTTCGTCCTAGTGTGGGACTCCTCAGCAGTGCGAATCCATGACCCCGCACCCCGCGAGATTCGAACCCAGGACCTATCAGTCTCGCGCCAGGTGCTTAACCAACTAGACCACTGAACCGACCAGCATCCAACGGTGTTAATGTCTAACTTCAACTAATCCACGAAATTGCGCCACCGTACATCATTGTCATCAGTGAGTTACTATCTCACAACAGATCTGGTTGAACTCCACTGGTAACGGCTTCTCACTAGAACTGCAAGAGTATCTCTTGAAGTCAGTCACTAATGAGCAGATGATTATTATCTTTGTTACAACCCGAGTGAAAACAAGGAATCATTGGACAGATTTTCCAATCTAGCTTAAGAATTTTCAACAGTGCGTATTGATGACCTTGGCAGGGATCTAACCCAGATTAAACATTTCATTAAAATGAAATAAACAGATCAGACTGATGATATAAACTTCATCACATAAAATTTAGTAAACTATTGGTATAAGTTAGATAAGAAAATAAAAGTTTGTTTGTAAGTTTGTAATCATGGATTGACTTTGAATAGACAACCATTGACAACCAGGAACCACTAGATAGAAGTTTTGTTTTAGTATAGGACTCCCCAGTTCAAATCAATAATCGTACCAAGGATCAAATCTAGAACTGTAAGGTGTCAAGTTAAAACCTCAACCTTCAGATCAGATTTGATATCCAACGGTTTATATTTCTGATATACGATTCCTATTATGGGAACAAAGTAGCTATACAATCCTTCCTTGTTTTTAATATAGATTGAGAAGTTCCGATACCTAGGGTAATTATTCATCAGTAATTTGATTAATTGACTAATTAATTGCTTTCATTGTCATTTCTACTTTCATATTTATTTCTAGCATTCAATTGGATTATTTCACACACAAATAGTTTTTAGATTGAGAAAAAACTCGTTCATATTGTCAAAATTGTTTCCTATAGCTTTTTTCTCTTATTCCACCGATGTGTGATTTACTATCCCAACCACAGCAACAACAACAACAACAACAAAGACAACAAAGAACGGGACAGAAATTATCGGCTCGACAATTAAACAAAAATCATCATTTATCAATCATAGATAATAATAATAATAATAGTAACAATAATACTACTATTAGTAATACTACCAGTACTTCTACTGAAATGTCATCAAATTTATGTACAAATTCAAATCGTTTCAATAATTCAATTAGCAATGGCAGCCGTTCGTCAAAATTGAATCAACAACAACAAAATTCACAAAGAACTGATATAAATTCTTTAGTTGATGACGATAATACTACTGATAGTATTGGTAGTAATAACAGTAGTAGTATAAAGCATACATCATGGTCACCAAGTGAAAGTTCCAATAATAATAATAATAATAATAATAATAATAATAATATCAATAATAATAACCGGGGAAATTCTTCTTTGAAAGATCAAAATCATATTTCAATAAATGGGGATTTACAGCAGCAACAACAAGGGAGATGTTCAACGAAAAATGAAGCATTGAATCCACTGTCGGATATGAATAGTCAATGTCTAATAATTGAGCAAAGATCTAAAACTTCAATCAGTTTTGATAGCATGCAATCAACACATAGTAACCATTCAAATTCTATTAAACATGATCATTGCTCATTGACCTCATCGAAATCACCACCATTATCTCCATCCAATTCGTCGTCGTCATCATCATCATCAGTAGCATCAAATCATAGTCTTTCATTTAGAAATAATGAAAATTCTCAGTGGAACAATAATCATAACATTCGTAGGGATGCCACTACTATTAATTCTTTTAATACAAAATCTCAAGCAGGCAAGGTTGATAAATCAAATTCAGTAAGTCAATAGTTTCTTTTTATGTGTACCTCACCACATAAGTACAGTTTCATAAGTTTTTCATTCTTCAAAAGTTATAGTTTCATTGTAAGCCTTTTGTTAACTTTGTTAATTTTGTTCTAAGAAACTATTATATGTTTAGATTGATATAATGAATGGATCAATGCTAGACCACCATTGTAAACCTGGAAGGACTGGATGGCCGTTTTGTCCTATTATGGGACTCGTGGGCAGTGCGCATCCACGATCCTGCAGGCGAAACTCGTGCTTCCAGGTTTTCAATGGTGATCTAACATTGATCCATTCATGATATGAATCTAAGCTCAACAATCTCCATAAATCCATACTGGAAAAACTATGATACGGTCGATTGTTACCAAAATGTATGCTTTTTTCAAATACTTCGAATAACCGAAAATAATTAACCGACTTTTAATAATAAAATGTCGAACGAAATATAATGATGTTGTACAATGCTGTTTAAGTTGATCCTTTTCGTATAAAAGAAAGATCAAGAAGCACTAACAAAATACATGAATAAAAATAAATCACTATAAAACTTTTGATTACTCAAACTCTACTCCAAATCAACATTATCAACAGATAGTTAGCATTAGGGTTGGATAATAAGAACGGAAACGGTATTCTAACTAGGTTAATCGTTTAGTTGATATTTTAACGCCAAATCTTACGGTTGTTCACGTATCTCACCCATCTCACCATTGATATCTTTTTTGGATAGACTGTAGAACATTTGAAAGTAATGCACAGCATCGTCAATCAATAATATTCACATATCTCATAAATCGAAGGTAATGAAACCAATAAAAATATCATTCTATGTATATTATCTCTTCAGGTGTTAAAACCGTTCATTGGAAGCGCTGAAAATGTATACTTGGAATACTGTATAGGGTATTTACATATTTATCATAAAAATGGTTACTTATCAAGTCTCCGTAAGGAAAAGATCAAAGTCAAAATTTGCTAATCAATTCATTAGTTTGGGTTTGAATTAAAATGCACAAGTTAGAAGTTATTCTAACTTAATAACTAATTGGATTAAACTCTGGGCGTTTGAAGTGAAAGGCATTACATTCGAGTCCTTGTATGAATATAAATACTGCGATGCAGATACATCTAGCCACTAACAAACATATCTTGACTTCAGATTACATGATTTAAATCAATATCCCACTGGAAGTATTATTTCTCTAAAAATAGCAGATACGTTTCCATGTTGATGAGGTCCAACTCAGTTATGAAACTTGGGTTAAACAGAGATTCTATATGATTACCACAAACCATCGTAACACTGAAACATATAATGGATATCAAATCATTTAAACTAATTAAGAGAATTCTATCGGTACTTACAATTAGACTAATATGATGTTGGCTACTATTCGATATAAACATTTGTCACTCACTAAATATTTAATCCATTTTAATGTGTATATCAATATGCAATGTAAAAAAAGTAGAACAATTGATTACATCATAGTAAATATGGATTGTCACTAACAGTAGAATTCAGAATAAGTGCATTTCGTTATATTTGGGATTTCTCATTTGGAGGTACCTGTATCCCAATGTCTATGTTCATGCTAGGACTTGTAGTCGGCATCTATCGCACCGAAATAAAACATAATGTCCACTGAGCTATTGAGTCGATTTAATCACTACGTTTTTCGACAGGTTTGAATTTTCCCGTTGCCTTAAGTGTTTAATATTCATTAGTTTCAAACTAGGAAGGAGATTTTTTTTACTTACTGATGTTAATTCATATGTTAAAATGCTAAATTTAAGTTAACCCAGAGAATTTCTCTGTCTCTTGCAACAAAGTTTCTAAAAGAATAATTTACACATCCCTAAAAATGCACACCTCGCCTTATCCCATGGATATTCGTCTCCGGTGGTAAGGTCACAACAAGTACGGAGCTAACAAGAAAATTACTCACAAAAACGTTGTGTGTGACCGATCTCAAGCAGTTGTCCCTTGAGCACTGCGGTCACACTCTCAGATCATTAAGACCACCTCTAATCCAACTTCCTTTTCAGGTACCTCCAGAAGAACCCTTCCACGGTGTGGGCAACCGGGAAGTGATAACCGTCCTCATACCTCTAACAGCACTCAATACCACTGTATTCATAATCAACCTCTCTCTTCAATTCCTATTATTCCTCCTACATCGACTAACTAATTTTGGAATATATTTTATAAAAACGCTGACATTCTAGTAAACGATCAGAACGATCTGACGAGTTCTGGAAAAAAAGACTAGATTGACGTACAAATCTTCTATTTTATTATTAACTCTAATGAATTAACAATAGAAAAACCTCCGAATTATGCAATGAAGCATGGTACTATTAAAACAATGAATACAAAACTGTATACTAAATTTTTTTAAAAACTGTGATTGAGAATCACATGTCATTATTACAGTATTTAAGTATGGAGATAGGATGTGTATCTGTAAATTTGTAGTGTATCTACTTTTCAATGTTGAATATATAGGTCCTGTTCGTAGAAGCTGTGTGTAGATGACTTTAGATAGTCAAATTGAAATCCCTAGTAAAAATTCCATTCATATATGCAGTACTAACCTACTAAATGAATGGTTAAATGTTTGAATATGATAGATATTGTACTTTTATTTAAAACTAGAAAAGGATGATTATCATTACACGTAAGTGTGAACACACACATAGTAGTGTCGCAGAAGTTTTATTAGATACTTTTTATGACTTTGTACCATCTTACTCAGACCTAACATTGTCTCAATTTATGAGAGATGTCGCGTAACGCCTATATAAATAGTATATTCTAGTTAAAATGAATATTTTCACTTTCATAGTATGATTAACTCAGTGTCATATACCTCAAACTGGTAGTGGAAGGTTGAACTCCCTCAGTAAGCATCATCTGCTCCCAGGTCTCAAGTACGCCTTGCTGACAAGTGTCAAATAGCACGAAACCTGGACTTATTTTACACTAAACAACCTGATTAAAATCAAATTTATTCCACTAGTTACTTTCCAACCTACCAGTTTAATTGGCCAGTGTTACACGATACAATGTTGAGTTGAGTATTACTTTTAAACTATCTTCATTCTTTAGTCTCATTTTATTTTTCTTCTCCTCTGTAGCCTTCATTTTATGCAATATTTCCTCTTTGTCTGTATATTGATAATCTGGATTGATACATAATTGTATCCGAAGTCTTATATTTTCTAAGACTGACCAACTAAAACCGGTAGATAGTTAGATCAGTAATTGTTGCCTTAGAAGTAAATTAACCCTGATGAAATACAAAATATGTAGGAATTGACTTTCAGACTAAAGGTACATCGTGTGCTACTGTAGTGTGGAGAGCATAAATCTAGAAAGAGAAGAGCAAGGAAATAAAGTGAGCCAATGACCTCTTAAGTTCAGTTACATTTAATAATAAAGGCAATCGATAATGAGCAACAGTAACACAGGCGTGAATTGAAGAAAATTTGATGATTGAAATTAGACGTTAATATAGTAAAAATTTAAAAAATTAAGTATAGGGGTCTTGTGGATATTGTTAGATTCCCACAGTTTGCATCATTGATTGGTCTTGATTAAAACACCCCTGGAAAACCAGGGAGATCTGGATAGCTGTTTCGTCCTAGCGTAGGACTCCTCAAAAGTACACATTCACTCAAGGCCTTCAGGTCTGGCAACGACGGCTTAATTTTTAAACTACCGAGTCGGCTTCACAACATTGCAAATACAGTGATCTGACAGGTGGTCACAATATATCAAACCTGAAGGTCCTGGATTCAATCCTCATAGGAGGTCGTAGATGTATATAGCAAAAGTATCCCATACAAGAAAGAAATGGATATAGTTTTACTTGGCTTCAAAATGACTGACTTGATGACATATTTCAGGCAAGATCTACGTGGAAAAACATAACTTGTGAAACTATTTCGATCACAAATGACATAAACAACGATTCGAATAACTATCATCATTAAGTTACGACTGCTGGATTTCAAGCTGAGATATCTAATTGTATATTATAACTATTTCATAGACATTAAATTGGAAGTTTACACCTCTCGATACAGGACATGGACGACGTGGAACTTGACATATATGCGGTGGATTATCAGGACAAATACCAGAGTAGTGGAAGTGATAACAATATCAATTAGGCAAATATAACATAATAGAAGAAAGAATAAATCCGAGACTAAAGTGTGTGGGATAATTTCAAAACTCACGACCTAAGGTAAGACAAATAGTCGACTGATTCTGAGCCATTTTACTCAAGGTCTCCAAATATTGATTGTGATAATCGAGTCAACCACAAACAACACGGCTCGGGTCGTCAGTCGATGAATTCATAGATTTATATCACTCCTTGGTTCGGGCTTCCCCAGCTGTTTTCTATTCTACCCATACACTAGCTAACATCACTCATCTAGGTTGGTCTTGGTTGGATAAAAATAATACATATCCCAATCACTCCAGTAAATAAAGATTAACTACTTCATCAACTGGTTTACCATTCTTACTTAGTGGCATATTCCTAACCATAACATTGATCACTAGGTGTTTCTAACGTGCACAAACAATTTACTACTAGTAACCATAAAGTAATAGGAGCGAGGTTACATGCAACGTTTTCAATGTTCGATATGTGTGTCATTTTCAGCATTTTCAGAAATCCTCTATTCATTTAGTGAGTGAGTACTGAAAATTATAGTGTGATTTTCATTAGAGATATTATTCCAAGGTGTAATTTTCATCATCTTTGTGTTTTTTTTACGAAGACTGTTGAAGTGTGTTACACTAATACATTTAGAGCAAACAATTTCAGATACCTTCAGGATCTCACTTGAAAAAAGAATACCATATAGAGAGGTTTATATAATTTTACTGTAGTTCATTTTACTAGTTCTGCGACGCTAATTGATAAAACATTGTACAGCTATTTCGTTCTAGTTCAAGACTTTTTAACAATCAACACAGTCATGACTTCAAGCTAGGACCTTTGTGTTTTCCTCACCAATCACAATACATAGAGAATCTAATAATACATTCCCATCTTTAACCAATGCCATTAATGAGTGATTATTTTATTTCCCAATTGATTACACTCCACTATTTGTTACTAACTAACTAGAACATTTTATGAAATTCGTCATCTCGAAGCTAGTCAACTTGTGTTGGTTAAACTAATAGACAACAAAATAAACAACTTCCAATTATATTCACAATCATTATATGACATTAATATTGTACCATAGTATTTGAATTAATGTACATATGCCAACAATAGACTGATCAATTGCAGTCCTAAATAACAATAAGAAGATACAAGTAAAACAACATCAAGTAAGTATAAATTCACTCCATTTTACAAGGAAGTGGCTCAGTGGATAACGCGATGATGTTTGAAGCAAATGGTAGTGGGTTCGAGTCCAAAAGTGAATACCAACTGTGAGATGCAGGTACATCCATCTGACGAGTCCCAAATAGAATTAAATGTGCTTACTAGATTCTACTGCTAGCTACTATCCATCTTTGGTTAAAAAGCTTGTGACTTAAGGTAATATCGAAGCAATCTGCACAGAATACACATATGCCAATAAGAGACTGATCAATTGCAGTGCTAAATAACAATTGGAAGATACAAGTAAAACAACATCAAATGAATTGAATTAATAAGTTCATAAGATTTTATACATACACCTATATGTTTGTTAATATGTTGGCTTATCTTTTACGTATTTATAACATTTTTAAAGCATTCAACTATTGTATAGAATCCATTATATATCGCCTGTCATACAATATTAAAATCTACATATCAATGACATACAATACACTTTTATTAGTTACGCATATGTATACTTTGAATTATTCCCAAATTAGAAAAGTGGTTAATACACATAACAATGTTGATTATATATCCATGTATATACAATAAGGACATGTATAACTTTCTTTCACCTACATGAACAATTAATTACTATTCTCTATATGAAAAAAATATCGTTGATTACTTCGGTCGTTCTAATGACGATAACTAAATTTAGATGACTATTACGTATGTGTAATAGGGAGAGAGAGAGAGGGAGAGAGAGAGGAAGAGAGAGGGAAAAAAGGAAGAGAACCATAGTTGAAAAGACAAAAAAATTTAGTGTTAAATCTAAGGTCATATTATTTGTTTTAACTATAATCAAACATCATAGATTGTAGAAAACAAAAATTAGTGTTAATACAATAAACCATATTAGAAGAAGTTCAATATTTAGAAATTTAAATGATGACAACTGTGTTATGATTATTAATAGTGGATAGTCAATACAACAATATACATATAGAAACAATTTGGAAGGGGTTAAAACAACATAAACCACCATGAAATTGTTTGTTATTTTGCATCTGCGGTCATTTCTTAAGATGTTCACGTTATTCCCTATTTCTTCCGGTTAATCTCTAACTCCTGTGATAATAATAATAATAATGTATGAATATACGAGATTCATCGGCCTCATCTAGGTGATTATTTCAAATAAAAAATAATCGTGCTTATGTTTTTGTGTGCAAATAAGAGACCCTGTATACACATATATATATATATACATATATAGATGTTATTGTTAGTAGAAGGATATTGTGTCCGGGCTATAAAAACTTCTCTCTCTCTCTCTCTCTCTGTATGTGTGTGTGTACTGTGACGGTGGTAAGATGAATTAGAACACAACAGCTGTTCTATAAATGTCATCTAAGGACAAAGCACACAACTAGAATAAAGTGATTATTATAGACATGAATGGTCATGACAACGATAATGATAACTATGGGGAGAATTGTGATGTTCATATTTCAATAATTTAAAATGTTAAACCTCAAAAATTAAAAGAAAAATGTTATTAAATAAATTTCAATATGTTTTAATTAATAATTTTATGGAAATTTGATAAATCTAAAAGGTAGTTTTCATCACCATCATCACCATCATCATCATTCATAGGTTGCTGACCTATATTTCTAGAAAGAAAAAAAACAAAAAAAAAGAGAACTAGGATGGACAGGACAGCTGTTTCAGTAATATTTTTTTGAATTTTACAGTAGTATAATTATCTATTTATAATTTGTTGGCTAGTAGACTTGAAGTTTACAACAACAACAACAACAACAACAAAACTCACTCCTATTAATTACTTACAATCATCTAATATCATTTATTTTCAATGTCAAGTTAATTATACTAGTGATTAGATCAAGATATTAGACAGTAGATAGTTGGTTTAATGATATAAAAATGGGTTTTGTGAAGATTTTTTAGAAATTTCACAACCAGTTCTGATATTCATCAACACATGCTCACTAGTGACTGAATTCAAGAGGTGTTTCATGAAGTTCTAGTGAGACATAGTGACTAGTGAAGTTTAACCAGGTCTGTTTTGAGATAGTAACTCACTGATGACAATGGTGTACGGTGGCGCAACTTCGTGGATTGGTTGAAGTTAGACATTAACAGCGTCGGATGCCGGCTCAGTGGTCCAGTGGTTAAGTGCTCGTGCGAAACCAGTAGGTTCTGGGCTCGAATCCCGCGGGGTGCGGGATCGTGGATGTGCACTGCTGAAGACGAAACGGCCGTCCAGTGCTTCCAGGTTTTCCATAGTAGTCTAGCTTCAATTGACTAATGATATAAGTGTTAGAATTTTAACCATTGGTTTCTAATTTAGCATTTTACTCCATTTAGTTCAATTTAGATAATCAGATAGTATCATTAACATTTATGAATAATATGTGATTTGAAGCTAAGTACAATGATGGTAAATGAGATAAATCATCATTATCGCACAACTGACTTTAAATATCAATAAAGATTAAACTAAGATGTTCAGGTTACTAATCAATCTTGAAAAGAATGCCTGATAGGTAACATTCTTTTTTACTATTTCATCATAACCGTTTAACTTCATTCACGAAATCAGATCAAGTCTAGTAAGGTCATAGAATGTGAAAAATGCTCACCATTAGAAAATGAAACATTTGATAAACAAAGTTTAGAATTTAACGATACCATAGTTAACATGATAATCTTGATCTGTTAATTTGTCAAAAATTCTATTAATAAGGATTTTTATTTTACCGTTACTGATGTCAAGAATTGTAAGTGATCAGTCTCTACTGGTATATATGTATCCTGAACAGATTGCCTCGATAATGCCTTTGTTTGCAAGTACTTAATTTATTTAGTTTATTGATAACTATGATGCTCAGGACAGTTGAGCTTCGTCTTATCCGAGACTCGACAGATGGATGTATCAGGATCCTAATGTTGATGTTCACATTCAATACCAAAACAAAATGTGCATATCGTATTCCATTGTTGACCTCACATCATATATACTAGAAATTCGTAAATTTATCTGAAATTTGTAAGATACTAAGTGACATTTTCAGAATTCCTGAAATAAGAAAATATTGATTTTTTCCCTCGGTGCTCATAAGATATCTGAAGGGGATTTTGTGAAGATTTTAGAAATTTCACTGGTTGAAATCATGAGTCGATTGAAGCTAAATCACCATGGAAAACCTGGAAGCACTGGACGGCCGTTTCCTCCTAGTATGGGACTCCTCAGCAGTGCGCATTAGTGATATTTCTAAAATCTCCACAAAAAACCCCTTCTGATAATAATCATCTGCTCACTAGTGACTGACTTCAAGAGATACTCTTGCAGTTCTAGTGAGAAGCCGTTACCAGTGGAGTTCAACCAGATCTGTTGTGAGATAGTAACTCACTGATGACAATGATGTACGGTGGCGCAATTTCGTGGATTAGTTGAAGTTAGACATTAACACCGTTGGATGCTGGTCGGTTCAGTGGTCTAGTTGGTTAAGCACCTGGCGCGAGACTGATAGGTCCTGGGTTCGAATCTCGCGGGGTGCGGGGTCGTGGATTCGCACTGCTGAGGAGTCCCACACTGGGACGAAACGGCCGTCCAGTGCTTCCAGGTTTTCCATGGTGATCTACCTTCAATTGACTCATGATTTCAATCAGTATAAGATATCTATCATGAATGATTAACATACAACTCTAATGTCAATGAATGTTTCTTCTTATCTCTATACTTTTGCCTTGGTCTTAAGGAATTACATATGTATTTCAGAAAAAAAGGATCGTAAGAATGACAGACTGTTCATGAAAATGGTAACAAAACAAGTAGATATTATAAAGGCTTTCAATAACGAATAACTTCTGGAAGTTAGTTATAATGAGATGTGACAATGTAATAAGTAAAACTTTGATAGATAATTTTTTTTGATTGAGATCATGAACCGATTGATGTTAGACCACCACAATTGAAAACCTGGGAGCACTGGACGGCCATCTCGTCCTACTGTGGGACTCTTCGGCAGTGCGCATCCACAATCCCACTCGTGGGATTCGAACCCAGGGCCTTCGGTCTCGCGCGCGAACGCTTAACCAACTGGACCACTGAGCCGGCATCCAATGGTGATAGTTTCTAACATCAACCAATCCACGAAATTGCGCGACCAACTTCCGTTGTACTGAGGTAGACACCTGTCTCTACCCGACAAGGATTAGCTCCACTGGTCACGGCTTCTCACTAGAACTCCGAGAATTCTCTCACATTTTCTGAACTTTTCATTCCCTGTATATTTTTCTATATCTTGAGCATAGTATTAGACCATACTGTTACTCTTCAATAAATGATGACTTACAAACCTTGAAAACGTTATTGATGATAATGATGAATTCTTACTTATTTACTATGATTCACTACATTACCCTAATTATTTTACTTCTTACCATACTTCTTTATACTGAGTGTTGTATATTTATTAGTAAACGTTAGTGTTATCCAGAATCGAACTCGGTAACTTTCTAGATAACATGTTGTTCATTTGGAACGTAAAGTACCTAGTTTGACTAATCAATGTGATAGTATCAATATCTAGCTGACTGATCTGATATAGGATGAAACACATCCTGGATTCTACTCTTAACCACATATCAAATATATTGAAATGTTACCTATTTACATTCTAGTTTTATACTGTTTATGATTTAACAGCTTAAAACATTTAAATGTTAACTATTTGTTAGAATAACTATTTAAATATTATTAAACTAGATAGTTTCTCAACTGTTTTGTTTTTGTATATGACACCTCAGCAACACATGCCTATGACTTCATCAGAGATTGAGGTGAGGAACTTCAAATCTCTCATCAAATATCTAAACTTTTTTTTCAATTTTTTTATAATTTTTCATTTATTTTTCCTCTTTCAACTTTATGAATATCCAGCCAACTGAAGATAATTCATATAATGTTAAATTATCAAGATACAGTCATCAACAGCACCGACGTCAATCCAATAAATCAAATTTATCATCTTATTGTATGTCATCAGATCATGAGATGAATTATAATGAAGAATGTCAAAAAAGACAACTATTAGGTAAAGACTTAGATGTAGAAGGGAAAAAGTATAATGAGGATGAAGAAGAGGAGAGAGAAGGTGTTGAATATAAAGATGATTGTGTTGATGGTGCTGAAGCTAACGGTGATATAGACGATATTGATGGTGTTAATCATGTAGATCGGAATAATGCTAATGATGATAATAACGATGACGACGATGATGATGATAACGATGATGACAATGATAATCCCTATTCAATTGATCAACAAACTAACCATCATTATTCAACGTCATTTCCAACATTGACTTCAGATAGTTTAAGTAATTGTATATCACCAATGTTAGCTGCCGCCGCAATGGCTGCGTTAACCACTGGTTGTTTTCCAACACCATGTAATCAATTAAGTCAGTTAAATTATTCATTATTATCTAAATCTTATGGAATATCTCAATTATCACCACCACCAACTCCTCTGCATCCACCACCACCACTAACATTACAACCACCTGTACCCCCTTCATCATCATCGTCGTCGGCACATACGCAACGTTCACACATAACAAAACAACAACAACTAGCATTTTTGAATTCAACACCAAACAGAAATTCAAAGGTGAGCGGTACTCATCATTCGCACTCTCATCATCACCAACATAATAATTGTAATAATAATAATGTCAGTATTAATAGTCTATCATCAGTCGGTTGTAATTCGTCATCTCCAATTCATTCGATTCATTCAAATAATGATGGTTATAATACAATTACTAATAATAAAAGTAATTATACATCTACATCACCACCACCCCAGCTTTCATCAAGATCGAATAGTCCACATCAACTGTTGAATAATCGATTAGTTTCATCAAATAATTTAACTTATTTATCATCAATGGATGATGTTGATGAAGAGAATGATGAAATGGAAAGTGATGAAGGTGAAGAAGAGATGGAAGGAGAAGAAATGGACAATTCTTCAACCCATGGTAATAATCATCAATGGACATTTGAAGAGCAATTTAAACAAGTAAGTTAATAGGATTGTGGCTGCAAGGGTGGGGTAAGGTGGTTACTATACTTTGAATGAGTGTATGTTTCTTTTTTCCTTGTTATATACTCATCAATAATGGGAAGTTTATTAAGAAATGATGGGGAAATTTTACTGCAAACAAGATATTCTCGAGAGCTGTTTTCATCTTTCAGTCGACCGTACCGTGGAAAATTACTTCGGAAATCTAAAAATAAAACTAGATCAGGAGTAGTTTTGGAAGCTCGGGGGCATGATCTTAGAGTCCGAGGGCTACTTAGTCACATAGTACCTTTTTGTAAGCACTATTTAATGTGTTAAATGCATACTTTAAAGGACTTACTGAAGAAGAAGAAGGGGATCCGTGGGTTAGAATGTGATGTATCAAACCTAGGGTAGAAGTCGTCTAACAACTCCTTCCGTTATGGGTATACAGCATCTCTCCAGATTCTGGTTGTTTGACGGAAATACCCCATTTCCGTTGCACCCTATTAAACTTGGACGTAGGAATTTCATCTTAGACCTCTTAATGCGCTCTAACTGACCTGTTTGCCGTTATAGGAATTAAACGAATAGATGTTTTAGTAAATAAACTCGACAGGATCATTACAATATTCAAAGTAAACTATTATATTAAAGTGGCAACTATCGTTTAGTGGTGATTTAAACCAATGCACATGTCATAAGTTGCTTACGACTAACTGAACAAAGAATTTTACTCAGTAATGACAGTAGTTTGATTGTTAAAGTATTGAACTTTGCACCAATCAATTACAAGGTTAGGAACATAACACACACTCTACTACAATTCAGTCAAATAGTACGTACTGTTGCTAACCCTTGTATACTAAGAAATGTACTTGATGATGTATTATGTTTTAAATTGAGTAACAGGAAGATAATAGTTGAAAGTTAACACAGAGATTGTTTAAATTATAACTATTTTTTAAACAATCACAGTAACAATAAGCTTATTTGAAGATGATTGTTCTTAACAAGATGCTATAAAATGACCATTGTACTTAATTACATAATGATTAGCGCTGAATACTTATTGACCACTGAATTCCGATTTATTTACTACTGTCTGTAAAACTGGAATGAGTAACTTTGAGTAATTATTGTTGAGAAGTGTAAAATTACTAAAAAAAAACAATAGTGTTAGACTGAAATCACGAATCTATCAATGTTAGACCACCATTGACAAACTGGAAGCACTAGACGGCCGTTTCATTCTAGTATGGGACTCATGAGCAGTGCGCATTCATAATCTCGCACGCAGGATTCGTACTCAGGACCTTCAGTCTTGTGCGCGAGCGCCTAACCTATAGATCACTTGGCCGGCATCCAACGGTGTTAATATTCTAGATTCGATTCCCGCAAACGGGATCGTGGATGCGCACTGCCTAGGAGTCACATACTAGGACGAAACGGCCATCCAGTCCTTCCAGGTTTTCAATGGTGGTCTAACATTGATCCATTCATGATCTCAATCGAAAACTCAATACTCTCCACAAACCCATATCAAACGTAATTCATTCTATAACGAAGACTGCTTTGATTCAGTCCTCTCTCCACAAAACAATCTAAAGTAATGCATGGAATTTCGCTTAACATAAGACATTTCTACATCTGGTATTTAATAGAATTCAATATGGTATTTCTTAGTTATCTAACAATTCACCAATATATTTAATGAGTTTATATTTAGTTTAAGTTGTAAATCTTATTTTTCACAAATTGATCTTAGTTAGGTCTCAATCGGGAAACTAGTGAGTAATGAGGTTTTAGTGAAAATTCGTTGTTGTTGGTAATCTGACATGTCAGGATTGAATCAGTTTTCGCTTATGTTTTTGGAAGATAGTTGTACAACATCTCAAATTGTTTAATGTGAGAATGATGTCAGTGGACGTTCGTTTAGCTGTTTTAATGGTTCTGAAGGTCTTGCGTTCGACTTCTTCCTTTATCGGAGCCTAGGACTGTCAATAACACCAGAGGAGCTCCTAGCGAAGTTAAGAATATATACATACATCAACTTATTTTATTAAAAGTACCTTCTCTCTATCCTTTCTCTTTCTTTCTTTCTTTCTTTCTATTTTTATGATGTCACTATCATTTTTTGAGAAGATTGACTTGATTAACAAAAACATTATTGTCACATTGTCATGAGTTTCTTCCATATTCTTCTTCAAGTATGAACTATTTTGGATACCTTAAAGTTTTATCATTAAAAAAACGTTGTATAGATATACATATAAAGCCATCAATTTTGTATATTATACTTAACTGTTACCATACTATATATATATATATATATATATATATATATATATATATATATATACATTAAGTACCATACTTATTGATTATTGAAGTCATTGAAGTAATAAGCCTGAATAAAGAATGAACTCCTTAATTAATGCTTAGATGTCACATTTTACTTCCCCCTTTGCCTTACTCTCGCTCTATCTCTCTCTTGTACCATTTATCTCTCTCTCTCTTTCTTTATCCCTATACATAGAAATTAATATTGCAATAATATAACCATAAGGATTGTATTCCTTTAGAAAAAAAAATTAATACAATTTAATAGGATTATAAACATTACAAAAATTTATGATAAAGTTTGAATTATTAATTAGATCGTTTAAGTATTTGTATTTGAGTGGGTACGTACGCACAAGAGGTATGCACGCGGATGTATCCATCTATCTATCTCTTTATCTATCTCTATGTATATATAATTAAATCACAATGGTTGATTAAAAGTACACGGAAACTAAAACTACCTATACATAAACATATACATACAAGGTAAATTGTATAGATAAAATTATCCAAGCATTTTATTATTATAACTATTTATTTATTATTATTATTATAATTTAACTATTTATTAATATTATCCCCTTTATTATACAAACATACTGTTGATACTTAGATAGATGCTGCATACAGATTGACTATAGTTCTTCTCCTTTTTTTTGGAAAAAAAATTAGAGTAAATGTTTATGAGACGAATCCCTTAGGAGAATAAGAGTATATAGATACAATTTAATCCATATAAATATAGTATAGTATAGTAGAGACACAGTTTAATCTCAAGGGGCTATAAAAATTATACTTTTGAATTATCACATTTGATTTATACTTGATATAAATTATTTATACTGAATGAATGAATGAATGAATGAATGAATGAAATGATTTTAATTACATGATGGTGATGGTATTATGAATCTTATTATTATTATTAATACTAATATACCTCATAATTTATAATGATCCATCTATTTACTCTTAACTTTACTTCTTTTTTTATTATAATCTGTGAAATGTTTCTTCAAGTGAACATCTACGAATATTGATTACTGATAGAAAAGGTGTTCTTTATTAGTATATGATAGATCGATATGTACAGTTACTTACTTACGCCTGTTACGCATAGGCCGCTGATCAGCATTCTTCAACCCACTCTGTCCTAGGCCTTCCTTTCTAGTTTTATCCGATTGTTGTTCAGTCTTCTCATATCTGCCTCCATTTCTTGGTGTAACGTGCTCTTTGGTCTTCCTCTTTTCCTTTGGCCTTGAGGATTCCATGTGAGGGGTTGTCTTGTGAAGCAGTTGGGTGATTTCCTCAATATGTGTCCTATCCACTCCCGGTGCACTTTCCTGATTTCGTCTTCTGCTGGGATCTGATTTATTCTCTCCCATAATAGGTTGTTGCTGATAGTGTCTGGCCAATGGATCCGAAGTATCTTGCGTAGACAACTGTTAATAAACACCTTTATCTTCTGGATGATGGCTTTCGTAGTTCTTCAGGTTTCTGCCCCATACAGTGGAACTGTCTTCACATTTGCATTGAAAATTCTCACCTTGATGTCGTTTGACAGACAGTTGTTTTGAGTTCCAGATGTTGTTTAGTTGTAAATATGCTGCTCTTGCTTTGCCGATCTGCATCTTCACATCTGCAACAGATCCACCATGTTCACCAATGATGCTGCCCAGACATGTAAAAGTTTTTACATCTTCCAAGTCTTCTCCATCAATTGTGATTGGATTGGTGCGTGCTGTGTTGTATTGGAGTATCTTGCTTTTCCCTTTGTGTATGTTGAGACCTACTGTTGCTAAGGCTGCTGATGTGTACAACTAGATTTCAAAAAACAGAATGAAGTTTATTTTAGAATAATCTTAATTAAGAAGAGAAACTAAAAAAAAAACATTATCCTGAAGTGATCTGTAATTGAATGAATGGAGTGGATTTTTTTTATGTGGCTGGTTTATTCACAAAAAGTTTATTTGTCATTCTGGACAATATCATTAATATCTGCTACATATAGAAGTGAAGTTAACCATTATTCCATGAATATTAAAACATTTCTTTATAATAGTCTTGTTTGTGATTAGCTGCCATTGTAGATATATAGGTCTTAAATGTGTGATTGTGTTCTTGTAAACTGTTTTGTTTGTTTGTTTGGACTCTAACCACACGATTGATGGGTCATTTATATGTAGATAGATAAATTGGATACATATTACCACCATATATTTTTACGGTAGACTGACCTGAATGTCATGTTTCCAGAAATACTGTAATATTCCTAGAATTTCTTCAATATACTGAATTTTAATATCTTCCCAGTTGTCTATCGTATACTGATGTCAGTGATAATGCATCATTGTCTGTTGGTGGAAAGAGTGTTTAGTTTTTCCAATGTTATGTTTGCCATAGATATTATAACTCGTATATTATGTTGTATCTATCTTATTTAGTGCTGTCTTTCAGTATGCATAAAATCAAATGGACTGATTACAGTGGTTTGTGAACAATGTGAATACTAACTGGGTTTTTTAAATTTTTATTAACACATATTTTGATCATCCATCTTTTGGGGTCCATTTCTTAATGCTGTTTCACTTCGCCAGGTACATTTTTCTTTATAAAATCACTGGGGATAGCCATTTTATGTGAGGTAAATAAAAGATGAGATTCTTTAATTTCCTGGAATGAGTACGAGTTCTTCTGGATGTTAACTATTCACAACTTTTCTTGTACAGTGTTAATTTATTACTGTTGTCATTCACCTTATCGTATACTGATGTTTCAAACATTCCATTGTTTCATCTATTTACTATAATATCCAAGAACGAAATTTTGTTTCTTGATATTACTGTTGTAAATTTGATTCCTCTTAAGATATCATTAACCAATTTATTAAAATTTCCAAGTTGAATTCTCTTCGAAATGAATAATGTACCATGACTAATAACTTGTGTTCATTAACAAACTAACTGAGAATCGCACCCAAGACCTTCATTTTTTGCAACATTGTAGATGCATTGTTCACTGGGATAAGACATCTGTCCACTCCTTTCTGGTTTTCAGTCAGCAATGTAAATTGTAAAACTCAGCAATCTCTACAAATTGATCTATATATATATCATTAAACAAAAATCGAGGATTATCAACCAAGTAGTCACTCTACAATGGTTAACGTCATGTTTGACTAATCCGTAGTACTGACTGAAAAGTGAATTGACATTGCGTATACTATGTTTTAACATTGGATGGTTACAGATAACCAATAGGGGGCCATATACGTTCTAGATTACATAATAATTGATATTTATCACCAAAAGACATATGTAGTCTTTAAGGAAGCTCATACTTTAGATCGGATATAAACTCTGCGCCATCGAGTTTTATTGTTAATGATGTTAGATTTTAGTTTTATTGACCAGATACTATTATTCATATACTCAATTTAAGCCATACGTTAAATGTGCCAACTAATGACACTACCCAATCATTTAGATCAAAGTAGGCAAAGTAAGGTTTGAACTTGTTACTATGTGACTGTATTTTACTTATTTTAACACAGATATTGGTACAATGAGGCACCAAATACATATGCACCACATGAATCATTCGGTTTGTGTGAGGGTTGGGATACTTTCCGGGTGCCCAGACCGAAGCAAGTGGTTTTCTTAGGGGGCCACACCCGGAGCCTTTGACCTAAAGGTCTGATCCACAAGGCAGTGGAGCATAGTGAAGAGATGCATTCCCATGGTAGCCGGTGACCAACGACTGGTTCATACGCCATTTGTTCCCACAGGATACTGGAGCCCATGTGCACCATTGGTTTGGGATCCGGTTATAACGCGAATTTCATATTTACTAACGGTTAAACTCATACAATTGATCTTTCTAATCTCCAAGTTCCTCATATCAAGCAAAATATTAAGTCACCGGTCTATAATTTCATTCAATCTCATTAGTATGTTTTTGTGTTCATTTCCAATTTTAAATGATACTCACACCGTACCATTCGTCTTTATAATTTCAAGGGTACATTGATTTTAATCTCCAAGTTACTCATTAATATAGAGATTATTATCATTTGTAACACATGACTTTAATAAAAATTCTGTATAACTTATATTTTTGATGAAACAACACAAACACACACACAAACATACACACATACATACACACACGTACATGCATACATAGTAGTCTCTGATTTTCAACTACACTTTAAATGAGATCAGAATGTAAATTTTGTCAATAGACCCACCTTAGTAACTCAGAAAATTTATGGGTTACTTTTTCTTGAAAATCTTACTCTATGGTACTCTTATTTACTTATATCTTTTTTATAATTAAAATTTATAATTTTTTTAATTAAATGAAGTCACCTAACTAGATTCTTGATGTAATTTTTATAAATAAATCTGTCTATCATTATTTGATATGGCGCCTAATTAATTATCAAAATTACTACTACTCCTTCTAGTACTATCGTTAATAGTAATAACAGTTATTATTATTATTATTATTACTATCATAACTAAGTAAGTAATTTTATTAGTAAGGTTTCCATTTTTAGTAGCTTTACTTTAGTATAAGTGTGGTGCGGGTTACTTATATCCACATAAGTAGTATATAACAGTAGTCAGGCATAGAATGTATTTCAGCAGAAGATCGATGAGGAAAGAACGGAAACGGAATGTAATTGGTATAAAAAGGAATGAACAATGAAATCTGAGACAATGGATTGATGTTTGCAACAGGAATAGTCAAGTTTGATATGATGGATTGATATTTTGAAAAATTCACGAATTACTATATGGTTTATTGAGATACTCTGTAATTTTGTGCTCAAATACATTCGTTTGTACCCATTGGTGCTCTTGTTCACTACATAAGAAATATATTGCTTAATAATCAAAAGACTACAGAAATAAAACTGGGAAGAGGTTGGCGTATAGAGTAGAAATTGTAGTGGATTATCAATTCAGTTAAATTAGTTATCAAGTGAATTCAATGTTTAATTCCATTCCCTTAGTGTGTAGTTTTCTTGTATTAAAATGTAATTCATTTAATTATCCTATTGTTATTACTTAGTATTACATCATATTTTAACTAAGTTTATTGAAATGATTCAGTTGATTAGTTAAATTCTAAATTTAAATGAGAATGAATAGATGTAGTTTACTTATTAACTAAATGACGTAATCATTACTCATGGGAATGGGATAAAACTGATATCTGATTGGTAGATCGGATGTAGGTAGATTGGAGGATGAAATATCTATTTAATCAATGACTATAATCCTCAGTTTAGTGGTTGTGGAGATTGTTAAGCTTTTGATTGAAATCATGAACCGATTGATGTTAGACCACTATTGAAAACCTGGAAACACTGGATGGCCGTTTCGGAGCTAATCCGTGTCGGGTAGAAACAGGTGTCTACCTCAGTACAATTGAAGATGGTCGCGCAATTTCGTGGATTGGTTGAGGTTAGACAATAACACCATTGGATGCCGGCTCAGTGGTCCAGTAGGTTAAGCATTCGCGCACGAGACTGAATGCCCTGGATTCGCACTTCGCGAGCGGGGTCGTGGATGCGCACTGCTGAGGAGTCTCACAACAGGACGAAACGGCCATCCAGTGCTTCCACGTTTCCAATGGCGGTCTAACATCAATCGGTTCATGATTTCAATCAAAAGGCTATAATCCTGTTACTAATTAGATAACAACATTTATTAAATACCTTTAGTTAATTAACATTTAAAATGAGAGTAGAATAGGTGTCAAATTTCTTAAGATTAATGATCGGATATTTTAACTGGATCAGTAGAATATTATGATCAGTATATACAATTAATTAGAGAATGAATTTAACATGAGTTAATTATCGATTATTAACATATCCAACCAGTTGATTAGTATACACTAATTGAGAATCAACTTGTAACCAGTGTCATATTTGTCTAGATATTAGCACTGATTGACTCTTAAATACCCTGGTACTGCCGAGAGTGGGGAGGGAGAGTCAGCTCTCTCACTGGAAATGCTCTCATTTGGCCACTAGTATATAGCCTCTTCCGGGGAAGTCCTATTCACTGCCTTCACGCGGCATTACTGTTGTTTACGAAATTGAGAAGACGAAGAGCGAATGTCCGGCGCTTGAACCGGGTTGGTGGATATGGAGGATCCACCTAGGGGAGTTGGAAAACACTGATTCCAAACCAGTCATGCACATGGGCTCCAGGATCCTGAGGAGAGAAAATGGGGTACGAACCAATTATTGGTCAACGGCTACCATGGGACTGCATCTCCTGACGTTGCTCCACTGCCTTGTGGATCAGACCTTTAGGTTGAACGCTCCGGGTGTGACCTCCTAAGAAAACCACCTGCTTCGGTCTAGGCACCCTTTTTGTACCAATATTTACGTGTTCAACTAAATAAATAAAATTTTAAAAAAGCTACTATCTCCAACTACTTAACATGTCTTTTTTCTTTACTTTGAACACTTCTTCTGACACTAGTTTTGCGAAAACATTTCAACTTCAAAATTTGTTTGTTACCAGTTAATATATAGTTGTACATGGAATTCATTTTTTGAAGAGTGTAGACAAGTTATAAAGCCAATGAGCACTTAATTAAATATGTCTTGAATAATAATAGATTACTATATGCACAAAATTACAAGTGTCGTTTCATGAATATTTTATACATTCGGAATTTAACCAATTTTACTTAGATGTTAGTCAACCTACCGTCAGTTTATCAAAAATGGACTGTATATACATGCATATATATCATAGGAAACTTACTATAATATTCTGTACTTCAATTACAGTACTTTCATATATAAATTTAACTACTCTGCTGATCAATCGGATGCTTCGAAGTTGATTTTTGAAGCTATTTGTAATTGTCATACAGAATAATATTAGCATCAAGTTTGTTTAAGTTGAGTGTATTAGTGAATGAGTCTGCGATATGGAGAAAAAGACATTTCCGGTTAGTTAGTAATTCACTTGTAAGTTACAATATGTCACAACCACCAGTAGAGTTTAAACCCTGTTGAATGTAAGGAAGTTACCGACTGAAAATAATGGAAGATTCCTGAGCAATGTCACGAGCTGGTTGAAGTTAGACATTTAAACTATCACATACTGGTCAAGTAGTCTGAGGGTCAAGCCCCCCCCCATAATGTGGTCCAGAGGTCTTGATTTCAATCCCCTTTAAGTGGGTTCGTTAACGTGCACTGTTGAGGAGTCTCATATTAGGACGAACTAGCTATTTAGCATTTTATGGTTTTCAGCAATTATCTAACATTGGTCAGTTTCTGATCTCAAGAAAACTTCTTAATGCCTTTTTATTAAACTTCTACCCATAAATTTATAATTTTACCATTGGTTTAAGGGATTTAACAACATAGTGTATACTGTTGAAATGAGATTTTGGAAAGAGATGGTAATTAATAGGAAACCTTGAATTTTAGCTTTTACGTTAGTTGGCACCTAAATGTAGTATCACCTAGTTGATTTGTTGATTATTATATGATTCATACATATATCTTGAAGAAATATTCAGCAAATATAAATGGTCGTTGTTTTGATCCTGAATTTCTATGATTTCAATAATAGTTTCTTTTATTCATAGACTGATTGATGTAGTATTAAATATCGCCGGGTAACTAATATTGGATCGGAAATTTCAAATATTTTTTTGTTGTTGATGAGTCCCAATCACCCTAAACTACAATTTCACAGAGGTCTTTCTGTTCCTTTCATTCATTAAACATTATAAAGATTTGTATTTTAAAGTTATTTTGACACCGTTTAAAATCGCCTCAGAGTTTCTTAAAGTTTCTTAAATATTTACATTAATAAGCATTTGTTTGTTGGTTCGGTCTATTGAAAAGAAAACTGTGTACCTATCACGAAGTAACATTAGTTGAATGACTATTGGAAACCAGGAATCAGTAATAAAGCTGTTTCGTCTTAGTATGAGATTTGTTAGAGCAGTGTTTATCTACGACACTATATGGGAATTCATGTGAGCATTTCTACTGTATTCCATCATTTTGCTCATTACTCTCTATTATTTATTATGTACTATTTCCTTTGTTTCCCAATTTCAGTTATACGTTATTTCAGATGATCCAAAAAGAAAAGAATTTCTTGATGAACTTTTTGTTTATATGCAAAGAAGAGGTAAGTGATATTGAAGTAACTAATTATCACTATTCAATTATTGTTTTGTTAAATGAGTAGATTGATTTATTAGTTTATAAATAGGAATAGAATCTATAGTAAGTGTGTTTTGACCCATTCTGGATATGTTAGTTGAATGTATATACATCTCAATGTATTGTGGTTCATATCAGTACTTGAATCCAGTACTTCCAGCTTGAAAACATCTAGGATTCTATTATTAGCCACAATTTATCTACTCTAGAAAATAAACGTTGTGACGTAATAACTAGGTTGAGGCAATCCACTCCGGACACATACAGGACACACGTACACCAACAATGAATGGTATGCAATTCATTTCTATATATAGATATTTGAATAATTCAAATCCTGACTAATAATGGTCTAATCAACTATATGTTGATCCAAGGAATACATTATTTTGATGCTAGTTATGAGTAAATGCAATGCTTTTTTTTGGACTTATTTCTTCAAATACTATATGAGGTTACTATGATTATTTGTAATATAAAGCTGGTATTGATTAGTTGAAAGTTATGGATAAAGAAATACATTTCTAACAAATCAATCAATACCAGTCAATAACATCATACTGTTGTATTGATTAATAACTATGTAGTAGTCAATATCATGTTTGTCTTATCCTTAGATTTGATGAATTTCTATCGATGAAACAATCCGACAATTAACCTGTGTACCTACCATTGAGCTAGTTATGTTCAATTGTCTCATATTAGGATGAAACAGATACGATTTAAACAAGTTACACACGAAATCCCCTCAATCAATCATTTGAAGGTCATTGATAGAATGAGCTGACGGTTATTTTAATAACTAATGATTGTTAATAAGTATTAGTTCTTTAGAAATTTACTTTTATCATTCATCTTCTTATATATTGATGAATCCTTTTTTAGGCTTGAATAACTAATGTTTTAAAAATTTAGTTGTTTAGCCGCTATTTAGAATCTGTATCTCATATTCATTGAAAATTTAAACTAGAATTTAAATCCTCTTATATTTGATACATGCATTGTTTACTGACTCATAAAAAGCATGTAAGTATCACACTATGAGAATTAAAATAGTGCAAAGTATCTTGTTTTGGTAAACTTAGATGTCCTTAATGTTTAATACAAGCATGGTTTCTAGAAGTTTCTGATATTTGTTCCGTTCATTTAGTGGATGCAGAATATATATAGTTTTCAATGGTGGTCTAACATTAATTGGTTCATGATCTCAATCAAAAACTTAACAATCTCCATAACCATTATACTGATAATTACCATGTGCCCACTAGTGAATAGCTTCGTGAGAAAATTCTAGGAGTTCTGGTGGGAAGCCATGACCAGTGGAGCTAATCCATATCGGGTAGAAACAGGTGTCTACCTCAGTACAATGGAAGGTGGTCGCATAATTTCGTGGATTGGTTGAGGTAAGACAATAACACCGTTGGATTCCGGCTCAGTGGTCCAGTAGGTTAAGCATTCGCGCACGAGACTGAATGCCCTGGATTCGAACCCCGCGAGTGGGATTGTGGATGCGCACTACTGAGGAGTCCCACAACAGGACGAAATGGCCATCCAGTGCTTCCAGGTTTTCGATGGTGGTCTGGCATCAATCGGTTCATGATTTCAGTAGAAATATATATAGTTCCGTCTGTTAGGTTGCGCAGTACTAAACATATTCATAAAAGATAGATGCGAATACTTCAATAACATGAAATCTTCAGTAAAAAATTGAACTCTATTATACAAACTTCTTCATTTAATGAACTAGAAACTATTTGGAACCTTTGAAACGTTACAATATTAAATAATGTAGACGTTGACAATTACTTAATCCATTCAGTAATTTAACAAAATTAAACTAAATTACAACTTGGGGGAAATAGAATAAACAGCATCTATTGAATAAAGAAAATTTTTGTCAAGACTAATTCCAACTTTAATTAACATTTTCTCTTAGAGGATCAACATATTAAGTTAACTGTAAATAGACAATTATGTCCAGACGTCTACATAGTACACATACACACACGCACACGCACACGCACGCGCACAAAATTGGGAGTATGCGTCTATGTACACACTTATTTTATTACTTAAATCTTTTGTAAAATGAACAACTATGAATACAGTTCGTTTCTTGTAAAAAAAATAAATGAACATTGACGAAAGAGATTAAAAACGATGGATTAACATGATCTTGGTTTAATTAAATATTTTTTCGTTTTCTAAAATCATACATTTAAGGTACAAATTAATACTTGTGAATGTTGTGCACGTTTCCCTCCCCCCCAAATACTTATTAATCTGTTACAAGACATTATCATTATTATTATTATTATTATCATCATAGTATAGACTGGTGATTCGAAGGTTTCCTAAAAACAAGCTACTACTTCTTTCTTCCCCCCTCTCTTAATATCTCGCTTTAAAATAGATTGATTTGATTTGATCTTATATATATATATATGGAGAGAGAGAGGACAAGATAACAGCAGGATATTATATATAGTTTTGTCATGATTGCATATTTATGATCATGTAGATTCAAATGTTGATACTGTACTTCCTTTTCTGTTTTCATATATTGTACTACTACTGTAAACCAGACGTATTTATCATTATAATTATTAGATGACAATATAAATAAAACACACGTGTATACATGTGTATACACTATGCTTATTAACTCGTGTTCTAATCATGTTTTAGTTGGGTTTTTTTCTAAAAAAAAAAGGTTCATATTAATAAGAAAAAAAACAGGAAATAGTCCTAGTAATTGATTTTTCTTTATTGAATGAACAAAAATTAAACATTGACTGTGTACGGGTATTTTGTGTGTGTGTATGTGTGTGTGTGTGGTTAATCCTTACTCTCCTACCACCCCTACCCATTATACATACATATACACAGCAGGGTTATTTTTTCTTCTTAATTAGATAGACGATAAAAAATTAATGGAAATGTTTTTATAAAATTTTCACCACCACCCCCTCCCAAAAATTATAAGTATGTTGAAGATTTTTTTTCAACAAAAAAGACAAAACTAACCAGACCACGATAATTAATCACAGAAACAAGTATTCATCATCACCGTAATAATAATGATAATAATAGTGATAGTGGTTGACGTCGTTAAATTATAATTTTGTTTTCTCTCAATATATTTACTTTTTATAGATATTTACTGAGGGAAATTTTGTTGTGGTTGAGTTTCTATTAGATTTTATCCACCATTTTGCTTTATTCTCTCTTTTTTTGGTTGATTAAATCAAAATTGCACATACAAGAGGAAGAAAAAATTATACACAACAGTTGTGTTTTGTATTTTGATTTAGAGGAAAAAAAGATTTTTTTGGGGGGGAATGTAGATTAGTTCGTCGCCTTATTTTTGCTTCGAATATACACATTGACATATTGGTGCATCGTTAACCATAGGGAAACAAACATTAAACACAAAAATCGATATCTACATATATAACTCTGTCATATATGCATCATTATATATATACACACAAACAGATTCTAAGTATACCGAAGCATAAATACATGAATTCTAACAGAAGATAATCTGTAAAGAGACAAACGTGATGATTTGAATGTTATCCTTTTATTATTGTTTGTGCATAGGTGTGTGTGTGTGTGCACTATTCACGGCGGATTAATCTCTGAATGGTGTATAGATATATAATCGGAACTATATTTTTATACAGACCTACATTTTTTTGAAAATGTAGATTATTATTTTACACTGTAAGATTTTATAAACGAACACTGCTGTGGTTGTTCAATTTGTAATTGAAAACTTTACCATATTTATTTACATAACCTAAATAACCCGGAATTCAGTGATAAGATTGAAGTGATTTGTGGTTTATTATACATATTCATAAATACATATCTTTATGATAACTGTCGACATACATAAACAGAAGTATACACATCATCATCATCATCATTCTCATGCCATTTAGATCTGGATCAGTTCTATTTTTTTTGCGGTTTTATTTTTATCATAGACATTGAACATGGATCTTTGGGACAATGACAAAATTAAAAATTTTAAGCGTTTGTTCATTCATATCAAATCTTAAAAAGAAAAAAAAACAAGTGAAGAAAGGAGTGGTGGAATTTTTTGTAGAATCTTCATGAATGATGATTTTTCATGTATATTCTTAACGGGAGAGGGGGGGGACAATCATGAATAATCTAAGGGGATAGTTTACATACGACTGGGAAAAAAATGAACAAACTTCTTCTGTTACTTTCTGTGAAAAATAAAATAACAATAATCCCTATCTCTTTATATTCTGATTGTCTGAGAGGGGGGAGGGGAAATATCTCTCCGTGTTTAATTTCATGTGCCTTAGATTAAAAGGAAAAAAAAAGATCAATGATTTTAATGATGATAAGTTTACTGATACTACTACTAATAGTAATAATAATAACAATCAAATTGATGAATGGGAAATATTTTTTTCCCTATCAGTTAGTTGATAAACTAACTAAATAAAAATATATTTATGTAAGCACCTTTCATTGGTGACTTTTTTTGTAGAAAGAATTGTTGATTAAGATAAGAAAAATTGAAAATAAAATATTACACACACACATACACACACATACATACACGTATGTCTATGTCTATGTTCAACTATTTTTAGTGTCTTAAATTATACACATAGATAATGTTGGATTATAAATGACAAACTTTAGTATTTTAGGGCATATAACTCATACGGGGGGTGGGTGGGTGATAGTAATAACGACGGTGTTATATCTTGTTAACTTATTCAAATATAATGAATGATAAAAGACAATAAAACCATTGGCACCTTCACTCCTCATAAACACATATACAATCTCTATCACATTCTATCAGATATGCATATTTATTTTTGAATAAATAAATAAATGATCTTCATATGATGATTGTAAAGCTTTAGCAGCTGCAATAATAATAATAATAATAATAATATTTTCTTGTCTCTTTTTATGATACACATTAATTTTTGATCCTAGTGGTAAAGCACTATTTTTTTCAGAAAAGTATAATCCCACTTTTTTAAACTTCATTTATATTTATATCTACTCATACCAGACAATGTAAAGAGTTAGATATTATCAAGGAATAGACAGTTATTCTTAAAAAGAATCGTATATGCTTGTTTATAAATAATAAAAAAAACTTATGCGTGCTTGATAATTTTGCATGTTTATGCGTGTGTGTGTGTAATTGCACACAAGAATGCACCACTTTATGCATATAGTATACATACATATATATATATTCATTCATCCATTGTACTCTTAACAATTTCTTTTCACGATAGATACTTAACTACTTCTAAATGATCATAGTGAAAAATTAAATTTATTTCCACACCCCTACCACCACCACCGCCGCCACCACCACCAAAAAACACACACATATTAAAACAGCTGCATTTATGCATCATTTCAACAGCAACAACAACAAAATAAAGGTATAGATAAAATTATTTACCAAGTAGTAAGATGATTATTATTATTTTGAAAATAAACCTCAACTTGTCATTATTTTTTTTTATTTTTGTGCATTTATTGTCGAAAATTTTGTGAAATTAATTAGTTCATTAGAAAAGAATATTTTTGATTAGGAGAAAGAGGGAGGAAGGGGAGGGCGAGAGCACCAGTGATGAATAGGTAAACTTAACCTAGCACTAATAAATCAATAACCAAAAACAACAACTACAGTGAACACTATTATTATTATTATTATTATTCTCGAGAATGAAAGATATTTATTGTAGGTGATTATTTGATATAAGATAAATTGGGTTTTTTTTGTTTTGTCTAGGAATTATCTTTTTTTCCCCCTTAAATATAAATGTGGTTGATAGTTGACATTAATCAATAAGAAAGTGATTATGATTATTATTACTTTATGTGTGTGTGTGAAGTATAAATTAGTATTAATACTCATAAATTGAATGGTTTAACGATTAGATAGTAAAATGGAACTTTTTCTTTTAAAGAAATCAATAGAATGTGTCAAAAAATTTAAATAAAAATGACTATTATCAGAATGGGTTTTTGTGGAGATTTTTAGAAATTTCACTGGTTGAAATCATGAGTCAATTGAAGCTAGACCACTGTGGGGTGCGGGATCGTGGATGCCCACTGCTGAGGAGTCTCATACAAGGACGAAACGGCCGTCCAGTGCTCCCAGGTTTTCCATGGTAGTCTAGCTTCGATTGACTCATGATTTCAACCAGTGAAAAATGACTATTGTTAAAAAAATATAACATTTATATTTCTTTGTTTAAATTTGTCTAATGATAAGTAGTGATCTGATATGATAAAAGTATTTTCAAGAGGATTACTGAATGATGCCCATTATGAAGGAGCATAGATTGATCAGCAGCATTCTTCATCCAACTCTGTCCTGAGAAATTTTTTCCAGTTGCTATTCATTCTTTTCATGTCTGTTTCTGATACTAGGTGTAGTGTGTTCTTCGGTTTTTCTCTTTTCCGTTTTCATTCAGAATTTCAAGTTAGTGCTTGCTTCGTGATGCAGTTTGGTGATTTTCGTAATGCATGTCCTATTCACTTCCAAAGTTTTTTCTTAATTTCCTCTTCAGCTGGAACCTGATTTGTTCTATCCCATAATAGGCTCTTACTGATGATATCCGACCAGCAGACACTGATTATCTTATGTAAACAATTGTTATTTATTTAAACACATAAACATTGGTGCAAGGAGGCATCAAACAGATATGCGATACGTAAGTCATTCGGTTTATGTGATGGATGGGATACTGCCTGGGTGTTCACACCGAAACAGGTGGTTTTCTTAGGGAGCCACACCCGGAGCCTTCGACCTAAAGGTCTGATCCATAAAACAGTGAAGCAATGTCAGGAGATGAAGTCTCATGGTGGTCGGTGATCAATAATTAGTTTATACACCATTTGTTCCCTCAGGATCCTGGAGCCCGTGTAAACCATTTATTTCGAATCAGGATTTTCCAACTCCCCTAGGTGTACCCTCCGTGTCCACCAACCCGGTTAAAGTGCCGGATATCCTCTCAACTTCGTAAACAACAGTAAATCCACAAAAAGTTAGTGAGTAGGATTTCCCTGTCAGTGGTTGTATACGCGTGACTATATAAGAGCATTTCGAGGGGAGAGCTGACTCTCCCCACTCTCAGCCGTACCATGGCATTTATAAACAATTGTTTATCAATACTTGTACATGTTTGATGATTGTTGTAGTAGTTCTGAGAGTTTCAGCTTCATACAAATGAACTGTCTTGACGTTCGTATTGAAGATTCTAACTTTGATATTGGTTTACAGACAGTTGTTTTAAGTTCTATATATTCTTCATTTGGATTGGTGAAAGGTAAATGTTCAACTTAATTGGATCATATTAGTTATGTAATAGTTTTTATACCCTTCAATATACTTTTCATGACAATTGCTAAGGTATAATATATGTGTATATATTGTAGTTCGTTGTGGTAACAAGTAAAATGGATGAACATAATAAACATATATCATCTACTGTGATGTTTTTTTCTTTAAAAAAAGAAAACATACTGAATTAAGCATAGTAATTCTGTTTTTCTTTCCCTTCCTAGTGTATGTGCAAATAGTAAAGTACAGTTTTAAGCAGGTGTACACTCAAATAAATAAACTTGATTAACGCTGAGAATTTGACAGTACATATTAACTTATTTGCTAGTTTTTCATCCTATTAATATAAGGGGGTTAGTAAAATCGATTGAAATTAGTTTCAGGATGAAAACTGTAATATCAATAAAGGGGGATCATAGTGATTAATTTAATTTGTAAGTGATATTCTTCATAGATTGCTATTTCATAGGTTTCAGTGCCTCTAAATCTTTTTTAAAGTTATTTAAAGTTCTGCCTTGTTGTATGGCTACATTTAAGCAAAAAATGTAGGTTTCTTATGAATAAATATTCGTCGTAAAATCATTTTACACGATAAAGTATTTTAGTTAGGATCATGAGTAAATTAAGGCAAGACCATCATGAAAAACCTGGAAGCACTGAACGGCCGTTTCTTCCTAATGTGGTACTCTTCAGCAGTGCTCATCTACGACCTCGTCTCGCAGGATTCGAACCCAGAACCTACCAGTCTCGTGTGCAAGCGCCTAATCACCAGACTACTGAGTCGGTGGTCTAGTTTCAAGTGACTTATGATGTCAACTATTGAATTTACTACAATCTCCAAGAAACCACTTCTGATAAAGTATTTGTTAACTGTTATATGTTAGGTTGAATAAAACCCACTAATCTCACAATTGGATTGAACCTATTTTACAATTCGAACTTATCTATTCATATTAATGAAAAACTTGATTAATTCTATACATTTCAGCTTTAAACGCAAATGTAGTAAAGTTATTAAGGAGGTTCATAAATATTATTATTACAGAATATTGTAGATATTGTTGAGTTTGAAATTGACCTTATAGACAGACTTTCATAAACAACTATTGGAAATCAGGGAAGATTGATCATCAATTTAGTTCTGATCTGATGCTCCAAGCTATGCAAAACAGCAGTTACACCAGGGGTTAAACTATAAACTTTCATTTTTCATAATATGGACTTGACATTTAAACCAATGAATCGAGATCCAAATCGTTTGCATTTCTAACTTCAGTTAAGTCATAATATTACGTGATCATTACGGATTTATCTACTTCATCCTTGATATAATCAAGCCTTTTTTATTAGTACTCACGGAATTGTTTCTTAAAGTTAGTTACTAGCGTGGATATGGTGATTATTATAATCATTACGGAGTGGAGATAAATAACTGACCACTGACATTATTATCACTACTACTTCTATGATTAATCATAGTTACAATGAAAACCTTATTGATTGAGAACTTAGAATTTTAAAATGTTTAATTTATTAACTGTACATGAATAAATTACTTCATCTTATCAAGAGGAAAAAGAGAAAATGAAGATACGTACATTCAATTTGTCATCTTTATTCCTTTAAAAAAACACAACACTCATCTAACCATATAAATTAGGGCCAATTAGTTTCTGGTTTCTTAAGCGTGTAAGGTGAAAATAATGATTTTTTTTCTGTCATCATAGTTACTATCATTATTATCAAGTTAACCCTATCCCCCCTACACTAATGTTACCTCTCTTCACTCCTTGTTATTATTCAATATATTTCTCTTTCTTTCTCTCTTCTATCATTTACTTCTAGTTCAACTTCTCACCCATTAACTCACTAAAAAACTCAACCACTCAATCTGTTGTCATTCAATCTTATATGTACAGCTTTGTTCTTCAGTTTCTTTCGGTTACTACTGCAATAATAATAAGGACAATTTTTACCGAATTGTTATGTATGTGTAGTTATTTATTATTAGTGTGTTAAAAAAATTCTTCTTTATAAATATCTAATAATCTTATTCAATTCCTCGCTAATTGGACCAATCATTCATTTATTCAGTCAATCAGTCGATCACTGACTTACATACATTTATGGCAGTGTATCAATACCTAAATATTACTTATTTTCAATAAGTAGTATATAATTCAGGTTATATGATATCAAACAAAGAAATTTAATAAATACAGTTATATATGTATATGTAGTGAATTGGAGATGTGAATAGGTACGAAGGTGGTGGGTGGGAGCAGAAAATACGAGGGTATTCATATATTTATATGTATCTTGTGCTACAAACTACTAGTAATACTATTATTATTATTATTATTACTATTAGAAATAATAATAATAATAATAATAAAATAATGATAATGGTAACAGTAATAATAATAATGGGCGACGTCAGTTGATCCAACCATCGTATTATTATTTTATACCAAAGTAAAGTGCACATAAGTAATTAAACAGCAAAATTTCAATACCACGATAACAGAACCAGCTGTGTTGCATAGATCTTGATAATATTCATAATAAATAACGAACTTTTTATGAATATCAATCAGTCGTGTTCAGTTGTGTTGTCATGGTATAGTCTATATTAAAGTTACATTTTTTAAAATCTACAAACTAATAAACATATATGATCACAATGAAAATGAAAATTAATTAGACTGAATCTTTTTCTCTCCATTTTTCTTCTTCTTCTTCTTCTTCTTCTTCTTATTTTTTCATCAATTTGGGTTTGTTCTTTCTCCGGTTGTAGCAATACCATCGTATTCATTTTTCTTTTCTTTTCTTTTTTCATTTTTGATACACGTGTCTTGAATTCAAGTTTATTCTGTCTATTTATATCTATCATTCTTGGTTATCATAGAAACAAATACACACACACACATTTAATCCTGATTTATTTTTCTTAAATTGTTAAAAGAGGAAATTGACTTTGTAAATATATATCCACACGCCCACAACGTTAATACGTATGTATGTATGTATGTATGTATGTATGTATGTATGTATGTATGTATGTATGTATGTATGTATGTATGTATTCCCATTGAATTGTACTTGTAAACATACAAAAGTAGTAATGTACCGCATATCAACCATCAACCATAATAATAATAATCTCACATACAGAGTCTTTTGTTTGAGTTCAGACTTTAACGATAAACCAAAAAAAAACAAAACAGTAACCAGTGTTTTATGGTAAAATATAAATGTCCAATATTTCCCCATGTGATTTGATATGATTGAATTTACAAGAGAAGAAAAGTTATACATTCACTTAGTTTCTCTGGTAAGTTTTTAAATGAAAGGTAATTATAAATACTACTACTACTACTACTACTACTACTACTACTACTACTACTACTACTACTACTACTACTACTACTACTACTACTACTACTACTACTTACAACTGTTACTCCTCGTGGAAGAGTATAGGCTGTCCATCAGCCTACTAATAATGATTAAATAAATCTCAATGATTATTTCATTACAGTTTATTTTAAATAGAAATCAGTTAATTGACTATTGGAAATAGAAAAGAAATTAGACTGAAACAATTTAATCACTGTAGTTTTATGCTCTTCAGCAATATATGATTATTGAATTTTTATTCAATGGTTTAAAGTTAATATAATCCTCATGAGACCTGATCCATGATAAAATTATAGATACACATTGATGAGAACTATCAAACTAGGATAGTTTAAGACAAAAGTTATCATCAGATATAAATCTGCTTATATGTAGTATTAGTATAAGGTTGATGGAGAGTTCGACCCCTCCCCAATGAAATAATAAGTGTTCAATGCTAAAGTATTTCATATTAGGAAAAAACAACTACACAATGCGCTATAGATTTCAATGGTACACCAAATGAAATTAATTTGTAATGAATACAAATAATAAATTAAGCCAATCTTCTCAAAATCGTTTTAACTAAATTATTATTTACAAGCAAAGATGGATAGTGGCTAGCAGTGGAATCGAGTTTGACCCACGTTTCGTCCTATTTAGGACTCGTCAGCTAGATGTACCTGCAGCTCAGAGTTGATGTTCACTCTGTGACTCGAACCTAGTACCATTCACTTCAAGTGCTGTCGTGTTATCCACTTAACTACTGAGTTCTGATATCCACTTGCTTGTACAATGGGATGAAGTTGAAATTCACTTGGTATTATTTTACTTGAATCTATCCACTGATGTTTCAAACTGCAATTAATCAGTCTCTTATTGGTATATATATATATATATATATATATATATATATATATATATATATATATATATATATACTGTACGTATTGCCTTGATATTACCTTAATTTTTACCTTTATTTTTAAAATAAACAGGTACACCAGTTAATCGAATACCAATTATGGCTAAACAAGTTTTGGATTTATATGAACTATTTCAATTAGTTGTTGCACGTGGGGGTCTAGTTGAAGTGATTAATAAAAAATTATGGCGTGAAATAACTAAAGGTTTAAATTTGCCCTCATCAATTACAAGTGCTGCATTTACATTAAGAACACAGTAAGTAATGAATTATATAGTAATAAAAATAACAATCATGTTAATAATATAAATGTATGTAGATTGGTTGAAGTTAGACATTAACACCTCTGGATGCTGGCTCAGTGGTCTAATGATCAAGTGCTCGCGCGCGAAACCCGTAGGTCCTGGGTTCGAATCCCGCGGAGGCGGTGAGATCGTGGATGCACACTGCTGAGGAGTCCCACGCCAGGACGAAACGGCAGTCCAGTGCTTCCAGGTTTTCCATGGTGATCTAGCTTCAAATGACTCATGATCTTAACCATTGAAATTACTATAATATCCACAAAACCCCTTCTGATATTGAGAGTTTCTTGTTTTATTATATTGAATACATAAATTTCAACACAATAGGAATTCAAAAACTCCGACTTCTTTGTCTTTCTATAGTTTTTATACTCCATTAAAGCCAATAACAAACACTCCACTGTCAACTTAGATGTTTTCATCATCTGTATTTCAATGTTTTAGAAATTCACTTAGGAACAATAAAAGATAATTAGGTAGGAACAAATTGGATTAATTTTGATTATATTTGAAACAGTTATTATTAAGTAACACATTTATTTATTTCATAAATCAACTCTAATATACCCTGTTATTACAATAATTTAACATATTTAGATATATGAAATATTTATACCCATATGAATGTGAAACACTTGGATTAAGTTCACCAAATGAATTACAAGCTGCAATTGATGGTAATCGACGTGAAGCTAGACGTAGTTCTTATACATTTGATTATCCTATAATGAATCCACCAAATACATCACGTTCTACTTCACCAGTCAGTACGACTACAGGAAATCTACAAACAACGACAATAACAACGACTACCACTCCTAATACGATGACAACATCGAATACCATGCCAAATTCACCATCTCCATTAGGTGTAAATCCTTCATTATCTAATTCCATTGTATATCCTAATTCATTAGGATTTCCTAATGGGACTAATTCTGACGTAAATCAATTATTATCCAATATTCCAACAGGTTCAACATCATTTTGTACGAATAATTTAGGATTTAATACCCAATTTGGGCAATTTAATCCATTTCTTACTATACCAACAGGATCATTACCTACAGATGGATTAGGACTTCAACCATCATCTACAATCTCATCATCTACAACAGCGTCAGCAACAGTTCCTTCCAATCAAGTGGGGAATAATCCAGTGAATTTATTCCCACCACATTTATTACCATCAATGGTATCTGGTCCAAATTTTTCCATAATTGGATCACATTTTCAAGGTTTCAATACATCATCAAATAATTCCGATGATCCATTCATAACGTCTTCATCATCATCATCTATACAACCAGGAACTATTTTACCTGGTATACCAAATAATTTTACTGATCCTAATGCTATGGCAGCAGCAGCTGCAGCAGCGGCAACGTTGTTTGGTGCAGGATTTCCTACACTGCCTGGAGCTTTTACAGCTACACCACCATCGTTGCCACTGTCATTACAAACAACGATATCAATAAATACACCATCATTAACAACAATAGCGACGACATTAAACAATTCATATCTTGTAAATAATTCATCATTAATTAACCAATCAGATGGATGTCTTAAATTTCCCATATTAAGTAATATGCGAAATCAAGCGAATCATTCAAATCCCAATAATGTATTGATCGATACAAATGAAAGTAATACATCTAGTGGGTTGAGGTCCAAAGTAAGTATTAGAGAAACAGATTGTGTTTTACTTAATGGTGTAATATCATATTTGATACGGCATGTAAACATCAGTACAAATAATGACATATCATCAAATGATTATAATTTACATTTTAAAGTGAACATATTTAAGTCACATATAATAAAAGATGCATTTACAATGTTTGGTAACTGTTACTCTTCTTCAATCGCACAAGTTTTGGCCTAGTTCTATCCTTCTAAAATATCCATGGATTTTTCTTTAGATTTATAAACATCAAACCAAATATATTTGTAACTTATTCTGGTAGATAATAAAGCAAGTGAAAAATATACCAACCATAAGAAGTCTTCAGTTAACTTTAATATGATGATCAATTGTGAACTTTCTATTCAAGTATTTAAGTAAACAATGCAGTTACTGTCGGTTAAAGTAAAGTTAATTAAAAAAGTATACTGAAAAACGTGTTACATAATTATTGATTACTTACTTACTTACTTACGCCTGTTACTCCCAATGGAGCATAGGCCGCCGACTAGCATTCTCCAACCCACTCCGTCCTGAGCCTTCTTTTCTAGTTCCATCCAATTCTTGTTCATTTTTCTCATGTCTATTTCCATTTCTCGGCGTAATGTGTTCTTCGGTCTTCCTCTTTTCCTTTGGCCTTGAGGACTCCAAGTGAGGGCTTGTCTTGTGACGCAGTTGGATGCTTTCCTCAATGTGTGTCCTATACACTTACATAACTTCTTCCTGATTTCTTCCTCCGCTGGGATCTGGTTTGTTCTCTCCCACAGTATGTTGTTGCTGATAGTGTCCGGCCAATGGATCTGAAGTATTTTGCGTAGACAATTGTTAATAAACACCTGTATTTTCTGGATGATGGCTTTCGTAGTTCGCCAGGTTTCTGCACCATACAGTAGAACTGTCTTAACATTTGTATTGAAAATCCTGACTTTGGTATTGGTTGACAGTTGCTTTGAGTTCCAGATGTTCCTCAATTGCAAATATGCTGCTCTTGCTTTGCCGATCCGCGCCTTCACATCTGCATCAGATCCACCGTGTTCATAATTATTGATTAGGTAACCCAAAGATTTAAACAAACTACCTATTTAGAATTCAAATCAATAAATAACTAAGTGCCTCTTACTAGAACTCCAAGAGAGTTACCTTTTGAAATTAGTCACTAGTGAGCATATAATTATTAATTATATAGAGTGATTGTGGAGATTAATGAATCTTATAGTGCACATTATGGATTGATCTTAGATTATTAGGATGCATCAGATAGCTATTTTGTTCTAATATGAAACTCTTTAACAATGACCATCCATGAACCAAAAGGAATTAAACCTATGACATTCATGTCTCATTATGAACATTTAACCTTTAGAATGATGATGAGCCAGCATTGAATAGTTTACATAATCAATTATAGTCTGTCAGTTTTCATATTACTAATTGAGTTTGAATAGCAAGAAATACAAGTAGGATTATGTAGAACTTTAAAAGAACCTAATAGCAGTTATTTATATAGAATTTAAATGGTTGAGATCATGAGTCAGTTGAAATTACTATAATATCTACAAAACCCCTTCTGATATTAATCAACACATGCTCACTAGTGACTGGCTTCAAAAGGTATTTCTTGAAGTTCTAGTGGGTAGCAGTGACCAGTGGAGTTCAACCGTATCAGCTGTGAGATAGTAACTCACTGAAGACAATGGTGAATGTGTTGCTCAATTTCGTGGATTAGTTGAAGTTAGACATCAACACCGTTGGATGCTGAGTGGTTCAGTGGTCTAGTGTTTAAGTGCTCACGCGCGAGACTGATAGGTCCTGAGTTCGAATCTCGCTGGGGGTGGCGAGATCGTGGATACGTACTGATGAGGAGTCCCATAATAGGACGAAACGGCCGTCCAGTGCTTCCAGGTTTTCCATAGTGATCTAGCTTCAATTGACTCATGATTTCAATCATTGAAATTAGTTTAATATCCACAAAACCCCTTTTGATATTTATGTATAAATAAGAACATTGATAATATTTTTAAAAATAATTTTCCATTCTATATTTCTATCTTTGTTATTAGAATAAATTAACCCTACATGATAATGATGATTGTCAATTCACTTCAAGTTTACCATTAAATTTAACAGCAAATGAAACTAACCTAATCAATTTAGATGAGAAAGGTAATTTGAGGTGATGTATTTTATTCAATAAATATTTCATTTTATATATTATAGAATAAGATTCTATATGCTACTTTTCGTAAACAGAGTTCAGGTTTGAACTGTTGAATTATCTATTTATTTAAACACATAAGCATTAGTACAAGGAGGTATCAAACAGATATGCGCCACATAAATAATTCATTTGTGTGAGGGCTGGAATACTGCCCGGGTGCTCAAACCGAAGCATGTGGTTTTTTATGGAGCTACATCACGAGCCTTTAACTTAAAGATCCAATCCCCAAGGCAGTGGAGCAACATCAGGAGATGCAGTTCCATGGTACCCGGTGACCAACGATTGGTTCATATGACATTTGTTCCTTCACGATCCTGGAGCTCATATATGCCACTGGTTTGAAATCAGTGTTTTCTAACTCCCCTAGGTGGATTATTAATACCTTTGTAGTACAAGAGTTTTTTAAAAACTTAATCTCCCTTTGATTGACACAGTCAAACGAATGAAATCTAAAGAAAAATGAATAAATACTATTTATTAATGACTTTATATGTAGATTAAGGTTAACAGTAGAATCTAGGATAGATGTGTGTGTTAGTTCCATTTAGAAATTGTCAATACTATGTACTTACATACTAGTTTGTTTATTTTCAAACTAAGAACTGATCCGAGTATATTTCACTTCAAATGCCAACTATCTAACCATATATCTATAAAGTCCAGATGGTCATTAACTTATTCAATGAGGACAATGTTTATTTGTAAGGATTATATTAACCCATTGTTTATTGTCTTAACTGAATTTCAATCAATCTTTGTTGGGAAATGTTCATTATGGTTGGATTGCCTTGATAAAACCTTTTGATTCCCAATTTAAGCAAATTCATTTTTTGAAAATCAACAATGGCACATTTCAAGCACACACGAATAAATTTGTTTGTTATCATTATGAGGTTGTGGAGATTATTACGTTCTTGGTTGAGATCGTGAACCGATTGATGTTAGACCACCACTGAAAACCTGGAAGCACTGAACGATCGTTTCGCCCCATTGTGGGACTTCCCAGCAGTGCCCATCCACGATCCCGCTCGCGGGATTCGAACCCAGAGCCTTCGGTCTCACGCGCGAATGTATAATATAATTCAAGGTTAAATGAGGGTTAATCAGTTTAAAACTTTCGAAATTCCCGCTTCTATTATATTTCGGTATTTTAGTTCATTCAAACAATAATTTGACGAAATCTTTAATTTGTGGATGATTGGAATGATTTGATTATTGTTTCTTTTTTAAATTTTATTCTAAAGGTACTTCATACATGGATAGTGATCCCAGATCCTCACTTATGCCGTTAGATCATGAAAAGTTGAATAGTAAATTACAATATTATAATAATGATGAAAATGAATTAATTGCTTTGCACTCAGATGAACGATTTATTCAAAAAGATGGTAAAGACAATCTGTTGAACAATTTCAATGAAACTGATCGAAAAGTAAATAATCCTCGTCATCATCATCATCATCATAAAGACTCTACTGTCTCTGATGATGACCATCATAACAACGATGGGGATGATGATGATACTTTATTACATACTGATTGTTCTGATATTCATAATGAAAACATAGAATTAAAATGTAAATCGAATCCACCAGTAGAAGTGAATAAACGTGAACTAACTGGAACAAATAATACTATTAATAATAGTAACAGATTACAACAAACAAACTTCGCTTTCGAAAGTGAAGATTCAAATATTAAAACTGCTGCACAGGTTTGTTTTATTGTGTAAAATAAGGAATTTAAAATGATAATTGTATGATTCACTTGGTGTTATTTACTTGTATCTTCCCATTGTTATTTAGGACTGTAATTAATCATTCTCTTGTTAGCTAAGTGGATAACAAGATGGCGTCTGAAGCGAACGATACTGGGTCCGTGTCCCAGAGTGAACATCAGTTCTGAGATGCAAGTACATCCAGCCAACGAGTCCCGAATAGGACGAAACAAGCTTCCGGGATTCCACTGCTAGCCACTATCCGTCTTTGCTAATAATTGTATGATATGGGAATTATATCTTAGTTGCACAAATACAAAAGGATGTATATACCAATGCTGAATTTCATAAATGATGGATACATTGTCTAGGTTATAATGGATTTTAAAAAAGTACAACATATCTCATTCAGGTGTATCACCATAAATGGATTAATATTTGGATAGATAGTTTATAGAGATCTATTGAAGTTAAAGATGATAAAATATAAGCAGAAGATCAAACTGAAGAACTTTTGATTGATAGAGGAGTGATCAGTCAATCAATCAGTCATAAGCAACATAGAACCTGTGACAAATATTCATCATTTCAAGTTTCTACATTATGTCACCACGACCATATAAAACTTTCACAATATGTGCACGAGTAGTAGAAGTAGTAATAGTGTAGTGTGTGCTACTGATGTTGACAGATATTAATAGTATGTATCACCAGTAGAAAGTGGAATGCCTAGAAGCAGACGGTTGAGAAAATCGAAGAGAACGAGAACAGAAAGTGATTGTTATGAAAACGAAAGAACAACAAAATCTGAGACAATTGATGGATAATCTGCAAATGAAGTATTACTTTATGGTCCTCAGATTTAACCAAAATATTCTGTAATGTTGTATTGAAATACAATTGGTTGTCCTCGCATGTATTCTCGTTCACTACAATAATATCAGTGGTAGTAGGAAAGGATAAGGACAGACGATGTAATCTGAAAAGACTGAGAGAATCCGTGGAATAAAAATTATAAAATAGTTTTAAAACTCAATAGCTGCAAGAAGACTGAGAATGAATCTATCTGGGATTTTGTGACCGATTCTGAGCAGTTGCACAAATTTTCCAATAACTTGTTGCAATAATCTCGTGCACCTCAGTAACGTAATAACAAGTGACGTCAATATTGTCACAGATGTGAGTATTGTGCTTCATTGGTGCATATATGTATGGAGTCATTTATTGTACTTAAATAAATTTCTCTAAATGAAGATCATATTTAAATCATGAATCGATCTAAGTCAGACCACCAATGAAGACCAGCGAGTACTAGACAGTCACTTCGTCCCATGGGTTTCCTCAGCAGTGCATACTCGCGATCTCACATGCGGGAATGAAGATTATGAGTTTTCCTACTACCAACTTTGTTCACTCAGCTTCTACCTAAAGTTTCGGTTAACCGAAATCTCAAATTAATATTTAGGTATTTAGTTACCATTTCTATAAATAATGACTAAACGTAATGTTGGTTGTGCTTTTCTTTTATAAAATCTCCAGGTGGCATGCCAACAGTTATGGGCTGCTGCCGCTGCCGCGGCTGCTGGTTTACAGTGTGGTGGCATAAAAACGCCTGAAACAAACAATTACGGAGTATTAACAGGAAATTTGAATGGACCTCTAAAATCTAGTCAATTATCTCAAGTTGAAAGTTCCAGTAACATTGCCACTACTACTAGTAATAATAACAGTAACAATAACAAACAAATACAACAGTTGTCATGCTCCAAGTCATCATCTTATTCTTCAAGCAAAAAGAGCAATTCTCGTGCACCAAGTCATTTAGATACACCAAACGCCAAAATCCCGAAACTATCATCCAGTAATCAAATGAATAGTAGTGGTGGGAACAGTTCCAGTGAAGTCGGTGGGAAACAATGTAATACTGGATCAAATTTATCGAAAAAGTCGTCTGATTTACGCAAACAAAATGAAGCTATTACAATGTCAGCAAATCTCCATTTTAATAATAACAATGCATCAACAGGAGTAAATAATAGTTTATCAGCTGCTCAGTTGTCAATGGCAACACAGAATTTCCGAATTCAAACACAACCTGGTAAGTTCAAAGAAAAACAAATCATAACTGATATTGAATACTGATCGATTTATTATAAAAGAGTGGCAGTGTGTGATCAATTAACTAGTGTTATTATTAGATACCATCGTTAGTATGCACCAATGGTTTGTCTCTTTAAACATCAAGCTTTTATTCAATAAAACACAGATACAAACTAATATTCTAATTTACTTAAGTAACTTAGTGAAACAGAATCATTAAGTAACCCTGCTTTACCTGAGTTTCTCGCTAGTTAGCTCACGTCAACAAAGTTATCTATAGTCTTGAGGGAAATGATGCTCCTAATCAAATTTAAACACACATCATCTAACGTTAAAGTCAGAGTGATAACCACTGAACTAGTCTGGCCGAGTAGTTTGTCTAGGATTACATTATAATGGATACAATATAGAACAATTAATACTATTCCAGTTTGCTGGATAGAATTCAATCAGTATTTATTTATTATTTAGTTGAACACATAAATACTAGTACAAAGGGGCACGGAATACATATGCACCACACAAGTCACTTGATCTGTGTGTAAACAGTGATACTGCCCGGGTGCCCAGACCGAAGTAGGTGATTTTCTTAGGAGGCCGCACCACGAGTCTTTGACCTAAAGATTTAATCCCTAAGGCAGTGGAGCGACATCAGGAGATACAGTCTCATGGTACATGGTGATTAACGATTGGTTCATATACCATTTGTTCTTTTAGGATACTGGAGCCCATGTGCACCAATGGTTTGAAACCAGTGTTTTCCAACTCCCCTAGGTGGAATCTCTGTGTCCACCAACCGGGTTTGATCGCCGGTTATTCGCTTTTCGTCCTTTCAATTTTGTAAACAAAAGTAATGCCTCGAGATAGCAATCGGTAGGATTTCTCTGGTATTGGCTATATTCTCAACAGCAAGTTTAGTGGTCTAGAGGTTAAGCATTCGCGTGTGAGACCTATAGGTCCTAGGTTCGAATCTGACGAGGTGGGATCGTGGATGCACATTGCTAATGAGTCCTGTAATAGGATGAAACGGCTGTTCAGTGCTTTTAGGTTTTCTATAATGGTTTAGCTTCAACTGACTCATGAAATAACAATTAATAATCATTGAAAAAATGTCACTTACAAAGTTTGTATTTAGATCAGGTCAATAGTGAAGGAAACATTTTTTTCTGCTTTCTACAAGTTAATTTTTAAATAAACCTTTACGAAAACAATCTTAGTTATTTTGTACATATTGTATAGACAGAAAAATATGTATATATATAATGTTCGTTTACACCCCAAAATGCCCTGGTACAACCGAGAGTGGTGAGGGAGAGTTGGTTCTCCCCCTCGAAATGCTTTTATATGGCTACGTGCATACAACCACAATCAGAGACATCCTAATCACTGCCTTCTCGTGGCACTACGATGGTTTACAAAATTGAAAGGACGAAAAGCGAATATCCGGTGTTCTAACCGGTTTAGTGGATACGGAAGATCCATCTAGGGGAGTTGGAAAACACTGATTCCAAACTAATGGTGCACATGGGCTCCAATATCCTGAAAGAACAAATGTCATATGAACCAATCGTTAATCACCATGTACCATGGGACTGCATCTCCTGATGTTGCTCCACTGCCTTAGGGATTAAATCTTTAGGTCAAAGACTCGTGGTGTGGCCTCATAAGAAAACCACCTGTTTCAGTTTAAGCACCTGCGTAATACCACAGCCCTCACATAAATCAAACGATTTATCCGGGGCATATCCTATTTGGTGCCTCTTTGTGCCAAAATTTATATATTTAAATAAATAAATAAATGTTCCTTTTTATTTGGGTAAAACATGTATAAATATAAATATGTTGTATATATATGTCCTGATTATAAATTATCCGAACAATTGACAAGTTTCTTGTTCAATATCCAATATTTCATTAGTATCCTAAGATAGGATACATTTAGAACGAAATAAAGTATTGTTTCATATACAATGTAGTATTTGTTCCCCCACCACCACCACCATCCGCTCTTTCTCTTCACAATATGCACACACATTAATTCATTTATTTATTATTTCGTTGTTGTGTTTATTTCATTTTAAGGTAAGAGAACAAAGAAAAAAAAGAGAGAAAAGATTTTAATAAATGTAAACAACTGTTTACTTCATGATAAATTTTTTTTTGTTTTTTGAGAATTTGACCACAAACAAACAAAAAAACCAAAAAAAACGTCACACTTTATTATTCTTATTGAGTTGTGCATATTTATTTATTCAACTAACCATTAGAAAGTTATATGTGTGTTGATATGTATATGTATTAACTTAAACCATTCTAATCAACATTGTAATTAACAATAGCCAACTTCATCATGTTCTCTTAGGATTACAGTCATATACACTGACAAACATAGAAGAAACATCCTTTTCTTTCTTTCTTTTTTGCTTTCATGTACAAGTTCTTCTTCTTTCTTTCTTATTATACTTTGTAGTTATTATAAGAATAAAATTACTTATAGAAATAGGATAGAAACTATATAGATAGATGATCATAATTATGTGAACATAAAACTAAAACATAATGAAATACATGAAACACTGAAAGAGAGAAATAAATTGTGTTCATTCATTTTTGATTGATAGTGTTGTACACAATAATCTACAAGGTAGTACAATTAAGTTTTATGCATATATACATGTATATGTATTTGTGTGTTATAACAAGATTCATGATAATGATGATACATATATCTGTACTCTTTTATTGAAATATTCAAATTAATTATAGTAGAACTAGTATTGTATTATTACTATTCGTTGTTGTTATTGTTGTTGTTGTAAGAAGGAAAGTTCATAAGGACACCGATATCATCCATATTAGATGATAAGAGAGAGAGTGTGAAACTACAGATTTAGGTAAAAACAAACAAAACAAACCAAACTAATTTACTATTCAAATGTGTTACATTTATGTTGTAATTTTTTTTTTTTTGGTTTCATTTCTTAACCATAATGAGAAATGTATATGAACAAGTAGTTTCTTATGAGAATACTATATATACTACTACTATTACTACTACTACTACTACTACTACTACTACTACTACTACTATCATTAATAATGATGTAGGCTAATATGACTTTTCTTTATATATAAAGGAAAGATCATCATTAGCTATGAATTAGATCTATAATGATTCTCAATGTATAACATAACATTGTCAATGATGATGATAACGATGGATTGATTTCATGGTAGGTATACAAATCATTCATTTACTCAACATGTTCAAATGGTAATACATAAATGTTTTAAAAATGAAACATTATTAATGATAAGAAATCATAATATACATTAACAAGTATATATATATATATTCATTATATATGTACAATATTATTACACAGGTATCAAGGAGAAAATATATGGGTATATATTTCTTTTTTTTTTAAAAAAAAAGGATACAAAGAGAGAGAGGGGGAGAGCGAGAGGAGAGAGCGGGGTGGCGAGAGAGTATGTATAATAGAAACTGAACAAGCTAAAGACACCAAGAATAAATTTAAATAATCATAAACAAATATACTACTATTTATCAATTAGTTACTAATAACCAAAACAAAAAAAATATGGTTTTACCATTGATATAATTGAATATTACTATTATTTATTAATAAGATTTAAAGGAAGAAAAAAATAAACAAAAAAAGAAAGAAAGAAAGAAAGAGCGGAAGAATCAAAATACAAATAAAAACACACAATTTTAAACGGAACAATGCAAAATAATAAATAACAGTTAATGTAAATGAACAACTTATAATAATGAATTGTGTATTGTTATTCATTATTATATTCATCATTTACATGAAACTATAAGTATACAATGGAGAAATACAATTATCTATTAGGATAAATAACTTTAAAGATGTGGTTGTTAATGAATATTTATCATTATATAGATAGATAGATCATTGTAAAATTTGTGTTTTTTTTTAAGCATTGGCCATTTATAATCTACAATCTACAACATGATAACCAATTGATATAACAAAACAAATAAATAAACAAGAAATCTGTTTAACGAAAAGATTTTTAACCAGAGAAGGGTTATGTTCTTTTTTGTGTGTGTGTGGATATTATAGTAATTTTAATAATTGAATTTATGAGTTAATTAAAGTTAGACCACCATAGAAAACCTGGAAGCACTGGACGCACGTTTTGTCTTATTTTGGGACTCCTCAGCAGCGCGTATCCACGACCTCCCACGCGGGATTCGAACCCAGGACCTTCAATCTTAGTATCAGACTCTTAAGCAGTGCTCATTCACGATCCCGCCTCGAGAGATTCAAATCCAGCACTTATTGGTCTCACACGTGAACGCTTAACCTCTAAACCACTGAGCCGGCATCGAAAGACGTTCATGTCTACTTCAGCTAATGCATAAAGTCGCGCCACCGTCCATCATTGTCATCAGTGTTATTATCTCACTGGTCACTGCTTCTCACTAGAACTCCAGGAAATACCTCTTGGAGAACGCCATTAGTGAGCATACGATGATTATAATCAGGGAAGTTCTTTTGTGTGGATTGATTGAAGTTAGACATTAACACTGATGGATGCGCCCACGCGCGAGTCTGACAGGTCCCAAATTCGACTATCTTGAGTCGAGATCGTGGATGTGCACTGCTGAGGAGTCCCATACTAGGGCGAAACTGCTATCTAGTGCTTCTAGGTTTTCCATGGTGGTCTAGCCTCAATTAACTCATGAATTCAACTACTGAATAGATTTATTCCCATGTACAAACAAGATCAATAAAAACTATTTGATTTATTCTAACTGAATAAATTGAATAGATGAATAGTGATAAAAACAAATGGTATTTATAATGTCTGCTAATTTGATTCAATAGTTCAATTAGTGAAAATTTAAATTCCAGTTAAGAATTAATTAATTCCTTTGGTTAAATGTTTTTTTAAAGTGGGTAGTATAATTTATGATTGTTGTGTAATATTTTCATAGTTAAATTTTCAAAGTTCAGTTGACTATGATATAAAAGAACAACTTGTTCATTTTGAAACCAAGAAGATAAACACCATTTAGCACTTGAATAATTTCGTTTTTAACATGATGCAAAGCAGTGAATAGTTGTGATGAACATCCAATGCCATACAGTCTATTCTGTTGGGTGATTACCATAATCATGCTTTTCAGGGACTGTGGTGTTTTTCAACAAGAAATATTTTCTACTTGAAGGTTATTCAATAGTATATATTTTATCACTTATTTTTTCGCAACTTTAGGTGCTCCAATGGGACTACCACAGAATGCCATTGTTGTTACAATGGAAATGGGGAATATATTATATCAAGGAGTATTATTTGGACAATTAAAACGATAATTTGTGATAGGCATTAGAATTCATTCAATTCCCTGTACTGTACTGTTTTTATTTTCTGTTCTTTTTCTAAATATTCTTTCTTCTACTGCCTCCCTACCCTCTTCCCTAATTGATCCTTTACTACTTCTAATTACTATCCCGTATGAAATCAAGTTGAAAGAATCAAAAGTTAAAACCAACAATCAACACCATCGATAATAATTAAAATACACAAACTACGTGAAAATCAATATTTTATCAATTTTCTATAATAATAATATTCTTATTATTAACATTTGTTAATTCATTTCACATAGGCTAGCTGTATTATTTTTTAGCTAGTTTAATTGCCCGTTGTTGTACATATAATTTATACATAATATCAAATAAATATAAGTTTATACTTAGTTATATAAAGCCGATTGTTGTTTTTTCCTTCCTTAAAACAATGTAAAAGTGAAAAATCACTTGGTATTGTTTGTTTGAATCTTCCTTATTGATGTTTTAGGACTGTAATTGATCAGTGTCTTATTGGCATATGTGCATACTGTGCGTATTGCCTCGATATTGCTTTAATTTACAAGCATTATATGCAAAAATGGATAGTGGCTAGCAGTGTAATCTAGTCAGCACGTTTAATTCTATTTGGGAATCGTCATATGGATGTACCTGCTTCTCACAGTTGATGTTTACTCTTGGACTCAGTAGCTAAGTGAAAAACGTGATGGCGTTTGAAGCGAACGATACTAGGTTTTAGTCCTGGAGTAAACATCAACTCCTTTATCCGGGCTTAGGACCGACAGTAACCCCAGATGGGCTCCAGGTGGAGTTGACTAAAAATAATACTTAAGTACGAATAACTTTCTAATTATATCAACTTACTTACTTACGCCTGTTACTCCTCGTGAAGGAGCATAGGCCACTCACCAGCATTCTACATCCAACTCTGTCCAAAGCAATCCTTTCCAGCTCCTTCCAGTTGTTATTCATCATTTTCATATCTGCTTCTATTATCCGACGCAATGTGTTCTCTGGCCTTCCTCTTTTGCGCTTCCCTTGAGGATTCCAAGTTAGGGCTTGCCTCGTGATGCAGTTTGACGATTTGCGTAATGTATGTCCTATCCATTTCCATCGTCTTTTCCTAATTTCTTCTTCAGCTGGAAGCTGATTTGTTCTCTCCCACAAAAGGCTGTTGCTGATGGTATCCGGGCAATGGATGTTGAGTATCTTGTGTAGACAGCTATTTATAAATACTTGCACCTTCTTGATGGTGGTTGTTGTTCTCCAATTTTCAGTTCCGTACAGTAGAACTGCCTTGACGTTGATATTGAGAATTCTGACTTTTATATTGGTTGAAAGTTGTTTTGAGTTCCATATGTTCTTCAATTGTAGGAATGCGGCCCTTGCTTTGCCAACCTTCGCCTTTACATCTGCATTTGTTCCTCCTTGTTCATCGATTATGTTAATTATATCAAGTATATTTTTATTGCTAAAATTAATCGAATTTAGTAAATATTTATTAGTCTACTAGTTGATCAGAAACAAAATGTATAGGCAGAGGTAAATATTTATCGGTTCAACCTGCCACAATCCAATTCGTTAAAACATTTAGTAGTGTTAATGTAGTAAAAGATTTTATGTTGTCAGTGGTTAACAAAAGAAAACAACAACTTATCATTGAAAATTGATGACTAGATTTCATTCAGTACTAAAGAATAGATAGCAAGATAATTGGTTACTAGTAAGTAGTTACATGCTCTAACTATGACCATATTATTTTATTTGTACACAATAGTAAACTGATTCCTTCAAATATCTATAGGCTTTGTAAACCACTATCTTGTTTACTTACATTTTTTCAATGTACTTATTTACAGTCGTCCGTTTAGAGCATATCATAATTGTACGCTAATCCAGATAGATATCATTTGAAATCTACTTAAGGATAAGATATAGGTACTTTTTGTCAAATTCTTGCAGCCACTTTAGTGCTAAAACAGTTAAGTGACTTAATAATTTGATAAGCTGTTTACTAGCTAAACTCATTTAAATATTTAAGAAAGGCCTGCTTGAATATCTGGGCTACTTGTTTCTGCCATCTAGATAATTCAACAATTTATCTGTTTTCTTGTGTTTTAACACATCATTATGCCTATTAGTCGCATAACCTATTCAAGTACGTTTGTGAGAAGTTTACGGCATTTCGCTATACAAGTTACAAAAGAGCCCAATCAGAGACATCATGGTTGCTGGCAGTATGCATCGGAAAAAATATACATTAATCAGATGTGGATTTCTGAACTGCGAACATCTAACTGGCGATCACTCATTATTTATCTTAAGGATTGATCAAGAAATAAGAAAAGGAAACTTGTTGAAACAATTTGTGTTGAGAAGTCTACATTGTACCAAAAATATAATATTGAATAAAGCCACTAATAATAATATGATCAATTATTATTATTGTTGTTGTTGTGAATTTATTTCGGTTATGCCCACTAACAATAAGTCTACTAACGTGGCTACTGTATATGCTAAAGGATCGACTTGATCATACAGAACTTATTCTCTAAACTACTAATCGGAATGCTTGAAAGATCAGGAAAATACCTTACATTATTCCGTGTTATTCAGACTAGAAAACATATATGATTCTATGTATACAAAGCAAGAGTATGTTGAATTAAATGCAAATTCACGTGAACATTTTATTCTTGGTTTCGTAAGTTCAACTTACCATCATCATCATTTGACTAAAATTGAACCAGTTAGTCACTACAACAATAACAACAGCAATAAAAACAACAACAACAACTCATTGTCTTCCATCTCATCCTTTGTCAGTTTATTCGAATATCTTCATGAAAACTAAATGTTCTACATATATTAGTCCAGATGACGGTGAAATATCTAGTGTTAGTCAAGTTGTTCCATGTACATCATCACCATCGTCTTCATGTACAAACCCATCATCTTCGTCATCCTCCTCCTCCTCATTTTCAAAGTCTAAATTATCGCCTAAATCGAATTCATATAATGATCAATACAAAGCTGAGTAACAGGTTTATTATTAATTCACTGTAATTTACGAACTGTAAAATAAATTGCAACAGTCAGTTAGCCAAATAAACTTTTAATTTTAAAAATATAAAGTCCTTGCAAACCGAGTATTTAGTCAATACATAAGAGGGATATTTGTATACCGACGGAGGTTGGAGGAGCACCAGTCCCCTCAAGATTACAGGTACACCTTGCTGACGAGTGCCAAATAGCACGAAACCCGGGTCCAGGGTTTCCTGTTGACTACCTCCAACTACCATCTAAATCTCAATACATATTGCCCGCAGTGTCGAGTCACCTAGACTGGTGGCCACATTGTAACATGATCGATAGCATTCGATCTGCACTAATAAGGACTAGACAAGCATGACATTGATCACCACCCAGTGATCAATCAATTGTGATTGTATACCGAATCCCCAAATTTAAAAGTTTTATACTTTTACTTAACTCCTCGGTTTTAACAAAAATCTATTTTGAACTAGTGGGAATAAAATATCCATGGTGTATCGTTTAATTAAGGAGTTAAGTTCAATGGTAATTTTCAAAATTTAACAGGTATACTTTGATGAAATCTAACCAGATCACATGAGCTACTTATGAGTAGTGTTTTAAATATACAAAAAGGCATCTCAAATTCTGTAACTGCAAAACTTTATGGCTTGTCTATAACTTTTGAATGTTTAGAGCTTCACAGTCTCTAAGGTATTGAGCTTTATTCTTCATCTATAAGACTAAGTATATCCGGATCGATGTGTGAGAATACAGATCAGAAGTAGTTGATAGAAGTTAAACAATAAGTTTAACAGACCTTTATCTGTTAATAATAAACATATTTTTGTTATATTCCAATGAGTAGAAAAATTGTATTTGTGACGTTTCGTGACTAAATATAAGCCACTTCTTTAGAGTAAATGAATAACCGACATTAAATAAACCCAAGTTTAAACAGTAATTACATTAGGTCATGAAACGTCAGTAATACAATTTTTCTACTCGTTGGGATATAACAAAAGTTAATGTTTATTAGTAACTCTCTACCCAATGCTTAACTTATTTGGAACTATCAAGTCCAACCCTGGTATAGATACCTTTGTCTGTTGTTTAAATTACATATCATGTCATTTAAAAGTTTCTTATAATGACAGATTGAATTGGAATTCGACCCAATTATTACATAAATACGATGAATTTACATCCATAATCAGATATTGACTGATTGAATGATGTAGTTAGTAATAGATAAAGTAACTACTAGTAAAATATATGCATCAAGTTGTTACAGTTTATATCGGCACAGTGAATGAAACAAAACATTGACATATTGGAATACAATTGAGTTTAAATGATAAAATTAATGTTTATAAAAAAACAAGAACACGGAGAATATATAAATAAGAATGATTAAACACGAGAAGTAAACAGTACGAAGTAATTCTGAGAAAATCCAGGGTACTCAACACCGATTTGAACCATCTTTAGTTCCTTCTTGATGTTAGTCTCGCACTAGTGAGGGGAGTTCTGGCATTTGATTACAAAATCTGGCTTCTACGAACTGAGGACGTTTGGGGACTCTGGGTTCAACCATTGGTGTCCTCAAAGAATTACTGACGATCAGTGACATGTTAGATTTGGTAATGTGTTCAAGCACAGTGACAATGACTCACTCAATGTTACCATCTTGAAACATCAGCTTCCATGGCTTGGACATATACTACAAGTGTCATACTAGAGACTTCCACGTCAGGAATTAATTGTCAACGCTGGGATTAGTTGGGGGAAGTGATGAGGTAATCAGTCTATGACGTGGGGTCGCAGTGTTAGACTGGCATCTATCGGTCCTTCGTGACACCTTGGTTGGGGTTCGAGCAACTCAGTAACTTGAGACGTTATCAGATATGGCTCAGAGCAGAAGCCAATGGCGACCCTACCGTAATTTTTCTTTACATTCCTTATAAACCTGGAAGCAATTCACTCAACTGAAAGGATTCTTTCTGGTTTTATTTTAACTGATCTGTTCCTTTAATTATCCATTACTCCCATTCACTTATTCACTATATTTCTCTCTCCATCTCTTTACAATGACACTCCCTTATTTGTGTATCAAATAAGCGTATTTGGTTCATTGAAACTGGCTTTGAGAGAGGTGTGATATAACTTTCTCAATTATACAAACTGTGATGATCTCATAGACCTCAACAAGGTCTTATGCTCAATAGATTTATAAACTATACTTGACCCTCCCACATACAGAAAAGATATTTCATAAAATAGTCAATGAAGGTTTATAATCTGAAAAACCATCTAACTTAACTTCAGAGGCACTTACCCAACGTCCTCACCAAACACAAGTGATGCTTTGGAGACACCGAAAATGGAATACTAGCAATTTATGTATATCCTCAACGTTCAGAAGTCAAGTTTCACAACCATAAAGCAATACGGAAGAGGGACATGTCTGTTATATTTGGTCATTGACATGTAAAAGCTAAAAGTGGTATCAACTGGGCACAAAAGCTAATATTTTGAAAATTGTATTAACCCAGTTAGTTCAACCGTGGTAACCACGAGATGATATCTGGTGTTTTTTGTAAACTGTATTGAACAACGGCCGCAACTAGACAGACAAAATTACGTCCAACTTCCAGGCTTTACTTAATATCCCCGTCAAGGATATTGATAATGCTGTCATCATGAACATATACCCTGAGAATTAATCCATCAAATTTTGCTTCTCCATCATGTTTCAACTTTGTTATAGCCATATGTTGATATCACCTTTAGGTTACGGGAAGAGAATTAGAGATTAGCTGGAGGTCAGTTGAACATCTTCTTAAGGGGTTCTCCAGTCTATCTATAAAATGACTTTTATTTACTTATTTAAACACATAAACATTGGTACAAGAGGGTATCGAATAGATATGCGCCACATAAACCATTCAATTTGTGTAAGGACTGGGATACTGCCCGGATGCCCAGACCGAAGCAGGTGGTTTTCTTAGGAGGCCACACCCCGAGCCTTTGACCTAAAGGTTTGATCCACAAGGTAGTGGAAAAACGTAAGGAGATATAGCTCCATGGTAGCCGCTGACCAAAAATTGGTTCATACGCCTTTTGTTTCCTCAGGATCCTGGAGCCAATGTGCACCATTGGTCTGGAGTCAGGGTTTTCCAAACCTCCTAGGCGGATCATCCATATCCACCAACCTGGCTAAAGCTCCGGACACTCGCTTTTCGTCCCCTCAATATCGTAAACAACACCCCTGCCACAAGAAGGCAGTGAGTAGGACTTCCATGGCAGTGGTTGTATACGCGTGGTCATATGAGAGCATTTGAAGAGGGAGAGCTGAATCTCCTCACTCTCGGTTGTACCAGAGCAGAATTTTCCCATGACCCTTATTAATGACTGACTTCCTACATTAAGTTTCTTTTGATAATTCTAAACAGCTGCCTAGTGTTACCTATCATCGTCATTTCTAATCTTTTATGCCTTTGTTAACTATAGCTACTTACTAGTCGAATATCACAAGACAAAAATGATTGAATTACACTAATCATAAAACATTGTTAAGTATAAAATATCATTAATTTTATTCTATAAGTTAGTTATGCAACGAACAGAAATGATACGACATTAATTCTCTATAATTTTGTATATTATCAGTGTTAGTTGGTTGATATAAAAAAAGTGTTAAGACCGATAAAAAGCACTAAAGCATTAAAGCAGTTGAAAATAGAGAGCACGAAAAAAATATGTTAAACATAAGAAGAATGAAAATACACAATGGAAAAGTTACAAACAAATCCCAAATTAATCCTATATATGCAAGAAAATACTCACTTAAAAATGCATTATTATTATTATTATTAACACATAATAAGAACTAATAAACTAAAGAAAAAGGAATCTTCAAAGTATTATCTTCTAAAATTCATGATAATGTACAATTGAATGGACAACAAATTTGTGTTCTGTGTTGAACGGGTGTTGAAAGATGCAAATCCCAATCATCATAGTTATCGGTATTTGTTAAATTTGATCGATTATGAATCAGTCGATCATTTTCTAAATAATCACACAAGCCTTTATTGGCAACTTTTTGGAACAATGCGCCGTCAAACTCTTCACTGTAAAAACAGAAAAAACATGATAGTGATATTACGTATATATATATATATACCTAATTAGAGAGTGAGTGATCTATAAAATCTGCACTAAACAATCCTTCAGATGTGAAGATGACATTTAATCAAGTTCATTTTTATGTTAAGCATTGTTGTTACATAAATAAGTTATTATCTTAAAGGCTGTTTGTTACCCAGTTGTGCTATCGCTTAACATTATTTACTTCTACTTGCATCAATAATTGTCTCATGAATAATTAACAGTCGGCTACATTGTATATCTCTTTTCTATCGATCATCATTCTGTTCATCAGTTCAACAATTGAAACGTCCTCATGAAAAACTCAAAATAATTCTTCATAAAAACTATTACAATATATAAGTAAAGGTGTTACATAAAAGACTAATTGTAACGCTGTAATCTATTGGCCTCGGGTATATAAATGTAAACAAGTGAATTTTATGGACTGGATATTGCTAAAATAAGTGTGAAGGTTAAACTATGTTTTAATTCTTGCCAACGCCACACAAATTATCTTATTGATTGATAATTTATTTCCTATTAAGTTAATTAGAATAGTTGGACTGTCAATGAAGCAAGGAACAGCAAAAAATGCCGTACCGAATAATAGAAACCCGAAATCGTTAAAATTGCGTGTTGCTATTGTGCCAAGATACTTAGTGTAGGCCATGTTAACTAGCGCAGATGATTTGGCTCTTCCATTGCACACGCAACAACAATGCAGGAAAAGACGACCAGGGTAGAAGCAGCCTCAACAGCAGTAGGTCTCAATATACACAAAGGGAAAAGCAAAATTCTCCGATACAACACAGTATGCACCAATCCTATCACAATTGACGGAGAAGATTTGGAAGATGTAAAAACCTTTACATATCTGGGCAGCATCATAAATGAACACAGTAGATCTGATGCAGATGTGAAGGCGCGAATCGGCAAAGCAAGAACAGCATATTCACAAGTGAACAACATCTGGAACTCAAAACAATTGTCAACCAACACCAAAGTAAGAATTTTCGATACAAATGTCCAGACAGTCCTACTGTATGGGACGGAAACCTGGACAACTATGAAAGCCATCATCCAGAAGATACAAGTGTTTATTAACAGTTGTCTACGCAAAATACTTCGGATCCACTGGCCAGACACTATCAGCAACAACGTACTGTGGGAGAGAACAAACCAGATCTCAGAGGAGGAAGAAGTTATGTAAGTGTATAGGACACACATTGAGGAAAGCAACCAACTACGTCACAAGACAAGCCCTCACATGGAATCCTCAAGGTCAAAGGGGGGAGGAACACCTAACACATTACGCCGAGAAATGGAAATAGACATGAAAAAAATGAACAAGAATTGGATGGAACTAGAAAAGAAGGCCCAGGACAGAGTGAGTTGGAGAATGCTGGTCGGCGGCCTATGCTCCATTGGGAGTAACAGGCGTAAGTAAGTAATGTTAACTAGCATTTATCAAACCGTTGATAATATGGATTACTAGACGTCTATCTGTGCAATCAACCAATATCGATTTCACCAGACAAGTAAACTTAGCAGTTTCTAAAAACAACACTAGTGGCCAAATGAAAGTACTTGAACCCAGTTGTGAGCCACGATTGTCAAGTGAAATACATCAGCTAACCGTTAAAACATACCAGAACTGGGGTTTTAATGACTGGTGTTTAAATGTGTATAACATGGGTTGATAATGTTCTTTCGAAAACTTCCATCAACAAAGTTTCCACTTTCGATATACAGCATTAGTTATTTGAGTAATCACGCTGAAAAATATTTAACGAAGTGTTATCTAACAGATTATTCATGTGGAGTTGTCTGGGCACGGAAAGTGCATCTATATAAAACAAAATCTATGTTCCTAACTCTACGGAATTACTGTCTAGAGATCTATAATGATGGATTTGTACACTGCTACTAAACGTACAGGACACTAAGTCTAATATACATGGTTTATGTAAATGAACAGGTTATGTGGTACCTACTTTTATAAATGAACAATTAATAAGGGAAATGAGAGAACGAACCTATCGTCATCACAATTTACATTGATAAGAGGCATATGTTTTGTATAGTCATTTACACGCCAAAATTGATTTGAAGTATCATTTTTAGGGAAACGGAGTTTGTCTTTTGGTAAAAGTTTATAGCGTCTTGGATGTTTTGGTTTGACAACTGTAATAGAAGGAAAACTGGATTTGTTTGAAGTCTCTTCAGGCTGAATTAATGGTGATTTATCGGCACTGACGTCCATAACTATCACCCCAAAGTGACGTTAAACGTGATGAGAATACTGAACCTTTTGCACTATTTTTAACACAAAAGCGAATTAAAATTAGGGCAATACAACAGTGAATATAAAACTCGTGATCAGTCAGTAATAAAACAATTAAGTGTAAGTAGTCGTTTATAATCAGTTTACATTGCAGACTGGTTTTAGTTACTCAGAAAGCAATGGACAAACGTTTCGTCCTAGTATGAGACTTCCCAGCAGTGTGCATCCATGGCTTAAATGTGAATCAAACCTAAGACCCAGAAGTCTCATAGTGCGAGATTAACATTCAGATCACTGAGCCGGCATCTGGTGGTTCACATGCACAAACTGCCTAGAGATTCGGATTCAGTTAAGCCTTTATAATAACAAAGAAATCTGTGGATACTGAGCTAGTGGATGCTTTTTGAGTGGCGAAATTCAAATAATGGTTGATATAGTCAGAAATTTATTTGTAAGTAATGTAGAACCAGGGAAATAATATATCAACCTATGTTTTCACATTCTATACTGAAACCAAGAAAATTAATAAGACAAAGGGAGAAAACGAATAATAGCAATCATATTACACGAAAACTAAACAAAAAACAGACGAAAAGGAAAGGATTATATGGTTAATTTACAAAGTATGGGTTTATAACCGACTTTGAGGTAGACTGTTTTGTGTAAAGCTAAATGTAACTACCTGGCTGCCCAGAGCGAAGTAAGCAAAGTGGAGTTGGAACTTGTGAATTATTTTCTAAAACCCGACTGCTTTAACCAACACAATACTGCTACATTGTTCGAAATCTGAAAGATTAAATGAATCTGTATTTACCCTACTTTTCGTTAGTTCATTAATCACTTTTGGAAAGTGTTTCTATAACGATGCAAAATATTAAAATTTGGACTAAGAAGGCACTGTACTAGGCCTTATATCTTCTCTAACACTTTTCATTGCACCCCAATAAGTCAATACTTGAATTTAAGAGTGAGATTTGTGACAGCAGTGAGCTCGACAGCGCGAACCATACTTATAAGGTCGTCATACCATTATAAATAGTTAGTTTTTAATCTACAATACATGTATGAGGTAGATGTAGCAAAGGCTGAATGAATATATTCACACCATACTTTCTGTTCTGCACGGTTCGGTCGAAAATTCTCGTGAATTAGTACAAAAAAACAAAGAAAAGTGGTCTTAAATTCAAACTGAAACGTTTTGGAATCCATTACACAGTCGTCGATTGGATAAGTAACTTTCTCCATGACAGGAGACAAAGGGTAAGGGTTAATTGGGCTCTCTCCTCGTGGGTACCTGTAAAAAGTAGGGTTCCCCAAGGCACAATCCTAGGTCCTCTTCTCTTTTTACTTTATGTAAATGAATTGCCAACTGTAGCAAAATCATCCGTTCTACTCTTCGCTGATGACATAAAGATTTGGAGACCCATACATAGTATGTCGGATAGAATAGTATTACAGGACGATCTTAGCTCATTGGTGGCATGGTTAGACAGGTGGTCACTAGAAGTAAATCCTAATAAGAGTGTAGTGATGCAGTTAAATAACTCTGATGAATGGTATGACTATACACTACGTGGATTCGTGCTACCCAAAGCAAGAAACTACAAGGACTTAGGAGTTATATTAAGTAATGATTTCAAAACTAGCCACTGTAAGGCTGCTGCTGCAAAAGGCTATAGGGTATTATAGTCAATTCGTAGGTCTTTTCAGTATTTAGATGATGAAATGTTTGGATTACTATACCCGATTTATGTGCGACCACATTTAGAATACGGGATTCAAGCAGCGAGTCCTTGTTTCAAATATGAAGCAGATATGCTAGAAAGAGTCCAACGACGAGCTACTAAGATGGTACAGGGTCTATCTGGCCTATCTTATGAAGACAGACTGAGACACCTTAACTTATTTCCGTTATCTTACCGTAGAGTACGGGGTGATCTAATATTGGCTTATCGTATACTGAACGATGACCTTGGTATTAACATGTCTTATCTTTTGCTTCCGTCTAGAACCGGTCATTTGAGAGGACATTCGAAGAAAGTTTAAAAGCCGAGATCAAACCGTTTACGTCTGGAGTTCCGTTTCTCGCACCGAGTAGTGAATTACTGGAATTCTCTACCGGAACACGTAATATCAGCACCGTCTGTTAATATATTCAAAACGAGATTGGATCTCCACAGTATTACAAACTGCAAGGATTAATATAGGTCGACAGACCTCCTATCCTTATTACTGAAGACTGGATAGGAACAAATTGGGCTACATGGTGGACAGTATTCGTTTTCACGAAGCAATTACATTGTATATACGTAGTATGATGTACCTTGTTTTAGACAAATAGGGATAAGATAACCATACAAAGTAGTAGCTACGTAACGCCAATTATGTTGACTGTAGAAATCAAACTAAGGCAACTCGTAACTCACGACCCATATACTTTTTGAACCTCATATGTAATTGAGTAGTACACTGTTATTGTTTGCTTGTGGATCAATATAGAAAGGTGAAATTCATCCCCAAGTCTTAACAACAAAGGACCTACATGAACCTTGGTTGGATATGAATACTCAGTATTGCATTTCTGTCAGGGGTAATTGCCGAGATATATGACAAAATCTAGTCACATCACTTTCACGATGATGGACTAAAATATAGTGGACTAGTTGCTTTAATAAGTTGTTGGATTATATAATCCATACCCAAGCTACCAATTTTGGGGAAATGGGATGCAAACCCCAAAATTTCCCCAAAGTTGGCAGCTCGGGTAATATCATGAAAATATATAGGGTCACTGGATCATGCTCGGAATATATCGATTTTAATTTAGAGCTAAGTATTGACATAAGTCCTCAAACGGTATTGGAGGTTTAAGATACTGGATCGTCTATTTATTGCAATAAACAGTGATATACTGCTCTACAACTCATGAGTAACATCTGTAATAATGAGGCACCACATGGTTATTAAGTAACTTTAAAAACTAAGTGAAGAAACATTGGAGAATAACTAACTGCTTGTTTGGTCTGAGAGTCCATAAAAATTTTCATTACAAGAATCTCTCAATTGACGTACGAGCCTCACACATCTGCATGAACCGCACATATTTGAAGCAGACTGTTCAGAGAATAAGCAGACTTCCAATATCCAATTTAATGACAACAAGCTATTGTGATTTTAACTTTCATTTTAATCCTACTTAGCAAAATCACGGAACCGTTTGTCCCTTCGAATCCGTATCTGGGTATAATAATCTGTGGTTAATTTTGTCACTGGTCCCTAGCCAATTCATCCAGAAGGCAGATTTCTGGTTGTTGAATTGCTTATCGGTCCTCATCAAAGTCAGGGACAACCAACAATTATTAATCAACAGCATTTTTAATGGACAGGCACACGCGGCAGTGACTGCACTCTGTCTCTTTGATCTATTCTAACTAATACTGTTCTTCCACAACGTCTTGTTTGTTCCGTATGGTCATCAAAGTATCCACAATACCTGTATATGAAGAAAGAGTAGTCCATGTTACCCATTACCCGCATTCTGTGATTTCTATGTAAGCTAAGATTTTACATCATTCCCGACCAATTACAGTTTATCTCAACCATTCACACAGATTACCTACGTTGGTGATTGACAAACTCTTTATTTTCCTTCTAAAAACGGAAGAGTCTTAAGAAATCAGCCAAAAACAGAAGTGATAGGGCGACAACGTTTAGCGTAATCCCCTCATTACTTGTGACACATGTAGAGTATTTTGTGAAAGGACTGACAGGTTTCCTTATCATCCCCTCTGGTAATGAGTTCCATAACTTCGTTATTCTAACCACGGAAAGCTTGTACGGAGTTTGTACAGGTTCTTCCATGTTGTTTCTTAAACCTATGTATGCTCAAGTTTTATTTGGTGACAAAGTGAACTAGTGTTTTGTTATGACGAGGGGAATTATGAGCGAAATGATATGCCTTGGTCTTACTCCATTTAATCCCTCTATTTTGCACTGACTGGAAGTCAAGAACTTTTATGAGAGCTGATTATGTTCATTTGATCCAGGCAACTTCATAGTTTCCCTTCTTTGAACACGCTCCAGGACAGCAATATCCTTCTTAGAGTGTGAGACATAACCCAGACGTTTTTTTCAGGTGAACGTTGTTTATAGACAATAAAAAGTTTACGATACTGTATGGTGGCGTCAACACAATGGATTTATTGGCGTCGAGGGGAAGTTTTCTGGTATTGCAATAGTGTTCCCTAGACAAGTCTTCTTGGAGAGTGTAATGACACCAAAATTTAAATTTTTTATAGCCTTGATAAAATACCATGTTTTCTATTTCTATATGATATATGTTCAGTTGTAATGTACCCCGATGATATTAATGACTGGTTTTGAAGCTAGGACAGGTGTAAGTAAGAGAAAACTTTATTTCGTGCTATGTCCACCATAAAAGTTATTTGCAGTATGGTGCTGAACATAAACTATGTTCGACTACATTGTCCCTGATGGAAAAATTTACTTTTGTCAGTGTCACGGATATTCAGGGCTTGATAATGCTTTTGTCCCTAAAAAACTTGTAACAGAGGATCCCAAGCCCAGCCAAACCAAAAGTCAGGAATAGAGGACTTCGAAGATATATTTGGAAGACAGTGGATGTTTCGGGCAACATGTGGTGTGAGCTGACTAGTTGAAGCGAGGGGTGCGTGGCCATCCTGATGCGGATGCTTGAGTGAGCTCATTCAGTCAGGGTGTGTACAATAAAATCAATAAGGTCTGCAGTAATGTTAAAGACTTACAAAATTATTTGATTTAGGACTTAATTTATCGCTAAATTTCCATATGATCACTGCCCAGACATACCAGGATCCTAGAGTTTAAAGTGGAATAATGTAACAAGTTCACGTCATCCGAAAGTCGAACAAGGAATTAATTGTTTGTTCCATTTAAGAAGTCGATTCTTCCTGTCCTTTCTAGTAATCAGAGCAATAATTAATATAGATACATGGAATTTTCAGACAGTGTGGGAGACCAGTATGGTCAACTTAATAGCTGAGGAAAAGAGGGCACACATCTCGGAACTAGTGAAACCTATCGGACCATAGATGGATAAAAAAATTATACTCGGGAGAGATTCTGTTGTACGCCGGTCAAAAAGAAGAAAATGTTCCACACACAACCAGTTGCACTGATGCCGTTCAAAGAAGCACGAAATGCACTGATGAGATGGTAATCGCATCTATTCAGAATCTTCAAATCATCCTTGAAAAGAAAGGAGGAGTGAATCACAATGAATGTCATGCGGTATTACGCACCCAGAAAAGACAACAATGGTAACGATAAAGATTAGTTTTATGAGAGGCTACAATCAATCAATGCGAAGTGCCCAGGAAAGTGTCTGACCATCCTGATGAGCGACATGAACGCCAAGCTCGGGAATGGACGAAATCGGGTACGCTGATATCACGGGACGATATGGAGTATCTGGGAGACAGGAACGAGAATGGTGACAGATTTGCGGATTTATGTACATTCGGCAAAATGTTAATAGGTGGCACTTCTATATTCACCCACAAACGCATTCACAAAGCTACATATGTATCACCGAAAACATACTACAGAGAACCAGATCAACCATATTGGCATCAATTAAAAATTCAGAAAGTCAATGGAGAGCTTATGAACCAGGAGAGGAACTGACACAGCTTCGGATCACCACTTGGTGATTGTGGTCTAGACGAAGTTGAAGGTAGAGAAACAATAGACAGCTGGAAAGACGGAATTACGAAGGTCCAATACAGTCTTCCTCCGACATAGTGACAAACTGAACAAATTCAAGTTAACTCTCAACAACAGGTTCTAAGACTTGCAAGATCTATTCACAGAAGGGGAAACTGCTGTGGAGAACAACTGTAAAGGGACCAGAGAAGCACCGAACCGGATAAAAGGTTCAGTGGACACCTGGCTTCATGATCAGTGGGCCGGATTCCGTAAAAATTGGTCGTGCACAGAACAAATCAGGACATTAAGGATCATCGTTGGTCAATCAATTGAATGGAATCAGTCTTTATACATCAACTTCCTTGAATATGAGAAAACATTTGATGGCGGCCTGCTTGAATACCTTGGATACCTGTTTTTGCCATCTAAATATTCGAACGAGTTATCTGTTTTTTTTATTCTGTTTTAACATATCATTATGTCTGTTTATTGCATAATCCATACAGATGTGTTTTAAAAGGTTTATGACGTTTCGCCGTACGAGTTACAGAAACATACGATCAGATACATCGTGGTGGTTGGCAATATACGTTGGAGAGAATGAACCTTATTTATACGTCGGTTCCAAAGCTGTTAAATTATAACTGTCGATCACTAATTAATAAGGTGGACTATCTTTAATCCCAACTAAGTCAAGGCATATGTCGTAACTATGGTGTCATCACAATTCAAGAAGCTTGAATAACTGATTTACAGGACGACTGCTTAGTATCACTTCGTGATTTCAATACCTATTATCAAAATCGACCGAGCAATAAAACGAGGTGTGGCGCCAGTGTGGCTACGTTTGTAAACGTGAGCTGGTGTCGATCTACTTTTGCATGTTTCAAGTTTCCAAATGACTTTATCAACTGTCTAACTTCAAGATGCTGTCAAAAACACTTTGATATATACAAATATGTTTATGTTACCAACACTTGGTGACTCCACACTGATGAATTCACTGGATTTACTGTTACTGCCTTCAGTGGTTCACTTTCAATTCTATGTGGTGATTTCAATTCATGTGGCTATAGATTGCTTACATCACTAAGCCACCACCTCGTTTGGATGCTCATTTAGACATTTTTAATTAATGATATGGGTACATATGTGACTCGTAAATGTGCTCTATTTTCCAGCTCGAATCACTGTACAATTCGGGTTCTACCTAAAGTATGCGGAAAGCATGAGAAGAGTACACTCTTACATTATATCAAGAAAGTAAAATATAGAAATTACTCAGAAAAAAATAGTCAAAACCTGAAAAAACATGTTTCGTACGACTAACTGGGGATTATTTACAGATGGCTCATTGGAAAATACTACTGATGTTATCACTTGTTACTTTAAATTCTGTTTTGTTACTTGTTATCCCAATGAAACCATTTTTAGGTTGTAGCGGTAAATAAATCTCCGAAATAAATAGGTCTGTAAGTTTTCGACATTGGATGCTGACCACATGTTTTAATGGACTCACCTAGCTGAAGGCGCTCGGTCATGCATCCGCACCAGATCACGTGTGGAAATGCCGTGCTCAATAACCCTTGTAATCACTAGCCTGATTAGATCAGTCGATTCACGATATATTGATAACCTCTCAGATATATCTTCGAACCTCCTCTCCTCTGTCTTTTGATTTCACTTGGTGGGTACGCTTCATAATAGAAGGTGTTACTGATTAAAGCGTTGTCAAACTCCGAATACCTGTGGCATCTTCAAGGTTTTGATCGACTTACATCCCACAACTAAAACGGCTACAGAGGGTAAAAGAAAGATTTTACAAGGAGAAAAATTCTATTGAAGTTCGTAAGCTAAATGGTCTCATAAACCTAGAGATTAGACGTCTCAACTCAATGTTTACTCAGAAACTCCTATCTTGTAAACCTCCCCAATTATGTGGAAATTCTTTAAAGAACTTACAGGTCACAGGAACAATAAAAGCGATAACCACCTGAATGTTTATGACTTCAAAAAGTCTTTCGTACGTCAGTCATCTGATGTCGTTCTCCCTATATCCACTGGTTTGAAGAATGGTCGTACTACTATTTTCACCGAGTCTGATACTCGAAAATGTTTCCAGTCACTTGATTCATCCCAACATTTATTATTATTATAAGGTCTAGTCAACATTATAGTTTCGGTACAATATATAATTCTCAGCATAAAGTATTTCAACAAGTTTCCTTTTCTTATATCTTGATCGATTCTGACGATAAATATTGAAAGATGGCCGGTTAGATGTTTGGAGTTCGGTAATCGACATATGAATAATGTTCATTCGTCTCAATGCATATTGCCAGCTACCATGACGTCGCTGATTGTACCTTTTTGTAACCCGTACAGAGAAAGGTTGTAAGCTCTTCATAAACGCGCCTGAATATGTCGTGAGCTCAATAGACATAATGATGTGCTAAAACAAACAAGAAAACAGATAACCTGACGAAATATCTAGATGAGAGGATCAGATACCCAGACGTTCATGCAGGACGTTATGGAATCCCAAACCTCCTCCTTAAAAATGTGCTGACGTTCCGTGTTATTCATTCACAAGTGTCCTCAACAGGTCCTTCTCAACTAATGTGGAGAAAGTTACAGATAATCTATATATCTAAGAAGGTATCTGGTGATAAGAATGTGAAATTTAAAAACTTAACACCATGCTGGGATCCCATAATGCTTGTGCCATCGGAGACCCAGTGTCGAAGGTCTAATATCTTGGTGTTACCTTTTCATCTGATCTCTCTTGGTCCTTTTATGTTTTATCATTATCGAAGGAGGTTCTTTATTTGATTTACTAAATAAAGAGGCTGCATGCTTTTGGGATTACTCGTCATTTACTTCTATAATTTGTCGATTCCCGAATATCACCTATTATTCTTTACTGTTTTCCATTATTCTTTCCCGGGCGTTTGAAAAAAGACTTTGCTGTATTGTGGAGAGTGCCGAAGACAGTTAGCAAGGTGTGTGGTGAATATTTGGAGGTCACTAAGAATATATTTGTGGATAGACACCTTAAGTCATACAAACTCATGGCAGGTGTTATCCTACCATATACTAACCACCCTTGTCATTCATATTTTTCTCCTTGTATATCTTCTGGCAGAACATCCTTCTTTATTACTGTTTTTGTTTATGCGAACTTTAGAAGACGAGATAGTGAGTTTCTTCTGGGTGAGTTGGGTCTTAGTGTGTCTTTGCACTTCACCCACCCATATCGCCTGCATACTGATCTGGAAATTAGTGTGACTTTTACCAGCTCCCAATTGTCTTTGACTGCATCTTGGTTTAGTAAATGTAAAAGCAGGCTTGAAGTCCTAAATAATGCAGTTAGTGAGGTGCATGTGAATTCATAGGAATATCAGAGTTCTATCCACACGAACAAGTCATTAATACGCTTCAGTAATAACTCAAACCCATATGTATATATATATAATATAATTACTTTGTGAGGACAAATACTGTCCGCCATGTAGCTCAGTTTGCTCCTATATATTTTACTTTGTTGCTTTATTCATTAATTCGATAGGTTTTTGTACTCTTTTTTATAAACGGAATACATCAAGAATAATATCTGTTTCTAACCAAGGCCGCACTCTAACTTCCGAACGAACAATCACCTCGATAATTCTACGAAGCAATTCCACCTTAACCATATGAGCTGTTTATACAGTTGCCCGCAACTCAGGGTCTTGTAAGCTGTTGCTCTGCTGGGTGACAGTAAATTATACGTAGTATACTACTATCCATAATTTGTAGTGGATTACGTCCTTTTGGGTAAACTTAATTTCCGGTCAAACAGACTTAAAAGACTTAAAGTAGGTACTTAAATTCACCGTCCATAAATTGCGGAAACTTAGAGTTAGAGTAATCAAAAACATTTTTTGACTACAAATGGATAGAAGCCACAATCGTCTTGACTTTATTCCAACAGATTTGACATACAACCATATATTACCTACAAAACTCTCCATCTCTTTTGAACTATTTCTTTCACACACGGTGATGATTTTAGTGAATAGCTTGTTTTGGCATTGGGCCCTAATACGAGACAATGTGGGAAATGGACATTCAACATTTAACACGGAGAAAAACTCAACGATGAAGAGGGCGGGAAGAATGGACTAAATTATTTGGAGTTGATTGTATGGCGTGGCTCGGCCATACAGACGTGATCCCTGCTGAATGTTACTATATATCTTTTATTCATGTTAAATATATTGTTCTATCTCTAGCCTAAGTTTGTTCTTTATCATGCATTGGTATTTGTTACGATGTAGTGAGTTGGTGTAGACGATGACGTGACTTCCACGTAAGATCCTATAGATTAGGCAGTTATATCATGACAAATCCACAATTATAGGATTAGGTCTATTATTAGAGCAGTACTAATATCATAGTAGACCATAATTCTACAAGCTTTCCTTCCAACTATGGTTAGAAGCGATCATACAGTCAACGTATTCAAGTTCATGGCTGAGATAGCCTGTCAAATATATGCACCGACACGTCCTAACATATGGAAGGCAGACATGAAGGTGATCAACTTTGCAGCATCGACTGAAAACTGCAAATCCGACTCAGCCGCATTAGTAGGAGGCATGGATTTGTTGCAGGCAGCTATACAATCAGGTAACTCAACAATTTATACATTGGACGGTCACAAAGAAGAAGAAGTACGGTTGCCCCTTGATCAACCGGGATATTCGAAGTTTACTGAGACAAGAGAAGAAATGTTGGAACATCACCATCAGCCTTGGCATAACAAATACAATGTGCCGCTACAGGTCGGTACGAAATTAGTGTATAATTACAACTCTGGCATCTCAGCGAAAATATGATATTCAGTTGACCCAACCTGTAATCAAGTATCAGAAGGGGTTTGTGGAGATTTTTGGAAATTTCACAGATTGAAATCATGAGTCAGCTGAAGCTAGACCACCATTGAAAACCCGGAAGCACTGGACGGCCGTTTCGTCCTAGTATGGGACTCCTCAGCAGTGCGCAGTGCTCGCGCGCGAAGCCAGCAGGTCCTGGGTTCGAGCCTCGCGTGGTGCGGGATCGTGGATGCGCACTGCTGAGGGGTCCCATACTAGGACGAAACGGCCGTCCAGTGCTTCCAGGTTTTCAATGGTGGTCTAGCTTCAACTGACTCATGATTTCGATCTGTAATCAAATAGCCAGAAAGACTGTTCTCGTGCATAAATCAGAGAACAGGAACGCAGAATTGAACTCCAACCCAATTAAGGAAGGGAGCGGATCTCAAATTACAGAGGAGGATTGGGACAAAGTAGATGCCGTGGCAAAACATTCCGGGATAATTTTCTCAAAGGTATCCTTTCTAGAAGGAATATATTCAAGGAAAACGTCACAAAATCAAATGCTCACTGTGGACTTTGACCAAATTGGTGTACTGGAGGTTTCCAGTACATCGATCACGTAAAAATCAAAAGGACCAGTTTAACTACACCCTAAAATCTTGAGAAAAAGTGAACCATATATTGTTGCTCCACTGACTACGATATTCCATATGTCACTTGACTGAGGTGAGCTACCTACAGACTGGAAGGATGCAGTCGTCACTCCAATACACAAAACAGGATCAAGACAAGTTCCATCGAACTAAGAATCTCTTAGCTTCACCAGTGCCGTAGTTCAAATACTGAAAAGAATAGTCAAAAAGACCATAATGACATTCGTGGAAACCAACAGCTTGTTAAACAGCGAACAACATGGTTTCGGTAAAGGATAATTATGCACAGCAGATCTCATTGTAGCAAAAGAGCAATGAATAGAGGACATAAACAATTGAAAGTCAGTGGATGTAGTATACATAGACTTCAGCAAGTCATTTGATAAGGTGGCAACGAATAGACTGCCACTGGAGCTTGAAAATTTAGGCATTGACGGATCTACCCCAAAACGGATCAAGGATTTCTAGTAGGTTGTGGACAGAACGTTAAAGTAAATTCTAGGTGCTCTATTTGGAAACCAGTGAATAGTGGAATACCACAGGACTTTATCTTAGGTCCTTCACTTTTAATACTGTAGGTAAATGAACTCTCAAGTATTGTTGAGTCCTCAATGTTACTATGCGCTGGCGAGAAATAACATGAGGCGCAGATGCATGAGCACTTCCGTCGGACTCGAATATTCTGACTAGGTGATTTGAAGAGTGTCTGGCACATACCAACACGACGAAGTGTATCTACTTGCACCTTGGGGATACAAAGGTAAATGGATACGGCATAGGGGAAGTGCCATTACCCGTGAACCGGTCTCACAAGTATCTTAGGGTGACAGTGAGTCATGATCGTAAGACCGCGGTCTACTGCTGTGAAGATAGCAGTTCGGCGAAGAAATAGCCAGACGCCATAACGCTCAGAGTGCATGCTTACAAACATAAGATTCTTAATTGACAACCACTCAATCGTGACTCCCTTGGAGAAAAGTGATCATGCTGCCGTACCCTCCAATATTATCAGCAAAACTGAGCTAATACATAATACTGACAGCTTGCGTTGGAATTAGTAACGATTGGATGTGTCACATTTTGGAAAAATTACGGAGGGCAGCTACCCGTGCAATTCCAGAACCCCGGGGTTTACCACACAGAAGTGGCTTGAGAAGCTAGATCTCTTCACTCTGTCCCACCACAGACAAGGACAGACACTCCCAGAAGTTTACTAGAAAAGAACCACTATAGGCTGTAGGACAACGTGCGCGCTTTGCGAACGGGAAGATTAGTCCCAACGTGATTTACATGTTTCAAACTTTTACTGTTTTCTAACGCAACAGAAGTACCATTTCTGATCTAAAGAATCTGTTCTGAGCTATACGTTGGGTAGATTACTTTTTTGAGTTTTATCCAACCTAATATTTAACTGTGGTTTTGCCTTAGCTTACTATTCGTTTTTTTTTCAGTTTTTCAAGTAAAGGCTAGCTTTAGTTTATCCTAACCCTTTGTACCACTCGTTTTTATCCATTTTTACGCGTTTTCAGTGTACGTTTTTTTACGGTCTTAGGTTTTCTCTAGGATCTATAAAATAATTTACGTCACTATAGTCATGAAAAATTCATGCAAACGACCTGGATGCCATTTTGCTGTCACATCTTGGATACAGTGCGACAACTACAAAGGTTGATTCCACGAAGCGTGCACGATCTCATAGTAAATGCATACAACAGACGCAGTAAGCTGGATCACACGTTTCGAGCAAACCTTGCACTGGTAACATTGAAGCGCATTTCTGACCATTTGATGGAAGAGCTTTCCACACAACCTTCAACAGTTTCATCCGTCCCCATTTAGAGCACGGAAACATAGTATTTCCTTTCTTACTGCAAAAAGATAAGGACACTGTGGAACGTATCCGACGGCGATCCACAAAATCAGTTCAGAGACTCAAATTCAAACCTTGTGAAAAGCATCTCCAACCACTAAACATTTAACCACTAGAGGATATGAGTCTTAGAGATGAGTTTTTAATGGCTTATAGTATACTTGACACTTCTGAACATCCCCTTAAACACGTACTCCAGTTTAGCTTGAAGATGCCACAGGTATTCGGAGTTTGACAACGCTTTAATCAGTAACACCTTCCATTATGAAGCGTACCCACCAAGTGAAATCAAAAGGCAGAGGAGAGGAGGTTCGAAGATATATCTGAGAGGTTATCAATATATCGTGAATCGACTGATCTAATCAGGCTAGTGATTACAAGGGTTATTGAGCACGGCATTTCCACACGTGATCTGGTGCGGATGCATGACCGAGCGCCTTCAGCTAGGTGAGTCCATTAAAACGTGTGGTCAGCATCCAATGTCGAAAACTTACAGACCTATTTATTTCGGAGATTTATTACTGCTACAAACTCCAACACAAACCTAAAGGGTAACACCAAGAAACTAGAGACACAACATAGCAGAACGGACTGTAGACACAACTTCAACACTTTAAGAGTTGTCAAATACTGGAATTCGGTGCTGACTGAACTAGTCCAAGCGACTACCCAGAAGTCCTTTAAGAGGCAAGTTGATATATTTTTAAGGACTAAAGATATCTTACTATGATTTACCATTTTTTCCTCTGTTATCGTTAATATACCTAGGTTTCTGCCTGGTGATATTGGTGATCCACAGCTTGTAGACCCGGAAGCCCGTTAGGCGAAAGCTTCTATTCCGTCCGCAACTATTTGAACCATTTGATTTTGAATCCGTCAGTTTTGTAAATTGCGTTACTCAGTTGGTAATGTTCAATAATCTCAAAGGTCTTGTCAAGAAGGAAGGAACAAGTAAGGTAAATAGTATATCGTTTATGATTATCGCATACGTCGTTGACCCATTTACTAAAGTATGAACAAGAGTTGTTGAGTGCCACGTTATAATTTTTCCACACAAATCGATATCAATATAATCTCCCATTTCTGTTGGTTTGAGGATTTTTGTATAAAATATAGATATTTTCTAAAAGCTCTCCGTACCATATATACCTGACGTCATGTCATACGCTTTTCTGTAGTTGGATGCTTAGGATTATTGAATTAGAGTTATTGTAAGTGATATCGAATAAGTGGTTCATGATCTGGAGTGCTATTTCTATTCTGACGAAAGAGTGCTGAAGATTTGTAGTGATCATGTTAGTTTTGTTCTACTGATACCTAGGTTTATTGGGTGTGACTATAATTCATGGTGTGACAACTTGGATCGATGTATAGACGTACGACGTTTTACGTTACAATTGACTGACGGATAATTTATGAACAGCCACTAAGCGATGCCAAGGTGACTGAAAAAATTCACCTGCTTCCTTTATTTGTTGTATTCGAACACAAATATTGGTACAAGAGGGCACCAAATATATATGCGCCACACAAAATGAGATTTCGAAGAGAAAAAAAGAAACAATAACAAACAGATTAGTGTAAGGTAGTGTAATAATAATAATAGTAATAATTGGGGAGGCGAAAAGGTACAATCAGAAATCTTTCAATTAAGGAAGAAGCAACCACTTTTCATGAAGAAAGTAAAATGTTACAGCAGGATCGCAACTGGCTTCTATTCTGAGCCATATCTGATAACGTCTCTAGCCACTGTGTAGCACCATCTCTCGGACCCCAACCAGGGAGTCGTGAAGGACCAACACAAGCCAGCCCTCTGCAGCTTTCTTCCATACCCCGACACCATGTAATACACTTACCACCTCTCCACTTTTTCCAACCAGTCCCAGCGTCGACAAATAATGCACGACGTGGAATTCTCTTGGACGACATTCGTAGAACATGTCCAAGCCACCAAAGTCGGTGTTTCAAGATGGTGACACCAATTGCGTTATCGCCTCTGTGTCCGAACACACGATTCCGGACCTCTGCATTACTACTGGCATGGTGTTGCCACTGAATGTCAGCGATCCTTCGGAGACAACGATGATCGAACACAGAGAGTCGTCTACCGTCCTCAACTCGGAGAGGCCAGGTTTCACAAGCATAGAGCAAAACTGCTCTCACTGACGCATTGTAGATCCGACCTTTTACAGCCAGACTAACATCACGAAGGCGCCAAAGATGGCCTAGATTGGCATAAGCCGCTCTGGCTTTCACTATTCGTGCATTGATCTCATCACTCACACCCCCACCAGCACTTATGCAGCTACCCAGATACTCGAACTTCTCGACTACTTCTATCTGCTCACCATCCAGGGTGAGTACAGGGTTAGAATTCTGCCATTCTTGTAGAAGTACTTTGCACTTCGAAGGTGCAAAGCACATACCATACCTACGGACACTGATTGCCAACTGACTAAGTGCGGATTGCATGACTTGGGCATTATCGCACAGTAAGACAGTATCATCCGCATACTCAAGGCCAAGAAGTCTTTCTCCGGGCAACAGATCCACACCGCTATTACTTACATCAATCAGAGCTGTTCCCAGAATGTTGTCGATGGCAAAGTTGAAGAGGAATGGTGAGATTGGACAACCCTGTCTAACTCCACTCCTCGAATGGAACAATGGAGTTAGGTGGTTGTATGCCCTCACTCTGCCTGAGGTGTTTGTATATAGGGCTTTCAGGATGTTAATAAACTTCTCAGGCACACCCTTCTTCAATAGACAATCCCAGAGAACAGCTCTGTCCAACGAATCGAAGGCAGCCCTGATGTCAAGAAACACTACGATTGTTGGCCTTTGATAAGTATGACGGTGTTCTAACATTTGGCGGAGGGTGAAGATATGATCAATACATCCTCGACCAGAACGAAACCCAGCCTGCTCCTCGCGAGTCAATCTTTCTCGGGTTTTGAACAATCTACGAAGTATGACGGAAGCCAATTGAGGGAAGATATGCCTGGAAAGTTTATTAGCATTTTGAAAGCTTTATATACAAACACTTCAGGCAAAGTGAGGGCATACAACCACCCCTCTCCGTTGTTCCATTCAAGCAATGAGATTAGTCAGGGTTGCGCAATCTCACCATTCTTCTCCAACTTTCTAGAAACAGCTCTGATTGATGTTTATTTTATTTATTTATTTAAACACATAAATACTGGTACAAAAGGGCGCCGAATACATACACCACACAAGTCACTTGATTTGTGTGTGGGCTTTAATACTTCCCGGGTGCCCAGACCGACGCAGGCGGTTTTCTTAGGGGGCAACACTCGGAGCCTTCGACCAAAAGGTTTGATCCACAAGGTGGTGGAGCGACGTCAGGAGATGCAGTCCCATAGTAGCCGGTGACTGACGATTGGTTCATACGCCATTTGTTTCCTCATGATCTTGGAACCAATGTGCGTGACTGGTTTGGAATCAGCGTTTTCCAACTCCAAAATGGAGAGATGACTCTCCCCATCCTCGGCCGTACCAGGGCATTTAGGAGCGTAGATCTTTTGCCTGGATAAAGACTTTTTGAACGTGAATTTGCGGATGATATCGTTTTACTGTGGGATGATACCCAAGCCATGGAATCCGCACTTGTTCAGTTGGTAATCAGTGCCCGTAATTATGTAATGTGCTTTGCACCTTCAAAGTGCAAATTGCTTTCACAAGACTTACGGGACTCTGAATCTGCGCTCACTTTGGGTAGTGAGTAGATAGAAGTAGTCGAGTACTTGTATCGGGAGGGCTGTGAGTGACGAGATCAATTCACGTATAACGAGAGCCAAAAAAGCTTATGCCAACCTGGACCATCTTTGGCGCCTTTGTGATGTTAGTCTGGCTGAATAAGGTCGGATCTACAACGCGTCGCTGAAAGCAGTTTTGCTCTCTGGCTGTGAAAAATGGATAACTCTCTGTGTTTGATCATCGTTGTCTGAGAAGGATTACTGACATCAAGTGGCAACACTTTTTTAGTGATGCCGAGGTCTGGCAACTTATGTTTGGTCACAGCAACGATACTTCGGTTGGTGTCACCGTCTTGAAACACTGACTTCGGTGGCTCGAACATGTCCTACAAATTTCACCCAGCGATCTCCACATCGTGCATTGTTTGCCAACGCTGGGAGCGGTTGGAGAAAGCAGGGAGGTGGTCAGTGCACGACATGGTGTCGCGGTATGAAAGAAAGCCGTACAGGACTCGCTTCTGTTGGTCCTTCATGACTCTCTGGTTGGATTTCTAGAGATGGTACAACACAATGTCTTGAGACGTGATCGAACGTAGCCCGAAATAGCAGGAAGTGGCGATCCTGCTGTAACTTTGTCATTTTCATAAACGTGAACATAACTTCCATACCTGAAAGAACTCTTTATGATTGTATTTCTCCTAACTTAACTGCTTGTCGCATAATAATAATAATTATTATTACTATTATTATCATTATTATTTCACTCTCGTATATTAATTTCTGTTCATTGTTGTTCTTTTTATTATACGCACTATACATCCTCATTGTTATTGTGCCTCATGTGTATTTGGTTCCCCTTTGTTCCAATGTTTGTGTCCAAACAAATAAATAAGATTTTTCTCTACTTTAAATCTTTAATTTGCTATTTTTTAAATCATCTTCTTTGTCCATTAGTATTTTGCGGACTTACCTAAAATCTCGTGATAAGTTTTTGTGCTGTTTCAAAATATAGTCAATCTGATTAGTGTACCAATTTTCAGAGTTCCATTTCGTTGTGCCTGTCTCTTTAACAGCACATACTTCAACGTAAATTATATAATCTACATCACTCCTTCAGCTCGATTCATTTAATCTTTTTCTGATTTTCAGAGCTGTCGGTCAGATTGTGGAAGCACTGATAGTCGAGTTTCCTATTCACGGTTCCTAGTGAGTTTTGTTTGAAACTTGAAGAGTTATATTTTTTGCCAGATACTGACAATAGGGATAAAGTTCACCCAGAATTAAATTGATAAACATTAATTCTGTACAAATAACCATCATTTCGCTTCAAGATAACCTTATAATTTAGTATTATTGGGTTCAGGGGGCAAAGAGATCGAAGAAAAGTTTCAGGCATATCATACCCCAACTCACATTAATACAATTTATTTATACATTCAATAGTCTACGTTTAAATCCCGTACAGCCGGGGAAATTTTAAGTATTGCAGTGTTGACACGCTTATTTTTGTAATCCTGCTGACAGACAGTATCAAAGTAAACAGCATAATATACTACCAAATGAATTCATTCACTATATTTGTCAACCGAATTACCTGTTTATAGTTAAGTTATTTACTAGCAACAAGTGGTAGTGGAACATCTTGAATGTACTGGCTGCTTCACTTACCTTGGAAGTCAAATCCGTCTTAGTTGACCGGTTGTTGACGAGATATTGTAATCAATACAGGAGTCTGTCCAGCCTTCCCCAGCTTGTACCATATCCAACATAGGTGTAATGACTATCTGTTTAGTAAGAGGTGAGTTTACTCTATAATAATCTGCTCTGTATCGATCTACGACATCGCCAGGTGGTTTAGAAAAGTGGAACATGCCTAAAAACGTCAAGTACTTAATTTATTATGAAAAAGCAAAATTTACTACCCAGTAATTTCTATATTTGTGTTAGTTAAAGCACCTAGTCTATTGATCTTGTACATTGTGTACTCATATTTAACTATTGACCAATTAATATCATATACTGACAGTTTAACACATTGAAATGTATTTAACGATCGGACATTAAAAATGATATGTAACGTTGAATATTTTGATTAGTTGTGAATCAGTGTTTGGTGCATAAGTCATCTAATAATCTAGTATTCTTTACGTCAAGGCATTTCAGCCTTGTTCCACTAGACAAGAATAAAATAGCTGCTTATTTCTCAGCCATAATAACAGCCGTACCAGTAGCAGTAATCGGTGTTTAAACAATACATAACATGACAATAAGTGTCTTCAAATCATTGTTCGCGTATGATGAAACCACCAAGTATGGTTTAGATAACATGTTTGTTATATCTTCAAAAAATAAGCTTTGTTTTGTTACTTACACGGTCAGGTTACTAATAAGAAGAGCAGTTGATTATTAAGTTCGTTTTCTATAGGACCAGTGGCCTCCCAAATTCAAAGTGGCTTCATTTTTATGAAAAGCTGTCGATAAATTCTGCTTCAAATAAGTGAACCAACTGTTTGTCGTGTCTATCATTTCAATTTTATTAGCGAAACGTTTTAGATTCTAAACAAGATATCATTAATCTAGGGTGCATAATAAATTAGTGTTTACATAGATAATTGTGTCAAGGCAACTATCGATATATATATATATATATATATTTATATATATATGCATGATTCCTAGTTAACATTGATCATCTCTACAAAATTCCATTTTAAAACAAATTTTAAGCAGTTATTATTTTAATCAGTATTTATAATCACATGCATTAGTCAATTTTTCTAAATATCACGAAAATAACCTGGAAACGTTTATTGATAATTGTAATCCTTATCGGTATTTGTGCAATCACTTTTCATTTTGGTAAAGAATAAAATTTTCTGAAGTGAACATCGAGTAATTCTCATAATTTGTACATTATTATTCTCTTTTCGTTCATTAATGTGACATGGCTCAGAATTGATCACAATGGCGTAGGTGTATACACTCTTTATCTTCCCTGAAACTATGAGATTAAAATTATTTCATATCTTTATTTCTACGAACTAATTCTTTCTTTCTGTATTATTTCCTTACATAAAATCTTTCCTTTATATATTACATCATTGAGTTAACTACTTCTATGATTCTGGTGTTCGTCTTGCTGTTCTAATGAGGTGTGGCAACTTGGACCGATGCACATATGTGCCTGGTCCTACTTTGAAACTGATTGACTGACATTAATGCTTATTAGATCTTTTAAACAAGTGTATGTATTAGAGATATGTTGCGGGTTGATGATTGTTGTTAACATGGGTACAGATCTAATGTGATTAGTGGAAAACTGAGATGTAGCTACAAATATTATTGAACACAAAACACAGAATTGGAAAAAGGGTTAGCGTTTTTAGTTGTATTCTGCCTCGAAAAACGGCAATAATAAAGATTAATTAGTAACTAATTAGTTACTATTTACATGATATTGAATAACAGATAATAAAGTAATTAATCGAAAGGGACAATTAAAATTTAAATAACTAATAAGAGTTAAGGATATAAATAAACGCTTTTCTAACCACAATAACAACAAATTGCATAGAAAACTTGGCAATTTTAAGAATGATAACAACAACGAATTCTTATTAATTATTTCATCTTTTATTCTCCTTATTCTAAATTAATAAACAATAGGGCGAGTCAGAGAGAACTGATGCTGATATTGCTTTTGAAAGACGAACATCATCCGTACAATTAAAACCAACTTCATCATCAGTTAAAAGTAATCATGGGCGCATTAATGACATCACTGATAGTAACAGTGATAGTAATGTCTCTCAAAACAAATCACCAACATCAAAAGAAACAGATAATGTTAAATTGTTAAAATGTACTAATCCATTCGGTGAACTGGATGATTCTGATTGTGGTTCTGTTATGTCGTCAACTTTTCGGTTATCTACAGAAACATCTGATATTCAATCACGTTGTCAACGTGTTTATCAAATGGCACGTAATTACAAAATCAAATATCAGCAGGTTAGTTGATTTTAAAAGAGGTTTAGTTATTTAATTTTAATATTGTTGTGAGGTAATGGCTTAAGTTATCGATTTTTTGAACCGCTAAACTGCAATTTTAAACCCTGTTATGTGCTCAGATTGTAGCTAAATTGGGTCCCAGGTCCAGCTGCTATCTCAAAATAGGTGGTAAGGATTACTCATTGGGATGAACTTATAAAGCTATATTGGGTGAAACACTTGTTCTTTGCATTCCTATCGTGGTAGGCAGGTCGTTTGAAGAACGGGAAAACTAAAAGCATTAACTTAAGGTCCGGGTTCAAAGTTTTACTGCCAATTATGCTGAAGTATGACGAGAGTAAAGCGTTTTCTTTAGAAAACTGGCATCCACTGCGATGCTTCCTTCCTAAAAAAGAGGGGATTAAAAAGTGCCCTGATTTAAAATATCACATTTCACCCTACAGCTTTCCGTCGCCGATGGCAAGGACTTTAAAGTAAAGACTTAATGTATCAAAAATTACCCACGAAAAAGTTATATGACTGGCCCCAAGTGATCGTCCTTCAAGTGCTGTAGTCACGCCTTTCCAGACCACTCAAAAAGTACCCTTCTACGGCGAGGCCAATAGGAATTGAGGACACCCCGTTTCATTTTCGTAGCATTTTCTGCGCACTCCGGATGAAATTATGGATGAGTTTTATGAAAGAGTTTCTGACCTGCTTCAGAACCCTAGACGTTCAGATGTACTAATCATAGCAGGTGATTCGGACGCCCAAGTAAGTGGATTTTGCTAGGCTAAAAGGCTCTTGTTCAGGTCTTTTGGCATCCGAGCTCAGAGAACAGTTAATAGTGATCATCCCACCAACTTTAAATGTAAGAGGAAACTTTATTATGACAACTCAACATCAATCTAATCATGCTGGTTTTAGACTTGAGTATTTATGCATCGATCAAAACTTCGTCTTTAGGGTTTTTGAACACGGATATTTACCGATACTCAACTATAGTTGTACTTCCTGACCCTAAGGCCATATTCGATCCTGTCTCCTAAATAGTATTATTGAAATATTTATCATTAAAAGTTGTCATGAAGAAATAATATGGACCTTATGCAAGCTATTTACTCAAATTATTGTTTCAGTCAGAGCTTATGGAGCACAGTCATGAGTTATTAACCTCCGATAGTATTTGTCAAAACCACCCAGTCTCCTCATTTTTCACTAAATTTAGTCTTAGGTGTCCCCAAAATTACGCTTTCTTTATGCAACGTTTTCAGGACTTATAACCTTTTGTTATGGGTGAGGATTTAATGAATAAAGTTTCCAATTCCTAAAATAAATGCACAGAATGCTAATCGATAGATGAATGTAATGATGTGATGTGATGGATCCTTACGTAACAAAATTATTGACTCAAACTTGGCGAACGAACAGACTTCAAAGATAAGACCACTAATCATAAGAATGTGTTTTTATGTAGTAAAGTAACCCAATTTCTCTAAATATAGTTCAGAATTATCGTGCAGACTTCAAATAACGTCTAAACCCACCGGTGTGACTGAGACCAGCAATTAGTAAATCCACTAACTAATGCTGTCTCACTATTCTCTGTACTCGTTTCTTCAACTTACTCCTACATTGACGAGCTTAGCGTATCGAATTAGGTGATGGTTTGGTTTCCATAATGCATGTTGTAATGTCTAATAAATGAACTATTGATTGATCACTGCATAGTTCTCAATGTTATGTCTGTCTAGTCCTTTAATATTGATTAAATCCTGTCAGGGAGGTCATATGTGGCCACTAGTTTGAGTGATTCAACACTACGTCCACTATGTTGAGATATTAAGGGGGTGAAGGTGGTTGACAGGATATCGTGGACACTCTAGGTTTATTGCAGACTAGTATTAGCTAACACGAAATCTAAATCCAGGGTTTTCTGCCGACTTCCTCCTCCAATCACCCAACAACCAAACAATGTATGTGTGCTTTTTGGTTCAGAATCTTGAGATATTATTTATTTATTCATTGTTTTGATTCATATTTTTTATACGCGATTCAGCTTGTAGAGGCATATAAAGTTATGGAATCAGAAAGAAATAATCTACAACAGTTATTAGCATCACATCAAACAAAAACATCCAAATCTGTAGATGAGATGTACAAGAAGCTTGAACTAGATAAACAAACCAAAGATGAATTGGAACGAGATTTCCGTCAGCTTTTATCTGAAAAAGAAGAAATCATAAAGTCATTACGATTGCAGGTATGTTAGTGTATTTGATATTTTTATTTATCGTAAATTGTATCCCAATATTTGTTATTGAATAGTAATAATAGTATTTACAAACGTCAATGTTTGTCTAGTCCTTAGCTCTGATTGAATTCTATCGATCAACTTACAATATGGTTAGCGTTTTTTTAGCGAGTTAGTTTTCTACGGGATGGGGTCGCTAACCTCATGCCCAACCCTCCTCCTTTATCCGGGCTTGGGACCGGAAGTAGCCCCCGGAGGGACTCCAGGCGGAGTTACTTACAATATGGACACATGTTTAATTCATTTGACATCGTATACACTACTTTTCTCTTAGAACTCTGTATTCTTTCAGTGTTTTTTCTTTCTTTGCAGTGTGATCAACAGAATATCAATAAATTACGATCTGAATTAGCTGATAGTAAACTATCTCAAGCAGCATTACAAGAACAAGTTCAATGTTTAAAAGCACAATTTTACAATAATTCAAATACCGAAGAAACTGGTATACAAAATGAATTTTCTAATAAACTATCAGTTAGTACAGAGTCAAATTATATTCATCATTCCAATGAAATAATCAACAATAATAATGAACAATCTAATGAAATCAAATCATTATCTTGTCAACTAGAAGAATTAAATAAAAAATTAGCTGATTCTGAAGATATCAGAACACGTTTAGACAAAGAAGTTAATGAATTAAAATCAACATTAGCTTCTGCTAAATCAGAAATCAATACAACAATAATATCTGATCATCCATTAAACAATGAATCAATAAATTCAGAATTAATCAATTTAAAATCATTAAATTCTGAATTAACTATTCAATTAAATGAATATCAATTTAAAATTGAACACCTTGAATCAATTCAAATAGACCAATTAGAACAAATTGATCTTATGAAATCTGAATTAAATTTATGTAAAACTATAAAAGAAGAAAATGATCATTTTAAAATTTATTATGATAGTTTATTAAATCAAATTAAACAATTAAAATTAAATATATTTAATTTAAATAATGAAAAATTAATTGAATTATATCCTATTGATGAAAATGATTCAATCAATTTTAATGATTTAGAAAATTTCAAATTATTCATAGAATTATTATTACATGATACATTTAAAACTATTGATGAATTAAAACTAATCCATAATAATGAAATCAATAATTTATTAAATCAATTCAATGAATTACAATCTAAATGTAATGATAAACAATCGATTATCGATTGTTTACAATCAAAATTAATGATATCTCAATCAAATGAACAAAAACAATTATTATTAATCGATGAACTTAATGAAAAAATCAATAATTTACAAGATAATTCTACAAATGATCAAATTAATATAGAAAATTATTCAAATTTACAATTAAAATATAAAGAAATTGAATTACAATTGAATATGATACAAAATCAATTAAAATCAACAAATTTAATAAAAGAAGAAGAATTAGAAAATCAATTAGCTGATAGTAAACAATTCAATGAAAAAAATAAACAACTAAATGAATCATTAACTAATAATAATAATAATAATAATAATAATAATAATGAAAATCAATATATTGATTTAAATCAAATGATAATTGAATTAAAACAAGATTTAAATGTATCTAATGAAAAATATTTACAATTATTAAATGATTATAATAATTTAAATAAACAATTAATAAATAATGGAAAACAATTACAAATTAATGAAAATAAATTCATTGATAAATCATTAAATGAATTATTAATTGTTAATAATAAATTAAATAATTATCAATTCAAATTAAATAAAAAGTATAAATCAGAAATAAATTTATTAAAATATGAAATGGAACATAATCAATTATCTTTAAATAATCCGCATTATTTAGAAATGGATGTTTTATTTAAGGAAAATATGAATTTATTGAATGAAGTAAGAAAATTTATTTAATAAATATTAATTTTAATAGTTGTTTTCTTAAATTATTCTAAGTTGTTAGACTATTATTAAAAACTTGAAAGTACTAGATGACTGTTTCATCCTAATATTGAGTGAGTGAGTGAGTGAGTCAGTTAGTTACAACATGGTACGAGGCACATATATGGATCGGTTCAAGTTGCCATACCTCATTAGCACAACAAGATGAACATCAAATTCATAGAAGTAGTTAATTCAATGGTGGTAATATATAAAAGAAAGATTGCATATAAGGACGTAGTACAGGAAGAAAGATATGAAGCGATTTTGATCTCATAGTTTGAGGGAAGAAAAAGAGTGTATACACCGGCGCCATTGTGATCGATTATGAGACATGTCATCCACAGTCTCCAACCATTGGTTACGATAGTCCCGCGGACACCAATCATGTAGTTTGCATCTATCAACATGGCTAAGATTAGAAGTTAGTGACTTCAAGCACTGATAACAAGTTTTGGTTTGGCCACCACTAGCTTCCTCCCGAACGTCTCCGACACTAGTCAGCATTGCACGTCGTGGTAATCATTGTTCAGGCATACGTAACACGTGGCCCAACCATATCAGTCGATGAAGATTCACAACCTCATCAATTGATTTACCATTATTCCCTAATACCCTACGACTAACCTCACTATTACTTACCCGGTGATCCTAGCAGATGTGAATAATATTTCTAAGACATCTGTGGTCAAATACTAGTAGCTTACGAGTATCTTTTACTCTTAATGGCCATGTTTCACAGCTGTAAAGTAAAACAGGACGAACTGCCTGACTATGAATGTGACTTATCTATCCACAAAATATAATAAACATAATGTTAATTATAATTTATTCATTAGATATAGAACTGTGGTTGATTATACTCATTTTTCTGGTCCTATCACTTCACAGTTTTAATTCTTTATTTATATGACGCATATTTAGTTCAGCGCCCAGTTGTTCCAGTAATTATGCTTATTAAAAATATGGTTGTCTGAATTTTACTACGAGTTGATTATTATTATTATTATTAGCTTTATTCAATATTATATCTTTGGTACAATATAGAATTCTCAGCGCAAAGTATTTCAACAAGTTTCCGTTTCTTTCTTCTTGGTCGGTTCTGGCGATAAATATTGAGTGATCGCCAGTTAGATGTTAGCAGTCAAGTAAATGAACATCTGAATAATGTTTATTATTTTCGTTTCATATTGCCAGCGACCACATTATCTCTTATTGGGCTTTTTGTAACTTTGACAACGAAAGGTTGTACACTTTTCAGAAACGTACCAGAATAGGTTGTGCGATTCATAGACTTAATGATATATTAAAACAAACAAAAATAGATAACTTGTTGAAATATCTAGATGGCAGAAACAGGTAGCCCAGATGGTAAACTCACTTCATTCTAAGCACTATAAGTTTGTACTTTAAAGTCTATTGAATGAATTTTTTTTTTCAAGATAGTCATTGACATTGGTTATAATCTCTGGTCAGCATAAAACAGGTCTTCAAGCTCATCCCTAATCTAGTTTCATTTTGAGCCCGCTCAAGAAGAAGTATCCTTCTGTGGTGTAGGAAACTGAAGAGTGATAACTGCCCTCAAATCTATTTCAGTACTTGAGATCACCTTGAAGTAGTGATAAATAAAAACGGATAGTTGTTTGAACTTTCGTCAAGTGGACTGAAAAGACTAGGTGATGTATAACTAAAACGTGATACCAGTTGTTTAGGTGTATCAAATTCTTTATCTTCTCGTAAAAATCCTGAATAGTTTTTTTCTCCAAATCAATATATTTTTTTCCGCTTAATTCTTCAATATTAGTTGATGTAATTACTTTCATTATTTTGTTTCTTTTATAATGAGGTAAATACCGTAGAAACAGTAACTTTCGGGACTGTCTTCCGAAGAAATATTGTTATGTTTTTATTATATAATTATTAGGTACTTCGATTATTGTATTCTTGTATTCTGCCAGTTGTATACTTTCGTTGGGCGCATGAACTATCGTTGTATGTTTTACCTTCCTTAGGTTATTGCTAATTAATTATGGACTCATTGCTTAGTTTATCTTTCATTTATTGCATAATTACACCCGTTCCGTAATTTCCTATATGTATTGATGTGTTGTTAAGAAATTACTCTAGGTTATTGTGTGAGTTTAAGTCATTAAGCTAATGTATAATGGAGTAGGTATCTACTTGCTAACTTCGTCTTTTGATTGAATACCAGCTTTGAAATTAGCTCGAGGACCTATAAGAGTTAATGTTTCGGTCGTGGTTCATTATTCTATGGATAATTGGTAAAATGGCTCATTGGTGCAACAGGCATAGAGCTAATTTAATCAATAATCAGACTAAAAAATATAATCGCTCCCAAAATAACGGGCTGATCACATAGTTCTCAATACAATTTACGAACTTGTTCTTTTTGATGATGCAATGCTTCCTCTCTAGTTATTTACTTTCTCTGTATCTATGCGAAATGTCGTAGTTGTGATGTATTCTGAAGTGTAACTATCATTAGTTATTCTTAATCTCATTATCGCTCTAGTTATGTGTTAACCCAACTGTACCATATATTTTTTTCGTGAAAATTAGAATCAATCTCTTCAACAAACCTTGAATACCACTAAAAATCAGTTCGAAAGCATGCAATCTCAATTCATTGATAAATGTGCATCAGAATCAGTTTATCATAATACGGAACTACAAAATATCCAAACGGAACTTACAGAAGCTCATAAACGTATTGAAAATTTGCAATGTCAGTTGTACTCATCAATTGAACAGAATACACGTCTTGCAAAGACGATGGAAGAAGAACATATTGATACCTTATCTGAATATCAACAACATGTATACGAATTAATAAGATTGTCGAATGAAGCTTGTGAATTACTTCTTAAGCAGTCTGAACAATTTAGCAGTAAATTAAATCCTATCTGGAACATACTTGAAACTGCTGATCAGCGGCTCGCATTGATCAATACCAATGTTGACTCAATACTTATGGTAACAGGTAAACGTTTTCAAACCTACACAACTTCCATCGAACGGTTACAAAATGAGATGACAATTATAAAAGGTGATTTAGTTACGCGCAATGATGTTGTAAACAATTTAAACATGGAATTAGAAAAGAAACAAGATGAGGTTAGTTTCTTTCTACAAAAACTGTTCATCTCTAGTAGTGTATTGTTTATGTAATTTTCTAAGTTAATTTTCTGGCGATAATCCTACCCTCAAAAGATAAATTTTTCTCAGAAGATTTATTAAAGACTGAAGAAAGAGATTGATTTAAACTAGCAATTATTATGTATAATTATGTTACTGCAGAAATAAAAGATGTCTCTCATTGAAGGTGGAGGAGTTTCGGCTAACAAACAGACATTCGAAAGTTAGAAAGAAGGAAAATAACAAAATTGTCAATTATAAGAAAAACGAATTTTAAAAATTAAAACATCCTCATAACTATAATTACCAGTCAGTCAGTTTCAACGTGGAGTCTGATAGAAAGTAAGTTGGTCTAAATTACCATATTACACGTAACTGAACGATGAAAAACGAGGATAATAAAAAAAAACAGGACTTGAGAAAAAATACAAAAATATGAAGGATTTTAGTAATCGTAACGTGAAAATCAACTTAACAAACTGTTTCTGCACGTCAGGTGGTTGAAGGTAGTCGGTAGGAGACTCTGTTTAACTTTGATGTTGTGCTAATTGACATTTTTCAGCAAGCTGTACTCGCAATCCTGAGGGAATTGGTTCTCTTTACGGTATTGGAACTTTTTAACTATTTTCACAGTTTGAGAAGCTTATACTGAGTTATTCGGGGTGTGAATGTCAACATGGATCTGACTTTATATCGCTTTTCACCAACACTTTTGCAATAGAAAAGTAGAATGTATGCGTTCACTTTTCGGTAAGTACAGTATGATTACAAATCTGACACTACGTGTGGTGAAGTTAACCTATACTACATGCTACATACTAGACAATTTCTTATTTCTTCATTGTAATCTATTAAGTCATACTGAAAAGTGTTTCATCACTCATCGGGAAATGTTTCTCAATAACCGACTCATCTACACCTCGTTTACAAAAGCAGTTCTTTCATTTTAACTTCATTTATGTATTTTTTTCAACTGTTACATTTTTTTTCCTGCAACAGATAAATAACTTACATTTAACATTGGATAAATACAATTCATTCAATCAAACAATTCGTAATTTCATATGTAATGATCATCGTCAATTATGTCAAAATTTAATCAAACTATGTCAGTCTAAAATTAATTGGATAGTAACTGAAATGAATGAGTCTAAACAAAACCTGAACAACACCGACATCGAAAATAATAATAATGAACAAGACCTGTATAATGAATATAACCAAATTGAATTAGATGCCAAAACTTTAAATGAATCGTTTAATACAACTGAACATTTAATGTTTGCCAATTTCAATAGTGAATGCAATGTAAACTACTTAGAATTAATTTGTAATTGGTTAAATTCGGAATCTTATACAACGTTTACAGATAATCTTTTCAAGAATTTTCATAAATTAGACATATTGGATACACGTTCACAAATATTACACAAAGAATTCATAAATAACTTTAAAAATTCTATTGTACATAATCATCAATCTAATATAGATGAACTTCATATTCAATTGGATTTATTAAAGAATCAATGTAATGAATTAAATAATCAATTAATTCAATTACAATTAAATAATCAAACATTAATAGATGATCAAAAGTTAACAGATGAAAAATACAATTCAATGGAAGTATCTTTAATGAAAGCAAATCAAATGATTGATGAATTTAAACAAAATGAATTAATTTTAAAAGAGAATTATACTAATCAATTGAAATTATTTGAAGAGAGTCAACAAACAATCTTTGATTTAAATAAACAATTAGAGTTGATTACAGAAAAATCTAATCGTCTTTCTAATGAGTTAACAGAAAAAGAAACTGTGGTTAGTTTTTTTAAAAAAAATTATTATAAGTGGTTTCGTAGAGGTTGTTGAATTTCATGGTTTACATCATAAACTGATCTTGATTGGACAACCTTTAAAAACTAGAAAACATTGGACACCTGTTTCATAAACCATTGGTTGTTGGTTCAGTTGTTTAGAGGAGCTAAGCACTCTTCGAGAGGTCTGATAGCTCTGAGTTCGATCCTCGATGTAGTCGTGGATGTGGAGTGCTGAGGAGTCGCTTAACAGAAAGAAACCTCTCTCTAGTCTTTCGTAGTTGTCAACGACTGTCCAACTAATATTAGAATTTTTGTCTGCATGATTTTTGTTGAAACTAAATGGAAATTTTAGTGATCAAGGTAAATGGAGTGTGTTACATACTGCTCACGGATTGCTTCATACCCCGACATCCAACAGTGACTAGCATAAGAGAGTATGTTGGGAAGGGGTTAGGCATTAATAAAACAAAACATAGTATCAATCTATGGGATTGCTAACTGTTGGTCTAAATTACGTATATGAAGGTAGAAACTCCTTTATCAGTACACACGTACTAATCGTTTTGTGTTTTCTGTAATGCGGATTTACTCGTCCTAAATTTCGGGTTCAAAGAATATGTTTCATGATTCTTATCCCTCGATTTCATTTGATCTCATTAATGTTGATATTATTATCGTTATTATTATTTGAATCCTGTAGTTTTTCACTTTATGATTTCTTTTTATTAGTATGGGGATTTGTGGAGATTGTAGTAATTTTAATAGTTGAATTCATGAGTCGATGTAAGTTAGACCACTATTGAAAACCCGGAAGCATTGGACGGATGTTCCACGGATCGATTAAAGTTAGAAATTAACACCGCTGCATGGCGGCTCAGTGGTCTAGAGGTCAAACGTTCACGCTCGAGACCTAGGGTCCTAGGTTCGAGTCTTAAGTGCGGGATCATGGGTGCGCACCACTGAGAAGTCCCATACTGGGACGAAACGGCCGTCCACTGCCTGCAGATTTTCAGTGGTAGTCTAGCTTATATCGGCTCGTGGATTCAACTGGTAAAAAGTTTTTTTTTAAGCTATGCCGATATAAATTTTAGCAATTCAGACTGATTGATATCCGTTGTTCACACTCCATATTACTAATTATAGACTTACTGAATCCAAAGACTAATTTTTGTGGTATTATATCAGATTTATAGTTCAAAATAAAAAAAATGCTATTAGTTTGTTGATACCTGATACTCTACAGCTCACTATGAATGTTTCATCAATAATCGACACCATGAACCGAGACAGTTTATTTACGAAATGACCTTAAAAATAAGAATACTTTGGTGTTGTTTTAAACAGGCTGTGGCTGTTCTATGGAGCAATTGTTTATTAATTAAATGACTTAACTTTCATTGTTGTGAATTATGATTTTATGAATGTGATTTCGATTATTACAATGAATCAATACAGCTGTACAATGTAGCCTAATGGTGAGAACTCATGAGACCACATTTTCAGTTCAGATTTCTGAATGAAATGATATTAAAAGACAAGACCATTAGCCAGAAGAACAGTTTTTTCATCTAGTAAAATGACACGGTCATGTGTAAATCATTAGCACAAAAATCAACATAATGATGTATTTGTAATATCCCAATGAGTAGAAAATTAAATTTTCTGGTGTTCCATGACCCAATATAAGTTATTTATTCAATTTACCCAACGATCAATTTATTTGAAATCAAGTTGAACCTTGGTAATAGTGTGGTGCATGCTACTTATATTGATATAAGTAGTATATGACGCGAGTCAGGAATGTAATGTCTGGCGGCAGAGGATGGGGAAGATCGAGAAAGGAAGAGCGGGAATAGAAAGCAATTAGTATGGAAATGCAATAACAATGAAGTTCGAGACAATTATTGAACATTTAGCAAATTAAGTATTATAATATGGTTTTTCTATTTTAACAAGTAACTATGTAATTTGTGCTAAATATAATTCGGTTGTCCTCACCTGTGTTCTCCTTCACTACAATAGTATCTGTAAAATAAACATTATTGAATCATATATTTGAGTAAAGGAAAATCAGCTTTGTTTATCACCCACTTTCCAATAACTTATAACTTGGCTGGTAGGTCTAATTCTTGGTCATCATATCACCTTCTTACTTCAGTTTAGCTAACTACATAGTCTAACTTAGTCATTCAATCAACGGTCAGTTACAAACAACGTACGTGTACCGCCTCAAGTTGCCACATTATACCAAGGTAGCTAAAGAAAATTAACAAGATAATTGCCAGATTTTTAGAGGTGATAAAAATATTGGTGGTAGTAGAAAATGTAAGACACAATTTGATTTGGGAACAATGAATAAATTTGCAGAATAAACAAAATGTAAAATTCTCTGACAAAAGGCGGATACATATGCATCATTGCAATCGACACTGAACCATATGATTGATATTATTGTCTAGCTCATACATATTCACATCATTTAACTTAATGCCAACTACACGAATCTCGGTTTGATTTCTAACCTGGTTAACCACTCAGTCTTGTTATTCGGTCTGTATAGCAATTAATTGATGACTTGATTTTCATATGATTTCTTCCATTTCAACACTACCTTTCAGTTTAAAATATACTTAACATTTCACTGGTTGAAATCATGAGTCAATTGAAGCTAGACCACCATGGAAAACTTGGAAGCGATGGGTGGCCGTTTCATCCTAGTACGGGACTCCTCAGCAGTGCACACCCACGTCCCCGCTCCCCGCGAGATTCGAACCCAGGACTTATCAGTTTTATGCCAGGCGCTTAACCAACTAGACCACTGAGCCGGCATCCAACGGTGTTAATGTCACATTGTTAATGCGCACTGCTGAGAAGTCCCATACTAAGAGGAAACGGCCGTCCAGTGCTTCCAGGTTTTCCACGGTGGCCTAGCTTCAATTGACTCATGATTTCAACCAGTAAGATTTCTAAAAATCTCCACAAAACCCATTCTGATAATGCTTAACATTCTTAGTTTATTCATTATTTTATTTGATCTACTAAATTCAGCTTAATAATACATTCGAAGAATCTGAAAAAGTTGTGTCTTCACTAAATACTAAGTGCGATCAATTACAAAATGAATTACAGAGAATACAATTAGAACATGCAAATATATTAGAAAACTATAAAATTAAACATACAGATGAATTGAACGATTTAAACAAGAAATATGAAATGGAAAAATCTCAATATATTGAACAATTAAATACTGAACATCAAACTGCTTTAAAAAGTGCTGTTGATAACGCTATTTTCATTAAAGAAAAACAAATGAAGCAACAGAATTTAGTAAGTTTTCTTTTTTTTTAAAGTTCAAATAAACAGTATTATGATGTCTTTTTCTAATAGTGAGGTTAAACGCAGGGTATTAGGTAACGATGGTAAATGAGTTGATGAGGTTGTGAATCTTCATCTACTGAGATGATTGGGCCACGTGTTACGTATGCCTGAACACCGATTACCACGATGTGCAATGCTAACGGGTATTGGAGATGGTTGGAAGAAAGTTAGGGGCGGCCAAACCAAAACATGGCATCAGTGCTTGAAGTCAATAACTTCTAGTGTGAGCCATGTTGGTAGATGCAGACTACTTGGTTGGGGTCCGCGTGACTATCGTAACCAATGGTTGGAGACGCTTGGTGACATGGCTCAGAATCGATCACACTGGCGTCGGTGTATACACTCTCTCTCTTCCCCTAAACTAAAAGAATAAAATCGCTTCATATCTTTCTTTCTACGAACTAATTCTTTCTTCCTGTACTATATCCTTATTGCAATCTTTCATTTATATATTACCACCTCTGAATTAACTACTTTTATGAATCCGGTGTCCATCTTGTTATGTTAATGAGGTATTGCAACTTGGACCGATGCATATATGTGCCTGGTCCTACGTTGTAGCTGACTGAATGACTTTTCTACGATCTAGCATTCTTAGACAATTTACTCGACTGGTGTTTACATCAAAATATAACCTTTAAAGGAATGATAATAATATACTTGAAAGTACACAATTGAAGTTAATCAGCTATAATTTATAAATGAGATATTTGTTAGCGAATACATATAGCATTACATTAATTAATACAATGGAGATACATTTGAAAATAAAATAACAAAATTCATACTGGATAGATCGATATATGTTACAATACAATAAACGAAGTTCACTTTAAATCAATTTGTGAATTCTTCAATTGATTTCTTCATAAATGTAGTTTCTTTTCTAGGTTTCCATATAGCCATATTGCAACTAGGTTGATAGCATTCATTTTTCACTAAGAAGGATCTGACACATGTGACATTGATCACCACCCAGTGATCAATCAATTGTGAATCGGTCTCCATATCTTCAACACCTTCCATTTTTGATACTGTGCTTCTTTTGGGTTCACTTGACTACAGTAGTGAAAAGAGTAGGTCTGAAGATTGATTGAATCTGCGTTGATATCTAGAAAACGGGTACTCCTTTAGTGGCCTCCAGTTATATCGTATGAATGATTGCTGTTGAAATATATATGTCGCCAATCCTCGTATATAACCATCGACTTGAATCGCATTAGTGAGTAACGGAATTATATAAGTCAAATATGAGAATGGATTTTTGAATACGTATATTTTGTACACTCGTCTATCTGGACAGACAATTATATATATATATATATATATATATATATATATATATATATATATATATATATATATATATATATATATATATACCGTTTTACTGGTTACACCAATACGCTAAACATTTCTGTTTTTTCTGGGGTGAAATATTCATAGGAACTGAGAAATCGTTTAAAACAAGTCTTACAAGAGTTAGAAACTAGTAAAAAATCATCCGCTACTCCATCACGTCGTGAAATTGAATTACAAAATATACTACATGAAACTGAAGAGAAATTGAAACAATTACAACTGGAGCATGCAGATCAATGTAAATCATGTGAAAAATTACAAATAAAAATTGAGGAATTAGAATCAAGGAATTTGGAAATTAATGATAATTCTAAAAAGAATCAACAAGATTTGTGGGATCACAATTGGTGAGTAAAACTAATACCGTTGGTATTTATTTATTATGGTCCGAGATCGTTAGTCAGTCACAACGTAGAACATGGTACGTATGTACATCGTTTCAAGTTGCCATACCCTTTTGGCACAGAGAGATGAAATTGTCAGGCCTAAACTAAGAATAGTAGAGGTAGTATAATGAGCGGTAACAGGAAAATGAATATCCAAAAAAGTACGAGAGAACGATTATGCAAGGTCCTGAACGATCAACTGTTGGCAGACAACTTGTATTTGTCGGGCTTGCATTCAGAGGTGAAAAGATTTCAGGAAGGATCGATAAAAGTATTAAAGCAGTACCAATGATGGGCTCCCTTTAAGCTCTACTATTTTCGGTCTATAACACCAGATGTTCTTTAAATTAATAAAAAGTGGATCAATACCCTTCTGAGATCGCCTTCAACTGTATTTACGAATTCACATGTACTTGTGGAAACAAGTATATAAGAAGAATTGAAAGAAGGGCATCTACAAGGTTTTCAGAACATATTCCCCATAATTTGTCCTTGAAAGAAAAGTAAAATTTTCAAAAATGCGATTACTAAACATTTAATGGATAGTGGACACAACGTGAATGTTTCAAAAGCATTCAAAATAATTAACAGGCAACCTACACCTTTTTTACTCTATTTTGCAGAGATCATTGCCATCAAGTGCTTTCTGTCTTACCTTTGCATACAGAAAGAAAGTGTAGTACACTAATCATTCTCATGATAAGATAGTTATATAATTTTAACGCTCATCAGTTACATTATCTCTTCACTATGATTTATAACTTAAAATCTGAAACATTCCACTGAAATTCACTCAATATGTAAAGTTTAATTTTATATTAAATAGGTACTTTGGTTGTCACTCATTTATTAACAGTTTATTTCATCTATAATTTAAGGACGACCTTTGAACGAATCTGAAGTGACCTTGAGAAATATTAGCCAATCAGCAAACAGTCAGTATAGAGTGAAAATATATTATACGAAACCAAAGAAATAAATTAGATACACTTCTAATATGTGGTTCAAAAACTTGTCAAGGTTAGAAAGAGGTTCAGAGGTTCTAAAATCGTAATGCATGCAGTAGAGGAAATCATCCATACGGCTACAGAATAGTCGGCCTCTGGAGCCATGATAAAGTCTCAAAAACTCTTTCAGCCTCGACCACATAGCTTCAATATTGTTTATGTGCACTCCGGTTGTTGAGTGCACAAAATGCTACTTGTGGATAACGACACGATGCACATAAACAAGCTTATGTAGGAGTCTGTACGCTCTCCAAACATCCGTATATATTGTAGTACCTGGCTACAGCCAATGTTACTGGTGCTTTTATTATCCAGTTCGCGATAATTGCCATAATTTACCTTAGTTAGGAATTATATTTAGGGTTTTCATCACGAACTGACATCAGCTATAATGCCAGAAATTTATTTATCCAAGTGGATGAAAGGCTTTCGCGTTAAAATCCGAGATCTATTATCTTATACCTGATTGATTCGTCCACAAACTATAATCTCGCCGTTTAATTTGTTATAGCCGCTCAATTATCACGTTTTGTACAAAATTCCCTGTGAACTGATCGTAAGTTAGCATTAAGCACTGAAGTTGGCGCCGTACCCTTGAAATCTCTAAAACGCCTCTGATTGGCTCGTCCATAAATTAGAGTCTCGCCCACTATCTCTTTATTATCACTTACAACTTAATCTCCTTCTCCATTGTTGATTATTTCACCTTTAACACATTAATCAGTCTTAACTATTATATTGAATGTGTTGTTTCCTCTTGTTTATTAAGTTGTTTCGAACTACACTTTATTGATTATGGCACTTAATAACATATTTTATAATAATATCCTCTATTGTAAGTTGAAGTCGTTTTGGTGTTGTTGAGAGAAAAAAAATTATTTTTTACCTTTTGAAAAATTTCTTTTTCAGTGATTCCGCATCAGAAATTCACGAAAAGTATCAAATGCAAATAGAATTATTAAAAACTGAACAAGCAAATTATATTCAAGAAATAACAAGAGAATTTGAACAGAAGTTATCAACTAATGAACGTGAAGTGATCACACGACAAAATATTGAAATTGGTTTGTTTATCGTTAACTATTATCACTATTATTATTATTGCTATTACTATTATTATTATTACTATTATTAATATTATGATTATCATTATCATTATTATTAATTAGGGGAGTTGAGTGTATGACACTAAGTAGTAATGGTAATTCGATGGATGTGGTTGTCAACTTTCATTGAGTATATATGTTTAATAAATGTTCTACATACTTACTGAGTAGCTAACTCGATGCAATTATGTATAGGATAAGTTGTAATAATCGTACTAGCAGATACACTGAAATACTATATCGGTCTATAAAGTTATTAATTCTTGAACTATGTTGCGTTGGTGACAGGTGTAAATTTTATAGTTGATGTTCGGACAATCCATCGTAATAAATGCTTTTGAAAATATTAAGTGAGTCAGTCAGTTATATATAATGTAGAATCTGATGGATGTGTACATCGTTTCAAGTTGCCAAACTTCATTAGCACAGTGAGATGAAATTGTAAGGGTTAGTCACAGAATAGTACAGGTAGTAACAGTATTATTTGTAATAGAAATGATTAAGCTTGGATCGTGGGGTTCGAGAAAACTTTATAAGGGATTTATAAGCATCGGATCTAGATGGAGTCAGCAATTGAATGCGTCCAAACGATTTGAGCTATATTATCCAAGATCTTCAACCATTAACCGCGATAATGACCCGGATTCCGATGTGGTAACCTGGACCTGCCTACATGGCTCAGTTCCTACAGTCACTGTCTTCATGGGCTGATGCCATATCTAGACTTGGCTCCCTCTAGCCTTCAACCTACTCTTTTACCAGACAAAATCGCTCATCGACGTTTTTTGTAGATGGACATGCGTAATACTTATACTAACCATTTCAGTCGATAAAGATTCACTCGCTCTGAAAAAGTGGCTTATATTAGGTCACGAAACTTTAGAAATACAATTTTTCCTCTCATTGGGATATAACAGAAATATATTTATTGTTCTGCCTATTGTTTCAGCCTCATGAGTTGAGAGTTGATCATTGTTCTTTTCCTGAAATAGCCCCATCAACTCCTGAATTTTTAATACCAGTGTCTTTGATAAATCTGACAAGTTCTCTACTGTTACATATCACCGCATCGTTTTCTATTGCTTTTGCTTTCGTTGCCCACCACTAATATGATAACCACAATCCAAGTCTAGTGATTTCTTTTGTTCCTTTAAAGTTATGTTCGTCGTTTCTCTTGATATTTATCACTTTGACTTTTAATCTTTTTTTTGGCATTGTTTTTGTGCTAAATTTGATTCCAAAAAAAAACTAGTAGAGTCGATATAAATTTGCATCGAATTCTCCGTCATCTTTTATTGACTATTTATTATTAACACCATTTTTTGGTTAAAATGTTGTAGTGGAACTCTGACACATAATGACTAGTAACCATACTAATATTGTAACATAATAGTGTAACATTTAAGATTATTTGATAGTCCCATTTATTTCATTACAGTTCAATTCACCATAACAGTAGCATATAACAATCAGAAATTCAATGATCTCCTTGTAAATAAACCATCAAGAATCTAAGTTTCAAAGAGTCAAATTCAACTTTGCGCGCGCCGATTACAAGTTCTCTTTGATAGTTTTAGGAATTCATTTTCTTATTGATTCTAGTTGAGATTCTTTTTTTGGGGGGGGGAGGAATATCATGTTTCTCAATCCAATATCTTTTACTTACTCTAAAATTTATGGTTAATCTAAAAGGGGGGGTGGGTGGGGATAGACCAGACTTATGATTATTTTCACATTTATTAGCCATCTGTTTAGTAAATTACCCTCCAATCCGTTTTGCTTACATGTAAATTTTTTTTTCTAATATTCATAGATCAAACATTAACAAAGTTAAAACAAATGGAACAAAGTCATTCCAAAAAATTAGCATATTTCGAGGAAACTATCTCAGACTATGATCGTCAGAATACAAGACTTAAGAATCGTATTATTGAATTACAATCGGAGTTAAAAGTGAGTTGGTAGTATTTAATTTTATCATTATCCAGTTTAATAACTGAAATGTTTGTAGTAAAAATGACTTATTTTTTAAAATGAGAATTCAATGTTACTCCCCTGAATGTCGAATGCTCTTGGTCCTAGGTGTAATTGGTAATTTGAATTATATGAATAACCTATAACATGATTCACTATTCATTTGTATTAACTATTTTCGATAAAAACTTCACATTTATCTGCGTTCAAAAACAGAACAGATACATAGTCACTACCTTTACAATAGTTTCACATTTTGTCAACCAGACATTACAGTACCTTTGCATAATCACTGAAATTTTACACTGTAAAGACCTATGTGTACATTGTACTCACTATACAATGAATTGCACCGATTAGCATCAAAAAGTTGTAGGAGCTTTGTAAAAATCTAGCGTCGTCACCCTCTGTTTGTACTCACTATTTTTATGACCGTCAGTTTAGTGAATATTCGTCTATATCAATGGAATAAGTTTGACATGCATTAAGGAAGGGTTGAAACTCAGTTAAGCCCTTAGGGAAAAGTGTCAATAGCTGAATAAAATGTTATGTTCATTACAGATTGAGGAGTGGGAGAAAACATCACGTTTGAGGATACATTAATGATGACTACGTTCACAATAGTTACTAGTTGAAAATAGATTGTCAAACAGACACAGCTGTCATCAACATAAAGTCTGGTACAGATGTACGTTTACTCAAGTCTCCTTACCACATTAACACAACGAGCTGAAAATAACTAAAGAGATCAAAATAGTGCAGTAGCATTGATTAGAAGAAGGACTAAACATTGAGAATGTGGTTTATGAAAACAAAGTGGAAAGATATGTGTGAAGGGAATTCAAGATGAAGAGTAAAATCATCCACACCACTGTGATCGACTTTGAGTCATGTTACCAGAAAGTTTCAAATAGGTCACCTACAGTTTCCATTTTGAGTACGGCTCACACAAGATACCCAAATTTTTTAGCAGTAGTCATCACTTGATTTGTGCGTGGGCTAGGATACTTCTCGGTGCCCAAGCCGAAACAGGTGGTTTTCTGAGGGTTTTACTCTCTGAGCTTTTGACTTAGAAATCTAATCCACTAGGAGAAGGTGGAGCAATGTTAGGAGGTGCGGTCCCATGTTGGCCAATGATCAGGAATATGTTCATATGCCATTTGTCCTCTTACGATCCTTTAACTCACGTGCACCGTTAGTTTGAAATCAGGGTTTTCCAACTCTCGTAAGTGGATGGTCTGTACCCCAAACTCGATTTAAGCGCCAAACATTCACTTCTCTTCTCCTCAGTTTCTTAAACAATACATCGTCCATGAGGCAGTAGGACTTCCCTAGGAGTGGCTGTATAAGTGTGGCCATATGCAAGCATTTCGAGAGGGAGAGCGGACTTTTCTCACCCTCGGCCGTACCAGGGCATTTTTTTACTACTATCTGGTTGGAGTCCATACGAATTTCATGATCAGTGATTGAAGAATTTCAGTGATACTGCTGGAAATCTGTCTCAATTGCGAAGCACACTCATTCTTGTCTTACTATGGATCTTCTGTTTTTAAGTTGCTTTATACTTTCTATTCTGTAAATTCATTTTTTTTCTCCTGAATTATATTGTCTTTGCCTCATTTTCTATTACCTCTGGTATTATTACTACTTCTACTACTTGGATATTCGTCTCGATAACTTCATCTTGCTGGGTTAAAACATGGCTTAGTAACTTGGGTTGATGCACATACATGTGTCAGGTTCTACATTGCTTATGATAATTGAATGACTCTGGCAATGGACTTCAAGGTGTTGAATTTTACTTCATCAACTCAACAGTTTACTCTTTAATTTAATCTATTTATTTAGTACACGTTTATATTCTAGTGAAATATGATACCAAAAAAGTGGATGCATACTTTTAGAAGTATTTGTCATTAAAAAACGAATTACACGTGATAGTTACGGTCAGTAATTGCCAGCTGATTAAGTGCGATTTACATAGCTTGCGTATCATCGCACAGTAAGACAATGTCATCTCTATCCCCAAAATTGAAAAACCTTTCTCCAGGTAACAAATCTACACCACCATTATCATTTAATTTCATTCCAAGCCGTCTTCAGAATGTTATCGGTGAGAAAATTAAAGAGGAATGGTACTCAGATTTGGGAAACCCTGCCTAAGCCTACTGCTTAGCTGAAATGTCAAGAAATGATTGTTATCCTTTTAGTTTTTCTGACGTGTTTGCGTACAGAGCTTTCAACATATTTAGTAAATTTCTCAGACATATCCATATCAACAGATTGTGTTTTTTTCAATGTCATTTTCAGCTCCTACATAATTTGTACTTCAGAAAAAGAGTCCTTTTCGTGTTCTTTTTATGAATTACATTATTTCTGTTTTTGAAAAAAACTAAATTGTCAAATGTTATCTTCTACATATATTTCAAGCGTTTAACAGAAAATAATAATACCGTTGAAGCTAAATATGAACCCATTAAAGTGGTCGATACACCTGTTACAACATCAACCCAACCAATTGTTTCTCGTCATGAAGTCGATGTACAATGTAATATAAAACTCAATGAAAACAATTCACTTATTAACACTACTACTAATAATAATGTAGGTTTTGTTTGGATTTCTTAAATATCTTTTTTGAATAAGTAATGATTTTACTGATTGGTAGTACTATCCCTTCAAGTAATTTATAGTATTTAGCTCACCAGTGGGTATACTTCAAAATGTCTTTAAAGTTCTAAGTGAGAAGTTTCGATTGATGTTCGACATGTCGGGAGTGGAATGGTCGTCAATAGTGGCGTTGAATAATCATCATTCTATGTTGTTAATTGGTTGAAGTTTAAAATATACCATTAGATGCAGACGATCACTTTAGTTCTATTATCTTAGCGTTCTGTCCTGAGTTGGATTACTGATGAGGTTGTAGATGGATACCGTTAAGGAGCTCGAGACCGGGATAAAGCGAAACTGCCGAGTGGTTTTGGCGTCCAATGGTACTCCAACTAATTTCTTTTTATATTTGTTCTTTAGATTTGTAATCATGATAATGGAACCGTGTCATCAACTGAATTGTGTTCTGAAGTAAATAATAATACTCATCTACAGTCAAATGATGAGTGTGATGATTGGATTGAAAAAGTACGTCAAGAAATACTGCAGTCAGATTCTCTTGATTCTTTGTAAGTTGGAAAAATTGAATTTCAATGTTACTATCTTTGTTGTATTTAATACGTAGGTTGGTTTAGAGGTTAAGGGTTCACACGCGAAACCGAAGGTCCTAGGTTCGAGTTTCGCTTGTAGGTTCGTGGACACGCAGTACTAAGGAGTTCAATACTAGGACGAAACGCCCATGCAGTACTTTCAGGTTCTTAGTGGTGGTCTAGCTTAAATCGACTTGTGATTTTTAAGTTATCATAAACGTTTTATTCCATAAATTAATTTTTCTCGCGGAATTATATTGTTTACGCTGAATGTTTCCTACTATCTCTGACACTGTCCCTTATGTAGTGTAACATTTTGTGGTGATTCTCATATTTGCCTGGTTCTGCGTTGCTTGTGATTGAATGACTAGCTCAGTGGTTTAATTGGTAGGCAGCATGAGTTACCTGAAGACTCCCATTCTTTGATATGTAGTGCTTATACTTTGTTAATGTGTTCCTTAAACATGTCAACTCAATTATCATCTACTGCTTCTTAGTGTTAAATATTTGTCTAACTGGTTGAAGTCCATGAGAAGACCTTTACTACACATAAAGTAAAACTGGAAAGTTAGCATCAAAAAATATTATGGCATTCGTTTCGTTTTATTCACCTCTTTTTTCGTTATAGACACCCAGCATTGCGCCAATCTCGATATCCTACTTCGGTTCCTATACGTGATTATGAAGCGCTTCAATTACACAATACAGATCTTCAAGTAAGTTTATTTTTTATTCTGATATAGTATTGGATTATAGCTGAGGAAATATGTATATCTCCAACTTATTGTATAAATACAAATGATAGCTTTATTTAGTCAGTACTATTGGGGTAATAAATAATGGGCATAACGTATATATGCATTTGTACAAGGTATCTTCATGATCCAGAACGATTGAATTTCGTATGATTTTGATTTGATAATTTGTTTCACAATGTTGCCTCTTTGGCTTTTTTCTACTGATTATGCAATCGAATATTTGTCTCGAATAGAACGAAACGTTACAACATTGCTCTTGCGAAGTTGAATATTTTGAAATTGATCCGAAAACACCATGGTTGTTGGTATATTTACTTTGACGTTTGTCCTTCAGTAAAACAAATGAAGATGACATTGAAATTCGTACATCAGATATATTTTTTATTAGGAACCCTTGATAATTCCTAGAAGTTTGAAAAAATCTAGAAAATGCTAAAAATACTTTGAATAATCAGCGCTTTTTGGAAGTCGCCAAGGTAACTCTAAGAGACAGCAGAGTATTTTATCATTATCTGACTAGATATTTACAGATTCTGTTATCAAGTTTAACTTATTTTCTAGAAACTTCTGGAATCACATGAAACACTATAATTACCCTCGCTTTATGTTCATGAACAAATAAATTCTGAAGTAAAGTTCCTTCCATATATATCGTTGTTTATTCTCTGTTCAGCGTTCAAAGTAAATTTCTTTGCACTAGGAATAAATCGTTAGAAATCCCAATGCCTAAGCATTCAGTAACAAGACTTATCATTTATGCGATAAAAATGGATAGGGGGAGATACTTGCTGAACATAGTTTGTAAATAAAAACAAATGACAGCCCCTAAATGACCTGGTACGGCTGAGAGTAAAGAGAGTCAGCTTTCCCTCTCGAAATGCTCTCACATGGCCACGCGTATATAGACTCTGCCGAGGAAGTCCTACTCACTGCCTTCTCGTGGCGGGGTGTTGTTTACGAAATCGAAAGGTCGAAAAGCCAATATCCGGCACTTTAACCAGATTCCAAACCAATGGTGCACATGAGCTCCAGTATCCTGAACGAACAAATGGAGTATGAACCAATTGCTGGTCACCGGCTACCATGGGACTGCATCTCTTGACGTTGCTCCACTGCCTTGTGGACCAGACCTTCAGGTCAAAGGCTCGGGGTTTGGCCCCCTAAGAAAACCACCTGCTTCGGTTTGGGCACCTGGGCATTATCATAGCCTTCACACAAATCAAATGAGATTTGTGTGGCGCATATATATTCGGTGCCCCCTTGTACCAATATCTATGAGTTCAAATAAATAAATAAAATTAATGGTTTAATATATTTACAATTAAAAAATGTTAAAGTGGAATATAATACGATTCACAATTGATTGATCACTGGGTGGTGATCAATCTCATGCTTGTCTAGTCCTTATTAGTGCAGATCGAATGCTATCGATCATGTTGCAATGTGGCCACCAGTCTAGGTGACTCGACACTGCGGGCACTATGTATTGAGATTAGATGGTGGTTGGAGGTAGTCAACAGGAAACCCTGGACCCGGGTTTCGTGCTACTTGGCACTCGTCAGCAAGGTGTACCTGTAATCTTGAGGGAACTGGTGCTCCCTGGCGGATTCGATCTCGTGTCACCCAGCTTCACAGTCAGAGACGTTACCACTGAGCTATCCGAGCCGTGACTGACCTCCTGTAGGACTGAGATGTAATCACAATTGATTGATCACTGGGTGGTGATCAATCTCATGCTTGTCTAGTCCTTATTAGTGCAGATCGAATGCTATCGATCATGTTGCAATGTGGCCACCAGTCTAGGTGACTCGACACTGCGGGCACTATGTATTGAGATTAGATGGTGGTTGGAGGTAGTCAACAGGAAACCCTGGACCCGGGTTTCGTGCTACTTGGCACTCGTCAGCAAGGTGTACCTGTAATCTTGAGGGAACTGGTGCTCCCTGGCGGATTCGATCTCGTGTCACCCAGCTTCACAGTCAGAGACGTTACCACTGAGCTATCCGAGCCGTGACTGATCTCCTGTAGGACTGAGATGTAATCACAATTGATTGATCACTGGGTGGTGATCAATCTCATGCTTGTCTAGTCCTTATTAGTGCAGATCGAATGCTATCGATCATGTTGCAATGTGGCCACCAGTCTAGGTGACTCGACACTGCGGGCACTATGTATTGAGATTAGATGGTGGTTGGAGGTAGTCAACAGGAAACCCTGGACCCGGGTTTCGTGCTACTTGGCACTCGTCAGCAAGGTGTACCTGTAATCTTGAGGGAACTGGTGCTCCCTGGCGGATTCGATCTCGTGTCACCCAGCTTCACAGTCAGAGACGTTACCACTGAGCTATCCGAGCCGTGACTGACCTCCTGTAGGACTGAGATGTAATCACAATTGATTGATCACTGGGTGGTGATCAATCTCATGCTTGTCTAGTCCTTATTAGTGCAGATCGAATGCTATCGATCATGTTGCAATGTGGCCACCAGTCTAGGTGACTCGACACTGCGGGCACTATGTATTGAGATTAGATGGTGGTTGGAGGTAGTCAACAGGAAACCCTGGACCCGGGTTTCGTGCTACTTGGCACTCGTCAGCAAGGTGTACCTGTAATCTTGAGGGAACTGGTGCTCCCTGGCGGATTCGATCTCGTGTCACCCAGCTTCACAGTCAGAGACGTTACCACTGAGCTATCCGAGCCGTGACTGATCTCCTGTAGGACTGAGATGTAATCACAATTGATTGATCACTGGGTGGTGATCAATCTCATGCTTGTCTAGTCCTTATTAGTGCAGATCGAATGCTATCGATCATGTTGCAATGTGGCCACCAGTCTAGGTGACTCGACACTGCGGGCACTATGTATTGAGATTAGATGGTGGTTGGAGGTAGTCAACAGGAAACCCTGGACCCGGGTTTCGTGCTACTTGGCACTCGTCAGCAAGGTGTACCTGTAATCTTGAGGGAACTGGTGCTCCCTGGCGGATTCGATCTCGTGTCACCCAGCTTCACAGTCAGAGACGTTACCACTGAGCTATCCGAGCCGTGACTGACCTCCTGTAGGACTGAGATGTAATCACAATTGATTGATCACTGGGTGGTGATCAATCTCATGCTTGTCTAGTCCTTATTAGTGCAGATCGAATGCTATCGATCATGTTGCAATGTGGCCACCAGTCTAGGTGACTCGACACTGCGGGCACTATGTATTGAGATTAGATGGTGGTTGGAGGTAGTCAACAGGAAACCCTGGACCCGGGTTTCGTGCTACTTGGCACTCGTCAGCAAGGTGTACCTGTAATCTTGAGGGAACTGGTGCTCCCTGGCGGATTCGATCTCGTGTCACCCAGCTTCACAGTCAGAGACGTTACCACTGAGCTATCCGAGCCGTGACTGATCTCCTGTAGGACTGAGATGTAATCACAATTGATTGATCACTGGGTGGTGATCAATCTCATGCTTGTCTAGTCCTTATTAGTGCAGATCGAATGCTATCGATCATGTTGCAATGTGGCCACCAGTCTAGGTGACTCGACACTGCGGGCACTATGTATTGAGATTAGATGGTGGTTGGAGGTAGTCAACAGGAAACCCTGGACCCGGGTTTCGTGCTACTTGGCACTCGTCAGCAAGGTGTACCTGTAATCTTGAGGGAACTGGTGCTCCCTGGCGGATTCGATCTCGTGTCACCCAGCTTCACAGTCAGAGACGTTACCACTGAGCTATCCGAGCCGTGACTGACCTCCTGTAGGACTGAGATGTAATCACAATTGATTGATCACTGGGTGGTGATCAATCTCATGCTTGTCTAGTCCTTATTAGTGCAGATCGAATGCTATCGATCATGTTGCAATGTGGCCACCAGTCTAGGTGACTCGACACTGCGGGCACTATGTATTGAGATTAGATGGTGGTTGGAGGTGTGACGAGTGCCAAGTAGCACGAAACCCGGGTCCAGGGTTTCCTGTTGACTACCTCCAACCACCATCTAATCTCAATACATAGTGCCCGCAGTGTCGAGTCACCTAGACTGGTGGCCACATTGCAACATGATCGATAGCATTCGATCTGCACTAATAAGGACTAGACAAGCATGAGATTGATCACCACCCAGTGATCAATCAATTGTGATTACATCTCAGTCCTACAGGAGGTCAGTCACGGCTCGGATAGCTCAGTGGTAACGTCTCTGACTGTGAAGCTGGGTGACACGAGATCGAATCCGCCAGGGAGCACCAGTTCCCTCAAGATTACAGGTACACCTTGCTGACGAGTGCCAAGTAGCACGAAACCCGGGTCCAGGGTTTCCTGTTGACTACCTCCAACCACCATCTAATCATAATACGATTCTCCATTTGTTGTGGTAGAATTTATTTGTTGCAAGGAAGCATGCGACAATGAATAACGTGTCTGTTTATTATTATTATTGTTATTATTATTATTATTATTATTACGTTGGTGATGGGATCACTTGGTTTTATAGAATGATTGAACTTGGAATTTATGAACTATTTGTTGTGGATTTTTTTAAAAAACTAAGTTAGTTGTGTTCTTCGTGAGACCTGAAAGTATCGATTTCGTATGGATGTTATACTTTCTATGTTCCAAATTTAGGAAACAGCATAAATAACAGATGTGTCCAGAGCTCGTTACTTTTCAAATACCATCAGTAAATACTGGTTACACGACGAAAAAGAGTCACCTGCACAAAGATAATACTTTTTTTTGTTTTTTTCTCTCCATTTTCTACCTAGAATCAATTACAACAACTTTCTGCCGATTTTGAAGCATTACGATCCAAGTGTACAGCTGCATGCAGCAGTGCCAGTAATAAACATTCCTTATTTGAATCATTGCATGTTCATGCAGTGGATAGTACAGTTAAATTAAACAATTCTAGTTTCTCGTTTAATTCAATTCCACCTGATTATCAACATGTTTTGCTGACTAGCCCAAGTGATAATCGTTTACATGAGTTAGTTGAATATGAAGTAAGTGTATTGGTTTTTCTATGGAAGGAAACAAAACCAAAAAGTTCTTTTTTAAATCTTCGTATAGGTTTCATTGATTCACTTATTAATTTACTACCAATCTTTTAACAGGTTACTTTTTGTTTAAATCACTTCAAAAATCGCCATCTCTTCTCGTCCAACTGTCACTAGAAGTTGTCATTTGTTTTTATCATTTTTCCAATTAATTATTTAGGCTGGTCAAGTGAGCTATAGTGTTGTTATGGTTATATAAACGGTTGAAACTTCCTTGCTAGTTATCCAATTCGAAGCATATTTCTTCACATGGTACCTGAAAACAAATCTGGGTTACTAGTGGTCTTATCGTCTAAAATCAACAGTCACAGTCGATCTTTGATGTATTGACCTTGCAAATTTTAGACCTTACTACTAATGGTTAAAATCACTAGACCAAGTTAAACTGCGTCATTCTTGAGGTCGACTTTCTTCCTAATTTCTTGACGTTATAAGAAGATAGCATCTCTAGAGATTCTAATTATCCTGAGGAACTTCTATACTGTCACCACACCTCAATATGACTTTGCTTTTGGGATTTATGTGCATTGCTTTTAATCGTGCCAGTCTCTAACCAAAATGTGTGACATAAAAAACCTCTAATCATCATAGCTATAATCAACTATTAAAATAGTCATCCCTGATCACTGTATCAAAGCAATAGATTATGGTCAAAGTTGCTTGCTGTAGCACATGTCCAAGCTACCTTAAAATGCCTATCGCATAATAATGATATTTTAAAATGAAATGTAAGCTCAGATTCGTTTTGTTAGCTTTGAGCGCGTCTCTTGTTTATGTGATGACAAATGATGGCAACTGACTGAAGTAGAACGGGTTTCGAGCTTGAAAGTCGATGGCAGTGTGGATGAATTTTGAGTGACTGACTCAAGCAATAAATCATTTCTGTTTCTATTTTTCTTTATTATCATCATCTTTTTCTATTATTGTCTTATATATCATCCTACTGATCAGAGTGATATAGTTAAACATTATGAGTACTTCTTGTTATCAAGTATTAAGTGGTTGGAATCAGTCGGCAATAAACCATCGACCTGGGTTTCGTACTAATTAACACTCACCAGCAAGATGTATATTCAACAATATTTATGGTACTGTGACTGTTGTTCAAGTGCTAACTAGTATAAACTGTAGGTCCATGCTTTCCTATCGACAGCATGCATTCATTTGACATCCAATCATATTTTAACTCGATCGATGGGATTCAACCAGTAATAAGAACCAGATAAGCGTAACATTAATTAATACTCAGTGGTTAATGAGTATGAGTGGCTATGTCCAGTATTTCATGTAGCGTTTCGAAAGTTCATGATGCCAAAGCATTATATCCTTAGCAGATAATTTCCAATAAACAGTTAATTCATCATGAGTCTAATTAACTATGTAATTGAAATTTAATAGTTTAAACCGCTAAATTTTATTAATCATTAATTCAAACTTAATTTCATCATACTTCAGTTACTGTAAATAGTTGTTTTTTTTTCTCTTTCATTAAATCTATCCGAGAAAGTTTATCTTAACGAGTGTTTATTTATTCAATTGCTCATTGTTGTGTTTTTCATGTTTACTTTCCAGTATTTGAAAAATGTTCTCTTCGAGTATATGCAAGGACGTGAAACTCAAGTTTGTGAAGTTATTTATTGCTATATATATATATATATATATATATATATATATATAATATTTTTTTTATCTCTGTCCAATTTCTTCAAGTTGTTGCATTGGAGGGGGGGCGATGGACCATCCTTTTTTTCTAAAATAAGCGAAATACATCCTTTTTAGTGCTTTGCTAATCTGTTTAACATGAATTATTTGTTTAGCGTCAGTCAGTACTGTACTGTGTTTATCCGAAAGTTTCAATAAACCTATTAAAAGAGCCATTATCTTGATGTTTCCCAATGAAACTTAATTACTAATATATTTATTTTCATTGAAATCATCAACCGATCTATGTTGGATCACCATTGAAAACCTGGGAGCATTGGTTGACTGTTTCTTCCTAGTATGAGTTCATGATTTCTACGAAATCCAACGATCTCTACAACTGTATACTAAAAATAGTTAGGTTCAGATGTAGAAAAAATCATCTGTCAGTATTTCCTACGGTTTAGTTGAAAGTGAACAATTTTGTCACCATTGTGAAGATGTTTAATTTTTAACATTAATTATTAAAACACTGAAATGTTAGTTTTTGTGTGAATTTTGTTATGACTTTATGTTCGGCTTTTTATCACGTAATTTATCCACCAATCAAAATACGACTTATACAATCTTCACACTGTGCCAAACCAACGACGTTCGACCGGTATAAACAGCTTAGCGTCCTTATTGATCCTATGTTCGCCTAGCCCGTCCACTTGAGTCCAGAACACCAAATACCAACTTCCAATATGCGAATCGAATAATTTATTTCAGACATACTGGGTTTATATATCCAACAAACAGACCGCAACGCACCACAAAATAGGAAATAATATTTGTACACAATAAAGCCAAAAAGTGGCTGTGAACGCGGGAGGTAGTAATTAATAGACTGAACATAGCTTAAGAACCGTAAATCGTACAATAATAAATTATAGGTCAAAATAAAGCTTATAATGAGAGGGATATAAATATACATAATCTAATTATTGAATAATTATACAATAAGAATATTTATAGAATATTAGTCTATTAACAGTCCTTGGAAGTTACCCGTAATTTAATCTTCACTAGGATATAACAAATTTATGTACTAAATTGAAACTTATTTGGATCACTGGATTATTATCTAGTTATTGATAAAACCTACTTAGATTCTGAGTTTATACAACTCCACTGGTTCAAGATGTTCACACACACCATCGTCCGCAATGGATTGTAGTTTATTTTCTGGGTATTTTTATTTATTTAAAAAAACAGATTATTCTTTTAAGAGTAGTGAATTCCATCTTGGTTGTGTTTCTATCTTCATTTTTTAAAATGTACTATGGTATTTTGATTTCATTGTTCGTCATAAAAATTCTCTATTGTGTGCATTTTGTTGTGTCATATTGACCAATTATTTGTTTGTGTTTTGGTATTCTAAATAATTACTATGTTTTAGTGATGTTTTTTTTTCTCCAAATTTATTTTCAAATGTAGACATTGTCAAAAGTTCTATGCTCGCTAATGCGTTTCAATGCAGATCAAACGCGTAAAGTACTTTCTTATGAAGATCAAAAAAGCAAGGTCAGTCTCAGTTTTATATTGTATCCTATTCTTAAATACGAAATGAATAAACATCTAATTGTGATTTATTGGTCTTTTAGAAACGTGTCGTCTTATATTTTCTGTTCTTATTGAAACTGTGTCACTAAATTAATCCTAGTGATTTTTAGCTTCGAGTATGGGTTCGATTCTTCATACATACATTTCTAAGCGGTCGAAAATTAAAATGAAAAAATAACTAAATAGTTGATGCCGGCCCAATTTTATTATTTATTTATTTGAACACGTAGATATTGGTACAAGAGGGCACCAGATACATACGCGCCACACAAATCTCATTTGATTTGTTTGAGAGCTGTGATACTGCCCGGGTGCCCAGACCGAAGCAGGTGGTTCTCTCAGGGGCAACACCCAGAGCCTTCGACCTGAAGGTCTGATCCACAAGGCAGTGGAGCATCGTAAGGAGATACAGTCCGATGGTAGCCGGTGACCAACGATTGGTTCGTACGCCGTTTGTTCCTTCAGGATACTGGAGCCCATGTACACCATTGGTTTGGAATCAAGGATTTACAACCTATCTAGGTGGACTCTCCGTGTTCACCAACCCGGCTAAAGTGCCGAATGTTCGCCTTCCGACCTTCTGATTTCGTAAACAACACCCTCGCCACGAGGAGGCAGTGGGGAGAAGTCTATATACGCATGGCCATGTGGGAGCATTTCGAGAGGGAAAGCTGACTCTCTCCACTCTCGACTGTACCAGGGCATTTGGGGGCATGCCGATCGAATGAAACTTCAGATCACGTAGCAGTGAATCAGTCACTAACTAAACCTGAAAATTTCCTACAGAAATATCGACATTACTACTAGTATGAAACCAAGTGGTGGCATACAAAGATAGTGAGGAAAAGACATGAGTTACTGTTTGACATTTAACTTTATAAGATCGTCTTTCTCCATAACTTGACTGTAATAATCAATAATCTATGTATTCTATACATAAAAGCATTGTAGTATACCATCATCATGTATACCCATTTTGTATCATATAAATGCTTCTGATATGAATAATTGAATGATGTCAAGTGTTCTGTTGCAATTCAGGCAGATTCATTAAAAGATAAGTTTGTGAACCTGTATTGATTAAGATATTGGACTTTCAAAGGTGCATGTTCTCTGACTGGTGCTATTTTCATCAATATCGGGTTGGGAAGGTTGTCGAATTTTATCGAGATCACGATTTGACCTGAGGTAGACAACCATTGAACACCTAGAGGCGCTGGAAGGCCGTGTCGTCGTAGTTTGGGATTTCTCATCGATGCTTATCCACAACCTCCCATTATTCTGTCCCAATCTTTTGTCTTACACAAATGCTTAATCTCTAGACTACTGAAGCGGAATTCAGTGGTGTGTTTTTTAAAATCTAAATAGTGAATAGGACAATACTAGCGCAAGTTTAATTTACTGAAAGTCTAAATATTTCCATGTTGAAAAAAAACGCCTCGCTTTAGGCGTGATACAAGCATTGAATGAAATCAACATAATCTTAAAATATATAATCATAGATACGGAAGATTTACCCGATAAATAGTTAAAATAGGGTTAAAAGTAAAGAAAACTAAGGATTGATATATCAGTTGGTGACATTGATCCAAAGGACATTGGGTGCCAATCTAGTGTTGTATGCATGAAGCTGTAAACTTCTCGTGTGTAGAGTTCTCAGAAAGATGGTATCAATCAATGGTAGGGAAACATATGGTGATATAAATTATCAATAATTACAGACAGACAAAATCAACATAGAGGCTCGTACGGATATGAGTTGGCTCAAATTGCCATATCGCATTATCATGACAAGATGAAAGTAATACAGTGAATAATAAAAGGTCGAAATAATATGTTTCTGAAGAAAAAAGAAGATTAAGCATTGATAACTTGACTCGAAAAGGTAAACTATAAAGGTATATATGGAAAAATACCAGAATTCAAGATAGAGGAGTAGATACATAGTTGTACCATCATGAACGATTCTGAGTCATGTCTCCAAAAACTAATCGCACTAATCATTCCAATATCAACCAAACTACCTTCATCTATCAATGTAATATAAAAAAGAAATCAAGTCATTTCCTTCAGAATATCAATCCAAAATGATGAGTGAATTAAGACCATTAACCTTGAAAACATCATGACCAAGCCTCATCTACTACTTTAGTTTGAGTCACTTGTTTAAAGTCGACAACATTAATCTTTGTTCTTGGTATTCAAAAAAAAAGAAGTTGCATTAATACTGACTATAGTTACTTCAATGAAAAATGAACTTTCTCAATTGAAACTTTGTGTTTAAACATTGATTTCAATATCGTTTAACTATAGCACAAATTAATATAGGGTAAGTTGTAAAAATGTGTGTCCTAATCAAATAATTATGAATAATATAACTTCATCGTTTTTCTTAATTATAATAATAAAACACACTGATAACTTAAATGTTTACTTCAATAACTATTCATCCATATTATTATTGCTACTGTTAGTAGAATCATACACGGGTATATTATTTTCTTTGTGTTATAGTACCAATAAGTTTCTTGTCAAATTCTTTTATATACTTCAAAGCCTATGGATTGGTATTATTCTTATGTATATATTTGAGTGTATTACATATTTTTAAGGTTTTAAATTGGGCAGTTGGTATTTATACATATTATTTATCATTGAACAAAAAATTTGTTGTCAGCGCTTTTTTCTTTGTGTATGACGTTTAAAACAAGTTAGTCAAGGAAAATACAATTACGTATTTACTCTACGTAAAATGTATTATACTTGTGCAATGTTTATTTAATTTTAGACATGGACTATTCGCACAGTTATGGAATGAAATGAAACTGATGAAGTAATATCAGTAACTCTAAACTGCGACAAGCGCTTTCCTCACTACTACTACTACCACCTTTTCTTGTTTCTCTCTCTCCTCATACACAACGGCATACTTCAGAGATGATTTTTCAGGTTCACTCGAGTCATTGTACATTTCCTAGGTGTTACTATTTGTGTCTCAAGTTCTCCACATGTTTTATTTCGCCTTTTATCCTATTTAGGACAAAGTGTGGATTTCTACTGCTATTTTCTTGATTTCATCATTGCATCAATCGTTGTTTCGTTCCCTATTTTAATTACTTCGTTATATATTGTGATGCTTTTTGTTTTGTCGTATTTTTTCAACAATAAAATGCAGACGTATATGTGGCTGTGATATGAACAAGTTGTAATAATCTTTTTTTAATATACACCTTTAATATATTGTTCAAACGATCTGTCGTACAGGTAAAATATTCTCCATATTTCAAATAATAACTTGATATTATTGTTTCATTTTGATTGAAAAGGTGGGTAATATCGTAGGATTATTGTCTAGGTCAGTGCAAACTGTAGAATCACACTATTGTCCTTACTAAGTCATCCTATCGTGATGGTCAGCAATATGATGTTTAGCACTTCTGAAGAACATAGTTGGGCTGGAGATAAGGTAATGTATTTAATATGAAAAGCAATAAGCCACATAGTGACCACACCTAGGCGGGTGAGCTATGCCGTACTACGTGTTCAAACGTTCACAATTTCTGACATCTATGGTGTTAAGTGTTGAATGCAAATCTCAGTTATCGTACATTTGCCATCAAGGATTATGCGATTGAGAACCAATACCACTACAATACCCCTTTTTGACAGTTTGTGTTTGAGAGATGTAAAACAAAATGGTATGTTTTCCGAGGAAAAAATCACGAATTAATAGTGTATCGTCTCACAAAAATAACGTTAATTAAGATTGATCCGAGAATAATAATCAGATTACTTGGCCCTAAGGTGCTTATCACCATTTGCCTTGATATGCTAGGTAAACAAGACATAACATTTATCTATAAGGTCGTTGATTATTGTATAACCATGTGTGGTTGGACATCATCTAGAACTTAAGTTATTAACTAGTCATCATCAATTTCTTCAATGTGTTGTGCTAAATTAAGCAGCTAGGGGTATAAAGCTACAATATGATGCTTTTTTGTTTATCAGAAATTTACATTTAAAGATTACATTATACGTGTTTGAAAATTGGTTATAAAAATTTTATTTTTATATCACCACTTTTATTTTCATTCCCTTTAAAACAAAGTGTTTATCCACACTTCTTTTCTATATATCTCTATTTATACATATATATATACAAGAATAAGAAAGAAATTACAGATTCAAACTATGAGAATACAAAGTAATTCATCATAATAGATTTAATCAATCAAAGTGTCATTTCCATGCAACAAATTGTTTAACACTGCCATCTTCTCCACCACTGTATACATGTGGTTGACGTGGATGAAACACAGTGGAAAATACATTCGAATGACTTGTTGGTTGTCCAGTACGAATTAATTGAACTGGTATAACAACTGGTTTTGATAATAAATCACTACAATTTATTTTTAGAGGAGGTGAGGGGAGAAATAGCGGATCAAAGCAATCAGTGTTTGTCAATATATGAGAAGAAAAACAATATAATCATAACTAAGTAATTAAATGAGACTTGTTTGATCATACATCATATATATCTATATTAAATATACTTGGTATTCGCCAATTATGCAGAACCTTTGAAAAGCATGATAGTTTTAGACCAGATATTTACCCTCCATCAAATATTAAAGCATCACCATTTTTACCCCAGACTATTATTATATTTCTTGACATTACGACTGCCTTTGAAACAGGAATATGCTTTGTGATTGTCTGTTCAAGGAGAATGTACCTGAAGAGTTTATCAACCTCTTGAAGGCTCTGTACATAAACACCTTGGAGACAATGAGGCGATCCAACCACCTCTGTATTGTTCTAATTCAGCAGTGGTGTTACGCAAGGTTGCATTACCTTACCAATCCTCCTCAAATTTGTCATCGATGACATTCTGGAGACAGCTCTGAATGAAGTGGTGGTGGTGGTGTAGACCTGTTGCTTGGAGAGCGACTTTGCAATCTTGATAATGGGATGTGATCGTTTTAATATGCGACGATGCCCAAGTTATGCAGTTTGCAACTAATTAGTTAAAACTCAGTGCCCAGAAGTATGAGATGTAATTTGCACCTTGTAGATGAACAAGTACTTTTACAAGACTAGAGGGAGCCTGTGACTGCACTCTTTCGGGTGAGCCATTAGTGGTTGAAACATTTGTGTTTCTGGATCGTTTTGTTAATGTTGCTGGTAGAGTGAAAACCAAAACAGCTGATGCCAATCTAGGTCACCTCTGGCACCGTCGTGGTGTTAGTCGAGTTTATGGTGTGTCGGTGAGAGCGATTCCGCTGTTATGCTTGTAATACCTAGCGTTACCGAGTTGAGTGTTCGGCGACTTTGTGTTTCTGAAGAGCATCTAATATAGGAAATTCAATCTTGCAATTAAGATCACTTATCTATTCATTAGAAAGATAGAGTTTAACTCAATGTTTTTAACATTCATGCATGAATAAATACAGCAGAGTATTTATAAAACAAAACAAATGATTTCTGTGTGTTTGGTACACAGATGATTTCACTTACTCGATTACTTTTCCATGAATTATGAGAATCGTACCATCACTCAATGCTACAGAAACTAATGGACGACGGTAATGGACTGCTAACTGTCTAACAGCGCCATGATTAAGCCTAAAAAATAATAATTTATTAATTCCACAAATCTATGCATTACAAGTGAAAGATAACGATATCTATATTAAAGCATATGCAGTAGTGCGAATCGCACAACATCTAATGTGAAGGGTTAGAACATCCAGGTGGTGATAACAAATACGATAAATATGACCTTTATAATAGGATAGGTTTAGTCATTGAACATGTGAGCGATAAGATTTCTTGTTTTAATTTAGACTTAGATTTCTACAGGACGAGTAACCGACTACATATCATAGAATAGCTGTAGACTTTAATGTTTAACCGTAATGCGCTATATGTGTGATGGACGTAGAATTTGTCACCTTAACATGAATAGTATTTAGTTTAAGAAGGACGAAAAACGACGCTTTCTAAGAGGTCAGTGAATAAATTACGCAAAATCCTGCTTGAACACGCATACAATAAAAAGTTGGGATGATTATATGAAACACATAAAAGCGAATAATTGTTTTCAATTAGATCGTCATCAGGCTTTACTCTAATATACATGAATATTTATACGAAAATTTTAAACCAATCAAGGCAATGAGTCAATAATCACAATGAAATAGAATAAGTCACTATACATGATTATATGGCACAAGGAGTGGCCGAAATTTAGACAATAATATTAACAACGGGATAATTTAAACCCTACTAAATAATGATATGGGTTGTGTTGATAATTTAGAGCATATCACGATACTTCGATTTCATGCCAAACAAAAAAATGGAGCATTAAGATACAATCCTTGAAGTTCTTAGAAGCTGAGGCCAGTGGACTTCAACAATGTTGAGTACATGGCACTTATGTACTACAGGCAATATATGAGGGTTGTGCAATGTCATGAATTGACTGCAGTTAGACATATACACCGCTGACGTGGTGGTTTAGAAGTCAAGCGTTCGCGCACGAGATCAAGAGTCGTGTCCGATTCCCCGTTGCATGGTCGTGGACGCATATTGCTAAGTAGTCTAATACAAAAACGAAATGACCGACCAGTACTTCAAAGTTTCCAATGGTTAAATAGCCAAGATAATTTCGTGATTCAAATCCTGAGAATTCCACAATCTGCACAAAACCACATATACTAAGGACCATTACAAGAAAAAATCTGATGTCCTGTTTGAGTGCAGTGTAGACCAACGTTTAATTAGTGGTGACAGCCTAAACAACGGCTTGAAGTATTTGAATGGACTTCATGCATGGCTTCACAAAAGCATTGTTTGTTGACAATAGGAATGAAAGTAGGAGTGACGGTTTATTTTTCAATTTATTCGATTTAAAACCGTTCAGTTCAAGAGCTCAGCACTAACTACTAGGATTATCAGTAGCCTAGACCAGAAATTTGGTTTAAAGATGAAAACGAAAATCCGTATTGTACAGTTAGTTGAGTTCTGTTATTATAGTGAATCTTTTAAATTTTAAAAACCGTTCAACATACACCCAGAAAATAGATTCCCTCACAACGACTGATTAAGAAATCAGTAATGACATATATAATATATTTAAGTCGTGGAACGGTTATCTAGTAGTTAAGGTTTTTGACTTTTAGACCCTCGTTCGAACTCAGTTCTATGCACTTTAGTTCGAAAAGGTGGGTAGTATCATTGACCCCCATACTTGAGATGTGACTCACATCTAAGTTTACCTGGTGAATGAATCAATTTAAACTGAAATCAATACTTGACTAAATCATTAAATAAACTCACTGTAACTTTTTGAACGGGACATTACCCAATTCGATATCGAACCAATTAAAACGACTATCATAACTACCAACAACTAAATGATCTCCTATAAGTAGAAAAAAAGTAATTCAGCATGTATGGAGGCTACAATAACACTGAATACGGAGTAGATATTGTTATAGCGTAGAAATCAAGAAACTGTTGTTTTTTTGTACAGGGAAATCATGTTTCAGTTGTTAGACAGTTGAAGACAGATAGGAGAAAACCGTAGATCTAGGTGTTGTGTTAGTTTATATTCGTCAAGTAAGGCATACTTGCAGTCTAAGGACGAAAAGCGAATGCCCGGAACTTGAACCGGGTTGATGGACACGGATGGTTTACTTAGGAGTTGGGAAACATTGATTTTAAGTCAATGGTGTGCATAGACTCCAGGGCCATGTGGGAACGAATGGCGCATGCACCTATTTTGGACACCAGTTACCAAAAGACTATATTTGACGTTGCTCCACTGTCTTGTGAGTTGGACCTCTAGATCAAAGGTTCGAGAAGTAAATCTACAAGAAAATCGCTTGTTTGTGGGTGCCTGGGCAATATCCCATCTCATTCACGAATATGATGATTGATAATTATAAAGAAAATGATTAACAAAAATATCACTAGCCCTCAAACATAAACGATGAAAAACAATATTAAATGCATAAGCCTCTTCATTTTAAAGTGAATTACAATGAGTTTTCTTAGTGTAACTATACATAATTGCGTGAAGTGAAAGTATTTTAACTGTAATCCGCTCAAAAATCCAAGTCGTAAGATCAAATTAAACGAAAACGTTTCAGTCTTAATAACGTGATTATATAGCGAGCAGATTTAAACATACTCTGATACGTCACTACATACAACTTTTTTGTTTTCTCTAACGATTATTGAAGTATTCACACACTAGTCAAAAGTCTCTTTATACCAATGGGATAAATGTTGATTTAAAATAAAACTTAACCACTAGAGAATGGTGCTTTGATGATTAAAGCATAAGAATGATAAAACTGATAAAAATAAAAGATAATAATATTGTTAAATGATAAATAACCTGATGGATGAAGTGCCATGCAACTGATGAAATTCGATGAACTTTCCAATCGTAAACAACGTAATTCTTTTTGTTCCACTAAATCATATATACGTACTGCACGCGGACTAGCAACAAATAAATGCGGTTTACCAGTTGGATGAAATCCAGCTTGTTTCCATTCTACTGGTTTACCAGTGTCAGAGAATGGAGCTTGACTAGACATTTTCGATAAACGATGAAGTAATAATCGCTTAGCTGATCGTGAACGAACATGTGAAGAAAGAATTGGACGAGATAAAGTAAGTAGATAATCACCTTTCGGATGCCAATCTAAACTAATTATAGGCTATAAACAAATAGAAGATTAAAACACAGACAATATTTAGTAAGATGTACGCTTATAAATAAAATACAGTGTATTTCATTTCTCATAGGAGAATTCTGCGTTGCGAATTGTGAACACCCAGATAAAACTTATGTCTATGGGCAGTAACATAAAAATTTCTATATCTATTTATATATGAAGCACTAGATATTGAAAAAAAGAGACAGTGACTTGCTTTAGAGTGTAGTTTCACTGCTTAAATTTAGTCAACGAATAATTAAGCTTCACTTTAATAAACATACAATCACTAAATTCTTGGAATTTATGTGTACAAAATAGAAATCAGTGGATAAATACTTAAAAAGATATTATATTTGTCAAATTTCCAGGGATTGAAACCAAGAATAGCTTTAATGCTTCAATAGACATTTTGATTTGATCACTTTCAGTGAAATAATCAAACATAAGTAGGGTTCACAACACAATTGTGCCCTAAACTATTGTTCAATTAATTAGGATACCAAGCGAAATGGAGTTATTTCTGATTTTGTCCCCAAATGCCCTGGTACGACCGAGGGTATGAAGAGTCCCTCCCGAAATACTCTCACATGGCTGCGCGTATACAGCCATTGCCAGGGAAGTCCTACTCACTGCCTTCTCGCGGCGTTATTGTTGCTTACAAAATTGAGAGGACGAAAAGCGAATGTTCGGCGCTTTAACCGAGTTGGTGGATAAATGAGGACCCATCTACGGGAGTTGGAAAACCCTGATTCCAAACCAAACGTGCACATGGGTTCCAGGATCCTGAGGGAACAAAAGGCGTATGAACCAATTATTAGTCACTGGTTACAATGGAACTGCATGACATTACTCCACTGCCTTGTAGATCAGACCTTTAGGTCGAAGGATCTGGGTGTGGCCCCCCAAGAAAACCACTTACTTTGGTTTTAGCACCCGGGCACTATCGTAGCCCACACACAAACCAAGTGACTTGTGTGGTGAATATATATTGGGTGCCCTTTTGCACTAATATTTATGTGTTCAAATAAATAAGTGATGAGTCGTTTGATATTCTTGATTAAGAATTTAATTGTACTTTCGAATGAATAGATAAATAGTAGTAATCAAATTATAAAATGGTATTTAAAAATGGAATTACATCAGTAACAGTGATGATAATCCGATGACGTTCATATGTTTTGGATTTGGCCACTTTATTCATAGTCTGTGGTGGTATTTTAATAGTCCATTTAGCCATTGTTTTCATTTCAATCTCTGATTGTTCATCATCGATATTCATTTCATTATCTAATCGTAATTGTTTGCTTGGAATAGTTTCAGCGGTATCTACAATATCCTACAAAAAAATGTACATTCAGTTATACTACTAAAATGATCAAATTGAATTAAGTAAGGCGATAATGATGCTTACAATCCGATACTTGGTATTTCACTGACTTAACAATCACTACGGAGACGGGTTATATTAATTAAGGGGATGACTTGGTTGTTTTAGTATTTGGCTTTCAACCATAAGGTTGAGAATATGAACCCGGCCTCACCTATTACCGTTTTTTCAGACAGATAAATTGCTCAAGATAGGGTATGTGAACCGGGACTTTGTAAGTTGTTAGTATTGTTTCACATTATAAGCTACTTTTGTAAAAGAATCTGTCTATCTATTGATGTGCTATGTAAACACTGATAATGCGTGTTTCGAATTTGACTATCTTGTTCACATTATTCTTTGTTAGATTTCATGAAGATAGAAATCCACGTGACTACTGTGCACGATATAATGAGAAGTCGTAAACATCTCTCCATTAAATCGCATACAAAGTCCAACACATTATTGATCTAAATCTTATAACATTTAAAATGAAATAATCAAGCTGTTTTAACAAAGTTGTTACAGGCATCCAACTATATTTCCAGTTATTTACGATAGAATAATTTTAGGAGAAATTTTGGATAAAGTCAACAGATATTTTCGTAAATCGACGATCGACATAAGTCACATACAGTTTAAGCCACTGACTGCTAGGTTGAGAGCAAGTTGTGTGGCAAAAGCAAACGTAGTCATCAGATTAAGACAATTGCACTAGTCCACAAGATTACTGACTATTCATCTTAGCTATTGTCAGGCACCTGTGTGGAATAATAAAATGAATTAAGTATTTGTACCATGATCCATTATTCATGGATAAGTTAGCAGGAAAAAATGATACTTACTTCAGCCTTGTTATCTGGTATCTGAACAGATATATTGGCTACATTGTCATTCATATCTGACCACCACTTTAAAAGACTTGTTTCAGTGTGTGACACACGAACACGATCTCCTAAAGCTGGATTAATGATGAATAGCTGAGTGCCACTGCGAAAAGAGTAACAACAAAGTTGGTTATTATTTACACGAATGATAAGAATAGTAATAATAGTATTAACAGTAAATAATAACTTTTTGTTGTGACATGTGGTGCCCAATTCTGATACGGATAAACTAGCCTCCTATATGCGTCCTCAATAAGCCACTGAATGAGAAGGAAGCATTTTACTGATCAACGAAATAAAAAAAAGCAGTACACATACTCTTTATGCATATATGTGTTTATCCCTTAGAAAGTTAAGCCGCATTTTTCATCAATTGTGTATCTCATTCCTTAGAAAAGGAAGTCAAGACTTGATCAACTGAATGTGTTTATTATCTGGCCAATGTTTGATGGATCCACTGAAGCATTTTTGCATAACAATCAAGTTTCAGAACACAGATAAAACTGTAAGTTAGATTAGATTAAATGAGAACTTTTTTATGGTGAACAACAACTGAATAAAATAATAAATATTGTATAAATTGCTAGAAAAAATAAGTTAACATAACTGTTACATGAAAGTAGTAGTGTCAAAAAACAAACGAGATTTTCAATTGACGCAATAACGACAAAAGATTATTGAGAATTGAGGGCTAATAAATTTCTATTAATGAGATTTTCATAGACGTGTTATTACTGAAGGGATTAACATGAGTTGTAGAATCAAAGAGTATGAGTGTTACTATATTTCCAATTTTAGTTGATTTTGTGCAAATTCAATATATCCCAAACTCAATGAATCAAAAGCAATGTAGGACCTAGGACATGTTTATCATCAAACTTTGCACATTACCACAGCTAAATAAAAGTATCAGGATGAATATCAAGGTAACCGAAGTAATAATAGTATCAATAGTAGGAATGATTAAAGATAGACAATAAGATTCCATAAGAAATAATAAATCCACGGAATAAACATTATAAGCTAATTTCCAAAATCAAAATCTAAAGGAAAACAAAGTGAATGAATTTGGACCATGTCACTGATAGATTCCAACCTTTGGTTTCAGCCAACGCACTGATGCTAATTCATGATTTGCATTTACTAACAAGGGGCAATCTAATGGTCAATGACTTCATGGACCGGTAGTATACCTTTGTTTAATTCCTCATAGCTTTCTTCTAACCTACTTCTACATCATCAAAACGCAAAATGAGGTAGGCAGTACTAAGACATACGTAACACATGCTTTGTGAGTTTCATTAGTCTGTGGTTTATCATCGTCATAGATTTGTCTCATTTGGGGTACCAGTATGGAATTCCTATGATGTGCTAACTCACGATCCCACTTGAGATCGAACTCAGGGCCTTCAGGTATTACGGCTAACGCCGAACTATAGGTACTACTAGGTCGATTTCTAATAGTGTAATTAAAACTTTGATTTGAGATAGTGGGACAGCCATCTAAGGCTATTGCTGACAATTGTTTCTCTTCTAACATACATGGGATTTACCACTTAGGACTAAACACCAAAACTTCGGGAAAATTCCGAGGTAAGTTACTAGTGAGCTAACAAACGAAAGCAACCCCAGTGTCTTTTCAACTATGTTTCACTAATTCTTCAAATGGTGCCAGTGTCCACGATGACAGAAACTACCAATTGGTCTTCAATTTACCTATTCTAATTGTTAGAAAGGACATAAGTGCGACGTCAGGTAATAATTCAGTGAACCATTTTTGTTCAGAATAGCACCACATTTCCATCTTTTGTATGAGATTTCATTGTACATTAATTTACTGTTTCGTTGCTATGTTCGCGATGTTATGATATTACCTTGGATCAGAGAACGGAACGAAAACCAGAAACTCAACAAAAAGGCAAAGCTAAGTTATTCCTCTGAGCCCAAGCCGGGCTAACTAGAGGAAGAAGACTACGTTCAGCCGGGGAAATATCTAATTCCATGAACAGCCCGGAAGGACGAATAACATGTACTCAGTTCATGCACAATATATACAAATACAAAAAATGTCCCTGAAAAGCGTTACAAAATACAGCACTAAGAGAAAAAACGTACCAATAACGTTAAAGTCCTTCCAGATGGAAAACACGAAGAGATGGTAATAATGAGCTCTTTACACACGAAGATGAGAAATTCAAGTTCCCACAATCAAATCATAAAAAGTAAAAAGTTTACCAAGTGATTTATAAAGATATGGCATCCCCAACATTCAACTCGTCTATTAGATTCAGTATAATCTTTTTTATAAGCACCAAATTCTGTGTAGCATTCTGTTTTATATCAGTACAGTGTCTTATTTAACTGGCCAATAATTAATGCATGTAAGTCTGTGTAGTCAAAAAAATTCTTTGGGATTTCGATAAGAAAAGTAGATTTTTAACAATTAACATTGGTTGTTTAAGTTTTCCCGTCGATGCTTAGGACTGAAAATCATCAGTCTCTTTTTGGCATATGTGCATCTTTTGCAGATTGACTCGATACCGCCATCAAGTCACAAGAATTGCGGGTAGAAATAGATGGTGGTTAGAAATGGTGTCCAAGACGCCCGTTTCGTCCTACTTGTGACCCGTCAGCTGGATTTACCTGCATCCCAAAGTCGATGTTCATTCCGGGACTTCATCTCATTTAATAAGTCGATGGCTATCTGGACTCAGTAGCTAAATGGATAACGCGATAGTATTTGAAGCGAAAAATGCTTGGTTTGAATCCTGGAATGAATATCAACTCTGAGATGTAGGTAAATCCAGCTGACGAGTCCCAAATAGGATGAAATGGACGTTTTGAATTCCACTACTAGTCATCATCCATCTCGGCTTAGAATAAATTTTTATCCGCAGAAGTGTTCATTATCTCGCATATATCGATCCATATCACGTTTCAATGACAATTATATTACAATTCTGATAGAAAGTCCTAGTTCTTGTCATATTGTAGTGAACAAGAACGCGAGTGGTGCAATCGAATATATTGGACACTAAATTACAGAGCATCAAAAAAATCTGAGAACCATATAGTAAATAGTTAATGTGCAAGATATCAATCCATCATATCAAACTTGAATGTTCCTTTTTCAAATATCAGTCCATTGTCTCAGATTTCATGGTTTATGCATTTTCGTACCAATTGCGTTCCATTCCCGTTCTTTCCTTGTCAATCTTTTACTGAAATACATTCTATGCCTGACCACCGTTATATACTACTTATGTGGATATAAGTAACCCACACCACAATATTAGTTTTCATTTATAGTTATATATAGTTTTGTTCTCAAGTCTCTAGTTCGAGTTATTATACTAATAAAAAGTTAGAGAGAGAACAACCATGAAAGTGGCTCAATACGTTTATTTCTAGAAATGATTTAAAAATAATAGACCTACAAGTCAGAGTTAAAGTACCAAAATAGCGAGGGAAGAAAATTACGACAATTCAAATATAGGTAGGATAGATGGACTTTGGGTAGCCATAGAATCCAGGACAACAATAGTTTATTCTATTTAAGACTTGCTAGTAGGATGAAACCCGCATCCTGGGTTCTACCTTTAGCCACCATCCATCTATTCGATAAAACTTATGACAAAATGGTTAAATCGAGGAAATTCATACTGAATGCATATATACGGACAGAGATTAATCGGAATTCAGTTCTTAATTCAGTTATTAATAATGATAAACACTACTTACATAGCTGCAGCTAAAAGATGTAATTCCGGATTAGGATTCCATGATATACTAGCGGAAGGAGAAGATGGAGACCAGTTTTCTTCATAGTCACTCGGTTGACGATTTGTTTCCTCTTCGTCAATATCATTATTGTTATTCAATTGTGAATCTTCATAATTTGACCCTCGTATCTTGTTATTTTGTTTTAATTTGACTTTTTCTTTTACACATGGATTAGAAAGACGATAAACGCGGAAACAATAGTTTGTAGAAGTTTCCCATATGCGTAAATAACCATCAGATGGGGAAATACTAGCAAGCCACTGTCCACATGGCGAAACTGATAACGAGGTTACACGTCCTGAATGGCCACTTAGTTGTAAAAGAGCAGATAAGCAAATAGAAAAGTGAATTCAATGGATTAATGTGTAATAAATCATCACTAGTGTCTTTTTCGAAGAAATATCATCACACTAGTCTAAACTGATTACTTAGTTATTACCTATAAATTAGATATTCGGATGAATAAAACAACCGAGTAATCTGGATAATGTAATAAGAAGACGAAGATTATCAGAACTATGTTATATTGGTGCAATACATTTCGAACAATCTGACCACACATATACTTGTTAAGAACATTTATATATAAAAATTAAAGGTCAACTAGACAAATGAAGGGCAAGAGAAGACAAAGATAATAAAGAAAATAATGTGAAACTCATCACTCTGGACAATAAATTAACATTATCAGGGTAGGTAAATGGTGAGAACAAATACTTTAAATTGAAGCGATAACATCAAATCAGGACGAAACAGTTGTTTTGATTTATTACGGTTTTTCAGGTGAAAGTTAGCGTTGATAAAAGTTATCACTTATCATAAACCTAATTTGTTTCTCAGGAACGGGATAATGTTTGTTAAATTGAATAAAATACTTAGTTCCTTCTGTTTTATTTTATTGATAATATGTCGTCGAAATAGGTGATCTGTAGTTATTAAACTTTATTAACTGGTCATCTATGGCGAAGTTGGTGTGTGCCCATTATTATGATTAATTGCTTTATTCAATATTGTATTTTGGTACAATATAGAATTATCATCACAAGGTACTGTGGAGTATTAAGCTAGGCCAAAGCAGTTATCTGTTCAGCAGTTTCTGTATGGATACTCTCGTTCATGCTTTTTTTAAAATTAGAATGACACTTTTTATCGTCAACTGATATCAGTTCAGTCGAAGAACACTAGTGAGAACTACAACACTCTGGCGTTAAAAAAGCCTGTCTACATTACCCTACCGTTCAGAGGTTAGTCAAATGACTTTATGCTGAAACGAATGCTCAAATCAGTTGTAAGTAAACGTACTATGTAACAAAGGTCCTTTTTTATTGAAAAACAAGGTCCATGCTTCAGTGAAAACCTAAATGATTGTGTCACATCCCACTGTGTTTACCAGTTTGCATTTGTGTGTGTGGCCACATATACATAGGGAGGAATAATCGTGATCTACAAATTAGAGTGTCTGAACATGTACGTAAGTGGTTACAAAAACAAATGAAATCAAATGACTCAATTAGAGTAGATGATACACATAAATCGGCTTCTCTCGCAAACATGGTTAACACAGGTCATAATATTGGTCTTAACACGGCTTTTGTGGCGTTGTACAAAAGTACTAAAAAAGATATACTAAGATTTATTGAAGCCTTGGCCATACGAAAATTCAAAACCCACTTATATATTCAAAAACGGTTTGTTCTCACATTAAACCTACCTTGGTAATATTAGTTTATTATCTAGAGTGTTGAGTTTCACATTGTTTTTCTTCATTATCTTTGTTTTCTCCAACCCTTCATTTCTAGTCTAGTTGACCCTTTATTTTTATCTATAAATTTTCTCAACAAGTGTATATGTGGTCAAATTGTTCAAAATGTATTGCGCTAATATAACACGGATCTGATAATTTTATTATACTATTCAAGCTTATCAAAGGGATTAATTACTTTAAACATAGTAATGTTTTTAAAAGACGGTAAGATCCTAGAGTTAGCAATTAACTTTTCATTACTAGCATTTTATTCGTAGGCACTTCACAAGATCATTTTTACGTATATGTACTGACTTTCGTTACTACGGATATCAGTCATCGGTTACGGTTAACCATCGCCAACCTTGATAGGCGACGTCTGGTGTAGAAGGTTGGAGGAAAGCTAGGGGCGATCTGGTTCAAGTCCGTCTGATTTTCGTAGCCAGCAGTTGAAAATGTTGGATGATATGGCTTAAAAACACTACACAATGGTGCACTGTGTTCACTTTTGTCTTTCCTTAGATCTTAAGTCCTAAAATCTTTTTTCTTCTTATACTTAGTCTTTCCACTACTACTGATACTGTCACGGCTTCTACTCTGGAATTTGTCTTGATAAGTTTATCTAGCTGTGTTGTGGAAAATTGAATTGATGCACATTAAGTGACAAGTGGGTTGGAATAATAGTAGTATCGACTATATTAGAAATATTAAACACAAAGAAGGAAAAATCCGCTGAATAAAAATATCAGGTAATATTGAAATTCAAGATTCAGGGAAAGAAAAAGGGTGAATGTGTCTGGGCCACAACTAGATCCCAAAGTTTCGACAAGTGAAGGTAATAAATATGACATTCAGTAATTCATTAGACTACAATCGAAAAAGCGTGTTACAAATCCTATTCATTTGAAAAAATACGATTATTTAGCAACGATGACAAGCTATACATACATCTAAAATGCGAAGATTAACTAATCTGTTGCTATCACCGTTTTTTGTAGTATAGATGTAAATCACAGGAAACCTACAGGTATCAACGTGGTTGTGATGGGGATAACGCTAATATCAGTGATAAAATGAAGTGTTTCATGAAAATATGGTTGATTACGTTTGTGAGAGTAGTAACATTTAGACTTTTGAGAACTCACATGTATTGTAATCCAATATGACTCGGATAAGGTCTCAATTGTGAAAGACTTGGGATGGGTGGCAACATAGCTTCTGGAGTAGTTGCAACACGTTGTTTTTCGAAACGCGTAGCCATGATCAAATCTTTGACACGCTCTTCACGTTCATGCAAATAACGTTCGGAAAATGGGACATGCCTTAAACATGAAAATTTGCGAGGCATTTGTGGTGGAACACGTGAAACATGTCCATCACGTACGCGTTCCCGCCAAGCCTTCATAACTTTCTTTTCCTATATTTGACGAGAAAAAGGAAAGTAATAAACAACACCAATGTTACGCTATTAAGATAATTAGTCAAACTTACATTAATTTGAAACAATAATATTTGTAGACCCATCATTTCAGGCAAGTACAAAAACACTACGATTATAAATTAAGATTAGCATACATGATTTTTGAGCTCTGCTTACTGTTAGTAGTTCCGGTTAACAACTCACCTGTCAGATACTTGGCTTCAAGTTATATTTTGAGTGTGAGGGCAAGTGATACTACCAACCTGTTTCTCAAGACCCATGTACGTGAAATGAAGCTCAAGCTTGTAACTTAGTGGTTGACAGTCAAAAGTTTTTAACCACTGAGTCATTGTCTTAAAGTAGCCTAAAAGATAGGATCGTACATATCTGGCTTTTGGGTTTTGTACATAGCTTCGATATAAACTTTAAATATGAGCGCTGATGGTAGTATTTTAATTTTTAAATCTACAGAAGTAGGGTGGGCTTCGAAGTTTACAGTTAATATTGAAGCACTAACCCAACACAAATTAATTGGCAGTATACTAAAATAAATGATAGGAGAAGTCTAAAGATAAAAACACCCAATAGAACATTATAAATAAGCAATATGAAGTTCAGACTTCTGGAAGTACATTACGGCAACTGTTAAACCCAGTGATATCCAGTTAAAGTTCAGCAAGTTGATGTTAAACTTTCACCATAATATTACTCTTTTATTGGCTACACTTGGGTAGAGTAGATTTGCCAAACGAAATTGCACTAGAAATTAAACTACTTAAAAATAAGCGAATGCTTGAGACTTTTTAACCCTCTGAAATCCGTGTACAAAAACGGCTTTCTGACGGTAAATACAAAAATCTATCCTAAACGTCCAGTGAAGTGAGAAATTTCATATGATTTTCCATTTCTATACATTTGAATCGAGCAAGAACAGCAGCCATAACACGATAATGTGAATTCACCTATCTTGTAGATTTTTCTTCAGCTGTTTGAAAAATAAGAAGTAATAATACCAACTAGCTAAAAGACCAATGTTCTTTAATGAAAAGTAATAAAACACGGCTAAAACGTAAAAGAGCTATAAGTCATTTTCATGTAGTCGACTACTTAATCAACGTGATTATATATGAAAGTACTTTTAAATAATTATTAGTATTTTTTCTAAGCTTCAGCAACTAAGGAGAATCCATGGAACAAGTAAATTATACTATTTTGCTAAGATTATTGTTATTGATATATAATTTTAATTTGCTATTTCACGTCACCTTTTCTATTAGTGGTATTTTGGAAGCATCGTTCACGTGAACGTGACGAAAACACAAATTCGCAAATCAAAATACCATTCATAACCTGAGTATAAAAATTACAGTTTTGCTGTACGATAGTGGACAGGTTACTTTAGTTTTAAACGATTTAGTAGTATCGAGCATGGCACGCACATAATACCTTTCTAGATTTGGAACTTGATTTCACAATCATCCTTGGTCAAGTTTCACTGTCTGGTTAGTTGTGCGACAGGTATTGAAACATGTATACTTTGATGCTGTTGCCACGTTTTTGTGGATGTAAAAACTAGGTTGTCTAGTAACTCAGTTAATACAATCTTGCTTATCTATATGAATATGATAGTTTTCTGAATTCATTTCAACTCATCAGAAAATAAACCACTAAGCATAAGATTTGTTGGTTAGAAATGCTACCAGATAGTGCTTGGAACAGAAATCACTGGTTACCATGCCACAACTTTGTAAATCTTCTATATTGGTAAATGCGAAAAGCAAGCAACAAAATAAATGAAGTCTTGCTTTGACTATGTTTTGATGAGATCTCGTTGTTCACTTTAACTTTTATAAAGTTATTTTATGTTACAATACTTATTTCGCACCACACCATGCAGTTTAAGAATAAATGATGAACGGTTAAATTACTATATCAATACATTATCGACAACAAAGTATACGAATCTTACTTCGTCCTTAGAAAGTAAAAATTCTGGAGGAGGGTTATAAGAGGCTATATGTCCAGGTAAAGGCTCTTCAGGAGCTTTTTGGTAAGGACGTGGCCGTGGTGGCCGGTAATCAGAAGCAAGCATTGGCAATTTCGATTGCCATGAGGATGTCGTAGTATTCACAAGGTCGTTTTCATTATCTTGATTATTCCAGACATCAGGAAATACATATGTTGATACATCAAATGAACTAAAACTCAACGGTTCCTCATCGTAATTTGCATCCAGTACATCTGGATTTCCAGAAGCCATATATGCACCGTACATCCGGAGTTCATCTAGATTATTTGGATCGCTTAATGCCCAAGATGGTAACTTTGGAACAAGCCAACCACTTTTAATGGCATGAACCATTCTACCTACCTGAAATACACAGATAAATGAGATGCTTTGTAAAAATTACATAGAGAGTAGGATTTGTAGAACTCTATATTTATCCAGTATGGTGTTTAATACATACATGTTAAATTACCATAATCGTATATTCCTTTTGGAATACGATATCTAACTAAGCATGTGGCTGTCAAATGCATCAGTTCAATTCCATTGGTTAACTTGTGCTTAGTAATATGATTAATTTGAATACTTTATGCATGAATCCTTCGTTTGGTTGTCTATCTACCTATCTGTTGATCATATTCTATTATTATAATGTGTAAATCCATGAGACATGGTGACTGACTGACAGAGGACATTATTATAATAATATTTATTTTAACACAGATATTGGTACAATGAGGCACCAAATACATATGCGCCAGATAAGTCATTCGGTTTGTGTGAGGGCTGTGATACTGCCCGGGTGCCCAAACCGAGGCAGGTGGTTTTCTTAGGGGGCCATAACCGGAGCCTTTGACCTGAAGGTCTGAACCACAAGGCAGTGGAGTAACGTAAGGAGATGCGTTCCCATGGTAGCCGGTGACCAACGATTGGTTCATACGCCATTTGTTCCTTCAGGATACTGGAGCCCATGTGCACCATTGGTTTGGAATCAAGGTTTTCCAACTCCCCTAGGTGGACTCTCCATGTCCACCGACTGACAGAGGACAGTTTATATTCATTTCGGTATAATGCAGACCCGATCAGTCCAATTCAGTCCTGGATTTATTTCACTACGATACCATTGCCAGTGTTATTTCTATTCTAATACAAATGCTGGTTATTCTAGGTGACACCCAATATAAATGGAATCCATTTACAAAGACGTCTAATTCGGGTGTTAATTCAATACTAATGTGATTCCAGTCTAGTTGTAACGTTTAGCCATGTAATTTTCTCCAATGTTGTGGTGTATAGCGAATGAACTAGTATTCGATCGAGATATATTATGATCAATACTTTTGGACAGAGCATAGAACACTGGACATCTTTGGTACGAATGAGTTTACAACGTAATTTACTGGTTATTACAATTACCGGAACGGAATAAGGTTAATAAACAATATTCTTTTTAATGTCGGTATTGAAATTGTATTGCTCTGGAAAACTACCTATAGATACCAGTAGACTGTTAAATAGCCGATTAGCTCTTGAGTTTCGATTATTTCTAGTGAGACTGAAACATGACCTCCGCTAAATCCGTTTAAAATACATGCGATTTAATCGCAATACCAAGACAATCCACACAGAACGAACGTATGTCGAAAAAGACTGGTCAATTACAGTTCTTAGTATCGATAATGATAAGATCCAAACATCCCTAACAAGTGAATTTCGTTTCAACAGTCAAAAACCTTGATTTCAAGAAATAGAGAGTGTTATGCAGTAGACTAGAGATACTATTTCTACAAATTCCACTGGGTTTTTTTGTGACTCCAGAGGTTTATGGCTTAAACATCAAATAGGAGACAGTTAAGGTATTAAGTGGTGAACTATATATGATCTATCAGTGTACTGCCTACAATTATTAGTATATGTATGTAACCACTGAAATATACTATGCGGTTGAAGTTATTTGACAATTTTTAAGTGATTGTTTTTCATTTATTAGGCCTACTTTGAATTTTTGTCTAATGTATTGACGATTTATATGATCACTTTTCTTTACAACAAATGCGTCTAATACGCAAATTAGGCGTTGTCGCGAAGTGTTTATCTTGCACTGGCAAAGTAGTAAGCAATTTAGCAAGATGACGTTGACAACAGGTTGAAAGTAGTATCGTGTAATACAATACAAATATTGAGCTTACACACGTGCTATTATTTATATGGTGCCGTCACTTTGTACACCAATCTACGTTGTTTAGGTTGAGACAATGGCCTTAAGTGAAAAACAACATTGAAAATAAGTAGACCATCAAGTGGTCTACACAAGTAGAGATACAAACAATTCGTAAAAGTAATGGCATGCTTTTTCAGGATTAGCATGATAGCGAATTAAGGAAAACTACTCAAAACACATATTTATACGTTCAATACCTAATATGAAATCCAATTCGTATAAACGACTACTTACTCGTCTTCTATCTAACAGGGATGGGATGAAACTTCTTTTTTGAGGGGGGTGGGCGGTAAGTGGCATTTGCATAACATCCTTGGTGAACCACTCTTCCCACGTCTGGAAGTAATGGATTTACAATATGGTTTACCTCAAACGGTCCTTCTTTCGAATCAGCAGTAATACCCTCACCCTTCACAGATTTGTGAACAATCTCCAAATCACCATCGCTTAACAACACTAACTGTCCAGTATGTGGGTCACGTATACAACGCCACTCTACGCTTGATCCTCCATCTTCGATGTTAGTGTTACGCAAAAATTCGTCAATAGCATCAGGTTTTCCATGATAAATATCTGGCTTCATTATAGGTCTTCCAGAGGTATCATAACCAATGTGCGCTAGGGAATCATACCATTGCAATGGTATGTTTCCAACAGTATTTCTCACGTCCTAATTTATATTAATAGACACTTTCAACCTTACTTCTTCATCTGAAGAGTCGAAATCATACTCATCACGCGTTCGTGATGACAACAACATCGCAACGTGCAAGCCCTGTACCGCAGTGGTTGTACTTGCCGGTCAGCCAGCCTACAATAGTAAGGATTGAGGTTATCCGACCGATAATAATTTTTGCAATTTGTAACACTGTGGAGGTCCAATCTCGTTTTTAATGGATCAACAGAAGGTGCTGATATTACGTATATAAACTAGAGGGACGTAGAAGTAGGATCATCAGCATGATTTGATTTCAAATTGTTACAGATCACAATCACCTTAGCTTTGTTCCACAGCATTAACGATCCCATCAGATATGACCTATAAAACCCCCGTCTCTGTTGCAGACAAATAATTATGGATACGAAATGCCAGTATAATGTCACCTCGCGACCTACGATACGACAAGGGGAAAAGGTTAAGGCGTTTTAAACACTCATCGTAAGAGAGTTTAGAAAGATCCTTCGTTCACATACTCTGAGCACTCTCAAATGAGCTAGTATCCTTTACTAGACATGGGCTAATTGCTAGGAAACAGTACTCTTAATGTGGTCTTACATAGGTGGGATACAAAATTCGAAACATTTCCTCGTCAAAGCGAACATAACACACGTAAACCTTTGATAGCATCTGTGCTGCAATGCGTAGTTGTTTTTAAGTCATGACTTATTACTACTCCTAAGTCTTTATGCTCTTGAACCTATGGAAGAGGTTTACCCTCAATAGTATAATGGTAACTATTACCATGACCGATGTGCATTAGCACACTCTTCCTAGGATTGATTTCTAAGCCCCAACCTCGAGCCCATCTAACTAAATCGTCTAAGTCAGCTTGATGATCCAGATGATCAGCCTCACTTTTTATTTTTCTCCAGATTTTTACGTCATCCGCAAACAATAATGTCGACGACCTAAGCAACAGTGGTGACTCATTAACGTAGAGAAGGAAGAGCAGAGGGCCTAAGATGGTGCCTTAGGGTACATCACTTTTGACTGGCTTCCAATCGGATAGCGTCCCATTGACCCTTACTCTCTGTCTGCATTCACATAAGTTGCCTGTCCACTCATGTACAGTACCTATTATTCTGAAGCTCGTAAGCTTCTGCATAAGACCTAAGTGTGAAACATTGTCAAATGCTTTGCTAAAATCTATGAATATCACATCGACAGACAGACCGTTATCTAAGGCTGCTGTCCAATCCTCCCTCGCAATAAGCAAGTTAGTCAAGCATGAACGCTTGTTACGAAATCCGTGTTGCTCAGGAGCTAACAGATTGTGTGAATCTATATGGCTTAGCAACCTAACCCAAATTATCTTTTCAAGCAACTTAACAACAATGCTAGTTAAACTGGCAGGCCGGTAGTTAGATACGATCTGTCTCTGACCATCCTTAAATATAGGACTGACTGTAGCGTCTTTCCAATCTGTAGGGAGTTGAGCGAGTGAAACGGACATGTTGAAGAGTGTCGCGAGCGGTTTTGAAATAATGTCCGCAAGAGATGACAGCAACCGTGGATGTAACCCGTCAGGGCCCGGTATCTTACCAGGTTTGAGGTTAGTTATCAACGGAAGGACAGTTTCCTCAGTCACCTGTACAGATTCAATGGCTGGTATCTCGGTGTGAGTGGGACAAGTATTTGTTACAATAAACGTAGAGAAGACTTCGCTAAAATAGTCTGAAAAAGTCTCAGCTTTTGCTCGATCTGATTCAGCTAGTAATTCTGAATTTTCGTGTAACAGTAACGAGGGAATACCATCACTACGTTTCATTTGCCGTTTAACACACGAAAACAATCGTCTCGGACAAGTACGGCTATCATATACTAACTGTCGTTCGTAAGTGGTACGGGATTTGGCTATGGTTTTCTTACAGATATTACGGAATTTTTGGTACTCACGCCTAAATGGTGCATGACCTGTCAACAAGAATAAGTCCCAGAAATGTTTCCTACGCTTTAACAGCTTCCGGGTTTCCCTATTAATCCATGGAGGGCAATGTGATAGCTTACGTGCTGACCATGGGATAAACGGCGACGTTACGAACTAGAATGTAGCCTTAAACCTATTCCATTAATCTTCGATCAATTCATCCGCGTTGACTGACCAATCAGTCAAGAAAGCACAGTTTCTGATTGCCGGAATATTAGCTCGCCAGATGTCGGGACGGGGTGGAGCAGATACAAATTGTATGCCATGTGTACTAAACTTAAAGTAAAGTACAGTGTGATCACTGTGCACTAGTGGGGAAAGGTGCTGAATATCAAAGACTTAATCTGTAATCACGTAGCCGGAATGACTGTTCTCGTACATAAATCACACAAAAAGAACAAAGAACTGAATTTCAACCCGATTATTTTAAAGTGTTTAAAATTTGTTCACTCTCATCCACCGAGTCAGATCCTCATGATGATCATGGTTACATACTCCTCTCCAGTTTCACATTGAGCGATAGTTTCTGAGGAAGGTCACTCAAGTTAAAAAGAGAAAGGGTTCCAGTACCCGACCGTGATGGAACACACAAGGACATTCTGTTGCCTGAGGAAGAGCGAAGTTTACCTTGACCCTAAAATGTTGATCACTTAGATATGAAGTAAGCCAGTTTATTAGCAGTGACTTGATACCTAACCGTTTAAGCTTATTGAAAAGACATATATGGTTGACCTTATCAAAAGCTTTGGAGAAATCAAGGTGCACAACATCAACCTTCCTCTTGCTATCAAGAATGGTTGTCCATCTGTCCACCGTGGTCAGCATGTTGGTTATACAAGAGTGACCATTATTGAAACCGTGTTGTTTGGATACTAAAAGGTTTCTGGGTAATAAGCAGTCACGCTGATCTTTGCATACCAGGAAGTTTTTAATATTTGGGGGTATTGAGAGAAGTGCTCCTGACAGGTAGCTGGAAGGCTTGTAGAATTACGGTCTACTATGATATTAGTGTAGTGAACAAGAACACGGGTGGGGACAATCGAATGTATTTAGCACAAAAATTACAGACTATCTCAATAAAATCTGAATACCATAAAGTCAATCGTCAATTTGCAAAATATCAATGCATCATATCAAACTGGACTGTTTCCGTTGCAAATACTAATCCATTGTCTCCCATTCCATTGTACATGCATTTTCTTACAAGTTCCATTGTGCTCTCGCTCTTCCTTTCTTGATCTTCACCTCATCTTCTGCTGCCAGATATTACGTTTTAACTCGCGACATATACTACTTATATCAATGTAAGTAGCACACACCACATTAGTACTGCTCTAATAATAGACTTAATTTTAAAATTGTAGATTTGTCATGATGTAATTGCTTAATCTGTAAAGTCCTACGTGGATTTCACATCATTACCTACACTGATTCATTCGTATTGTCACAATCATCAATACACATTGAGGCTGGAAATAGATCATTATATTTAATATAGACAAAAGGCTGTTATATAAGTAGGATCGTGCCTGCAAAGCCGAGCTACGCCATCTGATCGACTCGAACTAATTCAATTAATTGTTTCCGCCTTCTCCATCGTTGGGTTTTTCTCGCGTTAAGTGTTGAATAGCTATTTTCCCAGTTGTCTTGTGTTCAGCTTTGAGGACTGTGTGGTTAGGCACAGTGCCACTACAGGTTCACAACGTTGGCCTTTTTTAGAAATTTGTGTAATGTGCACCAGCTCACAATTTTCTAATACCGTATCTCGGCGAATATGTGAACATCAAGCTAAGCAGTTTTGCCAAAACTAAAGCCGCTTCTCTAAGTATTGCAGGATGGACCATATCCGGATCAGAAGTGAACGTATTGGGATGCTGCACTTTCTGGTACACTGGTTCAGCGCTTAGCTTCAATTCTAAGACTGCTGTTGGCTTTCTTGTGAAGTTCTCATCAATTTGCTTAGTACAGGATGGTTGAATTATCCGAAAGTACTGTTATGCCAGAATGTCGGCAACGTCACCGTTGTCACTGGTTGGGCCACTGGGATATAGCAATTGAGAAAATCTGGTTTTGGCTTGTCAAAGAGAAGCTACGTGATGGGATATGCTCTTCGAATGAGAGACGTTTACCGATCGGTTTTGTCTGATACTAAAGCCTGTCTTCTCTGATTGCCTTTATGCCTTGGTTCCTTACTGGTCTCAATTACCCATATATGCTGTCATTAGTTCGTTTGCACTATGCATAGTAGTGGTTTTCGCGTCTTAGCTGTAGAAGAGAGTGATTCTTTATGACTGTGATTTGCTAGTAAGGTTTGGACACCGTTGGCGGAACAGACAATTTTGTGGCACATAAATTTGTGTGCAATAAGAAACCCCAATTAGTGTCCAGATCAAGTTGAGAGTGGGTGCTGAATATCAAAGACCCAATTTGTAATGAAGTAGCCGGAATGACTGTTCTCGGACATAGATTACACAACAAGAACACAGCATTGGATTCCAACCCAATTACGGCAAAGTGTATCTACTTGCACATTGAGGATACAAAGTCAAATGGGTACAGCATAGGGGAAGTGCCTGTGTCCGTGGCCCGGTCTCACAAGGATCTTGGAGTGAGAGTGAGTCAAGATCGTAAGACTGCGGTCGACTGCCGTGAAGTTGGCAGCTCGATGGAGAAATATCCAGACGCCATAATACTTAGACTGCATACTTACAAACATAAAATTTCTAACTGACAACCTCTCAATCATGACTCCCTTGGAGAAAAGTGATCATGCTACATACTCTTAAGGACTAAGGACAGCACCTCACTATATTTCACCAATGTTTCCTTTATTTTATCGTTAAATATATATAGGTTCCTGCTTGGTGGCATCGTCAACCTACCGCTCCTAAATAAGGACGCCCGTCAGTGAAAGCTTCCTCTACTCTGTTCAGAACCATTGGACTAATCTGAGCAAGCGCCTCTGGAGATCACTTTTAGTTTTCTGATACCAATATAATAAAATCAATGAATCAAACAATTATGTTAATACACCACATGGACATAGTTTCACAGATTTGTTTTTATCGGCCAACCAATATTAGTTGTTATGATGATAATATGAGACAAACATGAATTTTGGGGGAAGTTCCATTAAAATTAGTAGCGAAGATCTTAAATCTATTGATGCATACGAAGAGTATAGACGGTAGCTTACCATAAGATGTCATTTATAATCTACAGCAGAATTGTGGGCGATGATGACAATGGAAAACTTTTCACACCCAAGCAATATGAAGCTTACAAGAACAAATACTTACAATTGGTATGCAAAACTAATTAATTATATTAAGCTAAGAGAAGTCAAAACAGAATTTTTGTGTCTTGGACAAATCCAAATGGAGTAGATTGCATACTTGCTGGTCCACAAAGTGAATGTTTCTGCCAACACCGGTAAAGTATCATAAAACTTTTAAACAGGTTTGGTTTAACCTGCTTGTTTTTATTTTATTACAATTGCATTCACTGTTTCTGTTAGATAAAGCCTCACAGCTCTTATTGTCACTTCATAAACTCCACTGCTAAGTTTTATTAGGCGGAACGACTGAATACCAGATCAGCCAAATTCAAATGGTTGTGGACGGAATAGAAGAAGCTTTCGCTTAACAGGCTTCCGTGTCTAGTAGCAAGGGATCATCAAGTCCTCCAGGCAGGAACCTAGGTATGTTAACAATAAAAGAGGAAAAGAAATTGGTAAATCATAGTGTGATGCTGTCCTTGGTCCTTAAGAATAGATCAAGTTGCCTCTTAAAGGACTCCTGGGAAGTCGCTTCGACTAGCTCGGCTGGCAGCGAATTCCAGCATTTGACAACTCTTAAGGAGTAGAAGTTGTGTCTACATTCCGTCTTGCTATGTTGTGTTTCCAGTTTCTGGGTGTTACCCCTTAGGTTAGTGTTGGAACTAAGCTTAAGTAGGTGTTTGAGAGGATGTCCAGAAGTGTTAAGGATACTGTAAGCCATCAGAAGGTCACCTCTAAGACGTCTATTCTCTAATGGGTAAAGGTTAAGTGAATGGAGAAGCTCTTCATAAGGTTTAGATTTGAGTCCTCGAACTGATTTCGTGGCTCGCCGTTGAATACGCTCCAGGGTGTCCTTATCCTTTTGGAGTGAGGAGGGAAATACTATGTTTCCGTACTCTAAATGGGGACGGATAAAACTATTGAAGATTATATGGAAAGTTCTTCCGTCAAACTTCCGCCAACCTTCTCTTCGAAATCCAACACTTCAATTTTCAATAGTAAGGATAGAGGTCAACTGGCCCATATCAGTCCTTGAAGTTTGTAACACTGTGTAGTTCCAGTCTCTTTTTGAGTGTGTATTACGCATTCTGGTAGATAATTCCAGTAATCCACTACTTGGTGCGAGAGACGGACTCCAGAAGTAAAGTATTTTATATCGGTTTTCTTGAACATTCATAGAATGTCTTCGCAAATGATTAATCTTAGATGGAAGGAGAAGATATGACAGTAGTGCCAAGGTCTTCGTTCAGTATACGATAAGCCAATATTAGATCAACCCGTAGTCTGTGGTAAGATAACGGAAAAAAGTCAAAGCGTCCCAGTTTTCCTTCACAAGATAGGTCAACGAGATCTTTCACCATTTCGGTCCTTCGTTGTTGAACACATTTTAGCATATTCGCCTCACTCTTTAATCTCATATTCCACAAGCAGCCTCACGAAAATTGGGTGTAATACCCTGAACATTTCTTCGTCCAAGTAATCAAATGACCTATGAATAGCCCTTAAGATCCTGAGGCTTTTGACAACGATAGTCTTTCAGTTACTTTCCGTTCTAAGTTCGTGGCTTCTTATGACTCCTAAATCTTTATAGTCCACTACTTTAGGCAACACTAATCCTCATATTGTGTAGTGAGATAAATCGTCACAATTATTTATTTGCATCACTAGACTTGTTAAAATTTACTTCTAATGACCGCCTGTCCATTCATGCAGCCAATGAATTTAAATCATCTCGTAATATTCTATCTAACAAACTGTTTGTAGGTCTACAAATCTTTTCGTCATAGTCAAAGAGTAGAACAGGTGAATTTGCTATAATTGGTAAGAAATTTACATAAAGTAGAAAAATAAGAGGGTCGAAAATTTTACCTTGGACAGCTCCATTTCCCACAGTTTCACATGTTGAGAGAGCTCCACTTGCCCTTACTCGCCGTTTCTTATCACTAAGAAAGTTATTTATTCAGTTTATGATTTCGTAAGAAATCCTAAACCGTAGTTTTAATTTAAGACCCGGTTTACAGACCTTGTTAAAAGCTTTACTTGGATCCATGGGAATTACATCTACTGGAATATCACTACCTTTTGGTGCAACTCAATCTTCTCTTTTAACGAGCAGATTTGTCAACTATGACAGGCCTCTCCTAAAACATGTTGTTCCCTGGATAGAATATCATGTCCCTCCACATAGTTTAAAATGGCCATCCAAACGATTCTCTCCACCAGTTTTACAAATAGACTGGTTAGACTAATGGATCGGTAGTTACCGACTAGGTCCTTGCTCCAAGCCTTATACACTGAACTGATTATTGTATCTTTCTAGTCCCTTGGCAGTTTACAATGCCTCAAAGACATATCAAACAGTATTGCAAGAGGTTCAGCAATTACAGTCTCCAGAGCTTTCACAATCCTCGGATGAATATCATCAGGACTTATCTGGTTTGAGATATGAAGTAGTCTTAAGACAGTTCCTTTCTTAATAAGCAGAGGATTCGTTGACATGCCTCCATTATTATAATTAACTGCTGATCTTTCGTCGTCGTCTGTAGAAAACACTTTACTAAAACATTCTGATAAATATTCAGTATTTGCAACATTATTTCTCACCAAAATCAACGGACTTTGTAGTATTGGAAGTGGTAGGAACTTATCAGTCCTCTGAGCTAACCTCTTTATATACGAGAACAACCTTTTCAGACCACTTTCGCAATCCCTAACCCATTGTTTTTCATCTGAGAATCTAGTTTTACTTATCAACTCTTTGCACACTTTCCCAGTCTTACAATATGTGGATCTGTAATGTTCAGAGCATGTAGAGACTAATATATTCCAATGCTTTGCCCTACGTCTAAGAAGTTTCTTGATCTTTTTATTTATCCATGATGGAAAGTTATGTGGTCTACGTGATACTAAGCACAGTATAAATGGAAACGGAACTAAGCTAAGTGTACCTTTGAATAAAGACCATGCTTCTTCAATTGATGAGCTAGTATTTATTGACCAGTTTGTCGTTGTAGCACATTCTTGTACAGCTATTATTGTTTGATCCCCACAGATTTGGATGGGGTCTAATTCATTCATCTCCTGTTACAAGCCCCAAATATAAATGATAAAACAGCATGATTCTTATTAGCTAATGGTAATGGAATATTAAGGTAGGTAGGATCCTCAGTCGCATAAGTGATCACTAAGTCTAAAAAAGGAGATTCTTGGTTTGGACCAAACTGTGTGGATTTCGATACGTGCTATACTAAAGCATGCTCCATTACCGTCATCAGGAGCCTACTACCAAAAGAGTTTTCAAATCCTACAGTGGCAATCTCTGTCCAACTAATATCGGGGGCACTAAAATGTAATATCAGGCATCCGTTATTCTACTCTATAACTGAATGTGCTCTGAGATAAAGTCATCAACTAAGCAGATTGAGCTACGGTATATTACACCAAATATAAATGTACAACCTTCAAGAGTGAGTTCAGAGCTAGTAACTTCACAAGTCCCACTATCATGTAATTCACAGACGAACGAACAAATGTTTATATGATTAGCTCTGTATATAAGAATCCCATCATTTTCCTGTATCTATTTCTGTCACTTCTTAGGTAGTTGTTTCCCGACAATTCTGAAGTGACGTCAACGTTATGGACTAACCAAGTTTCGGTTACAGCTACAATGAGTGTCTTTAATTTGTCCACTAATACTCCTAGTTCATGGAATCGACTTCTTAGACCATGAGAATCTTCATATGAAGCTCCTAAAACTAACGATCTATCCACACAAAATCTAAAAGAATTCGCTTACAAGACCTGAATACTCAAAAACACATTAGGCGGAGATCTTTTCGCCATTTTGTCTACGCGTTTCTAGTTCAGACAGTGCCACCTTTATTTTTACTCTATCTCCTAGAGACATGTCAAATTTTACTTGAACTTAGGTGTTATCGTGACTTTGAGTACTAGTTAACAAAAGATTTCGTTGTTTTCCCAACCCCAGGATTACCTTAAGGAGTCTATATGATCAGGGTTCAACATTTTTGTTGGTCCTCTTGCCAATTATCAGTTTTTTTATATCATCTGCGGTGTTATCCGGTAAGATGCTATGAATAAATGCTCAGACCTTTTCCAAATCATACGCGTGTCTAGTTTTTAAATCAGGGTCGTCTGCTTCTCAAAAATTACCTACAATAATATTTGATGAGACTAGGCTTTCTCCAGCCACGCTAGGATTAAGTCCAGTCTTACTTTGGGACTTCTGCAGTGTCTTCTATGACCCAGAGTGAGTCTATCAAAGACTTGTCATTCAAACGGGCTTTGTTTGTAACTATTTTCTTTCTCTTCTACGCTTCTGCACTATCTTCCGCTCCGCATCACTCAAGACAGCCACATCAAAACTACTTGAGACGGTGACGGTTTTATCTGAATTCTTAGGTACTACTGTAGAATGGTGACCAACAATATCCAGTGGTATTTCATCCTTTGTTTCTAAAGAGACTTGGCTTTTTCATGTTTTTCATCCGGGCTTTGGGTTTGTCCAGTAACAGCACAGAATACACTGAAAATTTCTTTGCTATCAGTACTAATAATATCAGTGCAGCCACCAGAAGCTTTCTTGCTGTCCTGCGCCAGAAGGCCCATCGCCTCCTGGATCAGTGATGTCTTACTCGAAGAGCAAAACATGCAGAATGAATGGTAGTTAGGCTTCGGGGGTTTTACATGTGGAACCACTTACTACATTCACCATATTGCATTTCTTCATTTGCAAGGACGAAACAATTCAGCTTTCCTTATTTATAAGTATAGTCAACGATTGTAAACAGATCTACGGGGGAAAATTGACAGAAACACGTAAGCTAATCATTAGCGTGAGAATCATCTAACACAAAACGGATTTGAAAACATTTCCAAACCCCAACCGCGATCATTCAAGTTAAAGTCAACCAAGTATGCTTTGAATGCAATAAATACACAAAAGCAAAGTTAGTTTGCAAAAAGTACGAGATCACTGCTCTTTTTAAAACGCACACCACTGGGTTAATTGTTTTTCTCTACATTTGTTTTGTGAACTACGGGTCGTATCATAAATGCATACAGTTTGACCCAGTTTATGTCGTGAACTTTGTATCCATTCTTCTTCTCCCTTTTTTGCTAGGCTTATACAACATAAGACAGATTTCGAGACAATACCTACAAAACGTCCTATACAGTTACCATGTAAACATTGCAGATGTTTGAGTTTTCATGTGATGCCGAAATTCGGGAGCCAAATTGCACGATGTCATTGTAAACATTATGCGACCGATCACAGTGTGGTCAGTTTTACATACTTTTATTAGTTATAAATAGTAAGCCAGCAATAAATAATTCTAAACATCTTTCCAGAGAATCTGCAGACCATTAGAGCATTCCTCGTTATTTGAGAGCACAAAACATAGAAAAAATGGCTTAAGAGTACAAATGTTTTTGTGTCTGACATTATGTTTACAAAAGGGACGATCTCATCTCCTAAGCAAAAATGATTAATTGATGCGTTGTTTCTATATAAGCAGGATAAAATATTGTAAATACTGAGTAACTCTTTTAAGAGCTTAATGATTTGCGGAATACATATTTTTTAAATAATATAAGCATCCTGTGTGTGGTATTTGTGTGCAAACAAATAGTACAAACGTTTTAATTAAAAGTTATGCAGGGTTAATAAATAAGAACGTTCGTCTAAATTCGATCGAATAATTCCGCAGTGTTTGGGCGCCGAGCTAATGTGAGACATTAAAGAGAAAGAATGTATTTGTAAAATTCATTCGCTGAGACTCTACAAATGCATTGTTTCTCGTTATACAGGGTTATTTTAAAGACTGATGATGTTATTTGAAATGATGTTTAGTGTTTGACTAATGTTAACCAGAATTATATCAATCTCTAATTTGACTACATTTATCACATAGAGATAGGCCTTGATCAAAAAGTGATCAATTATTGTTTATTGAAGCTTTAACGAATATTATTATGGCAGATTATTATCACCGATTTGTGCAAAATATGATTCCACCGATCTATTTATTGATAATTACGGTAACCATAAGGGTAAATCAACTAAAAACAATGGTGTTTTAAAGTGGAAATTTATGTAGTGGAAAATCGATATTGAAAAAATGATTGATTATTGCGTCCACCTTTTGCCGTTGAACAGTGGCTTAATTGTCTAGAAATTAAGCGTTCGCGTGTGATACTGAAGATTGTCAGTTCAATTCTCTGAGGCAGAATTGTGGGCTCTCACTGCTGAGGAGTCCCATACTAAAATGAAACAGTTGTCCAGAGCTTTATGGTTTACAAAGGTGTTCTAATTAAGATCAGTTCGTGATTTAAACTATGATAGCTATGTTTCTGTTAAGAAATATTTTATTACCATATCGAAGACATCAGTGATGTAACTAAAATCAACATCTATTTGATTTACGAGTCCACTGACCTAACAATACTAACTTAACTCTTATTTCAAGGATTTCTATTATTCTGTTCAAAATTTTCTGTGATGATCTACTTTACGTATTCAGCAACATATTACCTAGTCTTATGAGGTTATTTATCCTTCCAAAAATTGCTTCTGGCGAAATAATAACCTGTTATAATTTTTTCATATATTACTCAGCAATTAAAAACAATATAATGAAGTGGTCTTTATTTAGGCATACAAATTATGTATCCTTTTGAAACTGATCAATTATAAAGACTACAAAATATATTATCCTTGGTGTTGAATTTACCATATCATTAGTAATATCAAAAAAGAAAAGTGTAAGGAGCATAGACCCATAACAGATATTGTAAACACTTATTATTTCAAAGAATCATAATAGTTTCGTAATCGTCATTACACTTCCATACGTAAGTAGACTTAATGAGATAATTTCTACTTCACTATTTTGAGATGGTGAAGATTTGTAGCTCAGGTGGATGAATTTGATGGAGTTTTGTTCTCTGAGCTAGATGGTTTGGTCGTGGAGCTTTCATCATTCTTCTGAACGACATCATCAGCACAAACTTCAGATAGAAAGAAGTAAACAATGACAAATTTAAGGTCAATAAGAACCAATCAACGTCGAAGTGTACAGAACAAGCTGTGAAACGCATATGGAGAAATTCGAACACTTCACTTCTACCCGAACTTTGTGCTGATGATGTCGTTCAGAAAAACGATGAAAGCCCCACGACCAAATCATCCAGCTCAGAGAACAAAACCCCATCAACTTCACTATTTTGTTACGCTTTTATGATAGTTGGTTTTAATTTTGTCAGTTTGTAGTTGATCCCTGTATTATAATAATAAAACAGAATCAAACGTCAAAAATTGCTAGAGTAAACTAAAAAACTATCTTCAAACATATAAATCTATGGAGGATCTATATGTAGCACACTATAGAATATCATAAACAATAAAATTTTAAATTATACTTTTAAAACGTATGCAAATTCGTAATTATCTAGCCAAACTTGTCTTCTATGTGTATCGAAAATACTATATGGCCACTTAGAGTGGATTGAAATGAGACTCAAACGTAAGATAGAAAGTTAAGATTATAGATCTTGATTTCACCGGTTGAAATCGTGAGTCAGTTGAAGCTAGATCTTGATTGTCTGTAAAAACTAATGCATGCACTTAGTTATCATCTATTTGAATTTCCTTTCATACACGACAATTTCAGCTTCCATACCCTCAAGGTCACATTTTCGGATCCAATACCGAGATATTGAGAACAATTTCGGAAGTTGTAGGATTTCCCCTTGTATTTTCACTGATAGCTTCTTACTGGGTCTAAAGATCTCATTTTAGCATAAAGTGAGCTGAATATGAATCTTAAAATAAGTATTAATTGTTTTAAGATCATTTTGTGGTTCAGTTAAGCTACTCTTTCAGAATATTGTGTAGAGTTATTTTCTATTTAATTTTAGGTAACACCTTATTTTTGTTCAAAATCCGATTGCAGTTGTAATGGTTTCAGAACAAGTATGCGATGTGACTGTGGTATCGAGTTACATAAACATGAAATGATTGTGAGTTTGAATTTTAATCCAGTTTAATATTGCTTAGCGTTTCTATTTTGACACCTATAAATAAGACAAGAATTTCAACTTCATTTGTGACCGATAATAACAATGTAGGTGTGTTGAATTTATACCGATTCAGTTAGAGTTAAGCGTTATGGGGAAGTGAACAAATAATTTACTGACACATCAAATTAGTTGGAAAATTTTGATCCTTATCGCTTTTGATTCGTTTATGAAATAGATATAGATCATCAAAGCTTCATCAGGATTATAGATATAATGGTGAATGTTAAATGCTCTCAAATTTGGTGCTCTAGTAAATAAAATACTGAACATTTAATAGGCCTAACTATTGCAGAATCCAGTAATTCCAAACGGCTCTCAAGAAAACGATGATGAGTATGGTATTTTGTTATACCCGTGCAGTTATCATTACCATTTGGAGTTCACAAGTTCTACATCTCTAACTTCAGTCATCCATACACAAAAATACTGTACGCTGAAATGTAACAATCCCTGATTTAAAACTAACTTCGATACAAGTGATATCATTCTGTTGAGCGCTGTCATTACATAAAGAGCATCTCCTTGTTGTATGTTGAGGTAGTAATCGATATTATACAAGACTCTTGAATACTCTTATACTTTCACTGATCACTTTACATTCAAACACTTTAATTTAATATCAGTCTGATGCAAGATGAAGAAGAACCAAAAATGCTCAACAATCTTAAGAACTCAATCTGTCTCTAGTACAGTCCCAAGAGACACATCCAGATCTGTAAGATATAAGTATCATTGAAGTTTTAAGTGTGTTTTGCACGTGAATTCTAACATGCACAAAAATGGCGGACGACATTCAGAAAACTTCTTTAAGCACTGGATAGGTAAGTACATGCATATATATATCCTAAATTCCGGAAAATGAGGTTTGTATAACCTCAGTTCGCATATTTATTGAACTGATAAGCAAATGTACATTTAGATCTAATATTTCAAATCATTCCCAATAGTTTAATTAACCGTCTAAAATATTTCCTTATGTCTTACTTTTTATAACCAGATGGAAACTGCCGAAGAACGTCATAATAGAGGTAAACCAATAGGTCAGACTTCACCATATCAAGCTATGGGTGGACTAACTGGATTTAGTTCACTTGCACCTGGTATAACACGTATGGATACAAGCGGTGCAGGCAAATTATTATCAGAGGAAGAAATGAATAAGTCAATTACATCTGTAGATAATCCATTTCTCCGTAGTCATGCACAAGGAGTTTTTAATTACGAGTTGACAGTTAATGATACGAACGGTAATTTAGTTGTGTTTTTTTTTCAAGATAAAGTATATTTTATTCACTCACATCAAACCAATTGGATTATTCGACCAAATTGACTATGAAATCCAATACCGTTTTGATCACCAATGTTCAGGTTCTTGTCATAACCCCTAACCAAGTCACTTTTTTAAAATCAATATATCGAATAACTTATATTTAGAGGATGGCTGTACTATAAACAATGAAATGTAGTAGACAAACAAGAGGATATATGTTTAGTTATTTTAGAGTTAAAGCCAATTATTTTCGAACAAACAAGCATAATGACGTGTGACTATCATTGATTTTAAATTATTGAGTGAGAATCAAATACAATGTTCTATAGGAATATCGGCCTGCAAAATCACCATTTTGAACTGATGATTTTAAGAACCTTAATGATTATCAGGAATTCTGATCTTAGAACACAATCATCTTTTAAGTTTTGTGTTTGTGAGTAAAATATGTATTACAGAAAAGTACAATAGAACAAACGTTGAAAGCTAGGCAATGAATAATAAAGAAACGATATTAGTATTTCGGAGTATGCACTGACTAATCATTGAATAATAATCAACAGTATATTATTCAATCTTCAATCCCAATAAAAATTTCATCCATGAAGTTGTAATGTGTTATCTAGCCTAAGTGGTGTAACACTGTAATGCACTTTTCTTAGGGCTTAGGTAGGTGAAGGCAATCGATAGGATGTTATAGATATAGCTTTTGTCCTAATTGGTATACCAGAATGGATTTTGTGGAGATTTCTAGAAATTTCACAGGTTGAAATCATGAGTCAATTGAAGCTAGACCACCATGGAAAACGTGGAGGCACTAGACGGCCGTTTCGTCCTAGTATGGGGCTCCTCAGCAGTGCGCACCTACGATCCCGCCCCCTGCGAGATTCGAACCCAGGGCCCATCAGTCTCGCGCCAGGAGCTTAACAAACTAGACCACTGAGCCGGCCGGCATCAAACGGTGTTGATGTCTAACTTCAACCAATCCACGAAGTTGCGCCACCGTACACCATTGTCTTCAGTGGGCTGATATCTCACAACACATCTGGTTGAACTCCACTGGTAACGGCCTCTCACTAGAACTCCAGGAGTATCTCCTGAAGTCAGTCACTAGTGAGCAGATGATTATTATCAGAATGGGTTTTGTGGAGATTTTTAGAAATTTCACAGTGCTTCCAGGTTTTCCATGGTGGTCTAGCTTCAATTGACTCATGATTTCAACCTGTGATTGGTATACATTAACAAGATGTGTTTATAATCTTGATAGGACTGATGCCTTCCATGAAATTCGAACTACTACCAATCATTGCCACAACATGGGTATGCTGATAGTTAGCTATTCAATCTGTATTCTTTGTTGATGAGTTTCAATCAATAAAATATTTTTGAGTCCAAGATTTCTTCTCGGTAGCTTATAACTATCACTTATTGGAGTACAGTAAACATCGAACATGCATGTTGGTCACCAAATGTATTCTGTTATCGCTTAGTTGAGAAAACTCTTATTAAATGGTATTTTGCAATGATACACGCAATAAAAGGTTGATGATGATTATTTTAAAGGTTTTATCATTTTGACTACTAGTGATATAGTCATTTTGCATTATTAAATTATAGGCGCTGAACGTGAACGTCATGAAGTTGAGTCACAGATGCGTCGTCCAGGAGAATCAGAATTAGATTATTATGAACGTCGTTATCAAGAAAGAGTAAGTCTATCTGCTAGTTATGTAGAAATACGAGTTTAAATACACATTTTTGCCTATAATAATATCGCATGCCGAGAAAATAATCATCCCGATCGATAATTTTTTCCAGTTGACCTCCAAATATTTTTCTCGGAACGACCGAATAACATGTTGAAGCTAGCTGTAGGCTACTTGACATAGGTATCAGATCGGTTAATGAGGTTGTAAATCTTTATTGACATATTTTACGAATACCTAGCCACTGCCTATCTCAAGGAGCGACGCTTAGTTAGCGCAAAATTAGACTAAGGAAAATTAGAGAAGGGGAAACCAAAGCGTCGCATGAGTGCATGAAGTCGCTGACTGTCAGCCTGAGTCAATTTTGACAGGTATAGACTTCTTGGTTAGGGTCCAGATGATAAACACGATCAGTGGTTGGAGATTTCGGGTGATGAGTAAAAATCGGTCAGTAAACTAAATACATTCACTCTCTATCGCCCTCTCGATCTAGAACGCCAGTATCCCTTCATACATAACTTTTCACTCTGTCTTCCTAAACCATAGTGTTTCTTTTTATCATTGCTACTACATCATCCCGATATCTTTTGTTACTCTCATTTCGTTTCGTTAATCAGGTGTAACAACTTGTGCTTGCACATTTGTACTAGGCTCAATAGTGATTATATATGTCTGTTGTATAAGTATTTCACAACTTTAACTATCACTGTAATTGTTAACAAATCATTATGAATCATGGATGATTAAATGAACTTTCAATCCGAATTGCAAAGTAAATATCTGTGCAAATCATCAGTTTATTCTGTAGTGCGATTCTATAGTCCAATCAAACTAAAGCCTTAGCATGAATGTACGTTTATAGAAGCTCCCGTAGAGGTTAATTCCTCCCCATTTGACTCCAACAGATGAAATCTCGTTAGCTGAGTATTTAGGCAGGCCAATTTCCCAAGTAGTGCTATGAGTTTATTCAAAAGCTATAACACCAGTTATTGGAAGAGTGTATTGTTAATAAATAAAAGAATCCGCGAGCACGCAAGAGGAAAAGCACACTGGGAAGTGAGTGTGTAAGCTACAAGTCGAAATATCTATATGTATTTTATGAATTTAATCAATTGCGGGTAATTTATTGATTGTCTGTGTTTACAACCAATAGAAGGATAGATAGAGATTGCAGTGCAGACATTCGTTCACTCAGACTCACACGTACGTTTACATAGTGGATTAACTGTCAAACTTACAGCGGGTGGGTACTAAAAAATGTAATGGGCTTATTATGCTTCCATTCCTGATTCTCACGATGAGATAAAGGCTAAAAAATAAGACCGGAATGATGTAGAAGCAATGATAAAAGGAAGACTATACACCACGCGTCAAGGCAAACGGCAGTTGGAGAAATGTGATGTATATTCTAACCACCCCAATCGATGAAGGTTTACTACCTCACCAGAGGATTTGTTATTTTCACCTTATATCTTACTCTTAGCCTCGACAATCCCCATTCGTTCGTTGCACAGTAGGTAAGAAATGCATCGAAGATATTTATGATCATCCTGCAATATACGCAAGTCCTTTACCTTTATAGGTGATTTACACAACCAGAGTTATAGATGGTGGACTGTCGTGCTGAATACTCCCCCTTTGATTAATGAACGGACAACTCTCTTTCAGCGCAAGTGACATAAGTAGGCCAAGGCCAAGAGAGCTTTCTGAATCCTTGCTAAGATTTTGTCAGACACCAACGTTCCAAAACTGATGAGACTTCCAAGGTAAGTGAAGTGGTTGATACACTCGGTAGACTACAATTTTGCTAAGTAGTTGCTTAACAGATCAAAGCTGTTCTATGACCCATTTATACAAGCAAAAATGGTCAAGTTCGGTTCTGAATATCAACAGCGGATTGGAATGTCAGTCTGGAATTAAAGTACATTCAGCTAACCGGTACTAAACAAACCGAAACATGTGTCCTGAATCCTACTGTGCAAAAAGTATCATAAACGTTTAATTACAGGTAAAATCAATTCATTCTCTCAAAGTGCCCATATGCTATTATTTACTTATTACTTTAGTTGACCACATAAATATTGGTACAAAGGGGTACCGAATACATATGTGCCACACAAATCACTTGATTTGAGTGTGGACTGTGATACTGCCTGAGTGCCCAGACCGAAGCAGGTGGTTCTCTTAGGCCGCCACACTCGGAACCTTCGACCTAATGGTCTTGTAGTGTCGGTTATTATGTTAAGCCCACATATCTTACCCTAGATTTCGGACAGGCCAGTCTATTCATCCTTCTTGAGTCACATTTTGACCTTGTTGATTATTTGCTTATCAACATTGACTGTTTTTATATGACCGTATGTGTGTAAACCTCTTATCCTATGCATCAAATGTCTGTAGCCTATTTTTGTGTGACTATAAGTAGTGATTAACGCTTGACTAACTGGAGTTGGCTCACATGCCTTCTTCACTGCGCATCATTTCGCTTCGCTTCTCCGATATTTTGTCTGGATCAAAGATTGTATGAAATGTACGTATTCGAAATTGATTCACGTATTTGACTTATTTAATTCCGTTATTGACTAACGCGACTTAAGTTGATGACTATATACGAGGATTGAAGGTATGTGTATCTCAATAACAATCATTCATACTATCTCACTGGTGTCAGATTCCAGGCCATTAAAGTCTGATCCACAAGGCAGTGGAGCAACGTAAGGAGATGCAGTCTCATGGTAGCCGGTGACCAGTAATTGGCTCATACGCCATTTCTTACCCCAGGATTCTGGGGCCGATATACACAATTGGTTTGGAATCAAGGTTTTCTAACTCCATTAGGTGAACCCTCCGTGCCCACCAACCCGGTTAAAGCGCCGGACATCCGCTTTTTGTCCTCTCAATTTCGTAAACAACAGTAATGCCGCGAGAAGGTAGAGAGTAGGACTTCCTCGGCAGTGGTTGTATACGTGTGGCCATGTGGACTCTCCCTACCTTCGGATGTAACAGGGCGATTGGGGGCCCATATGCCATACATATAAATAAAAAAATCAGCCCTGAATATGAACGACGAGAAAATTCACATTGTTACGAATTTTAATAAATATCAGTTAAAATGTTTGTTTGAGATGTTGATTATCAGATTACTGTTCAGCGTTTACTTAATTGTTTGATGGGAAAAATCATTGCGATTAGTTTTTTTCTGCAACTGACAATCAAATAAAATGAATCAGTAAAAATGACAATTACATTAGGAAATTACTAATTTACTTAGAGATTAGATTGTTCAACACTAACTATTAGTGAATAATATATTCCTTCAGTTTTTTAGATGATGGAGAAGATTTATAGCTCAGGTAGATGAACTAGATGGTTTGATCGTGGACAGGTAGACTTCTACCTGAAGTTTGTGCTGACAAAACTCCATAAAAAATTTTTCTTCAGCTTGTTTATCACTAATTAATCTAACAACAGGGATCATAATTGTCATATTAATTCCATCGTTCTAATTCTATGAATTTCTTTTCCAGGAAAAAGGCAAATACATCAGAAAACCTGAACAGATACGTAAATTTTAGTTGAAATGTTCTAATATCGATAATGGTCACTGTATTGTACTTTACCTTATAAATAGAATGAACAATTTGTGTAAGTCATCATCATCGTCATCATTATCATTATACTACCTACCTATTCAATTCGTAGATGAGTTCATCATACAGATTACTTGGATATTTATATTTCATTATATATTTTCTTTTAAAAAAAGAGAGATAAGATGGAGGTTTAGATGCATTACAAATGCAAGAATAAAACCAGAACAACTACAGTAATTGGGACAGGATGATATAAATTCATTTTATTTCATACTTTTTATTCAGCTCTTTACAACCATATTTGAATCATACAATCATTAATCATTTACATGTTTTCGATATTTATCTTCAAATGAACTCACATTTGCTTATTCGTATATATATGTACAGAGATGGATAGTGGTTAACAACAAAATCCTAAAGACGCTCATTTCTTCCTATTTGTGTCTTATCAGATGGATATACATCTGTAGCTAAATGAATAATTCAATGACATTCGAAACGAATGGTACTAGGTTCGAGTCCCTGAGTAAATATCAACTCTAGGGTGCAAGCACATCCAACTGATGAGTTTAAAACAGGATGAAATGCATGACCCTAAGATTTCACTTTTATCCACCATTCATCTCTGCTTATATGTGTATAAAATATTGACAATCATTGTCGTTCTATTATTTCAATCATCAATATCTATTACGTCATACAAATATGGTTGTATGCAGTCGAAAATAAATTGATTTTACCGTATTTCGCTTGTTTTCTTTTTGCTTTGCCTTTGTTCAAATCTATAAGGGACGTTGGTTGTCATTTCTTTTTACTTACTTACTTACTTACGCCTGTTACTAATCGTGAAGGAGCATAGGCCGCTCACCAGCATTCTCCATCCAACCCTGTCCTGGGCAATCCTTTCTAGCTCCGTCCAGTTGTAATTCATCTTTTTCATATCTGCTTCTATTATCCGACGCAATGTGTTCTCTGGCCTTCCTCTTTTGCGCTTCCCTTGAGGATTCCAAGTTAGGGCTTGCCTCGTGATGCAGTTTGACGATTTGAGTAATGTATGTCCTATCCATTTCCATCGTCTTTTCCTAATTTCTTTTTCAGCTGGAAGTTGGTTAGTTCTCTCCCACAGAAGGCTGTTGCTGATGGTATCCGGCCAATGGATGTTGAGTATCTTGAGTAGACAGCTATTTATAAATACTTGTACTTTCTTGATTGTGGTTGTTGTAGTTCTCCAAGTTTCAGCTCCATACAGTAGAACTGCCTTGACGTTCGTATTGAAGATTCTCACTTTGATATTGGTTGAAAGTTGTTTTGAGTTCCATATGTTCTCCAACTGTAGGAATGCTGTCCTTGCTTTTCCAATCCTCGCCTTTACGTCTGCATCTGAACCTCCTTGTTCATCGATGATGCTTCCCAAGTATGTGAAGGATTCTACATCTTCCAGTTTCGACATCAAGAGTGATTGGATTGCTGTTTTCCGCTTTGAATTTGAGGACCTTGGTTTTCCCTTTGTGTATGCTGAGGCCTACTGATGCAGAGACTGCTGCTACACTGGCTGTCTTCATCTGCATCTGTTCGTGTGTACGTGATAGGAGGGCTAGGTCGTCTGCGAAGTCCAAATCGTCTAATTGATTCTGAGTTGTCCATTGTATTCCATGTTTTCCTTCAGATGTCGAGGTCTTCATAATCCAGTCGACCACCAGAAGAAAGAGGAAGGGAGAGAGTAAACAGCCTTGTCTGACTCCGGTCCTTACTTAAAATGCATCTGTCAGCTGTCCTCCATGCACGAGTTTGCACTGTAGTCCGTCGTATGAGTTCCGGATAATGTTGACAATCTTCTTAGGAACTCCGTAGTGTCGAAGAAGTTTCCATAATGTCCTCCTATCTACACTGTCGAATGCCTTTTCATAATCAATGAAGTTGATGTATAGTGATGAGTTCCACTCAACTGATTGTTCGACGATGATCCGTAGTGTCATAATTTGGTCTGTGCACGACCGATCCTTACGGAATCCAGCTTGTTGATCTCGAAGTTGGGCGTCTACTGCATCCTTCATCCGGTTCAGCAACACTCTGTTGAAGACTTTCCCTGGTATTGACAGTAGTGTAATGCCTCTGTAGTTTTCACATTTGCTCAGATCTCCTTTCTTTGGAATCTTGACGAGGTGTCCTTCTTTCCAGTCCATCGGCACTTGTTCCTCCTCCCAAATCTTTTTGAACAGAAGGTGAAGCATGCTTGCAGTTACTTCGATGTCTGACTTCAGTGCTTCAGCTGGTATGTTGTCGGGTCCTGCTGCTTTCCCGTTCTTGATTTGTCTGATGGTCATCCTGATCTCTTCCGTCGTTGGTGGATTGACATCTATAGGTAGATCTGTGTGTGCTGCTTCGATGTCCGGTGGATTCATTGGAGCCGGCCTATTCAGGAGTTCCTCGAAGTATTCTACCCATCTGTTCCGCTGTTGTTGAATTTCAGTGATTGGCCTGCCTTCTTTGTCCTTGACCGGTCTCTCTGGTTTACTGTATTTCCCTGCTAGTTTCTTCGTTGTATCGTAAAGTTGTTTCATATTTCCTTCCCTTGTAGCTTTTTCCACCGTCGTTGCTAATTCTTCCACGTATTTCTTCTTGTCGGCTCTGATGCTCCTCTTCACTTGTTTGTTTGCTTCTATGTATTCAGCTTGTGCTTGGACTTTCTATGCTCGTGTTCGGCTGTTGTTAATTACTGCCTTCTTGTTCTTCCTTTCTTTGATCTTGTCCAGTGTTTCTGTAGAGATCCATTCCTTATGATGGTATTTCTTTAGACCCAGAACCTCTTGACACGTTGAAGTTAATGCTTCCTTGATGCCTTTCCAGTTGTCCTCCATACTAGTTTCTTCTTCCTTCAGTAGATCTTGTAAGGCTTGGAACCTGTTGTTGAGAGCTATCTTGAATTCACTGAGTTTGTCAGTATCTCGAAGGAAGGCTGTATTGAACCTTTGTAGTGCTGTTTGTCCACTTGTCCAGTTCTTTTTTAGCTTCAGTTTTAAATTGGCTACAACTAGGTGGTGATCTGAAGCTACGTCAGCACCTCTTCTGGTTCTCACATCTTCCATTGTCCTTCGGAATTTTTTGTTGATGCAAATATGATCTATTTGGTTCTCTGTGGTGTGGTCCGGTGAGATCCATGTAGCCTTGTGTATACGCTTGTGTGGAAATATTGTGCCTCCTATGACCAATTCGTTGAATGCATATAGATTTGCAAATCTTTCTCCATTTTTGTTTCTTTCTCCCAGTCCATGTCGTCCCATAATATCTTCATATCCAGTGTTGTCTATTCCGACTTTGGCATTTAGATCTCCCATTAGAATAGTTAGGTCTTTCCTTGGGCATTTCTCAATGATTGACTGCAGCCGCTCGTAGAATTGATCTTTAATGTCATCGTTGCTATCATTGGTGGGTGCATAACATTGGATAATATTCATTAAGAGCCCCTCCTTCTTTGTTTTGAATGATGCTTTGATGATTCTGGATCCGTGAGATTCCCATCCTACAAGTGCATTTCGTGCTACTTTGGACAGCATAAGAGCGACTCCCTGAGTGTGTGGAGTATTTTCCTCTTCGTGACCGGAGTATAGCAGCATCTCTCCCGTAGCTAGCCTTTTCTGTCCAGCTTGGGTCCAGTGGGTTTCGCTGATTCCCAGTACTGCTAAGTTGTATCTCCTCATTTCCATTGCTATTTGACTGGTCTTCCCGGTTTCCCACATTGTTCGAACGTTCCATGTACCTATAAAGATTTTTGCTCTGGTTGTTAGAAGGAGCATCGGCCTCGTGGCTTCCGAAGGAACTTGGCTTTCACCATGAAGCGTCATAATTCTTCTAAATGAAGACCTTCTAACTCCCAGGGCAGAGTTAAAATGGTTTGGATTATTTTTTCTGGTAAGCGTTTTTTTAGCGAGTTAGTTTTCTACGGGATGGGGACGCTAACCCCATGCCCAACCCTCCTCCTTTACCCGGGCTTGGGACCGGCAGTAACCCTATAAGGGCTACAGGCGGAGTTGTCATTTCTTTTCTTTTTGATAATTTTATTTTCATTAATTTTTATTTATCATTGTTCTTATTCATCTACTTATTTTGTATGATTATTGTGAATACATATTTTAAACAAGTTTCTCATATTTTAAATATAGTTGCAGAAACACTAAGTCACTTTTGATTTAAATCTCATCAGCCCTTGTGATCTGGTGTGTGACGAAATCTCAGTATGGATACAGAAGGCTCGACTAGCTTTTGGCAACTTGTGTCATTTATGTCGTAGGTGAGATATCCGTCTATCAACCAAAGGACGTGTTTAGTGAGCAGCAGTTCGTCCCGTCCTACTTTATGGCAGTGAAACATGGCCGGTAAGAGTAGAGGATATTCATAGGCTACTAGTATTCGATCATAGGTGTCTTCGAAACATTGCTCGTATATCCTGGGACCATCGATTAAGTAATGCAGTTGTTAAGAAATGGGTACTAAGTAAGGGTGGCAAATCGATTGATGAAGTGATGAAACTTCATCAGTTGAGATGGCTGGGATACGTTTTACGTATGCCCAACCACCGACTACCCCGACGTGCAATGTTTTATGGTATAGGAGTAGGTTGGAAGAAAGCTAAGGACGCCCAGACCAAAACATGATACAAATCCATGAAGTCACTGACAAGTGAACTGAGTCATGTTGGTAGGTGTAGACTACCTGGTTGGGGACCGCGAGATGATAGCAACCGATGGTTAGAGACCCTGAATGACATGGCTCAAAATCGTTTGCAATGGCGCAGATGCATCCACTCTTTGTGTTCTCCCAAATCCTAATCTTCTGAATTCTTCATATCCCCTTCTTTTTTCTCTTTCCAAATTTCTTTCACTGGATTACACTCCTTGAATAACATCTTCAAACCCTAATTTTTCTGATTACAGCTTATAATTTTACTACATCTAGCACTATGGAATTTGAATCGACAATTGCATCTTTGTGCTAATGTAGTATGGCAACTCGGATTGATGTACATACGTACGAAGTTCTGCGTTGTTACTGACTGTCTTTTGATTTAAATTGTATACGGATACATTTCTTGTAAATGAGAAACAAACAGAAAATAAAAATTAACGTGAAAGCATTCATGAGCAATGTGTAAAATAAAAAAGTTACCAGCAAAAAAGAAAGAGACAGGAATCAGTCATTGAAGTTGTTAGTTTATTAAATAAGTATATAAATAATCAATAAATCAATCGTCAGGTGGACATGCTCTTGCCATAGATCGGACGGGTGGTCCATTCCATTGATGAGAATGTTGTGATAAATCATTTGTTCCATGAGTATGATAATGTTCATCATGTGAATCCCAATAACCATCAAGATTTCTTTGTCTTCTTTCTTTATCTCGACGTTTTCGTCGACCACCTGCTGTAGCTTGTAATGCTAAAGCTTTAGCTTCAACTTCTTGTTTTACTCGTGCTAATTGTTCTTCACGTTGTTTTGCTTGACGGGCTGATCTACTTTGATAGACTGAATAAACAATAAATACATATGAAAATGAGTGAAAGTACTATCTACGAATATATATATATATATATATATATATATATATATATATATATAAGGATAAATATATCGATTTGAAAATACCCAGAAAAAATTAAGAATAATTTTGCTTACCTTGTGTTCCATCACTTCCTTCCACTTGATGAATACCTAAGTCTTTTAATGGTGGCGAAACTACAGAAGCTACAGCTGCGGCAGCAATTGTTGGAGGTGGTATTCTTGATGTTGGTTGATGATGAGTCTCTGCTAAATGATGCTGATGATGACTAGTATTATTATGACTCGGGAATAGAGCAGCACTGATAGTGGCTGCAACCCCATTCGCTATGCCCAATCCTAAACCCATAGTTAGACCAGGTGCTTCATGTGTAGTATTGCCATTTATATCACGAATTACTGAACCATTTCGTTTATTTTCACCTTGAAATAATGATGGATGTAACGAGTGAACTTTAGGTGTAAGTCCAGCGGCGACAGCAGCGATTGCTGCTGCACTCGCAGCACCCACATGTAATCGACCAGTACGAGGATAATTTGAACGTGAACCTTCATTTTCATCATCTGAAAAATGTCCTGTGTTAAGGCCATCAGGACTATTATTATGATCAATCTTAAGTTTTCTTCCACCAAAATGTGTATTATGAAATTCACTACCAACACTACCAGCGTGATGTACACCAGTAAGTCCAAGTTCATTTTCTACTTGTCCACCATTTTCTGTTAACCAACCAGTTGCTCTTGCTCCGGTTAATTCACTAATTTCTTGACTAGTAAATCCTGCACTTAATGCAGACTAAAGTGAAAAAAATAGGGGAAATATTTTAATTTTGAATAATTCGTTGTTAACGTATAATTACAGGTCATTGTATACCAAATACATTAACTAGTCATTAGGTTAAAGTAATTAGTTTAACTTCTTTCAGTTCCTGATGTAGATTGAATCCAATCAATTAATCTTTCATGCTGATTCTTTCCATTCACAAATTTAGATTATTTTATAAAACATAAACATTAGATCAAATGATTGTATATCGACGTGAACTGTATTATCGCGGTATCTGCTACTTATGCTAACAGTAATGAGTAGTAAGTAGCATCAATCTGAAGTGAATGTGCTTGACAGCAGAAGATTGAAATGAACAGAACAGGAAGGAAATCGGAGAGAAATTAAAATGACAACAGAATCAAAGGAATAGTTGAGTCTATGAAGGACAACACAAAGAAGCTGTGTAAATAATGTATTTGGTGTATGATTTCCATATATTACCGAGTCACTGTGATTTTGCATTAAACAATGAACTATTGACCATAAGTCTTTAAAATAGAATTTATTCTGAAACTTATAATCTCTCAGGAATTTGAATCCAAGTTGTTACGTACTGTATGTTGAAATCTTATCAGTGAACTATTCAAACTGAGATATAAAAAACTTATGGTTATACTTCGTAGAGTGTTTCTAGGTTGAAAATTTTATAACAAACAAATTCCATGTTCCGTTTCTAACTTAACATGTCATCAACCACAGATCAACATCATGCACCAAGAACGAGACAAACATGAGTTTGACCATATTCCACTGATTAATCCTTAAAACTATATTTTTGAAATGCTATCAATAAATATAATCTACAGAAATCGCACTGAAATCACGAATCAATCTATGTTAAATAACCTTTGGGAATCTGGAGACATTAAACGGCCGTTTGGTCCTTGTATGAAACTTCTTAGTATACAGGAATTGAACCCAGGATTTCCGGTCTCAAATGCTTAACCTCTAGACCACTGGGCTTGCATCCAATGGTGTACAAGTTTAACTTCAACTGAAATTGCCTAGGAAACCTAAGTTTTAACACTAAGAATGTAAAACTTACAAATGTAAAAGTTCAGTAATTTGAAGTATTCTTATTAGTAAAAAAATATGGTTTCTTCAAAATTAAATCCCTATTTCTTACTTTGGTAACTACACTCAGCCCTGGATGACCAGGTGTCATAGGCACAAGTGGGCGATCTGAGTCAACTTCTTTCGTTTCAGGTACTGGAGCAGAAAATGAGCCAAGAAGACGTTCAGCTTTACTAACTATTAAAGGAGGATGTGTTGCTGCCCAATAACCTTCTAAGAAATGACTTAATGCTTCTGTTGCAGCGGATAAAGTATTTTGATCTATTACGTAATCGAATGATTCCTAAAAAAGCAAAAGACAAAGCACATATATTGACTGACCACATGTTTAGTAGTAATGATATATATATAATTTCACTTAGTAATTAGATATCAAAACAGAGTTTAGGACTGACATCAAAACCTGTTAGTTTCCCTTAAATGTTTTTTCAATTATTAAGTATCTTTCCCATACAGCAATTGCTGCGTTAGAATCACTTAGAAAGTTGTTAAAAGTCGATAACAATACAGTGAGTAGTAATTCATTTTGTCTTTAAATAACTTATTCTGTTTACACCTGTAACTACAGACATTTAAAGTGTACTTGAAAAACCTTCATTAAAGAGCGATGATGTATGAACTGGTTATGTCTGAATTTTTTCAATTTATACAAAAAAGAAACTTAACAACAACCTAGTCGTATTGATCAGTGTTTATGGATTGATTGTGAAGTGTTTCCCAGGAGAAACTATCCTTGTAAATTCGACACCTTTGAAAAGGTTGACAATATGTTAGTCACAATCAATGCAGAGCCTGGTACAAATGAGCCTTTAGCAAAAGTTGTTATGTCACACATTGGCATAATAAGAAGAAATTCAAAAAACAAATACGAAAGAAGTCTAAATAATGTAGTGCCAATGATAATGTGAAATAATAAACATCATGAATACAGTTCAAAGCGATACAATGAAAAGATATACATGAAGGGATAGTGGAGCTCAAGATCTAGAACAAGGTAAAAAGTAAATGTATCAGGTTCACTATAAATGATTCTTATTCATGTCACCTGAAATCTTTAACCACTAGTCACAGTTACACGGTTGACAAAACCATTTAGTTTGCATTCGTTAAAATTGTTCAGCACAGTGGTTATCGATTTCATAGACTGATTCCATAACTTTGTTTAGCTTTTTTTAGCCTTTTTCCAATTTATAAACCAGTTATTATTGCATATCGAGGTAGATTAAGTCTAACCACATGTAATACATGTTCTAACTAACAAGTATTCATTATTTCATAATATTTCATGAGTTTCTCTAAGATGTTGAACTGTGAAAGACGTTCTTGACTTCATTGTTTTTCATCATGGACTGATATTATTGAGAAGAAATACTATTTTATCATAGGGAGCTGGACATTTGTTTTTTAATCCATTGATCTCAATTAGTAAAGTGATCTCTCAGTCAGTCAGTCAGTCAGTAACAACGTAGAACGTCGTACGTATGTACATCAGTTCGAGTTGCCATACCACATTAACACAGAGATGCAATTGTCGATTCATATCCTATAGTGGTAGAGTATAAGCAGTAATCGGAAACATTAGGGTTTGAAGATGTTATTCAAGGAGTGTAATCCAGTGAAAGAAATTTGGAAAGAGAAAAAAGAAGGGGATATGAAGAATTCAGAAGATTAGGATTTGGGAGAACACAAAGAGTGGATGCATCTGCGCCATTGCAAACGATTTTGAGCCATGTCATTCAAGGTCTCTAACCATCGGTTGCTAATCTCTAAATTATGAGTGATCAAATTCATGAACTTTGCTTATGACAGCTTAAATGTTATCATTTAATTACTGATTGGAGATGCTTTGTTGTATTATTCCATGTTGGAATATTCAGGAAAATATCCCAAAGATTATTCTGTTAATCCTAATGCTATCCTTGGACATGAAATGGTATCATCCTATTGGTCAATATTCATTTAACGTGTCATTTTCCTACTGTACAATTTTATTTTCTATTTTATGGTACGATGTGGTCTGCTTGACTGATATATAAACAAAGTATGTTTGAAATATAACGATTCATATATCCGAGGCTGAGACTTGCGTTCTGGACTCAACTGGCTGGGCTAGACAGGGGAGCGGGACCAATCAGAACCCTAGGTCGTTCTTACGTGTTTGCGCGTCTTGAGTCCGATCGACAATTCGTTACCCTCTAATCTGTCAGATATAGCATTCCAATACAAATGTAACTATTCACTAATACTGTCAGTCAGTATCTCACATGTTTATTGAATTAACTAACCTCATACAGTATAATTTCGAATTTAAAAAGCATTGAACATTTCATATTAAAACAGTCATTCATGATCAGTGATTTATAATTCAATTTAATTTGAAGATAATTTTCATCATACATAGATGACATTGGCGGAATCAAAAACATAGACATTCGTTTTCGAGTAATGTGGCTTATATGTTATAAATGAATGAAACCAAAGTATAACTGACGTTTTGGCTGTAGATGTTTACGTAAACAGATGAATGAATGGGTATAAGTCAATGATCAAGTATAGGTCTATGTACTTAGACTAGATAGATACTATTTATGTTAGAAACAATAATACATTGTAACCCTTAAAGTATGGACAGCTAGGATGCAGCTGGACGATCTAGACTTCGTAGATGATCTGGCCCTCCTATCGCACACGCAACAACAAATACAGGAGAAAACGACCAGTGTAGCAACAGCCTCAGCAACAGTAGGTCTCAATATACACAAAGGTAAAAGCAAGATTCTCCGATACAACACAACGAGCAACAATCGAATCACACTTGATGGAGAAGATTTGGAAGATGTGAAAACGTTGACATATCTGAACAGCATCATTGATGAACACGGTGGATCTAATGCAGATGTGAAGGTGTGGATCGGTATAACAAGAGTAGCATATTTACAAATGAACAACATCTGGAACTCAAAACAATTGTCTATCAACCTACACTAAGGTCAGGATTTTCAGTATAAATATCAAGACAGTCCTACTGTATGGAGCAGAAACCTGGACAACTACGAAAGCCATCATCCAGAAGACACAGGTGTTTATTAACAGTTGTCTACACAAAATACTTCAGATCCGTTGGCCAGACACTATCAGCAATAACGTACTGTGGGAGAGAACAAACCAGATCCCAGTGGAGGAAGAAATCAGGAAGAAGTGCTGGAAGTGGATAGGACACAGATTTAGGAAAGCACCCGACTGCGTCACAAGACAAGCCCTCACATGGAATCCTCAAGGCCAAAGGAGGAAAGGAAGACCAATGAACACATTACATCGAGAAATGGAGACAGATATGAGAAAAATGAACAAGAATTGGATAGAAGTAGAAAGGAAGGCCGAGGACATTGTGGGATGGAGAATGCTGGTCGGCGGCCTATGCTCCATTGGGAGTAACAGGCGTAAGTAAGTAACCCTTAAAATGAAGTGAATTCTATGCAAAAAATTAATTTTTTCATGAGTGCCTTAATTGAATGTGTTATATAGAAATATATCTCATTTGTAGGTTTCATTCTTTTCAAATTGATCTCAGTTGAAGTAACATGAAAAATTAAGCAGCATTAGACGAGTGTTTCATCGTAGCGTTGAATTCGTCTAATGGACAGGTGTTTGTAGCGCAATATGAGGATCTAGATTCTACACCTGGTGGGGTTGTCAGTGCTCACTAGTGATGGATCCCATACTGAGAAGAAAGCACTATTTAATGCTCTCTGATTTTCAAATGTCCCCTATCGAACTGAAATCAATCTATGACAAATACAACCTAAAAATACTGTTTAAATTCGATGAAACAACTTATCAGTATCAAATATGTAACTTACTGGTGAACATTGTAATAGTTTTTCAGCGGCGGCTGTTTGTACACCAGCATTCTTTTTTTGTAATTTGCCACGATTTTTAATTAAACGATTCAATACACGTATACTGGCAATTTTTATATAAATTACAATAGGTGCTAAACATGTTTTAGTAATTTGATTTGGGTGATTAATTGTATCACAATCTAGTAAAAGTAATTGCATTTTACTACCCAAATGAAATATTCTTTCTAAATCTTGTTGAACTTCAACTTGGTAAAGGAATGAAAAGAATAAACCATAGATACATATACATGCAGATTAAATGATCAAATTATCGGATAACATTAAACTGAAAGTATCATTATTATTAGTAAGGGTTTAAATTGTTCTGTTGAACATGTTAGTGGCTTTTGAGACTTATTAGCTTAGCAGAGAATGTGTTGACCTACGGAAAGAATGACACTGTGTTTGAGTCTGAACGTGACCAACGATATTTGAGTGTAATTACGTCCAACTGATGAGTCTTGAATAGGATGATTAGCTGTTGTACTTTATTTCACTTTTAGTAATAATCCATCTATTATAAAATTAAAATACTTAAGAAATAACTCTTGCCATGGACTAGTACGGATTTTAAAACCATTGGAAGTTATGAGATGCTAAAGAACTGTTTTGTTTGTAGCAAAAAGTTACAACTGAGCGTAGGTCACGTTATCTTAAGAGGATATTGAGTAGAGAATCAGTGGTTTATGTTTGTAATTTCGATCTATTCCTTGATAAAAATCATTTCCAAAGTGGAATAATATCAGAAAAGACTAAGTTGCAATGTTGCCATTAACCTAAATGACTTGAAATCTCGTATATCATTTTTTTTATGTTACATGGTTGAAACTAGTCAGAGGGATTAACTGAACTCAAGTTTCACACTAGTTAGCACTCATCACAAGACGTGTCTTTATGGGATTGATGTTCTCTTTAGAATTCAAACCAGAGCCACTCAGCTTCACAGTTCGGGACGCTAATACTGAGCTAGTAATTAATCTATTGTTTTTCTGTTTCTTTAGTGCTGATCAAGTCCTGTCACAATGTGGCTACTTGTCTAAGTGACTCAACATCGCATGTACTATATCGAGATGTGATCTTTCTCAATTATTGTTTGAAATCCGTTGAAAAGTAAGCGCATGATTAGATTGTTCGATATTTGCGCTGCATAAATATGTAGCGTTTTTGAATGAACCCCAGCTTTTCATTACGCGAATGAACTCTTATTCGAATTATGAGAATAAACCCTAAGTGGATAATTAATGTAAAGTATAGTCTACCTGGTTGTAAACTTCTAACATGCATTATATCAAGCAAAATTATTTAAGGGAAACTTCCGATTAGGTTTTATGACTGATACAGTAATGTCCCAGGGCAATAAAATGAAAGCCGTTAGATCTACTTCTGAATTAAGTCAAGGGCTTCGTTTTAGTTTGATATTTGTGTTCAAATAAAAAAAGAATCTATTTGAACTGAAGTGCTAAATAAGCCTAAGTGATTGGATAAACATCATGACCTAAACTTAAAAGCATCAAATAGAATAGTTTGTAGAATTCTTTCGGAAGCTAAGTAACTTGTGATTTTCATTTATGAATCAGTCTTTCTTTTGACTAGATGTTTTATTGAAACGATGCTATACTTCTGATAGATTTCGAATCGAAAGAGTGACGTTTTAAGTTTTTTGAGAGAAATTCAAAATGTAATGATGAATGACATTCAATTTATGAAATAGCCAGTAAGAAATACATGAATAAATTGCTTACAATAAACTTATTGCAGTGTCGTCAAGTGGGAAATGACCAAATGTGATGGTAAAATCACATAAACTTTTTATTCTCTTGAATATTCTTTGAGTTTGAAAAGTAATCAATAATAATAAGTTCATTTTTTAACCAAAGTAAACTCTACATTACTAATACATTAAATAACAGAGATTTCTGTGTGGTACAAATGCTTAATACAAAAATTTCCCTATTTGTTATTTTGAAATGGCGCTTCATCGATATTTCGGTAAGTTAGCATAAACATTTTGAAAAGATTATCAAAATATAAGTTATTGATTAAGATCATGAACTGAATGATGCTGGACCACCATTAAAAATCTGGGAGCACTGGACGGCCGTTTCGTCCTATTGTGAGACTGCTCGGCAGTGAGCATCCAAGAACCTGCCTGCGAGATTCGAACGCAGAGCCTTGAGTCTCGCGCGATAACGCTCAAACTACTAGACCAGTGAGCCGGAGTTCAGCGGTGTTAATGTCTAACCCCAACCAATCCACAAAATTGCGCGACCAAACAATAGGACGAAACGGCCGTCCAGTGCTCTCAGGTTTTTAATGGTGCTCTAACATCAATCGGTTTATGATCTCAGTCAATAACTTAATAATCTCCACAACTCTATACCAAAATAAATGTATCAGACTGGTTTTAACTTTAGAAGGTATCATCAATATAAACGGATTTAATTTTGAATGTAGAGTATTTTAAAATCCAAAAATAGCGATCTTGAACATTTAAGAGTTCATTAGATAAGTAAAATCATGATTTCCATCCATCCATATTAGGCAATAGAACCTTAATTTACACAATCTGTAGGTTCAATCAAATTTCTAGAGATCAACTAACTTACATACGCCTGTTACTCCCGATGGAGCATAGGCCGCCGACCAGCATTCTCCATCCCACAATGTCCTCGGCCTTCCTTTCTACTTCTATCCAATTCTTGTTCATTCTTCTCATGTCTATTTCCATTTCCCGGCGTAATGTGTTCTTTGGTCATCCTCTCCTCCTCCACCTTTGCCTTGAGGATTCCATGTGAGGGCTTGTCTTGTGACGCAGTCGGGTGCTTTCCTAAATCTGTGTCCTATCCACTTCCAGCACTTCTTCCTGATTTCTTCCTCCACTGGGATCTGGTTTGTTCTCTCCCACAGTACGTTATTGCTGATAGTGTCTGGCCAACGGATCTGAAGTATTTTGTGTAGACAACTGTTAATAAACACCTGTGTCTTCTGGATGATGGCTTTCGTAGTTGTCCAGGTTTCTGCTCCATACAGTAGGACTGTCTTGATATTTATACTGAAAATCCTGACCTTAGTGTAGGTTGATAGACAATTGTTTTGAGTTCCAGATGTCCTTTTCTCCTGTATTTGTTGTTGCGTGTGCGATAGAAGAGTCAGATCATCTGCCAAGTCGAAATCGTCCAGCTGCATTCTAGCTGCCCACTGTATCCCTTTCTTCCCTCCAGATGTTGACGTCTTCATGATGCCGTCGATCACCAGGAGAAAGAGAAAGGGTGAGAGTAAGCAACCTTTCCTGACATCGGTTTCTACTTCGAACGAGTTTGCCAACTGTCCTCCATGCACAATTTTGCAGTTTAATGCATCATAGGAATTCTGTATGACATTAACTATCTTCTGAGACACGTCGTAGTGTCGTAGAAGCTTCCATAGTGTTGTCCTGTCCACGCTAGAAACGCTAAAGATCAACAGTGAAGTATAATTTTTCAATATTCATTATACATTAAATAAATTTTCCAAAAAAGAATTACTTAGAGAGACAAGCTGTCGACTACGTCCTTTTTCCATAATATTCTTTTTATCCAAATGCAATAATTCTCCAACACGTTTAGCCAATGATATATTTGTACTGACACGACTAACAATAATTCTATAATAAATGAAATAGTTAATTGGAAGAATTTATATAATTTAATATTTCATCAAATAATTTACAATTTTGTTAAGAGATAAATACTTCAATGCATAATGAACATTAGTTAGTTATTTTCAAAGCACTAGAAGTAGCATTCTGATTTCCGAACGCAGCTGCTACATGGATGTGGTAATTGGATCACGATTATCTTAACGAGGTATATTGGTTGGAAAGCTTGTACTTTTGCGCTTTATTATTCCAGACAGGTTGGTTGAAAAATGGTAAGACTAAACGCAAAAAAACGTAAGATTTAATAGAGAATTTTTAATACCACATGAACATGAATGTGGCAGCAATACAAAATTTTTTACAGATAATCAGAATCTTCAAAGATGCCTCCTTCCTGAAACAAAAGAACAAGTTCAAAATATATAGGGCCTAAAAATACAACACCTCAACTTGATTCATGGATTTCCTCCGCTAGCTCTGATGTATGAAAAGTAGAGAACCAATACACCAAGAACTCTTCGCAAGAAGACCATGTTTGACCGTCTTCAAGCAGTTGTTCATCCGGTTCTATTTCCACACTCCTAGGTCAACACATCACCATTAACCCATTTTCTTTTTCAGGTCCCTTTAGAAGATGTGACAACTATCATCTGTTATATCAGTACTCACAATCATCTTCATTCATTCCAGTTACATAAAAATAATCTACTCAACAATTTATTATGCTCTAAATAACAGTTTGTAACTTATTTTACAAATATAGAAATACTTCAAACTAACTAAGCCTGTTATCTCATACGTAAGTGAAGTAAACCAGCAAAGTACAATAAACTCATTATATTTTGTAAACATAATCACTATTGATTTGTTGAAATAAAGCTTCAGTCAATATCCCTCAACGTTCTACCTGTTATTTCTCTCCATTATAGGTAGATTTTCACATTACAATGAAAAATTTGAGAAACTATTATACATATATTAACTATTTATTCATAGTTTTAGATGGAAATTTGGTCTCTGATCAGGGCGGTTTATTCATGAACCTTTGATTATCCTTCTATCAACAGGATAAACTGTTAGTCCCCATGCATCTAAAATTTGTACCGATAATGTTGTTCAGATTCACATTCAAAGTTTTATGGTTAAACCCCATAGTTTAATGAATGAAACTCCACTTGAGCCACAAATCTTTGCCATCGTTTCAGTACATTCATAGTACTAACAAAAAGTTGAAAAAAAAAACTATACGTCATCACAGAAAGTCTCCAAATGAATGATTTCTCAAGGCAACATGTACATTAAAGAGTAGTTTGATTCCATAAATTGTAAACTATTCCTTCTTTATGGAATATTATATTCAGAAATACATTTATATATGCTCCAGTTAACTGACTGTTAACAAAATTCTTTAAGACTAGTATGTAATCTTAGAAATACAATCTTCCAAAATAAATTGTTAAGAATTATTTAAACAATCAAATGAGTAAATAAGAATATGTTTCAGTTGGGTTTAATATTACAAAAGAAACAACATTTATAAAGCTCCTTGTTAATTATAGTTGCGTATGTAATTATGACTAGCTGCATTATGTATTCACGAAGTTCTTCTGAAAAGCTATGAATCATAAATAATAACTTTGCCGATAATCAGTTGAACTTCATTGATGATATTGGATAATAATTGTGCATTCCCACGATTTGACTAAAGTTGAGAATATTGACATCTGGATTCCAACTCAGTAGTGTAGAAATATCATAATCACCACAAAATCTGATTACATCTACAATATTACATGTTTACTACTGAGGAGTTTCAATATAGGATGAATTAAGAGTCAAATACCTCCTGATTTTTAGTGGTTCATCAACCGATAACAGTTTATGATTAGTACTAATTTCATATTAAAAATTAAACGAATAGCTTTTAGATGCCAGTACACATATTGCTCCGCCTGGAACCCCTCTGGGGCTACTGTCGGTCACAAACTCGGATAAATAAGGAGGGTTGGGCATGAAGTTAGCGAATCCATCCCGTAGAAAACTAACTCGCTAAAAAAACGCTAACCAGAAAAAATAATCCAAACCATTGAAACTCTGCCCTGGAAGTTAGAAGACCTTCATTTAGAAGAGTTATGATACCTCATTGTGAAAGTCCAGTTTTTTCGGAAGTCACGAGGCTGATGCCCATTCTGACAACCAGAGTAACTATTTATTTAGGTACGTGGAATACTCGTACAATGTGGGAAACCGGAATAGTCTTCCAAATTGCTGCAGACACACATTGCTTTGTTACATTTAGGTATAAGAAATGATAATGATATATTCATTAATTTTTTTGTGGTAAAAACATACTACTCAGTGGAATATCTATTCGTATTAATTATAGACATTTTAATAATATACAAACCTTCCATCAAAATGCTTTTTCATTGCATCAAATATTGCTTTCTGCATCATATCTGTTACTTCATAACCTTTCAAAGCTGGACCAACAAATACAACAGGGCGCATACATGGTACAATTTCATATGGAGGCACAAATTCATTCTGTAAATATATATATATATATATATAAATAATGACCAATATAACCAAACCATTGTAAACATAAAAAGTTCTGGGATACCAAAGCAGAACCATACTACACACCGGAAATTATACAAAACAGTTGTTTATTAATAGAAGTGTATACTTAAATCAGCTTTTTGTGAATGCAAATTACCATATTAATGTTTGGCACTCATTTACGTAGATCGAAAGGCTTCTAAATGAATGATAAATCTCTTAGGCATTGATGAATGACGGAGATATATAATTCAAATGAAAGGTTTCATGATATGATGATCTGAAAACTTCAACAGTGAAATTCTAGCTCTTTTAAAGGATTATTCCACTAAAAGAAAACAGATTTCATTGTGAAAGCATTTTAGTTGAAAACTTGGTACCATTAAATAGCTCTCTTGTTTTCTTCTGAAACATAATACGGAATCTACGAGATAATATCCATGTTTTGCGGTTAGCTAACTCAGGTTAAATTGGTAATTAACAACTAAAGAGTGGCTTTTCGGATGACGAACCTTAGGTTTTAATGTTAACTGGTTATGACATTCTTTATCAGTAAGAAACATATCGAAAAACTCTTTTTGGGTATTAGCGGTTTGTCATATCGATCCTAGCTTGTAACCAAATCGATCTTTAGAATAGCTTGTCCTTTGAAGATAACAAATGTTATGACATCTGAAAAAGTTTTGGGTGTTCACATTTAATTCACAAACACATTCGTAGTGTCTCTCGTATACACCAGAATCATCAAGTTGGCAACATTGAAAGAAGACTGAATGTATTACGTAAAGATAACATATCACTTCATGACGCAGTGAATCTTCATCGACTAAGTTGTTTGGGACATATTTTATGTATACCTTGATGAATGATATTAGCTTGTGTATGAGTAAATTAGGAGAAAGCCGGAAACAACTAAATTAAAACAAAGCACCATCCCATGCATTCAGTGACCACCTGTCTGTTGCACAATATCTGGTTCAGGTCCACAGTATAACTGTGATCAGAGGTTTGAGACGTAAGGTGACACGACTCTGAATCGTGGAATTCAGACAAAAGCAATCACCATTTGTTTTCTCTTAAATATTGAGTTTCAAAATCATTTTACATTCCTACTACGGTGGTCTATTCTTCTTTCTCTGATCATATTGTTTATGCCTAGCATTTTTTTACTACCACTGACACCGTTACCACTTTTACTGCTCCGGGGTTTCACTTGATAATTCACGTCACTGTCCTGATATGGTGTGACAACTTGAAACAACTTACATACGCTCCGGGTTCCACTGTGCCTGAATAACTCCATAAACTAATAACAAAAATAACAAAACTAATAACAAAATTTTAAATCTCGATTCAATCTTCATGAAAGGAAAAGTCACTGATGGGAAACAAGTGTTTGATACAGAAATTATAATTAAAACCATAACACCTAGCTAGAATAATGTTACCTTTTTAGAGAATGGTCTCTTCTTAACTCCAGGCCCAACAGGTTGGGGTTTCTTGGCAGTTGGTTGTCCTGGTACCTCTACAGTTTGTGTTGTATCACGTAAATCATCTTCATCATATGCATCAGCATCTAAATAACAGTTTTCAGTAAAATGCAAAATAAATTTTACGTAACATATACTACTAATATTAAGTATAAGTAGTGAATGTAGTTTTAATAAACAGCAAAATCAATGGTTAGCTTTACTACAATCTATGGTCTGAATAATTCAATTTTAAAGCCATAAACATAACAGGATTTCGCAAACTAAGATTTTTCTTCACTTATCGCCTTCTTATCACAGATGATGAATTTTCTCAGTTATGGGAACTATTATATGTATCAAATATGTACAATCATCAAAACAATGAAGATTCTACCGACACATCTTAAATAACACTGGATTAATAGGATATTAATAATATCGACTAAAATTGACCATCTTTCTACAAAGTAAGTGACTCCCTTTTATTTTAGTATGTATACAAGAAGAAGCATTATACTGATACATAATCTAGCCTAACCACCTTCTTGAGTGAGAAAACCATGAGTGATATGGAAGTTTTTGTTAGCTAACTAGAATCGAAGTATGTACACAATTCCGTTTCTTGATAAAGATATATGCCCTTAAAAAATTAAGGCAGATTTTCAATCATTAGAGAATATCTGTATCCCTTGAATTGTTAGGCCAAATCTTGACCAACAACATCCGCTCTTTGGCATCTCTCACTTATCTTTTGGCCTTGGAGTAACTGACTGTAATACATAAGAAAAAGTTACAAACCAAGTATCTCCATCTTGAAATTCATATTCAGTATATAGATTTTCGTTCCCATTCAACTATATCACAAACGAACCTTTGGATACTTGAGTTTCTAACGTTGGATATATTAGTGCTTACATATATTACAGTATTTCAAACTCATCATGATTTCTGCTGACACTACTGTATACATGTATCGGATGCAAAATCTAAAAATTAACACTGAAGCAATATGACACCTGCTGTCAGATGTCAGAACTTATTTGAAACAATTCTATTTTTTGTATTTTTAGACTAGATAGTTGGAAGCATATGTTAGTTGGCTTGTTATCGTCTTTTATCATTATATATTACTAATTATAATTGCTAGTAGCAAATATTTTGTCCGTAAAATTATAATGCAGTCAGGTGATCGTCAACTCGATCTTCCAACATCCGTTGTGATGAATAACTGTCTAAAACAAATGATTTTATAAACACGTAACATTGTTACTGACATTGTTAGACATAACGAACACTGCTAGCTGAAGATGCTCAGTCAACCACCGTGGTCATACCCAGGTATATCAGATATGAAATTCTCCGTCTCCTATAAATGACCAGACTGTAGGACTCATATTCCTCTGATTCACTTCACATTCAAATATACTGTTTATCCAAACCATTATTGGTTTCTTCCCTCTTTATTTTCGGGTTATCTTTCATGAGTAAGATATTTGAAAAGAAGCATTATTTAATTCTGTTTTTTTGTAAGTATCGATGAGATTGACATTTAAAGCTAATTTTAATGATTAAAATATGTATTTATTACTCTTTACCTACTATTATTAGTTGTACGGTTTAGTTTGCGTCATTCGTTACTCGTATGTAAGCTTTAACTAATCTAATATTTTTCAGAGATGCACGTTAATACTGGGATATATATATATTAAAATAAAACCTAATAGTAATTTTATTGAAATCATATTACTCACTTATATTTGCTGTTATCAGTTGTTCAAATAATTTACTACTTTTTAAGACAAACATTTCATCTCAATGAGAATTCTATCATGCGTATTTTAAAATTTACCTTTCCAATTTTTATGAACTGGAGGTGATTCCGATTGCCTTTGACGATTAGCAGTTAAAGTTGGTCCACGATGATCTACACTAGTAAATATTGAAAAATAAAATAGCTAACAATCAAAACAACCACATACATTTTGTAATAAATTGAAGTTAAACATTAACACAGTTGCGTGTCAGTATAGTGCTCTAGAGGTTAAGGGTTCGCGCGTAAGACCTAAGGTTCTGGGTTGTATTCCCGATTTCAGGGTCTTGGATGCACAGTACTAAGGATTTCCATACTGGGGTGCAACGGCAGTTCAGTTGTTCCTGGTTTTTAATGTTGATTTAACATTGACTGGTTTATGATTTTATTGAAACGCAACAATCTCCACTGTTCTTTATTAACAATCAATTATAACTGAATTAAAATGACCACTAGTCAACATAACTCATACTGTGTTCAGGCGAATTACTAGTCAAACGATAACTTGACTTAATCAGTTGCCAACCACCAATATAACAAAAAATGAGCTTTCGAAAACAACTTCTATATTAACAGTCGTGTGCACGCTACTGGTTCATTTCAGATGTATCTCCTGGATTCTTATGCGAAGCTGTGACCAATGGAGCTCAGTTATATCAAATGTGAGTCAGTATCTCACTAATGGCTTTGGAATGTTCTGGATTTAGTCTCTGGTTAAGTCTTGGATGTATACTGTTGAGGAACCCCAATCGAAAACAAAAGAGCTGTCTAGTTGTTTCGGGTTTTCACTCATAACTCAACTGATATTAATCTGAAAAAAATACAAACTGCAAATTACCTCAATCTCTACAAAATTCCTTCAACCAAATAAATATATTTTGTTCAATAATTCAAGAAAGTACGAATACAGTTATTGTAATGAAAGTGATCCCAGTCACAATTTGTACTCTATAATTGTAGTATTTGTTCATATGAATTGTAATCCATTCTCTCCGTTGGTAATAATTTCACAAATACAATACCAGGACTTAAAGACTGGTAGTTAAAATAAACAGATAAACTTAAATATTTTACTGACCATTCCATAAGATATTTAGATGATTAGATGTGTTTACGATGATTAATAATGAGACATTTTGTTAAGATGAGATGAATAAATGAGAAACAGTATGTATGAAAGTTAGTTTTGGGGTAAATTAATACTTATGATTTTAATGTTTGGTTAATAAGCACTTAATTTGTACGATTTTCAGATTCCCTTAATTGTAAGTTTTCATTTAGCCTGTTAATTATCATTATATATTTTGTCGTTACCAAACTGTAGTAAGCCTATTGTAAGCCTGTTAATTAAGGTTGCACTTTAATCTTCTTAGTTGTGAATTCTTAGTTAGAATTCGTTGTGAACTAGTAATTCATGTGAATAGAAATATGAGCATTATTAAGTTCGTATAAAGAAGAAAAGGTTACATTTGACTCTTTTGCTCATGTTCTGATTAAAATTTATGAACAGAGTATTTATGTGTGAATCAACAAGAATTGAAGAAGGAACGATTCAAGCCAAGAAATTTCTGATGGAGTTTTGTTCTCTGGGATGGATCGTTTGGTCGTGGGGCTTTCATCGTTCTTCTGAATGACATCATCAGCAAAAACTTCAGGTAGAAGTGAAGCGTTCGAATTTCTCTACATATGGCTCATAACTTGTCCTGTAAACCTCGATGTTGATTGGATCTTGTTGACCTTAAACCTGTCATTGTTTACTTCTTTGTTCGAGTTGTATCTCCACCTGAGCTACAAATCTTTTCCACCATCCCAAGAAATTTCTTTTCAATTAGCTATTCATCATGGCTCTACACTAATATATGTGATTTACAGTAATGAAATAATACTCATCGAGTGGATACGTTACGTAATAATTATATGATGATATTTTGATTATAAATTAACATTGAGTAATCGGAAAAAAGAGGATTAATAATAATCAATGTAATTATTTGATGATCAAGAAGTTGCTACATTGCATAATATATAGAAAGAGAAGGAACAGAATATTTTAATGGATGGTCAATAGAATAGTGATTATATAAGAATCAAGAGATGAATGTTGAGAAAAGAAATACAAAAACAAAAAATTCGAAAAACAAAAACAGAATGGAAGAAGTACGAAAATAGTTCTGCTACAAGAGCCATTATACCGTTGGCCAAGGTAGCGAAAGTGGTTGTACAAATTTCTTTTGGATGCAAAGGTTAGGTTTGTGAACATGAATTGCGATGGCTTCCGCAATGTGCAAAAGACTCACTCGTAAACTATGTGGTAAATTTGATTGAATATGGTAGATAACCTTAAAAGCTTTATTCAATTGAACTTGATCACCTGTGTCAACCAAGTGAGCGAGAATCGAACTTTTAATCACTTTACCTGTCCTTTGCTTAACCACGACGGATGTTGCTCTGTAATACGATAACGAACTTGCCGAAGTGTACGTCCTATATAACTGGCTCCACATGAGCAGTTGAGTCGATAAATACATATGGATTTGGCGAATTAAGGCAATTTGTATTTATTGGCCGTTCTTATTGTGGGGTGGTTGTAGAAGATGGCATTTAGTCTGGCTGCATTAATTGTTTTTTGTACAGCTTTTCTTATTCTCTGAGTCACCATTTCTTCAGTAGTGTCATTTATGAATTGTAACTTTATGAACAGTACTTTCTTAGGGACGGTAGGTATCTCTGTTCTTCTTTTCATCTCCATCATGTGTTTATCGATGAATTTCATAGGGTACCCATTCTTGCTAAGTAAGTTACGAATACTAACCAATTCATCCCCAGTTCTTCGCTCAATTCGTTCCTTCTTCATTTACCAAATGTCAAAATGGTAATTTTCACTATATTCAACAAGAATTACCATGTCAGGTCACTGAGTCAATGTATCAGTGTGGTGTATACTACTTGGGATGACAGATAAGTAGTATGTTTCAGTAATCGGGAGTGGAATGCTTCCGAGAGTAAGACCAAATCGAAGAGAACGAGAAGAGAAACAGAGAGCAATTGTAATAGCAACCGAATTGAAAGGAACAACAATTATCTACATTACAACTGAAGGGAGATGTGCAAACAATGTATTTAAAGTATTAGTTTCATATGTTATGGAAGCACTGTGTAAATTTGAATAAAACAATAAATTGGTTTGTATGTATATATATATATATATATATATATAAAGCTTACTCGCTAGACAACAACAATCCACGATTTCCTCCACGTTCTAACGTTGTGTCGGCAGATCCGAATCCACCAACAGGGGCTAGTTTACGCAAACAAAAATAGAATTATGAAAAATATAAATCACTTATTTCATAAAATAAAATTCTGATGTTCATTATTGTTAAGTCCCGAAAATGTGAGAAGAAACGGTTGTCTAATCATTTACAATTTACATTTCCTCGTGTGACCACATTTCGTGATAAAAAAAGAAACCAAATTTCGAATAAGGTTTTTCCTTTTTAAACAAAGTTGACACAAATAACTGTTAGTATAGGTTTATGAAAATTGTTGAATATTTTTGGTTTACAACTCGTATTGGTTTCGGTTAGATAACCACCGGAAATCAAGAAACACTAGACATCTGTTCCGTCCTGGTATGAATTTCCTTGACTGCACGCATCCACGAGATGACCGCAAGTCAAACCTAGAAACTTCACATTTTGTGAAGAGCGCTTAAACTTTACACCACTGGACTGGCATCTAGTTGTTTTTATTTTAAACAAATTTAAGACAAAATATCAGTCTTTTTTTATAAAAATTTCACTTACATTATTTCTCTTCAACTGACTTGAAAAGCCCTAACACTTTATGTGATCAGTTGTTTTTCTGAGCTTTTTTTATAACAAATCAATCTCCACAAAACTTTATACTGATTGCAATCATTTTCTCACTGGTGACTAGATTCCAGATGCAGTTCCTGAAATTTCAATGAGAAGCCGTGACTCGAGGAATGAAGGTCATAACACTTTGAAATAGAATGATGAAATCATTTTATTCTACAAGCCTTGTTGTTCTTATTTTGCTTAAAAGAAAGAACGATGTGAACAGGATAAAGTGACGATTCCATTCCTTAAGTCCTTATCAGTCGTTGTTTACATCATGTATTAGAATTGCACTGGTAACAAAGGTCATTTGAATACAAATAAAGAACTTACTGTTTTTAATGAAAACATTTTATTTAACGTTTTTCGAAGTCAGTTGAGTTTAAATAATTTTCGCTAAAGTATTCCGATATGGATTAGTGTATTTAAATCTTAGCCAATAGTGGAATCGACATATCTTTTGGCGGTTCGTTCAAATAACATATACATACTCATATGCTGTATAGATTTTTATTCGACCTTTGAAATAAAGCCTTCTAAGGATTCCCAGTCTTTTTATTTGCATAGCTGATTGAAATAAGGGTTTGGAGATCGCGATTTTGGCTGAGTGTGACTAGGAGATTACAACACATGTTTTGAGACTCTCTGACAGTGGTATTCGCTAACGCTTTAGATAACCAACCAAATGTGCCAAGCCCATTAGCTGTAGGTCACTGCGTCAGAACTCAGTAGTTCATATGTCCAACTCCCAATTCAGTAGTCTTAGAGTAATACAACTACCCCAAGGCCTGGTTTAGTTCCTTATTAGAGCCACTCATGTACACAACTAAGAAGCAGTAAACTAAGAGGAATTAAATATTTAATGATTTTAGTTTCCAGTATTCGTCGAACTGTACTCAATTCATGATGTAAAGTGTCTTGGAATTATGTGTATGTGAAAGGAATAACATTTATGAGCAATAAAAATAGTAAACTAACAAAGGCAATAAAGAAAAATAAACTGTTTACCTGGTTTAGTTGTTGGATTTTGAATTTCATTGGCAAAGTGTACCACATTAGTATTAGCAGCAGTGGCAATAGCTGATAAGATAATATTATTGATTACTTCAAGTTTAGATGGACTAGGTATAAAACCAATTGGACTACCTATTCGAACTACACGACCAATCCACCAATCTTGATTGAAACGTTTTTTAATATGTAGAAAATCTTTAATACCAAAACTAACAACTCTACTCGGTGATGGTGCATCCAAACCATATAAGGCTCCATCAAAACTTATATTAGTTCTAACTGAAAAAGCTACAGGTTTAGACTAGATTCGATGAAAAAGAAAAGATAATTTTAAGGAAGAAAAATCTTTAGAGGAATTTACAAAAAGTAAATAAGACTAGTGTTAATGGAAAATAAAGTTATATAATACACGTCAATAATGAATAAATTCTGTCTTTGAAGTGACTTGTACTCTATCTGACTCATGAAAATCAAAACAATATTCCAGATTGTTTTCGACCAATGCACATCATAGAGAAAGTGTCTGAGAATAAAGGCTAATTTATCTTTCTGAAAATATGTTATCTATTAAAATTCATTAATGAGAATGTTGCATTGTCAAAAGCAGAATTACGTTGTTTACTCATTGCGATTTTGTCTAACATTACTTTCGTTATTAGTTTAATATAAGGATTACTGAGTGTAATATTTGCATTACTTTGTGGTGTGATATTATACTTAGTATAACATAGATTTATTTTAGTGTAATGTTTATTCATGATACGATATTCTTTATTAAATTAACGTAAACTATGCTCAACATAACTCCGCCTGGAGTCCCTCCGGGGCTACTGCCGGTCCCAAGCCCTGATAAAGGAGGAGGGTCGGGTATGGGGTTAGCAACCCCATCCCGTAAAAAACCAACTCACTAAAAAAACGCTAACCATGCTCAGTATAACATGGAGTATGTACGTACTTACTTACGCCTGTTACCCCTCATGGAGGAGCAAAGGCCTCTCACCAGCATTCTCCATCCAACTATATCTTGGGCAATCCCTTCCAGTTGTTTCCATTTGCTATACATCCTATTCATATATTATTCCAATTCTCGGCGCAGTACAGCTCTTCTAGGGCTCCTGCCCGGATAAAGAGGAAGGGTTTAGAGTGGGGTTGGCGACCCGGTTCTGTAGAAAACAACCTCGCTAAAAAAAGACGCTAACCAGAATAAACATAGAGCATGAGCTTTGTTATGCTTCTGAGAATTTTTCAAGTGTGCTACGTTTTTCTAATTCATAACCAAAACGGGTGTATAATCAATATATAAATAAGTTTATTTTCAACTAGAGTGGTTGTGTCATTATGTAGTCAATAAAACTTCATTTGTACCAGTCTTCCGCATTCTTACTTTTCATAGTGTGAATTATAGTGATTCTTTATTGTCAAGTATAAATTGAAAGTGAAACGGTTATAACTGGTACACAACTCATTTTATAAAATTAGGGCTTCTTAATGACTAATTCCATATACATAACATTACTATTTGATTTCTCAACTTTGCTTGTAAGACATACAGTAATAACGTTGAATAAGATGAATTTCGTCTAAAGTGTCTACTATAGGTTTACTGAAATCAATCTTTTCAGCTATAGAATAATGAATTTGTATACTATCAACTATGCTATGTAAAATGAGTTGATAATTAATTTTCTATTTAGTGATCAATTATTAATAATAAAGAAATACAATGAATAAGAAAAAGAAGAATTCAGCGAAGAAAATTTTCTTTTCGACGAAATCATTTACTTAAGCTGTACATTTGTATATATAGTTATATGGAAAATGTATGTCTATAGAAGGATAGAAAGGATTGTATCACAAAAAATGGATTCGACAATAAATAACAAATGAGGTTAACGTACTAATCAAGGGGTAAGGAAGAACAAAATTTGAGGGTCAGATAATAGTCCAATTGACAGATATGAAGAAAAACGACAAAACAACAAAGGTCATAATAATAGACTGAATAATAATCAAGAAAACTTGTATAAGGTTTAAAGTGCAAAATAGTAATAATAAAAGTGCATTGAAAAAAAACACACCTAGAAACATACCCATTAAGGGAATTAGGGCCAGGGAAGGATGAGAGGTTGGACAGTAAATGATTTCGTTGAAAAGAAAATTTTCTTCGCTGAATTCTTCTTTTTCTTATTCAATGACACTATGGGTTATTTTAATTAAATACAATGAAGTAGAAAAGAAAAAAATAATGAAAGATAATATAAATTGTTTTAACTTACAACTGCTAATTCAAGTTCTTTTAAAGCTAAACGTTCTAATTCTAAGCGTTCTGCTTCTAAAATTACTTCACTATCAACTGAACTAGTACTTTCACTGGAACGTCTTGAACTCTGGAAAAATATATATATATTCAAGTTAAATTCAATACATTCCACATTTAAATAGTTATTATGTTCATTTAAAAATGAAGTTATATGGTCTTGTTGTCAAGATTTGGAAAACAATTGTAAATTGACAACTTACAATAAAAATTTTCTCACTCATTTCTTTAAATGATCTTGGAAATTTACAAATAATGAGATGAGACTATAATTTATGGATGACCTTTGAGCGACGATAAAGTGACCTTGAGAGTGTTCACCTAATAACCAGGACTAAATGAGGGTTATAAACCAGTGTGAGGAATTAGAATTATGATTTATAGTTGATGGTTCAGGTCAGGAATTAGATTTAGGGTTAACATCATGAACTGACATCAGACATAATGCCAATGCTGTATTTAGCCAAATGGATGGGTGAGTTTCGCGCCAAAATCCGAGTCCTGTTATCTTATACCTGATTGGTTCATCCATAAATTCTAGTCTCGCCAATAATGCATATTGAACATATTTACGCTGTGGCCGATGCGAATGTTTAATATTTTAACGTAAAACATCGTGTTGTTTACTTATTTGTAATAATAAGGAAATAATCGATAAACACGAAGAATTAGTTATTAAGACCAATTATTTCGTAATACTTGCTTGATTGATTACTGGTTTCAGAGATGACTAAATATTATAGTTGAACCGACGGAGAACTGTAAATCTACTGGATAGAGTTCTTTCAGTCGAAAAGAAGTTGTTTTAATATGCAAGACTTTGTGTTATCCAATTGTTGGTAATCAGAACTGAATTTTAACCAGTCATTGTTAGTATTGGGGATTTTGGGTGAATCTCATAAAAGTAACACTTTATAACAAGTTTTGGTATATCTAAATTGTGGTAAGGAGTGAAACCTACGGTGAGTGTTTCGTTCTATTTGGGACTCATCGAATGAGTGTAACTGAATTCCAGTGCTGATTTTTGTACAGATTCGAACACCGAAGCAATATCCGCAAAACTACTGAGTTCCGATAGCCTAAAACTTGTTCAGTGACTGCAATCTTAATAAGTAAGAGTTTGTATTCGCCTGTTTTTTTGAGGTAATAACTACTGTGAGAAGTAAATACTTTTAGCTGAAGAGTCCCAAATAAGAATAAATACACATCTTGGATTCCACTGCTAACCACAAGTTAAATATACTAAAACTTGATTGTCCTAAGTTTATGGTGACATAGCTATACTGAAATATTCATTTATTTTCTCGCAATTTCAAATACCATCATCTCCTATTCCTGTATATGAAACTAAATATTTTTGTTTTCCTGGATTTTGTGAGTTTACACTGTCACCCTATTTCTAAAAACGACATTTTGAATTGCTACAATATTATCCTAAACTCTATGCGAGTTTAGTTAACATAATGATAAGTTAATGAAATCAACAGACGAATTCTATTACTTTTTGCTTCAAAGAAATATATTAATTAATTGCAAGTTTTAACTATCAACATCATTTCATCTTTTTAAAAAAAAAACCGAATCTATCATAAATTCTCAGTTAGTATTTTATAATGATCTATGTGAATATTTACATCATCGTTACAATTTGTATCTGACTAAAAAGCCCAAAATATAGATCCGTAGATTTCTTAAGATTATTTTCGTTTTTCTGACATCGGAAATATTGCTTACGTACACCTGTGACTCCTCGTGGAGAAGCATAGGCCGCCCACCAGCATTTTCCATCCAACCCTATCCAAATCAAGCCTTTCCAGCTCCTTCCAGTTGTTATTCATGCTTTTCATATCTAATTCTACTTCCCGATGTACTGTGTTCTTTAACCTTCCTCTTTTTCGTTTCCCTTTAGGGCTTCAGGTTAGGACTTGCCTCGTGATTCAGTTTGGTGATTTGCGTAATGTATATCCTGTCCATTTCCATCGTCTTTTCCTAATTTTCTCTTCAGCTGGAAGCTGGTTTGTTCTCTCCCACAGAAGGCTGTTGCTGATGGTATCCGGCCAGTGGATAATGAGTATCTTAGGTACACAACTATTAATAAGTACTTGTACCTTCTTGATGATGGTTGTAGTAGTTCTGGAAGTTTCATCTCCGTACAATAAAACTGTCTTGACGTTCTTATTGAAGATTCTCACTTTGATATTGGTTGAAAGTTGTTTCGAGTTCCATATGTTGTTCAATTTTAAGAATGCTGTCCTTGCTTTGTCAATCCTCGCCTTTACATCTGCAGCTGATCCTCCTTGTTCATTGATGATGCTTCTCAGGTATGTGAGGGATTCTACATCCTCCAGAGTTTCTCCATCGAGTGTAATTGGATTGGTGTTCTCCGTGTTGTATTTGAGGACCTTGCTTTCCCCTTGTGTATGTTGAGGCCTACTGATGCAGATACTGCTACTACACTAGTTGCATTCATTTGAATTTGTTCGTGTGTACTGGATAGGAAGGCTAGGTCATCTGCGAAGTCCAAATCGTCTTATTGGATCGAAAATATTACACCACATATATTATTATGGGTGTATATTGTTTATTCACATTCAATTTATTAGAAAACTTTTAGGGATTTTTGCGGAAATCTTTGAATTTTAAGATTACATCACGATTTAATATTAATTAGACAATCACTGAAAACCGTGGAGCGATGAACATCTTTTTTTTCTTAATATGGAACATCTCAGGAGTGTGCATTCACGAAATTACTGAGAATCGAAGCTAATAAGTTTGATCTCATATACGAGCATTTAATCTCTAGATCAATGAATCGAAAGTCATTGATGTATAAGTCGAAATTCATTTATTACGAGGTTTTTCGCAATTATCCATTTATTTGTCATATTAGTGAGGAAAATGTACATTTTAAATATCATTAGATTAGCTACACAATTACTTATGAAGATAAAATTATCATTAGACAACTAAATATTACTCAATTACCCAGTTTAGAGGAAAATCTCCCCCCTCTCTCTCTCTCTCTATTTTTTCTACACTGTTTCTTATTACCAAGTAATATTTTATATCTACTTACCAGTGAATATGTGATACACACATATTAGTAGTTAAACATACAATGCACGTGACCCTCTTTCCGCACACATATATATTTAAAATAGTCAATAAAATTGCTTGAAAATTCTAGTGTTACAGGAATACTTTCATGCAAGCATGCATATACACACAATTGCACTAAATAATCAATGAAGTTTCTTTTACTTGTATAAAGGATAAAGGATAATCTATAGTCTAAATACACATATATTTTTACAAACAAATACGTGCATAAAGAATGTAAATTAATCAATAGGATAGTTGCCCAGATTTTACATAGTACTAATATTGCAAAATAATTAGAAATATACAAGAATTTAACTGTAGGAGAGAATGACTTTGAAGTTAAATCAAGGAATATTATTGATATTGACAAAGATAGATGTAAAGGGTGGACGAACGTACTAGAATGATTTCGTGTTTATTAGGAGTTGTAAAAATAAGTGTCTAATTGACAGGAGTATTTTAGCAACAATGTATTTGACTGTATGAAATGTAAAGCAGGTTCTAAATCGTGAAAACAGAAAGTTTATGCACGGTTACCGATGAGCCTTAATGATTGGTTGTAGCAAATAAGAAACCATGGTATGAGACTTTCATTTGCCAAACGAATCTATTGAATTTCAGTTAAAGTTTATTTATATCTCAAATAAACCAAATCTGTTTTACTACAAGGTTGTCTTTACTTGAATGGGGCAGGTATCATCACTTAATTGCTTACGATGGTCAGTAAAGACTCTAGGACGAAATTTTGAGAAAACGGGGCCTAATTTATAAGTCATAGCGATATAGAAACAGAAAAACTTTCTTTTCTATCAGCCTAAGTCTCCATGATTTGGATCTTTTATAGGTATGTGGTACAATGAACAAACTTTCTACAAAATCATAATTTAAAAATTCATTAATGTGAATATGGATTATCTTTGTGAGAAGTACTGAAGTAGTGAAATGGAATTTCACTTGATAATTTTGCTTTATAGAGTATAACACAAATTTTCAAGGCTTTCACATAAGATCAGCGCTTTTAGTTCCATACTGACAACTGATTTATGTCTGGGGTGTCGAGATAGAGTCCAGCATTAATGTTTTCCGTCACTTTATCTTTATTACCAAAGCGGATCTTCTTAGGCAGTTTAGAACTAATAACTTGTCATTGAAGAATCTTTCATCAACGTATTTCTCCTGAGAACTATATTATGTGATACCATACTACGTAGTGTATTATGTTTTATCAGTAAACTATAAATGGAAACTGAAGGTAACGTGAAATGATTTAATTACTCTATGTAGTACTGTTTTTTTTTCTTTTACAAACAGAAACAACCAATAATAAAACTGAGGATGCGAGGGTTTGTATCTATCCTAGTTACCAGTAAGGCCGATTTCATTATTCGTCCTCAATAAATTCAAATATAAATTCATAAAACCGGTCTGTCGTATCCTAAACATCTCGGCGACAACAGAGCCGATTGCAGCCTTAATATATCAGCCAGGTATATGAAACCGTAGTGCTCCAAGAAGCATGAAACTTAAATTCACCAATTCATCTTCATTTGTAAATTTGATAAAAATAAAAACGGTCAACATCGCTTAACTAAACTCTCGTCAATCGTCTACAGCTTTACATATTTAATCATTACACAATGACAGATACATGACTTGTTGTTAAATATGTATTCAAAGTGGCAGTTGAATGACATAAATTCAAAAAGATGAAACAAATTATTCTCCTATTCTTGAATCATACAAGGGAAGATGTGCGTTGTTTTGCTGGTTAAAGCCAGTTGATAGAAAGTTATGAATGCATTTTTCGGATTTTTTTGTGTGCAGCCATTTACTAAAGTGAGCTTACTGAATTAGACCAATAGAACTGATTTTCAGCAAATATGTGATGCTTATGAGAATATCGATACTGATCAAATGATCTAGTGGATAGACTGAAAAAGAAATAACGTATGAAATGTGAAATTCCAGTGAACTATGTTTAATAGATTCCCCTCAGTCAAAACAAGCACCATGTTAAACGATCATATGGACTTTAGAAAATTACTACTTACTTACTTACTTACTTACGCCTGTTACCCCTCGTGCAGGGGCATAGGCCTCCCACCAGCAAGAAATTTACTAACTTTGAGTTTAATGATGGATTGAATTTTATGGATAATAGACCTAAAATATAACCATAGAATGCATTCGCGATATTCTTGAAATACCAATACAACTCAGTCTTACACATTAGTTACTCACAATCAGTATCGGGGCAAAGTTACTATACTACATCAGACCAACGAGATTAAATTCACAAATTGGAATACTGAGTAAATAGGATCAGTGGTATGTTAGTAATAATGAGTAAGACCGAGCATTAAGAATATGTTTTTAAAAGTCATAAGAAAAGGTATATATGAAAGAAAATCAGAGCTCAAGATCTAGGGTGGGATAAAGAGTGAATGCACCTATCTTTTACTCAGCATCTTGAACCACTATTTGCACAGATACAATCTCCATTTACCTGACGGCCTCAGACCAGTAGTCAATGACTTCATGGATCGATACCGAGTCTTGGTTTGGCCGCCCCCTCCCCGACTCTTTCCCAACTTACTCCTATACAAGCTTACATAGCTCTTCGAGGTGAATTATGGTTAGTCATACGTAACACATATGGCAACCAGCTCAGTTTATAAAGACACGACTGGACACAATTATATTTGTTAAAATAGACTAATTGCTAAGACAGATTGGAAATAAAATAAATTACCAGATTACCATGCTACATGCGACAAACAAATGAGAACAACTTTTTTCTTTTCCTTTTTTCCGCTTTATTTTACATATTATTTTCTAATACAATAAATGGAAAAATACATGTAGTAAATGAAGAACGTTTGAGAAATTGTAAAAGCAACTACAACGCTGTATATTCCATCGTTATCAATTAATCACAGTTATCAGAAAGTTCTTTAATTAAATTATTTAAAATGATTTAATTCATGATTCCATAAATTAGCAAACATTCAAATCATTATCACTGAACAAGTTAGTGTCTATCTGAACTCAGCAGCCTAGTAAATATTTCGTTCAAGTTGGAATAAAATAGTAGTTGATCAAAATCTAAACATAAACACGTTGATCAAAGTACATTCAGTTGACAAGTTCCAAATAGGAATAATTCCGCATCCTGGATTCCGCTGCTAGCCACAAAACATTTGTTCTAAAAGAGCTACCAGAAATTAGTTTTCAGGTCAGTTCAAGAAATGATAAATTTCTAGTATAAATTTAAAATTATAATACATTAGTTTCTTATTGTGAGCAGAAATTTAATCCATAGATGGGTCTTATGAAAACCGATAGTACATACAAGTCGAGAAAAAAAAAGAACTAATTAATATTTAACATTCACCAAAGAAAGAACTGCACAAGCTTGTAGAAACAAGACAAAAAGAGCAATTCAACAATCAACCAACGCCTTGAGGTAACAATCGGTAATACATAAGTTCACTTTTTTATGTTTTTATATCTAACTAAGTGTTGGGTATTATGATATACAATAAATCACTTAATATTGGAGACAAATCAAGTCTCAATGGTTCTATTCTGCACTTCGATCAGATTAATAGTGTGCAAATTATATGAGATCCTCGAATACATATTTGATCTTATTAAAAAGTGGTAAGTGGTTTTTGATTGCCATGACTTATTCATCTAAAGATAGGAAAGTAGACGACTAATCGTCAGGATGATATTTTTCACTTCGTATTGTTTATATTTAAGAGTTAACCAGAGTGAATTATAAACGGTTCGTCATTTCAGTGCTGTTCGGAACATTTATGATTTGAGTTCACAATTTTTTTGTAAAGCATACAAGCCAATAAAAATTATAATGGAAATAATAACCTAAACTTTTCTGCCTTAAATTGCATGCACATGAACTCCGATCTTGAGTTTAAGTGCGTTCAATCTTAAATGTCCATATATTATGTTAAAGGATTCGGTCTTTCGCTTCATTATGGTAGTATGTTCTTGTGGTTTTATTGCTTGTTCTCCAAGTTCGATACCTATCTACGCATCATTTTTAGAGAGTTCTGGTAAGAAACCATTTTGTACAAACTAAAATAAGAGAATATTAACTTCAAACTGTTGAATCTAAAGCACTTGATCACGATGAATGTTCAAAGAAACGTGTCCGTGGAAAGCTAACAAAAGTACTAAATGGCAACAGAAATGTGTCAGCGGAGCACTTTACACGAAAAGTTGATGAAAATGTAAAATTAGAACAATTTAATACAGAGTTTGGAAGGATAATTTTTAGTAATGCAGTCCAAAACTCAGTATAAAAAAGTCTCATTATTCATAGACCAAACTGAAATTCAGTTTGTTTTATCGAAGGAACTATGAACATTACAACAATCAATATGTGATTCTTATGTTAAACCTAGTCTCACCTCTTATCCTGCAGTTGTTGACATTACCTGACAACACAAAGTTGCCAACGTCCGGGTTGTCGTTATCTCGTTATAAGCGGCATGCAGTGCGACGAGTGCAAAAGCTGGTATCACGAAGTTTGCACGAACTTAACGCCTGCGGCTTTCAAACGGTTCAGTAAGAAGGGTTGCGTATGGCTTAGTCAACAGTGCTGTTCGGATGCAAACAGCCTGTTAACCGAGGCCATCTCACTGGTTGATGCTACAAAGAAGTGTTTTAGCAAGCGTAGTCGGAACACGTCAAACAGCACTCGATCTGTCGACACACAAATTGACATGAAGCAAACTAAGGTTAGTTCGATAGTAGATGACTCACACCGGTCAAAGAAGGAAAAGCTATCTCCAAAGGGGCCTGCCTTAAACAAAAGCTCGAGGAAAGTAGGTTCTTCTGTTCATCGTCTCCCAGATGGGATCCCACAGGAAACTCCTAGAAGCCGCAATCGCAAGGCTCAATCGGTTTCAAGCAGTAAACATAACCTAACCTCTCAGGTCGTCGACAACCCCCCAAAAATCCAACACTAGGTTTGACGCAACTGTTATTGCTTCTACCAGCACCGTTGACGAGTGGGTACAGGTTGTAAGGAAGAAAAAAAGTAACCATATAAAAGGTAATCCTACGCCCGCGAAAGTAGTCGTAAAACCGAAAGCTGATCATAGCGACAGACCAGCTATTTTTCATAGAATCAAGGAGAGCGAGAGCTATGAACCTATAGCTCGTTTTGAGCATGATATTGTACTGATTAGGCAGCTGCTTAATCAACTCATGCCTCAAAATATTACCGGGGTCACCTTGCTAAAGGTGTACAGACTAGGGAGTCTAGCGGACTTGAAACCAAATCATTCCAGACTGCTTAAAGTAGTATTCAACTCTTCGAACGAACGTGACCTAATTTTACAGAATAGACACAAATTAAAGGGTTCAGGAGTCTTTATCCGAAAGGACCTACCGTTGGCAGACCGTGTTAAAAGACGGGAAGCCGAGAAAGAACTACAACTTAGGTTAGACGCTGGCGAAAAGGACCTGAGAATTGTAAAGTTTCGGGTTGTAAGACTTCGACAGAGAATGATGCCGAAGCCACTCTGGGTGAAGCACGAAGGCACTTAAACAGGCTTCGGATCTGTTACACCAATGCACGAAGCTTTCTTAATAAGCGATCGGAACTAGGTGTACAGATTGACTCTACAAAGCCAGACATAATTGCGGTTACAGAAACCTGGCTGACACAGGCTATAGATAGTACGGAACTTGATTTCGAGGGTTTTACGTTAGTAAGGGCCGACAGAATACAAAAGCGTAAAGGAGGGGGAGTAGCTCTATTCATTAGGAATGCTATCCCATTTGCCATTATCGACAGTGTATCCCATGAGAGTGGGACATGTGAACTAGTTAGTCTCCGCTTGAAATGCAAGGGACAAGAGCTGCTGATTGGTTTGGTCTATCGCAGTCCAAGCTGTGAGGTAGATGAAGTCCTGCTGAGCAGTCTCAATACTTGGTCACAAAGTGGTCGATGTTTAATCCGAGGGGACTTTAATGCACCTATGGTAGACTGGGAAAATCTACGAACTGAATCGTCAGAAAATTCTTTCGAGCAGGAACTAGTTGATGCGGTTATCACATGTGCTCTAGTACAACATGTGAAAGAAGCGACTAGGTACGACCTGGACACTGAATCATCCTTACTAGATCTGATACTCACTCACTATGTGGATGACGTTGCGAACATTCATTATATGCCACCCCTAGGTAAAAGTAATCACGCGGTTTTAATTTTCGACTTCCATATAACTGTCAGTCACGAGCACGCGTCAGCCCAATCCAGACCTAACGTGTGGAAAGCAAATATACCAGATATCATGCACTCAGCATCATTAGTAGATTGAACAATAGACCAAGTCCTCAGTTGAAACGGCCTGGGACGCATTTCGAAATTCATACTTAAAAGTTACCACACCTCACATCCCTTGGACTATACCAAAGGGGCCGTAAAACTCACCACCATGGCTCAGTAGGGAGGTCCGTATCCTTCTCCATAAGAAAAGGAAAATGTGGGATAGATTTAGATTACTGGGGACTGATGAAACTAAATCCCATTATAGAAAAGTCCGGAATACCTGTGCCTCGACCCTCCGTGAGTCTAGAAAGTTGTACGAAGAAAAGATTGTTAAGGGATCCATAGAATGTCCTAAATGCTTTTATTTTTACATAAACCAAAGGACAAAGAGAAGAGGAAATATTCCTGCTCTATGGGGAGACAGTACTGCCGCGTCACTAGTGGAGGACGACTTTGGTAAGGCTCAAGTGTTCTCGAACTACTTTAGCAACGTATATACCATAGAAGCGCCCTTCCCGTCAGCGTATACAGATCCCCCCATACATACACTGGATAGTGTGACCATTAAAGAACTCGATGTCTTTGGTCTGCAAAATAAGCTTGACATAGGTAAATCCACGGGGCCCGATGAATTACATCCTAGGCTACTGAAGGAATTATCTAACTTCGTTGCGAACCCTTTAAGTACATGCTTTAACCTATCCGTAACGCAGGGCCGTTTACCCAAAGACTGGAAAAACGCCATAGTAAGTCCTGTCTTCAAAACAGGTACGAAACACAAACCTGAGAATTACCGCCCCGTTAGCCTAACTAGTGTATCTCGATAAAAACCGGATCCTCTCGGAGAAGCAGCACGGCTTCAGAATAGGTTACTCTTGTCTCACTAACTTATTAGTGGCTCGTGAAAGCTGATGCGCTCTTAAGGACGAGAAGCTACCTGTAGACGTAGCCTTCATTGATTTCAGTAAAGCTTTTGACAAGGTTCCGCACAACCGGCTGTTATATGAGGTAAGAAATGTAGGGATAGGAGGCAATCTATTTATGTGGATAAAAGACTTCTTAGTTGGGCGTCAACAATGAGTACGGGTGAACTCAAAGTTATCTTGCTGGGAAACTGTGCTTGGTGGAGCGCCTCAGGGTACAGTTTTGGGGCCAGTGCTATTCCTCTTGTATGTGAATGACCTTCCTCGTCTCCTATCATCATCGGTCTTGCTATATGCTGATGATGTCAAGATATGGAGAACAATACGATGTAAGGATGATAGCTTAGGACTCCAAAATGACCTGAAGAAATTATCTGAATGATCTCAAACCTGGTAGTTGCCGATAAATACTTCCAAGTGTGTTGTGATGCATATCGGTCATCAAGGTACAGATACATACACGATGAATAACATTGAGCTACCTGTCGTCCAGACATATAATGACTTAGGAATCACCGTTAGCCAAGACCTAAAGACTACTGCACACTGCCGTGCAATAGCCGCCAAAGGTTTTAGAACCTTATGGTCAATACGTAGGGCTTTTAGTCATGTCGACGCTAAAACGTTTTTGACTTTGTATACAGTGTTCGTTCGTCCTAAACTTGAGTACTACATACAAGCGGCCAGCCCCTGCTTAAAAAAAGACAGTGAGCTTCTGGAAAAGGTTCAGAGAACGGCAACTAAGCTGATTCCCGAAATAGCGAAGCTTACGTATGAAGCTCGACTGGCCAAGCTGAACCTTTTCCCGTTGTCATATTGCAGAACTAGAGGCGACTTGATTACAGTCTTCAAATTGCTTAGTGATAAATTTGCACATAATATGCCCTGATTTTTCTTGCCTTCCAAAACAGAGAATTTAGGAGGACACTCTAAAAAAGTTCACAAGCCGAGAACAAATTACTTGTCAGCTGACCATCGACTTTCCCATCGAATCGTCAACGAGTGGAGTTCACCACCTCAGCACGTGGTTGAGGCTCGATCCATCGATTCTTTCAAAAGAAAGTTGGATCAACTGAGGGACCACCATTGCCAGGACTAACACAGACCATCAAGCCTCCTGTCCTTCCCAAACTGAAACTGAAACCTCCAGGGTGCTCCTTCAAATCCCAATTGGAGTGACCTAGGAATGTTAGGTGATGAATCAGTGATTAAGGCTTTCGACACTCAGCCACTAAATATCTTACTCAAGCCTCGCTCTATCTAATTTGACTTGGGCAACCAGAAAGTGTCATTAGCTCTTACATCTAGAGTGCGGATTGAAATAAGTTAGACGAATCTGCAACTGACTGGTTATTTAAATCTCAGAATTTTAGAGACAGATATTATCAATAAGGAAGCCTTGTATAGATATGTGTTAGCTCAAGTTTCGATTATAACAAAACAAATAATTTGGCAAAAATGATAACCATCCCCACTTCTCAATCAACACCCGAGTAGCAATAATGAAAAAGAACAAACACTGAGAATGTAGTTTTAAAAGATAGAGTGGGAAGTCTCTAACAACTGATTTCGGTTATCACGCTAACTCTAACCGAATAGTTTACATCTGTCAACATGGCTCATACCAGTAGTTAGTGACTTCGTAGATTGATGTCACATTTTGGTCTGGTTGTCCCTAGCTATCTTCCAACCTACTTCTATACTGTCAGTCATTGCTCATTAGTGTATAAAACAAATTTTATACCTCTACAATACACAGTGTTACCATTTATGGAGAACATTCTCAAGCATAAGATGCTACATGCCAAGCCTGAAGTTGTTTTATTATTTTACTAGAAATAACTTGACTTTGAACTTCTTCAGAGAGCTTGTAAACCCAGAGCACATTCATTACACGACGGGAATAAAGTTTTGCGATATAGTTATTCGATTATTTCAAGATACAAGATAACCTCTTTTTACGACAATTTAAAGAAATAATAAGCAAGCGAATAATTTGGTCTTCAAAAGATTACTGTGGTCATATAGTTGCACCAATATTTATTTATTCAATTCTCATGAAATCTAGTAAAACTATGCACCATCTATAGTGAATTGAAAGCTGGCAGGAGTGGATGGATATTCACTGTGGCTATTTTTTATGTGTCTGAGCATGAAGCAATGTATTTCAAAAGTCCGACAAATCTTGTTTATATAAACCATACTGTAGATTATGGAACCACAGATAAATGATGGTATTGCAGGTTTAATATTAATAAATTCTTCTATAAAGCGTTTTTAGAAGATAACTCATTCCGGTTATGTATTGAAGAGTAAATTTTTATGCATAACATTGTTAGGACTAAGTACTTCACTAACAGTCGTTAATTTTAGTGAACTGCATTGTACCGAGGTATGCCAACAGGTATTGGCGTTGTTCTGAATTTTATCGTACAGGTTGAGTGCGCTAAGCTAATTTAATAGCATTGTCAACAAATTCTATTCCGGATCGAATATATTGTTTAACCAAAGACCACATTACATTTTTCTTCAGCTAAGGTTGATCACGAATTTTTAAATGTGATGTACTTGTAGAATAATATAATTATACTCAACATATCATTACAAAACTTCCAGATATGAACCACATTTTTATTCTAACTTAGGTGTGTAGTAACCGTTGAATAAGACTAATCAGGTAATTCTTGCCTGTTTTTTCACCCAAGACTGGTCTTAGAAGGCATTTTCAGGAAACTTCCAAACCAAGATCAGAACTATTTAACATTAAATATTTGTTTTCCGTATCCAAACGTAAATCCCAGGAATCGTGCACCTGAGTACGTATTTTCAGCACTTTCTGCTAAGACATTTAAATTAGGATCTGCTATCGCGTGCCATGAACACATTATATAACTTCCAAAAGAATAGTTTAGAATATTGTGTCCAACCTATGTACTTTCTAACCTTGAATATTACATTTAGGCTACTAGTCCAATTCTGGTCCAAAATTTAGATGCTTGTCAATACGCCCAAATACTAGGTACTAATTTTGCAAAAGGATTTTCTAACCTCTCATATGAGGAGCGACAAGAGACGGATGAGCAAACAAATAGTACTGCTAGATATTTTCAACATACATAGTCTTATATTCTTACTATTGAAGAATGAGAAATTGGCATATATAAGCAGTAAAACACGTTCATTGAACGCAAAAGTCTCCTTAAGTAAACATAAAGGCTTGAGAGGGTAGGATATTTATTTAGAAATTCAACTGAAAAGAAATTTCATCCCACAAAATTCACCAGAAATTAGAGAATAGAAATATATGATGTCCTCTCTCTACCATATTTTATTATAACATTTTAACCTTTATTCTAACTAAAAACATAGTTACATGATAAAATTACATCTGTTTGAACTGGTAAAAAGTGCACTTATTTATACTAAACATATCTCGATCACCGAATAACTGTCTACTTCACTAGTACTAGGAGATTTGATTGCTTTCACTACCCTCACTGAACACCACTGAGACGTTTGAACTATTTTTTAGTTCCAACTGGCGAGTCAAGAATGATTAATACTATCTAACCACGAAAATATTAAATATATTAGGTGTCAAACAGTCAGACAAATTTCAAAGATCTTAAACCTGAAAAGTAAAGTAGTTAATTCGGTTGAACGTACTTTGTTGGCTGTCCTAAGTAACACATTGTGAAAATGAACAAGTATTCAAAGTATTTTCACATAGCTACGAAAACAGAATACATGTTTGAATTTGACACATCGTTGAATCTTCAATTCCAATATCCAATACCATATACACAAGCGAGTGGAAATCTGTTGTTCTCCTCAAGTTCACTTCTTGGCATAGTGTTGGCGTTCAAAACACAAGTCCATCTGCTGTATTTTCCTCGTCGCAGATGCTTCTATGCCGACTATTAGTATGAACCTGCTACAACACCATAATCTACTAATCGACTGGAGTAAAGGGAGGTCGGCAGATGGAAATATCAAATTATCTGTTTATGGAACTTCAGTTTCTGATTAAAGGTTACGCCCAGTCACGGGTAAGCCTATGGTCGACCCGAACTTCCAACGGCTACTCGAAGAGTGTTTCAGCCTGTGTCAAAATTACACTGTGCAACCAATAATGTTATACACCACATCGAGACAACAGGACCACCAGCCAAGATCATCCAAAAACGAATCCAAGCAAATATTCCGTGATTGAGCAAAGCAGGTTCATGCTCGTAGATGTACCATGAAAGAGTTCTGTGTTGTGCGGCTGGTATAATCCGATCCACATGAGCAAAAACTGAGGGAGAAACATTGATTTGCTTCAAAGCTAGAGCCGTTCCTCCCCACAACTACGAATCAACTGCCTACTAGAGAAGATTATACGAAGTTGAAACAAGGGAAGTGTTCTCGGTCATCTCGAAAGTCCATCTTTCAGACTTTCTGACACAGTATCTCCTTTCAAGTGAATATTTATAATGAGGGTCTTTTTTAGTAATATAGACACGCTTTCAGCGTCGTTGTTTTGTCTTCAGAATTTCGTTCATGGATCTAGGTAGATACTCGCTGTTGATCTGTATCCGTCATAGTTAATCAAGTTTAGTGTAAATCGCAACAGCAGTGCAGACTCATCTAGCTTTTCTACGTAGACAATGAATCGGGTTTCTCTTTAGGTTTAGTGAGACCGAAGTTTTGGAGTTCGTGCACTGACCATTCCAGGTTGGCTTTATAAATATCAATCTTTGTGAAGCACCAGGTCTTTTTTTTATTAACGCTCGAGAAGTGAAATTTTGAATCTGTCTCTAATTTCATCGTGAACTTAATTAAGTGACGACAAATACTGAACGTTTTTTGGTGGAGTCTTGTTCTTTGAGTTGGATGGTTTTATCGTGGATTTTCCTACGTTATTGTGGACGACATCATCAGAACAAACTTCCACCACAACCAAACCATCTAGCTCAAAGAACAAAATTCTACCAAGATCACCCATTCGAGGTGCGAATCTTCTCCACCAACTCATATACAGGACGTGTCCAACGTGTGTTTAAAATTGATATCTTTGTCACGAGTAATGAAAGCACCATTTAAACACCCCTTGTGTAGACGAAAACTACGTATTGTTGATCCTTTTTACATGGGCTACGAATCAGACAGCACGAGTGAACCGAGAGGTAAACCCATCACTACATCATCAGTTTGTTTGTAAAAGCAATCGTTAAATTTAAATCTGAGATTGAAAATACATTTAAGAAGTCATTCCTTCGGATATTGCATCGGAACGTCAATGTTAAGTTCTTTGTTCTCAGTCTTATATTTTCCAAATTGTTTCAGGGATAGGTATGTTTTTAGAGACGGCAGAATATCACTGAATATTAAACGATGGATAAAATATTAAGAGAGCCAAATTTGGTCAGTTCTAGAACACTAAGAACTCCATGGCTCGATCATTTAGGTGTGTCCATTGTAGACCCCTCTTCTTTGTATTAAACTTACTGTCATATTAAAACTGTGAATGTGTACTTTAAATATTTCTACACCCAGCACGCCTGACAACACATAAAGCGAGGCATCATGGACAGCGACGGACTATGACGTAAGATGTCATGGGATAGGTGGTTACATCATGGTGCCAGCTACATTATATTACGATTATTCGTCTAGTGTTACTGATAAATACAGTAATACCAATCTTAGACATAGTCTCTGCATGTTTGGTTCATTCCCCTTCCCATGGATATTTTGATAATCAAGTGAATTTGTAAATACCCTAATTTTAATCTATGATGTAAATGGGCTGCAGACTGATAAGCGAAAAATAAGATTCGAACCTATTTGGCTAAAAACTACCATATGCTCGCTTCTCTTGACACTAACCAATAATTTTCTTTTGAAGGTTTGACGAACAGTGTTGTCATAAGACCGAAACCGAAATTTCTAACACTGGTATTTGTTATCTCTATAATAAGAATTAATGTGTTCCCATCTGTGAAATTCAAAGAAATGCTCAACTAGTACCTATAAATGTGAATTTTTGCATGATTTTGAGAACAGTTCACTTAATTTCAAAGGGCATATGCACTTGTTGAAAAATATCAGTCATATGTAAGCAGGTAATCTAAAAAATGTAGGCTGAGAAGATAGTGAGCATAGACTTATTTCATAATCAGTTTTTGTTATTCTTTGCATTTCTTTCATTCGTTGCAATAATCTGTACAATTACTGTTACTGACCGTAAGATTGTTGTTTAAAAAGCATGACCTTTGATTTTTCGCTCCGTTTTCGAACAAGCCATAGCATGGCACATTGATTATCACCCACAAATACAGTGCTGCACACGTATGTTTCTTGTTATTAAATACCTACTGTTATGATAACAGAACTGTAATATATTTTCTATGTGTTTGCAGGTCTCAGTGATATACTTATTACATGCTCGATCTGGATGCACATCTCGGATTATAGTAACTACAGTTGAAGATACTAACTACTTGTGACCGCGGATTACAAGACCAACCGAAACCAAAGTACATATCTTCTTGTGTGTAAAATTTATATTTAGTATATTAACACATTAGTTCTCTTTCATAATGACTTTTTCATTATTTTTGGAATTGATATGCTTTTGGTCCACCACAAAGCTTAAAGACAGGCAAACAGTTTTCAAATGAAAATGATAACTGATAGTTTAGTAACTTGAACTCATTTTATAATCACAAGTGAATTCATGTAGATAGATGCTAAACCATAGAACAAAACATTAGTTGTGTGTACTGTAAATAAGCTGTTTCGTTTTTATTGATGGTTAGTAATAATAGGGCCTTAAGTGGTCTTTCCGTTAACAAACATAGTTTCAGTTTCAGTTTCAGTTTGGGAAGAACAGGAGGCTCGATGGCCTATGTTAGTCCTGGCAATGGTGGTCCCTCAGTTGATCCAACTTTCTTTTGAAAGAATCGATGGATCGAGCCTCAACCACGTGCTGAGATGGTGAATTCCACTCGTTGACGATTCGATGGGAAAGTCGATGGTCAGCTGACAAGTAATTTGTTCTCGGCTTGTGAACTTTTTTGGAGTGTCCTCGTAAATTCCCTGTTAACAAACATAGGATTGTGCAATTATACACATGTACATTTGTGTTAATGAATGTATATAAGCTGGATTGTAATCAAGTGATATAGAGATAGGAAGCATTTTCCATGCCAGTGTCTCATCCGTTCAATTTATACTTCGAAAATGAACATAAATTTGATTATGAAATCAACTAATAACACTAATTTGGTGAAATACGCCAACACTGGTACCCATCATCTATATATACTTAAAATGCTTGCGACCTACTGACAATTTCGAGTCAATTCGCACAGTATGCACTTATGCCAAAAGACTTATCAGTCATAGTCCGAAACATCAATGGTGAGATTCAAATAACCAATATATGCGAATCAAAATATGTTTTATCATAAAAACTAAAGGCATCTGTCTTACTCAACTTCTGTTTATATCTCTGACCTCGGTCATTTTGGTTTCTCTTTGTTTTTGGTTTGGTATTTGGGGGTTTCTGCTCCGGGAACCTAAAAAAATGAAGGCTAGTTTTGTAATTGTTATGGTTATTATCAAAACGATGTTTGGGTCGATTATTTGTAAATTGAGAGTAAACTTTGATTCCTGAATTGGGGTTTGGTTCAATTGCTATACTAATCGGAATGTCAGTACAAGAGAAAGGGTACAGTTAGCAGCACCATGATAACTGTTGATCGACATACAAATACAAAAACCTTCAAGTTCAACCTACATATTAAAAAAAGTTTGATCCGAAAGGGTCTTTAACTGTTCACAGATCTTAAAGTAGTGATTAATTAGTGACGTTAAAGATATCACAGATATTCAGGGTTTGACAATGCCTTTACACTTAACACCTTTATAATGGAAAAATACCAACCCAGTCAAATCAGAAGTGAGAGTGAGTTAGTGTGAGGATATATTTTGAGGGTTGTCGATGTATTTAGAGAAGTTTGATCTAAACAGGCTAATAGTTGCGAGGGGTAAATAGCATAACGTAACCACTCATGATTTGGTGCAGATGAGTGACCGAGAGCCTTCAGCTATGATGTGCTCAGTAAAACTAATTAGGTGAGCATGAATATTGAAAACTTACAGAACTATTTATCTTGATGATTTATTTAGCGCTATAAATGCTTTGATAAGTATCTGTATGACCGGATTATTCTAACTGTTCGAATTCTTCCTTCTCATTGTCCTTAAAATAAGCACTGAATACGTGAAAGCAAAGGACAACGGTTTTAAAAAACAGTAAGAAATAGTTATTTAGTGCTTCCATGTTTTCAGTGGTTATTTAACTCACATCAGTTAGTGATCTTAACAAAATTTAGAAAACCACGCAACCTCTTCATGGAAGTAAATATATGCATCAGGAACTCATACTCATATATTCTTGATGTTAAATTCGAAGGAATCATGCTCTTTAAAACAGTTGACTAACTGAATAGTCATACAACATAGTTTTCTTCTGATGTTGGTAGTTTTCTAAACTGTACAAGAGGCATGGACTCTATTCAGGCAGTTATACAATCGGGTAACTCAACCATGCATACCCTGGACTGTCCCAAAGAAAAAGAAGCACGGACATCCCTGGATAGGGCGGGATATTCGACGCTTACTAAGACAAAAGAAGAAATGCTGGGATGTTGCCATCCGCCTTGGCACAGCGGGTACGATAGAACGCTACAGATCGATAAGAAACGAGTGTATAACTAAAATTCGGGAAGCGCAAAGAAAATATGAAAGGCAGCTGGCACAATCTGCATTCAAGCAGCCCAAGAGAATATTCTCGTACATAAACTTCAGAACAAGGATGCATCATTGGATTCCCAGCCTAATTAAAGAAGGAAGTGAATCTGAAATGATAGAGGAAGATCAGGAAAAAGCAGAGGCTATGGCTGACTACTTTGGGGCAGTTTTCACTCAGGAACCTCCTCTAGAGAAAGAACCAGACCCAATTACAGAGTCAACAAACCAGCTGCTCACCGTGGACTTCGACCAAAACGATGTGCTTAAGGCTCTTAGCACCCTAAGCATGGAGAGGTCAACAGGACCAGATGAACTACACCCTAAAATCTTGAGACATATTGCCCAATATATCGCAGCCCCACTGACTGTGACATTCAAAATGTCACTTGACCAAGGTGTGTTACCTATGGACTGGAACGACGCAATCGTCACTCCCATACATAAAACAGGTCCACGACAAGTTCCATCGAATTACAGACCCGTAAGCCTCACCAGTGTTGTTATTAAAATACTGGAAAGAATAATCAAACGGACCATAACGGCATTTATGGAAACCAATAACTTATTGAACATGGCACAACATGGTTTTAGAAAGGGTCTATCCTGTACAACGAAACTCCTTATAGCTAGGGAGCTCTGGATTAATGCGCTAGACAACGGAAACTCAGTGGATGTTGTCTACATAGACTTCAGTAAGGCTTTTGACAAGGTGCCAACTAATAGGCTGCTATTGAAGTTGGAAGACCTTGGTATTGCCGGACCTCTTTTAAAATGGATTAAGGATTTCCTAGTAGGTCGTAGGCAAAAAGTAAGAATAAATTCCAAGTGCTCCATCTGGAGACCAGTACTTAGTGGAGTACCCCAAGGTTCCGACTTAGGTCCTTTACTTTTTATAATGTACGTTAATGATCTTACAAGTATAGCACAGTCTCCAATGTTATTATACGCTGGCTATGTAAAAATTTGGCGAGTAATAACTGGAGACAGAGACGCACTTACTCTTCAGGCGGACTTAAATAATATGATAAATTGGTCTAAAGAGTGGCTGATGCCTGTCAACTCAGAAAAGTGTGACTACATGTTTCGTGCCTCAAAGTAACCCTCGTGCTATTGACAGAAGAAACCAGACAAGTAGTGAATAGGTCTTTATTTCGATCTTTGCGCAGTCACAGTGGAGCGTGGGATTATCTGTTCAGACAAACAAAGGCTCTCAACATTCAATATAAGATAATAGGGAATATAACGCTTATAAAAAATAAGGAAGTGAATGAATACTTGAACAATAGTGTTTTGGCATATGCTTGGTTGTTTGGGGTCGACTCTTAACCAACCAACCTAAGCTGTTACATTAGCTTCCCCCTAGAATCGACTTCCATAGGAACGTCGGTTCGATTAACCTATCTATCGAAAACACCTTAGTTCTATTTCTCATCCCAAGGGAAAATTGTCAACTCGCTCACTATTTGACTTACAATCAGTGACGAGTAACGCTGTCAGCTGTCAACGATAGTGCATGGATGTCTCTTCACTTACTAGCTTGTCATCTTATTTTTAGCATGCGATCTCTTCTGCAACTATCGCTGACGGTTTGCTGCGTGCTTTCAAGAGAAAGAGTGTGAGAATATGGAATAAGAATATCTGAGGAAGTGCCGCGAGCGGGCTACCCAACACCATGTTGGTGAGGTACGATTTTTCCATGCTCAGACCGGCTATCAGGTGTTTATTCACCTGCCTCTTGAGTCGCCCTCAAGTAAAAAGTAAAGAAGAATCTACTTCAAAGGTAATGGTGAAAACCAATCAAACCTGAAGAACTGCTCCACCGCCTGCATAAAAATAATAAGATACAAAATGGAAATACATAAATATAATTGATAATTGTTCGGTTCCACGTAAGTGATTGGCCTCCAGAAAGGATTGGTATTCTGGAAGGAAATAGACATAGTGTAGCCATCTTGTGTACGAAAAGGCATGAAAACAAAAAAGCTTTTTTATAATGCATATATGTAAAAGTGTAAACTTGCTAGAAGTTGGACTCATTGTCAAACCCGATTAAATGTATGACCTTGGGCCTATGACGACCGCCTTTTATAACCAGGTACGTAACCCAGGGTGCATAATTGTACCCCACAAAACGGAAAAGAATATTCGGTTAAGGAGGAAAAAAATTGTGTAGATTATGAGGATCAAGTACAGTTGTGTCAAATACTCTTTTCTGGTTTGATCTAAGTATGTATGATATATTGAAGCAATATTTCGTCTTACGAAGAACGCCTCCGTTCACTAGACCTTTACCCACTAGAATATAGGCGTCTTAGAGGTGATTTATTAATGGCTTATAGTATTCTTAACACTTCTGGACATCCTCTTAAACACCTACTTAAGCTTAGTTCGAACAATAACCTAAGGGGTAACACCCAGAAACTGGAAACACAACATAGCAAGACGGAATGTAGACACAACTTCTACTCCTTAAGAGTTGTCAAAAGCTGGAATTCGCTGCCGGCCGAGCTAGTCCAAGCGACTTCTCAGGAGTCCTTCAAGAGGCAACTTGACCTATTCTTAAGGACCAAGGACAGCATCGCACTATGATTTACCAATTTCTTTTCCTCTTTTATTGTTAACATACCTAGGTTCCTGCCTGGAGGATTTGGTGATCCCCTGCTACTAGACACGGAAGCCTGTTAAGCGAAAGCTTCTTCTATTCCGTCCACAACCATTTGAACCATTTGAATTCATCCAAGTAACGAATTTGTCTGCACCTTAGAAGTGTGTAAGTCTTATTACTCATTAGTATTATGAATGATCAGTCGGTAAAATGAAAAAAAATTGCAGTGTGGTCTAATGGCTAGGCACACGGTCCAGCATTCAGGAGGGCAGAGGTTCGAGGGCGTGGGGCCCGCGTTTTTGTTCACCAAAACCCCCTTCAATACGATGTTTGTCGGCCATAAGTTGCTCAGATATGAGAGACGGATAACAGGAGGACGGATTGATATGTCAAAGTGCCATATTCGAACAGTACAAGTTCTTTGTTTATATTAATAATAATACTTTAGAAAAAACTACAAGTTTGGTAGATTTCCATTTTACGTTATAATTAAACCAACGAGAAAAAAAAGTATATATATAAGCTATTGACATAACATGTCATTTTTATAACGCTAGTGTTAAGTTCCAGGATTTTGTATGGACCACTAATAATAATTGGTTTAAAGTTAACATAGCCACAATAGTCATATCGTCAGTTCAATGTTATGATTACTTAACAGTTCCTTTACAAGTTGTGTTTAAAATTAGGTATGTGGAATCAACGCGGCTAACATAGTAACCTTACAGTAACGCACTGTACTATATCTTCACGGTTATTGATTCTTAAATGTCAGAAATTATAACAAAAATCTGAATATTGCCAATAAAGATGGGTTATATGATCACACTAAAAAGCATGCTGCAGGAAAACTGGTTAAGTCATTACGTAAGTTTCCTAAACATGAAAAAAATGATGAGAACTTTAATAAGTACTTGACCATGGTTTAATCCAAAATGTTTTATCTAGAAAACCACTTATTAATAGTAGTATTAATCGTATCAAGCTACTAAGCATATCTTCGACCGGAAACTTTTAGTAGTTCATATGGTATATATGTATAGCCAGTCTACGTGAAAAATGTATATAGATATATAAGAAGTACAGCCAACATAGTTAATTAACCAGAAAAAGAAATTATAAAACTCGCCTGGGTTGCTTTTTGAATTCGTTGTATTTGCCAGTGTTAGTTGTATGAGTTTGATTAAAATCCTCAGCCATCGTTTCGGAATACCTAGCTTATGTGTCCAGTATTTAAAAAAAATATTTAACATAACACTTATATATCAAAGGTAAAAGGTCTGGGGAGTTGTAGGTGAGGCGGAATGAGGAAAAAAAAATATTTTTAAGTAGATGCAGGGTCTGATTAGCTGCGTGGTTAGATTTTATCCTACAGCCGAAACTGTCAACATCCTTGACTGACTAATTGGATGTGCCCAGCGAACCGTTTTAGTCATTTGTAAAGATTTATCATCTTTACATTTCGATTCCGTAATGGATTTGTCAGTTAAACGATCTAACAACATGTATGGTGGTTCATGATCTAGATAAGCCGGCTTTAGCCTATCAATACTTACTGTGTCGATGTTTCCATGTTTTTCTATCACGAAATATTTAGATTTTCTTGAGACGACTTTGAAAGGACCTTCAAATGGAGGACTGAGTGGTGCTTTTATTTTGTCACATCTTATCCAGACGTGCGTGCAATTGCTTAGGTCTTTAGGTACATATACGGCGCGCGATTGTTCGCGAGTATTAATTGGCTTAAGTTTGGACATATGGTCCCGTAGTTGATCTGCGTAATTTTCTAAATTAAGTTTTTGACTGTTAGAAGTAAGGTTAATAAATTCACCTGGTAGTCTCAGAGTTGTTCCGAAAACCAGTTCCGCAGCTGAACACTGTGCGTCAGTTTTGACAGATGTTCGTATTCCCAACATAACTAATGGTAGGAATTCTGTCCACTGATTGGGGTTTGAGTGAGATATAAGGGCGGTTTTTAGCTGACGGTGAAAACGTTCTACCATCCCATTAGCCTGAGGATGATATGCAGTGCAGCGTATCCTATTGGAGCCTAGAAGTTTAGCCAAGTTATTAAATAGTTCGGATTCGAATTGCGCTCCTCTATCCGTCGTTATTGTTATGGGTGTACCAAAAATGGTTACCCAGTTCTGCATGAAAACTTTGGCTACTGTTTCCGCTGTGATGTCCGCTATCGGGATGGCTATAGGGAATCTGGTAAATCGATCTATGCATGTAAAAAGATAATTGAAACCGTTTGAACGTGGTAAAGGACCTACCAAGTCGATATGCACATGGGCAAAACGTGCATCTGGTTGCGAGAAAACACCTATGGGTGAATTTGTGTGACGATTAATCTTTGATTGTTGACATGCTGAACACTCTCTAACCCATTTGTGTACATCCTTCTGTAAATTCGGCCATATATATCTGGCATTGATTAGTTTTGTTGAAGCTTTTGCGCCAGGATGAGACAAAGAATGAAAGTTATTATATATCAACTTTCGCATACTTTTGGGAACGAAAGGTCGTGGCATTGCCTTAGTCGTGTCACAGTAGATTAGAATACCATCGACAGGTGATGGGAATTGTTTTAAATTAAGACTTGAATTGTTTGTTTTAAGCAGAATTTGTAATTCTAGATCCTGCTCTTGTTCGTTTCTCAACGTCTAGAAGTTTACTGTAGACTGCTGTAGCACGTTCATTTCTAGTCTAGATAAAGCATCTGCCGCCTGATTGTCCTAACCTTTGACATGTCGGATATCGCTTGTGAACTGTGATATATAGTCAAGGTGTCGGACTTCTCGAGGTGAGTATTTATCGGCTCTCGCTCTTAGCGCATTCGTTAGTGGTTTGTGATCCGTAAAGACCATGAATTCCCTGCCTTCTAATATGTGTCATAAGTGTTTAATGGTTAGGTAGATTGCAAGAAGTTCTCGCCCGAAGGTAGAATACCTTGTCTCTGCTGGAGCGAGTCTTTTTGAGAAGAAAACAATTGTTTTCCAGGCGTTTTTAACCAGTTGGTTAAGGGTACCGCCTACTGCTTTATCTGAAGCATCCACCATCAAAGCAAGTGGGGAAAGGGAATTCGGATATATCGACGTAGTTGCTTGAGCCAGTTTATCTTTAAGTTGTTTAATAGCTTCGATGGCGTCAGAAGACAGTTTGAATTCTTTTGGTTTTCCTTTAAGTGAATCTGTCAAAGGTTGCATTAATTGTGCACAACCTGGTATGAATCTGCGATAAAAGTTAATTAGACCTAGAAAACTTCTCAGTTGTGTTAGAGAACTAGGTGTAGAGTATTGTTTGATGGTGTCTACTTCTTTTTTGATCGGTTTAATCCCTTCTGGGCTTATTGTGTGACCGAGAAATTCTGAAGTTTGAACACCGAAAACACACTTACTTTGATGTATGTTTATTCGATGTTCATCCAGTCTTTTCAACACTGCTTGTACATGCTGTTCGTGTGATTGCAAATCGGGGCTGGCAATTAACAAGTCGTCTATATACCCCTGTGCAAATGGCATATCTCGAAGTAGGTTATCTATGAATCTTTGAAATGTCTGTGCCGCATTTCTCAGGCCGAATGGCATGCGTACAAACTCGAATAAGCCGAAGGGTGTTGTAATAGCTGTCTTGGGGATATCTTCATCAGCCACTGGGATATTGTGATATGCCCTAAGTCAATTTTAGTGAATATGTTCATACCCTGTAAACCGTTTGTGAAATCTTGGATATGCGGTATTGGGTACCTATCTGGTACGGTTTGACGGTTGAGGGCTCTGTAATCCCCGCACGGTCGCCAGTCACCTTCATTCTTCTTTGGGACCATATGCAAAGGGGATGCCCATTGACTATCGGAGGGACGGATAATACCCAATTGTAGCATATAATCAAACTCGGCCCTAGCGATTTTGAGCTTATCTGGTGCTAGTCTCCTGGGTTTTGCAAAAACCGGTGCACCTTCGGTTTTGATAGTGTGACTCACTTTTAGTTTGTCTTTGGAAGGCTGTGGGTTTGGTTTAGTTAAGTTTGGAAATTCCGTGAGTATATCTTGGAATTTCGCTGTTGTTACTGGAGGAGTTTGAATCAAGTTAAGAGAGCTGATGTGACTTTCTTTGCCTTTTGTGTAATACGAAGTTTCTTTTAGTGTTAATCGCCGTTTCTTGGTGTCAACTAGAAATTCGTATCTCTCTAGAAAGTCCATCCCCAGTATTGCCAGATCTAAGTCGGCTACCGTGAAAACCCAAGGGAATTGCCTCCTGAACCCCAAATCTAGGGTTAAATTTTTCTGTCCAAATGTCGCAATTTTAGTTTTATTTGCAGCTTGAAGTGTAATTGATGATGTTTCTCGACTAATCTCAGTTTTATTTTGAGGGATGATGCTAAGAGCAGCGCCAGTATCCACCAAGAAATTCAAGCCAGAGCTTCTGTCTCTAACATAAAACAAGCGACTGTTTAGGCGCCCCTCCTCAGTCGTCGCGACCTGGGGAGGGGTTACTCGTTTCCCGCTGTCTTAGAATTATGCTTAGGCCAGGCGCATGGTTGCATGCACTTGGTTGAGTTGACACCAAACTTCCAGTGGTACCAACAAAACTGCCCAGATTGTCTGGACATTTGTGACCTGTTTTTTGACTTGGATCGTGGTCGTTGTGGTGACCTGCTCCTGTTTCTATGACCCATTTGCATTCTGGTGACAGCCTCAATGAGACTCTTAACACTCGCAATGAGTCCTTCTATGACGGGGTCTTTTGCTGATTCTACTTTTTGTGTGTGATTTATTGTGCCTGATCCAGATGGAGGACCTCTTTCCATTATTCTATCGGCTATACGCGCTAAATGAGATAATGAGGTTTCAGGATCTTGTGCATCCAAACAGTGTTGGACGTAGCATGGGAGAGCTTGTATCCATCCTTGTTTTGGGACTGCTTCACCCACTAAGACTTGGAGGTGACGTAAAAACTGTGACGGAGACTGATCACCTAGTGTTTCACCTTGAAAAAGTCTCTGGATTCTTTGACTATCTGATAATGACAAACGGTTCATTATCTCTCGTCTTAAGATGGTGTATGGTTGTGGTGATGGTGGATCTAAAATCAAGTCACGGACTTCTTTGGCGACTAAAGGAGGAAGGATAGAACACAAATCTCTATAGCGGATCCCTTCAGATTTGATATTGTGTCTCGTGAAATAATGCTCTAGTTGAGCAAACCACAACTCAGGATCACTACGATCAAATTCTGGAAGTCGGGATTTCGTAGTCATAACAGTGTCTATCTCCACTGGTGACAAATCCTCTAGATTATGGGTTTCTATAGAGTCTGACATGAGGTATGTGACAAATATAGCAATAAAGTTAGCACGAAAAATGGTTACTATAACACGAATAACTTAAGATAATACGGAATAAACTAGTTATATACTCAACTTAGTTTACGGATAATCAGGTCTACTTTTACGATTAAGTAAAAAAAATGTTAATAACAGAAATGAGGTTAAATTTTTGTTCAAAAAGGGCTCACCAGTTTCGTGCCTCAAAGTAACCCTCGTGCTATTGACAGAAGAAACCAGACAAGTAGTGAATAGGTCTTTATTTCGATCTTTGCGCAGTCACAGTGGAGCGTGGGATTATCTGTTCAGACAAACAAAGGCTCTCAACATTCAATATAAGATAATAGGGAATATAACGCTTATAAAAAATAAGGAAGTGAATGAATACTTGAACAATAGTGTTTTGGCATATGCTTGGTTGTTTGGGGTCGACTCTTAACCAACCAACCTAAGCTGTTACACATGCACTTGGGGGATTCAAAGGTTAATACGTACAACATAGGGGATGTGTCATTACCCGTAGTCCGGTCTCATAAGGACCTAGGGGTGACAGTGAGCAATGATCTTAAGACGACGGCCCATTGCCGGGAGGTCGCAGTTGAGGGGTTTCGAACCCTCTGGGTTTTAAAAAGGACATTCACTTAGTTTGATACTACCATGTTCACCACATTATACACATCCTTAGTGAGAACTGAGTTGGAGAACTGTGTTCAGGCTGCAAGCCCCTGTTTAAAAGGTGACTCGGACGTACTAGAAAAAGTACAGAGGGCAGCTACGCGTGCAATTCCGGAACTCCGGGGTTTATCATATAAAGAGCGGCTTGAAAAACTGAACCTCTTTACTCTGTCCTATCACTGACTAAGGGGAGATCTAATTTTGATGTACAGAATACTGAGAAATGATTTCGGACCTAACTTATTCTCTCTCTTTCTTCCCACTATATCGGGACACCTCAGAGGACATAGCATGCTAGTAGAAAAGCCAAGAACGAACAAAATACCCGTGGCATACAGGTTTTCACACCGAGTCATCAATACTTGGAACCTGCTGCCTGAAGCAGTGGTGTCTGCACCTTCAATTGACTCTTTCAAGAGAAGACTGGACACTCACAGAAGCATACTAGAAAAGGAATAACATAAGCCGTAGGCCTTCTGTCCTTACTACACAAATCTGAATCTGAATTGTAGTTTAATGCTGAGATCACTATTCTTGATCTATGTAATATTTACATTTAGAAAAATTTTATTACAGAAATTTCAAGATGGTTGGTTCATAACGCTGACTGATGCAATGCTAAATGTCTAATATTCGAACTGGTGGGACTCACAGTTGGAACAGATTATAAACAATAACACTTTTTTATAAAGTAATAACCTAAATAAGTTATTTTAGCCAAAAAATAACTCTATTTCTGACAGTTGTATAGATACATTGTTCTCAATAAAACTAGTTGGATTATGGAGACGAACAATGAATTTTTCTTTCTAACCATTTTGATTCTCAAAGAGCAAAATGTTCAAAATACTTGTCGAACGATAACAGAATTGAGTCTTCAATAATTAACAGAACAGAAATTGATTGTATTTGACTGCCATGTGTTATCTTTCAAATGATCTGATATTGATTAAGAATCTAAATGTGATATATGGCTAGTACTAGATTAACTCAATAATAAATATATGTACTCTTTCGTCAGTGTAATATTTTTACTGATTGAGGTGTTTTGGATTAGTAATGAACCGAAATAAACCTTTAACAAAATAACTTTCTTTATTGAACATGTTAATAGTGGTGTAAAAAGAAATCCGGTTCATTCTTCATGCAATTGGGAAACTCGGACAATTAACCAGATTTGAAGAGAACCAATGTGAAATCTTCCAGACAGAAGTACGTGGAACTGTTTATCTAATGTATGATATAACTGAAAATGGAGAAAACAATGAATTATATAAAAGGATGGGTAGTGGCTAGCAGTGGAATCTAGGACGCACGTTTCATCCTATTTGGTACTCGTTAGCTGAATGTACCTGCATCTCAGAGTTGGTGTTCACTCTGGGACTCGAACTCAGTACCGTTAGCTTCAAAAGTCATCGAGTCAAACGATACCAAGTGAATGAATTATATGTTTTCAACTTTATTTGAATCAACTTTATATCACTTATTTCCATTCTTATTGATGACTTATTTACAAGTGATAATATTTGGCCAACTCATAATGATTTCCCGTAATCTAATGTTTTCTATATCAACAACCGAATGTGTGAGATGAATTGTTTAGGAATTAATGTTATATCGCTTAATAATACTAAATAGAGCCACTCAACATTTCAGTGCATATATACTTCACAAAAATATTGAGTTATTGAAATAGTATTACTGTACACACCTTCCAAATTCTCAACCAAAATACAATACATTATTGCACCTTTTAAGTCGAGTTTCTTCTTAATACAACTTGTAGTATCTTTTTCAACACTATGTCTATCCATAGCTTCAATAGCTACATTGACGGCGAATCGCTGCAACGTTTTCGATATTTCAACACCCTTAACTATTTCTTATCTCTTTTCCGTGGTGATATGGAAAATAAAATACAAACTGTACATATTCATATCATATCTCGTGAAGATGAAATGACCTTAGACTTTCAATGGACTTTCATTTTAGTAACACATCTTCGAAATCTTATGTAAAAATTTCATAACTTAATTATTAGGTACAAAATTGTGCACATAGAACTTTTGGTGGCCGGATATCTGATTCCAGTTCGATCGCATGATGTCTGCTATTGAAATATACATCCCGCAAACCCTAGTATACGATTAACGACTTAAATCATGTTAGTGAATAACGGAATTAAATAAGTCAAATACGAGAATGAAGTTTAAATTTGTATATTCCATACAGTCATGGATCTGGACAGACGATAAAGGAAACGAAGCAGGGTGGAGAAGGCGAATAAGCCAACTCGTCCTAATCAAGCGTGATTCGATATTTACAGTCAAACAAAAATAGGTTACAAACACGTGATGAATAGGGTAATTTATCAACACAGATACCATCATATAAAAACATTCAGGATTAAGAAGTATAGATTACGAATACAGTGGTCTTGTGTGTTATTAGAGATATGAGGACAGTTATCGCTTCCCGGTTGCCCACGCCATGGAAAGGTTCTTCTGGGGTACCTGTAAAAGAAAATGTGTTACGGATGGTCTTATTGACCTGAGGGCGTGACTGCAGTGCCCAAGAGACAACTGCTTGAGGTCGGTCACACACGACCATTTTGTGGATAATTTCCGTGTTAGCTCCGTACTTATTGAAACCTTACCGCCGGAGACGGATATCCGTGGGATAAGGCGAGGTGTGCATTTTTAGGGTTGACCTTTTCTAACCCCACCCCTCCTTGTGGGAAGGCAGCATCGCTGTCATGCTGGTTGTCTGAAGGAGACACCTTACTGCCGTCACATCTCTGTGCAGTCAACAGTACGACTTCGGACCTTAGTCCTACTTCTTTTCAACCGACCTGTCTAACTTGGTAGGACCTTGATGAACGAGGTCAAAATGTAGCTTGATAAGAATAAAAAAATTGGGCTGTCTAGAAGTTAGAACAACGTATATGGGCTTGACATAGTACCAGTCATTACAAACTGAATGGATTGCTTGAAAACTGAATAGGAAAATTTAACAGGAGGATAACATGAAATTAATTTAGAAGTGATATCTTATTCTTTTCGTTAGGTTTTGTTGAAATTTATCAATGCTTCAAATGCTCAATTTCTACTAAAATATTCACAAATTTATTGATTTTATGAACTGTTAACGTTGCCAAAATTCTTATCTTCTTTATGGCTTTGTATTACTGTGGTGATGATGATGATAATTCAGTTTTCAAATTCGAGTTTATGTGTTTGGAGTTGAGATACACCTTGTGTGAGGGCTGATAATATTTATCAAATTATTTAATACACTACAATAAATCATTCTTAACTTACGTAACAAATGTATTAGCACAGAGATAGTTTAATACGAACATTTGTTTTATCTGAAAACGGCATGTAAATTAAATGGAAAGGGAAGTTGAATAAGACACCATAGTCAGTGTGAAGAGAAAAAATATGACGTAATTTCAACTCACTATTTTATATGCTAATTCAGTATGAAATTCGTTTTGACGACGAGTTTCAAAGAGTCAATAGATTTCTATTTCACTGTTTTTTGTGTGCTTATCTTCAGTCGACGAAATCACAGCCAAGTATGAGCAGTAGGAGGGTGGATAGATCACAGGCGACACGAAAGTGACAGTGTGGTATGTGCTACTGATGTTGACAGATATAAGTAATATGTATTATCAACCGAAAGTTAAATACTTGGCAGAAGAAGGTTAAGATCGAAGAGGACGAAAACAGAGAATGATTGCTGTGAAAATGAAGGAAAAGTGATGTCTGAGACGAGTGATTGACATTTGGTAAATTAAGTATTTACTGTATGGTTCTCATGTTTTACGAAGATGTTCTGTAATTTGCGTTCAAGTATATTCGATTGTCCTCACTTTTGTTCTCGTTCACTACAACAGTAGTTATACACGATAATAATTTAAATATGAAATAATTTATCGTCTCATTTATTGCGCGTTTCACCGTCCTTCTAACCTATTAATTAAGTAAATGCATAGTGAAATTGTTTGACGAATATTGTACAAATACATCACACGTTTAATTTAGATCAAGTTAGTGTTTTCATTTTACTTACAAGGCAATTGTAAGAAAAAGGGAAGGAATGCTTTCAGTGTAGTCTGAATTCCAAAAATCTTTCCAGTGATTATAAGTTTGTTATGAATATGGTCGGTTAAATTCGATTACAAACTGTGAGTTCATGGTAAGATAGAAATCCCTAAATGACCAATTATTTGGTCGTTTACAGACCAGATCGCCATACTATGGATCATCGTTGAACAATCATTTGAATGCAACTCCTCTCTACACATTAGCTTCTTTGATTATGAGAAAGTATTTAACAGTGTGGATAAGAGAACATTATGGAAACTTCTTCAGCACTATGTAGTGAGTAGCTGAGAATATTGTCAACATCATTCAGAATTCATACGACGGAGTACACTGAAACTAGTGCATGGACTAAACCTGACAGATGCATTCCAAGTAAGGACCGGAGTCAGACAAGGCTACCTACTCTCCCCCTTCCTCTTTATTCTGGTATTTAGCTAGATAATGAAAACCTCGACAGCCAACGGGAAACACGCAATACAATGAACAGCTTGGGAGCATCTTGATGATTCGCAGTTCACAGATGCCTTGGCACTTCTATCCCATACACATCAACAAATGTAGATGAAGACAGCCAGTGTAGCAGCAACCTCGGCATCAGTAGGCTCCAACATACACAAAGAAAAATTATGATCCTCAAATACAAACTCAGAACACCAACCAACACAATCACACTTGATGGTGAAACTCTGAATGATGTGGAATCTCCCACGTACCTGGGTAGCATCATCGATGAACGTGGAGGATCTGATGCAGACGTAAAGGCAAGGAATAGCAAAGCACGGACAGCATTCCTACAATTGAGGAACATATAGAACTCAGAACGACTGTCAGCCATCATCAAAGTGAGCATTTTAATACGACTATCAAGACAGTTCTACTGTATGTAGAAGAAACTTGGAGAACTACCACGACCATCATCAAGTAGGTACAAGTATTTATAAACGGTTGTCTACACAAGATACTCAATGTTTGTTGACTGGATACCATCAACATTAAACTACTATGGGAAAGAACAGACCAGGCTCCGGCTGAGGAGGAAATTAGGGGAAGAAATTGGAAGTGGATAGGATATATATTGAGGAAAGCACCCAACTGCATCACCAATTAAGCCCTCACTTGGAATCCTCAAGGCCAAATGAGAAGAGGAAGACCAAAGAAATGGAGACAGACATGAGGAAAATGAACAAAAATAGGATAGAACTGAAAAGGAAGGCCCATGACAGAGTGGGTTGGAGAATACCGGTCGTCGGCCTATGCTCCATTGGGAGTAACAGGCGTAAGTAAAAACATACATGGATTGTATAGGGGCCCGCTATATAGGGCCATGATTACAAGAGAGCAGATGTATTTTCTAGTCTAAATGTTAATTATTTCATTCAAATTATATAGTATAACGGTTTCTATCACATCCATAAGTAATCCGGCCATTAAATATGTCATTCTAACCTCGTCAGGCATTTTATGACTTTACTGTGTATTTTCTCATATGTAACTTAATCAACTGGATTATTTCCACTTTTGCTTTAGCTTGCCTTATGTTTATATCATTCATACTCTAATTGGTTAACGGTAATTTAAACCCTATTCAGTTTTACATGAAGACGGGTTCACTCATTATTCATAGGGTAGGGACGTTTATTTTCTCAATTCACATCTCTCACCATCTGTCTTCACTAATGAATATATTCCAGAATGCTCTCGTATTCGGATTTCGATATACAATTGTTCCATACGTGTTAAGTCGACAAAATATTTATGACGTTGAGTGGTATACATATTTCATTGACATCATTATCGTTCGACCATTATGGAGTTAAAATCAGGTATTAAATTACTAACAATGACCAGCTAACCAATGAAATTATGACAAGTGAAATAACAGTCGAGAGCAATGCTTAACGACCATCGGTTCAGAATACCATTCTCTCACGCTCCGTCGCCCTTTAGCCAAAACAGAACACACACAGAATGAAGATAACTTCTAACTATACAGTTTTGAAAGATCAACATTGCTTAATATTTCCCTCATCATAGTAAATTCATTCTAACATATATTAATAAGACCACACTTTCCTGATGAATCTAAGTAATTTAAAAATATATATATGTATGTTTATAAGGAAGTAGTAACATGATACCATAGTGTACAGATATATTCCATATAGAACATATGTGTCATATGTAAAGTTACCATTTTTATTGTTGTTTTAAACAAAAATAAAGTTATGAAAGAGAAACATCTACTCAAGTTAAGAAAGTCATTGAAATGAAATAATGAACTTAATTTTAAAAATCCTAAAATCGTACTATCTGACTGATGATCAGTCATTCACAGATAATGCGAATTTTTCTCTTTTTGCCAATAAATTAGTGTTTTACGAAACCTTATATTTTGAATAATCAGTAACTGATGAATCTAAAACACACTTATCGTAGTAGTTATAGATAATCCTAGCTGGAATGTATCTAAACCCCAATGCTTATGTACGCACTAATACTTCACTACTATCGAAAGGATGAAACGACCGTCCAGTGCTTCCAGGTTCCCCGTGGTGGTCTAGCTTCAATGGACTCATGATCTCAACTATTGATTTTACTACTGTAGTATATGCTACTTATATTGACATAAGTAGTATATGATGTTAGTCGTAAACAGAAGGTCTGGCAACAGAGAGACAAGAGGATCGAACAGTAAAGAATGGAAACAGGATGCAATTTGTATGAAAATGCAAGAACAACGAAGTCTGAGCCATTTTGAGACAATTGGTGGACATTTTGCAAATTAAGTATTTACTTTATGATTGTTAGATTTTATTAACAAGTCCTGTAATTTGTGTTAAATACATTCGATTGTCCCCATTGGTGTTCTTGTCCACTGCACTACTAATGAAATCACGATCAACGCGTAAATGTGGTGGATCATCGAAGTCTCCATTCAACATGACTACGTGGCAATGAAGACTAGCCTAACTTGACAGTTAGTATTAATAATGAAAAGGTGTCAGTTCTCGAAACTAATAGCCCTTACTGTATTATTTTTAAGTACGTATTTTTACTGTTCCTCAACCAACTGATAGGATTCGTGGCGCATTGCACCCCACTTGAAATATATATATATATACTCATTAAATTTTAAGTGTAATATTTTGACAAACCGATTGGTACAAGAATGGTATAAAAATACCAAGAATGAAATGTAGCTAGATACGTATATTTCACATATATTGTTAAACGCAAACAAACGATCAGACTTATTAGATGGATGTATTATGGATATTGACCATTGCTAACAAAGAACATTATTAAATTTTGACTCAGCTTTTATATAAAATAAATAAGATGAACGGACAAATGCATGCTGAAATGCACATACACATGCGAATAAGGTACAATATGTACGACCGAATAAATATGCATATAAAAAGATATACAATGTGATTCATAAGAATAGCAATAACATACTTAACAGTATGCTTTTTAGTGTTGTATACACGAGTGGATAGAAAAGGAAAAAATAAGAAATGGATAACTGTAGATTGTTGGTATACGAAAACGGAAACTCAGACTTAAATAATACGAACAATAACCTGTTTCCATTAGTAGAAAGATGCTTATATAGCATAGTAATCTTTTTCACAACGTCAGTGTCATTTAAATGACCAGTAAATCCGTACGGGGTCAACAACAATTGAGTTTGTTCACCAAAGATTCTCAAACCGTGATCATGATTGTCAAACACGAATAAAGTCAAATCATGTACGCGGTACTCATGACTCAAATATGGTATGAAAATCCCTGCATGATAATCAAGAATAGAGTATTAGAGTGAGTGGTGAGTTTCGACAACTTCGAGCTCTACAGTTATAAATCTGAAATTACTATGTTTCAATGGACAACATTTCCTATTATGTTATCCCTTTGGAATCAGCATCTGCCATCCCGCCACATGGAATGGAACTCAACTACTTTTGGAATCGTTGTTTTAATTGTTGAATTAATAATTATTATTATCCTTATTATCATCATTATTATAGCACTAAGAATAATTATGAATATGAATTTATAATTAGGAATGGGATGAATGTCGTGAGGAGTGCAACTCATTATGAAAGGTAAGGGACGAAATTAGAACAACGAATGAAACAGCATCAATGTGGACCAAGATAAATGCTATGTGGGGTATTCCAATAAAGTGATAACTTTTGATTGACACGGCTTTACATCAATTATGAAAGGTGATCCTTGCCAAGTTAGATCAGCGAATCCGGTAAACCTACATGCCTATCACGCAGAAAACAGAAATATCGCATGTCATGGAATGACCTCAGATACTTAACTATTAGAAGCCAAAGAGAGCTGACCAACTGTTTCATCCGGGTATGGAACACCTCACCAGTTCACGTCTGAAACCTCAACAAGGACTAAACCGGTTTTGTGGTGAGCACCTGATCGCTTGTACGAACAGCAGGAAGATGTGGTGAATCTCCCTTTCTTTCAAGAGGAATACAGCCATGACCAAATTATTTTATCTACTTTTGATGCTTAGCTGCTGCTGATGTCCACACGATAATCTTATTTCTATTATGCCGACTTGACTGTTTCATATTCAACTGTTACTAACAACCCATTACTTCCCTTAGTTGGTTCTTTGTCTAAGTTATCTTCAACACTAGTATTCTCATCAATCTTAACTACTTTATCTTGCGTATTATCCATCGACTGTGATTTCCGGTTGTTTCAACAAAATTAATCGCAAGCCACCCACCGATTCGTTGAGAAAAGGTCCAACTCTAGATTGATATCTCATATTACCTAACGCTTAGCCCACAAGGATAACAAGCACCCTGGAACATTTTACAGGATTGCAAGCAAGTAATTTTAGGAGGATCACCATAGCTACGGCCCGGACTAACACATCATATACTGCACCTAAGGAAGAATGCCAATCCAATTATGCGCATAACTCTGGACCAATACTCAAATCAAGTATTTGATGTGAAGCATACCAATCTCAGATGCAGCCAGCTGCAGACTAACTGAATGGCTTCCAGTTAACATCAACTGGAGTACACTGTGAACCTTAACACGACTCTAGTTACGCTCACACTCCTACTGGCTCCCCATATTCCACACGACCAATGTCTACGAAAATCCTTGGCTCATCTCTTGCTACCTGGACAGACCCACGCCGCTTGCATACCCCGAGACAACGATCTCGCCAAGGAACTATTGAGAAGTCACCGGAACGAGATGGTCACTGGGAGCCTCGGTAGCAAAACTTGGTCGCCAGGCGTCCCACACAACCGAAGCGGCTTGACGGTAACCTGTGCTCAACCGGCGAACCACACTAAGCTGCATTTCCACACTCGACAACCATCTACGGGAAACCTTGTCAACCAATTTACGTTGGCAGAAAACCCGTTACCCAACAGTGTAACACTGGGTGTACGCAATTAAACTGGAGGCTGGGGTAGGTGGTAACTAACAAGCATCACCCTCTGTGTAGACAAGCACCCCTACATCCTATCGACTCGGCAGAGCGAATAGGTCACAAGCACGTTGCTCTGAAGACTACTCTCCGGAAGTATGGATAAACGGTCTTGGTTGGTCCATCCCACAACACAGGTCACTTGCGCCGATTACCCAAGTTAACTAAACCCAAATCTGTTCACACACCCGACCATCTCTGACAAGCATTAAGAACTTAGGAAGTTGAAAACCCTGCCCCCACAGTAACTAAGTAAGAACGAAACCAAAGTGACTGATCATATTTATCACACAAACCAAAGGTACATGATGCCTCGTCGGAAATGGACGTCCCCGGACTTTGATTTAACCTAAAATGAAAACATAACACACTTAGTTCTGACAGGTATTTGCAAAATCAGATGAGGAATGTAATCGCGTATCATTCAAGAGGTGTCACATCATTTCATTTACTCACCTTAGACGATCGAGTCGACAGTTTTCAAGTCCTCATCTGAAAATAGAAAAACTTGGTGAGATTGTCAGTAGAGAGGTTAAAATCACAAGATCAATTGAAACACGGAACATCATTTGGTATGCCAAAGAACTCAGCGATATCTTACCATGTTTTTTCGCACCCCACTGATGTCTCTCGGGACGATCACAGCAGACGGCGTTCTGAAAAGTGAAAAGACGCGTTAATAGTTCAAGAAATTATCAGTGAAGCTATATCGACTCATGTTTATCATATGAACTATGCGACATCATTAGAATTAATAAACCTTACCTAATCTCGCGAAAGTTGACCATCAACCATTTGGTGCATGCGAAGACCAAGCAACCACCTAAGGTTAATCAAAAAATCCCAGGTTACGGAACAAGCTTCAGATAGGGGCGTGTGCGGACACGAGTCCAGTAGAATTGTCAACATCATTTTAATACATATAGAAAAGTACTTACGAGATGCATTTATCCAGCCAGTCTTTTCCTCATCATTCACTGAAGATTCTCATGAGTAACTGGGAACTCTTCCCACTATATATTTGACTGGAGGAAACATAGCCCGTATGGTTATCATTTTCTTAGACCCTACAATGAGATAAAACACCGTATAACAATAGACAATCAGGGATAAAGAGTTCGTTTCATAAGCATCAATAGCAGAACTGGAAAACATCATGAATAACATATCATCGGCCACCAAAACCTTACCACAAGTGTCGTGCAACACCAACCACGCTCTACTCTCCGCCCTAGATTGTGCGAAAATAAATAGGCGGAGAAAGTCATATAAACAAGCAACCATGTTTTGTGTTCAATTCTAGTCGTTAAACCTTTTCAAGCAGTTAGCATAAAAGACTAAGTTTTGGTTAGTGACGTCTTGCCTAGCATTTATTTGATCAAAATTCGAGCAGTACATACATTTTTAGTGGGTTTGTCCAACACCTCGAAGTGTCTAGGAAGCCTATTGCTGACACCGAGTACGACAAACGTACTCTGGATAGATTATCCCACTCTATTCATCTCGGACACACTCTTTTCCCCATTTAAGACAATTCAATCCTCATGAAGTCAATTTCTACGAGTGTATGTACATTGGAAGTGATAGCTCTACTGAAGCTCAGTTCTTCAACCTCATTGAACTTACTTACTTACTTACGCCTGTTACTCCTCGTGAAGGAGCACCATGAAGCTAAAAAACCCCTACCAGAAAAAATAATTCAAACCATTTAAACTCTGCCCTGAGAGTTAGAAGGTCTTCATTTAGAAGAATTATGACGCTTCATGGTGAAAGCCGAGTTCCTTCGGAAGCCACGAGGCCAATGTCCCTTCTAACAACCAGAGCAAAAATCTTTATAGGTACATGGAACGTCCGAACAATGTGGGAAAGCGGGAAGACCAGTCAAATAGCAACGGAAATGAGGAGATGCAACTTGACAGTACTGGGAATCAGCGAAACCCATTGGACCCAAGCTGAACAGAAAAGGCTAGCTACGGGAGAGATGCTGCTACACTCCGGTCATGAAAAGGAAAATGCTCCACACACTCAGAGAGTTGCTCTAATGCTGTTCAAAGTAGCCCGAAATGCACTTGTAGGATGGAAATCTCACGGATCCAGAATCATCAAAGCATCATTCAAAACAAAGAAGGAGGGGATCCTAATGAATATTATCCAATGTTATGCACCCACTAATGATAGCAACGACGACATTAAAGATCAATTCTATGAGAGGCTGCAATCAATCATAGAGAAGTGCCGAAGAAAGGACCTGACCATTCTAATGGGAGATCTAAATGCCAAAGTCGGGATAGACAACACCGGATATGAAGATATCATAGGACGACATGGATTGACCGGGAGAGAGAAACCAAAATGGAGAGACATTTGCAAATCTATGTGCAATCAACGAATCGGTCATAGGAGGCACAATATTTCCACACAAACGTATACACAATGCTACATGGATCTCATCGGACCATACCACAGAGAACCAGATAGATCATATTTGCATCAATAAAAATTCCAAAAGACAATGGAAGATGTGAGAAGCAGGAGAGGAGCTGACATAGCTTCAGATCACCACCTAGTTGTGGCCAATTTAAAACTGAAGCTAAAGAAAAACTGGACAACTGGACAAACAGCATTACAAAGGTTCAAAACAGCCTTCCTTCGAGATACTGACAAACTCAGTGAATTCAAGATAGCTCTCAACAACAGGTTTCAGGCCTTACAAGATCTACTGAAGGAAGAAGAAACTACTATGGAGGACAACTGGAAAGGTATCAAAGAAGCATTGACTTTAACGTGTCAAGAGGTTCTGGGCCAAAAGAAGCATCATCATAAGAAATGGATCTCTATAGAAACACTGGACAAGATCAAAGAAAAGAAGAACAAGAAGACTGCAATTAACAACAGCCGAACACGAACAGAGAAAGTCCAAACACAAGCTGAATACATAGAAGCAAACAAGCAAGTGAAGAAAAGCATTAGAGCCGACAAGAAGAAATACGTGGAAGAACTAGCAACAACGGTGGAAAAAGCTGCAAGGGAAGGAAATATGAAACAACTTTACGATACAACGAAGAAACTAGCAGGGAAATACAGTAAACCAGAGAGATCGGTCAAGGACAAAGAAGGCAGGCCAATCACTGAAATTCAACAACAGCGGAACAGATGGGTAGAATACTTCGAGGAACTCCTGAATAGGCCGGCTCCAATGAATCCACCGGACATCGAAGCAGCACACACAGATCTACCTATAAATGTCAATCCACCAACGGCGGAAGAAATCAGAGTGGGCATCAGACAAATCAAGAGCGGGAAAGCAGCAGGACCTGACAACATACCAGCTGAAGCACTGAAGTCAGACATCGAAGTAACTACAAGCATGCTTCACCTTCTGTTCAAAAAGATTTGGGAGGAGGAACAAGTGTCAATGGATTGGAAAGAAGGACACCTCATCAAGATTCCAAAGAAAGGAGACCTGAGCAAATGTGAAAACTACAGAGGCATCACACTACTGTCAATACCAGGGAAAGTCTTTCACAGAGTGTTGCTGAACCGGATGCAGGATGCGGTAGACGTCCAACTTCGAGATCAACAAGCTGGATTCCGTAAGGATCGGTCGTGCACAGACCAAATTACGACACTACGGATCATCGTCGAACAATCAGTTGAGTGGAACTCGTCACTGTACATCAACTTCATTGATTATGAAAAGGCATTTGACAGTGTAGACAGGAGGACGTTATGGTAACTTCGACGCTTCGAAGTTCCTAAGAAGATTGTCAACATTATCCGAAACTCATATGATGGACTACAGTGCAAGGTCGTGCATGGAGGACAGCTGACAGATGCATTCCAAGCAAGGACTGGAGTCAGACAAGGCTGTCCACTCTCTCCCTTCCTCTTTCTTCTGGTGGTCGACTGGATTACGAAGACCTCGACATTTGAGGGAAAACGCGGGATACAATGGACAGCTCAGAATCAATTAGACGATTTGGACTTCGCAGATGACCTAGCTCTCCTATCGCTTACACAAGAACAAATGCAGATAAAAACAGTCAGTGTAGCAGCAGTCTCTGCATCAGTAGGCCTCAGCATACACAAGTGGAAAACCAAGGTCCTCAAATTCAAAGCGGAGAACAGCAATCCAATCACTCTTGATGGCGAAACTCTGGAAGATGTAGAATCCTTCACATATCTGGGAAGCATAATCGATGAACAAGGAGGTTCAGATGCAGACTTAAAGGCGAGGATTAGCAAAGAAAAGACAGCATTCCTACAGTTGAAGAACATATGGAACTCAAAACAAATTTCAACCAATATCAAAGTGAGAATCTTCAATACGAATGACAAGGCAGTTCTACTGTATGGAGCTGAAACTTGGAGAGCTACAACAACCATCATCAAGAAGGTGCAAGTATTTATAAATAGCTGTCTACGCAAGATACTCAACATCCATTGGCCGGATACCATCAGCAACAACCTTTTGTGGGAGAGAACAAACCAGCTTCCAGCTGAAGAGGAAATTAGGAAAAGACGATGGAAATGGATAGGACATACACTACGCAAATCGTCAAACTTCACCACGAGACAAGCCCTAACTTGGAATCCTGAAGGAAGGCGGAAAAGAGGAAGGCCAAAGAACACATTACGTCGGGAAATAAAAGCAAATGTAGAGAGGATAAATGACAACTGGAAGGAGCTGGAAAGGATTGCCCAGGACAGGGTCGGATGGCGAATGCTGGTGAGCGGCCTATGCTCCTTCACGAGGAGTAACAGGCGTAAGTAAGTAAGTAAGTTCAATGAGGTTGAAGAACTGAGCTTCAGTAGAGCTATCACTTCCAATGTACATACACTCGTAGAAATTGACTTCATGAGGATTGAATTGTCTTAAATGGGGAAAAGAGTGTGTCCGAGATGAATAGAGTGGGATAATCTATCCAGAGTACGTTTGTCGTACTCGGTGTCAGCAATAGGCTTCCTAGACACTTCGAGGTGTTGGACAAACCCACTAAAAATGTATGTACTGCTCGAATTTTGATCAAATAAATGCTAGGCAAGACGTCACTAACCAAAACTTAGTCTTTTATGCTAACTGCTTGAAAAGGTTTAACGACTAGAATTGAACACAAAACATGGTTGCTTGTTTATATGACTTTCTCCGCCTATTTATTTTCGCACAATCTAGGGCGGAGAGTAGAGCGTGGTTGGTGTTGCACGACACTTGTGGTAAGGTTTTGGTGGCCGATGATATGTTATTCATGATGTTTTCCAGTTCTGCTATTGATGCTTATGAAACGAACTCTTTATCCCTGATTGTCTATTGTTATACGGTGTTTTATCTCATTGTAGGGTCTAAGAAAATGATAACCATACGGGCTATGTTTCCTCCAGTCAAATATATAGTGGGAAGAGTTCCCAGTTACTCATGAGAATCTTCAGTGAATGATGAGGAAAAGACTGGCTGGATAAATGCATCTCGTAAGTACTTTTCTATATGTATTAAAATGATGTTGACAATTCTACTGGACTCGTGTCCGCACACGCCCCTATCTGAAGCTTGTTCCGTAACCTGGGATTTTTTTGATTAACCTTAGGTGGTTGCTTGGTCTTCGCATGCACCAAATGGTTGATGGTCAACTTTCGCGAGATTAGGTAAGGTTTATTAATTCTAATGATGTCGCATAGTTCATATGATAAACATGAGTCGATATAGCTTCACTGATAATTTCTTGAACTATTAACGCGTCTTTTCACTTTTCAGAACGCCGTCTGCTGTGATCGTCCCGAGAGACATCAGTGGGGTGCGAAAAAACATGGTAAGATATCGCTGAGTTCTTTGGCATACCAAATGATGTTCCGTGTTTCAATTGATCTTGTGATTTTAACCTCTCTACTGACAATCTCACCAAGTTTTTCTATTTTCAGATGAGGACTTGAAAACTGTCGACTCGATCGTCTAAGGTGAGTAAATGAAATGATGTGACACCTCTTGAATGATACGCGATTACATTCCTCATCTGATTTTGCAAATACCTGTCAGAACTAAGTGTGTTATGTTTTCATTTTAGGTTAAATCAAAGTCCGGGGACGTCCATTTCCGACGAGGCATCATGTACCTTTGGTTTGTGTGATAAATATGATCAGTCACTTTGGTTTCGTTCTTACTTAGTTACTGTGGGGGCAGGGTTTTCAACTTCCTAAGTTCTTAATGCTTGTCAGAGATGGTCGGGTGTGTGAACAGATTTGGGTTTAGTTAACTTGGGTAATCGGCGCAAGTGACCTGTGTTGTGGGATGGACCAACCAAGACCGTTTATCCATACTTCCGGAGAGTAGTCTTCAGAGCAACGTGCTTGTGACCTATTCGCTCTGCCGAGTCGATAGGATGTAGGGGTGCTTGTCTACACAGAGGGTGATGCTTGTTAGTTACCACCTACCCCAGCCTCCAGTTTAATTGCGTACACCCAGTGTTACACTGTTGGGTAACGGGTTTTCTGCCAACGTAAATTGGTTGACAAGGTTTCCCCGTAGATGGTTGTCGAGTGTGGAAATGCAGCTTAGTGTGGTTCGCCGGTTGAGCACAGGTTACCGTCAAGCCGCTTCGGTGTGTGGGACGCCTGGCGACCAAGTTTTGCTACCGAGGCTCCCAGTGACCATCTCGTTCCGGTGACTTCTCAATAGTTCCTTGGCGAGATCGTTGTCTCGGGGTATGCAAGCGGCGTGGTCTGTCCAGGTAGCAAGAGATGAGCCAAGGATTTTCGTAGACATTGGTCGTGTGGAATATGGGGAGCCAGTAGGAGTGTGAGCGTAACTAGAGTCGTGTTAAGGTTCACAGTGTACTCCAGTTGATGTTAACTGGAAGCCATTCAGTTAGTCTGCAGCTGGCTGCATCTGAGATTGGTATGCTTCACATCAAATACTTGATTTGAGTATTGGTCCAGAGTTATGCGCATAATTGGATTGGCATTCTTCCTTAGGTGCAGTATATGATGTGTTAGTCCGGGCCGTAGCTATGGTGATCCTCCTAAAATTACTTGCTTGCAATCCTGTAAAATGTTCCAGGGTGCTTGTTATCCTTGTGGGCTAAGCGTTAGGTAATATGAGATATCAATCTAGAGTTGGACCTTTTCTCAACGAATCGGTGGGTGGCTTGCGATTAATTTTGTTGAAACAACCGGAAATCACAGTCGATGGATAATACGCAAGATAAAGTAGTTAAGATTGATGAGAATACTAGTGTTGAAGATAACTTAGACAAAGAACCAACTAAGGGAAGTAATGGGTTGTTAGTAACAGTTGAATATGAAACAGTCAAGTCGGCATAATGGAAATAAGATTATCGTGTGGACATCAGCAGCAGCTAAGCATCAAAAGTAGATAAAATAATTTGGTCATGGCTGTATTCCTCTTGAAAGAAAGGGAGATTCACCACATCTTCCTGCTGTTCGTACAAGCGATCAGGTGCTCACCACAAAACCGGTTTAGTCCTTGTTGAGGTTTCAGACGTGAACTGGTGAGGTGTTCCATACCCGGATGAAACAGTTGGTCAGCTCTCTTGGCTTCTAATAGTTAGTATCTGAGGTCATTCCATGACATGCGATATTTCTGTTTTCTGCGTGATAGGCATGTAGGTTTACCGGATTCGCTGATCTAACTTGGCAAGGATCACCTTTCATAATTGATCAAAAGTTATCACTTTATTGGAATACCCCCACATAGCATTTATCTTGGTCCACATTGATGCTGTTTCATTCGTTGTTCTAATTTCGTCCCTTACCTTTCATAATGAGTTGCACTCCTCACGACATTCATCCCATTCCTAATTATAAATTCATATTCATAATTATTCTTAGTGCTATAATAATGATGATAATAAGGATAATAATAATTATTAATTCAACAATTAAAACAACGATTCCAAAGTAGTTGAGTTCCATTCCATGTGGCGGATGGCAGATGCTGATTCAAAGGGATAACATAATAGGAAATGTTGTCCATTGAAACATAGTAATTTCAGATTTATAACTGTAGAGCTCGAAGTTGTCGAAACTCACCACTCACTCTAATACTCTATTCTTGATTATCATGCAGGGATTTTCATACCATATTTGAGTCATGAGTACCGCGTACATGATTTGACTTTATTCGTGTTTGACAATCATGATCACGGTTTGAGAATCTTTGGTGAACAAACTCAATTGTTGTTGACCCCGCACGGATTTACTGGTCATTTAAATGACACTGACGTTGTGAAAAGATTACTATGCTATATAAGCATCTTTCTACTAATGGAAACAGGTTATTGTTCGTATTATTTAAGTCTGAGTTTCCGTTTTCGTATACCAACAATCTACAGTTATCCATTTCTTATTTTTTCCTTTTCTATCCACTCGTGTATACAACACTAAAAGCATACTGTTAAGTATGTTATTGCTATTCTTATGAATCACATTGTATATCTTTTTATATGCATATTTATTCGGTCGTACATATTGTACCTTATTCGCATGTGTATGTGCATTTCAGCATGCATTTGTCCGTTCATCTTATTTATTTTAAATAAAAGCTGAGTCAAAATTTAATAATGTTCTTTGTTAGCTGAAATGCACATACACATGCGAATAAGGTACAATATGTACGACCGAATAAATATGCATATAAAAAGATATACAATGTGATTCATAAGAATAGCAATAACATACTTAACAGTATGCTTTTTAGTGTTGTATACACGAGTGGATAGAAAAGGAAAAAATAAGAAATGGATAACTGTAGATTGTTGGTATACGAAAACGGAAACTCAGACTTAAATAATACGAACAATAACCTGTTTCCATTAGTAGAAAGATGCTTATATAGCATAGTAATCTTTTCACAACGTCAGTGTCATTTAAATGACCAGTAAATCCGTACGGGGTCAACAACAATTGAGTTTGTTCACCAAAGATTCTCAAACCGTGATCATGATTGTCAAACACGAATAAAGTCAAATCATGTACGCGGTACTCATGACTCAAATATGGTATGAAAATCCCTGCATGATAATCAAGAATAGAGTATTAGAGTGAGTGGTGAGTTTCGACAACTTCGAGCTCTACAGTTATAAATCTGAAATTACTATGTTTCAATGGACAACATTTCCTATTATGTTATCCCTTTGGAATCAGCATCTGCCATCCCGCCACATGGAATGGAACTCAACTACTTTTGGAATCGTTGTTTTAATTGTTGAATTAATAATTATTATTATCCTTATTATCATCATTATTATAGCACTAAGAATAATTATGAATATGAATTTATAATTAGGAATGGGATGAATGTCGTGAGGAGTGCAACTCATTATGAAAGGTAAGGGACGAAATTAGAACAACGAATGAAACAGCATCAATGTGGACCAAGATAAATGCTATGTGGGGGTATTCCAATAAAGTGATAACTTTTGATTGACACGGCTTTACATCAATTATGAAAGGTGATCCTTGCCAAGTTAGATCAGCGAATCCGGTAAACCTACATGCCTATCACGCAGAAAACAGAAACATCGCATGTCATGGAATGACCTCAGATACTTAACTATTAGAAGCCAAAGAGAGCTGACCAACTGTTTCATCCGGGTATGGAACACCTCACCAGTTCACGTCTGAAACCTCAACAAGGACTAAACCGGTTTTGTGGTGAGCACCTGATCGCTTGTACGAACAGCAGGAAGATGTGGTGAATCTCCCTTTCTTTCAAGAGGAATACAGCCATGACCAAATTATTTTATCTACTTTTGATGCTTAGCTGCTGCTGATGTCCACACGATAATCTTATTTCTATTATGCCGACTTGACTGTTTCATATTCAACTGTTACTAACAACCCATTACTTCCCTTAGTTGGTTCTTTGTCTAAGTTATCTTCAACACTAGTATTCTCATCAATCTTAACTACTTTATCTTGCGTATTATCCATCGACTGTGATTTCCGGTTGTTTCAACAAAATTAATCGCAAGCCACCCACCGATTCGTTGAGAAAAGGTCCAACTCTAGATTGATATCTCATATTACCTAACGCTTAGCCCACAAGGATAACAAGCACCCTGGAACATTTTACAGGATTGCAAGCAAGTAATTTTAGGAGGATCACCATAGCTACGGCCCGGACTAACACATCATATACTGCACCTAAGGAAGAATGCCAATCCAATTATGCGCATAACTCTGGACCAATACTCAAATCAAGTATTTGATGTGAAGCATACCAATCTCAGATGCAGCCAGCTGCAGACTAACTGAATGGCTTCCAGTTAACATCAACTGGAGTACACTGTGAACCTTAACACGACTCTAGTTACGCTCACACTCCTACTGGCTCCCCATATTCCACACGACCAATGTCTACGAAAATCCTTGGCTCATCTCTTGCTACCTGGACAGACCCACGCCGCTTGCATACCCCGAGACAACGATCTCGCCAAGGAACTATTGAGAAGTCACCGGAACGAGATGGTCACTGGGAGCCTCGGTAGCAAAACTTGGTCGCCAGGCGTCCCACACAACCGAAGCGGCTTGACGGTAACCTGTGCTCAACCGGCGAACCACACTAAGCTGCATTTCCACACTCGACAACCATCTACGGGGAAACCTTGTCAACCAATTTACGTTGGCAGAAAACCCGTTACCCAACAGTGTAACACTGGGTGTACGCAATTAAACTGGAGGCTGGGGTAGGTGGTAACTAACAAGCATCACCCTCTGTGTAGACAAGCACCCCTACATCCTATCGACTCGGCAGAGCGAATAGGTCACAAGCACGTTGCTCTGAAGACTACTCTCCGGAAGTATGGATAAACGGTCTTGGTTGGTCCATCCCACAACACAGGTCACTTGCGCCGATTACCCAAGTTAACTAAACCCAAATCTGTTCACACACCCGACCATCTCTGACAAGCATTAAGAACTTAGGAAGTTGAAAACCCTGCCCCCACAGTAACTAAGTAAGAACGAAACCAAAGTGACTGATCATATTTATCACACAAACCAAAGGTACATGATGCCTCGTCGGAAATGGACGTCCCCGGACTTTGATTTAACCTAAAATGAAAACATAACACACTTAGTTCTGACAGGTATTTGCAAAATCAGATGAGGAATGTAATCGCGTATCATTCAAGAGGTGTCACATCATTTCATTTACTCACCTTAGACGATCGAGTCGACAGTTTTCAAGTCCTCATCTGAAAATAGAAAAACTTGGTGAGATTGTCAGTAGAGAGGTTAAAATCACAAGATCAATTGAAACACGGAACATCATTTGGTATGCCAAAGAACTCAGCGATATCTTACCATGTTTTTTCGCACCCCACTGATGTCTCTCGGGACGATCACAGCAGACGGCGTTCTGAAAAGTGAAAAGACGCGTTAATAGTTCAAGAAATTATCAGTGAAGCTATATCGACTCATGTTTATCATATGAACTATGCGACATCATTAGAATTAATAAACCTTACCTAATCTCGCGAAAGTTGACCATCAACCATTTGGTGCATGCGAAGACCAAGCAACCACCTAAGGTTAATCAAAAAAATCCCAGGTTACGGAACAAGCTTCAGATAGGGGCGTGTGCGGACACGAGTCCAGTAGAATTGTCAACATCATTTTAATACATATAGAAAAGTACTTACGAGATGCATTTATCCAGCCAGTCTTTTCCTCATCATTCACTGAAGATTCTCATGAGTAACTGGGAACTCTTCCCACTATATATTTGACTGGAGGAAACATAGCCCGTATGGTTATCATTTTCTTAGACCCTACAATGAGATAAAACACTGTATAACAATAGACAATCAGGGATAAAGAGTTCGTTTCATAAGCATCAATAGCAGAACTGGAAAACATCATGAATAACATATCATCGGCCACCAAAACCTTACCACAAGTGTCGTGCAACACCAACCACGCTCTACTCTCCGCCCTAGATTGTGCGAAAATAAATAGGCGGAGAAAGTCATATAAACAAGCAACCATGTTTTGTGTTCAATTCTAGTCGTTAAACCTTTTCAAGCAGTTAGCATAAAAGACTAAGTTTTGGTTAGTGACGTCTTGCCTAGCATTTATTTGATCAAAATTCGAGCAGTACATACATTTTTAGTGGGTTTGTCCAACACCTCGAAGTGTCTAGGAAGCCTATTGCTGACACCGAGTACGACAAACGTACTCTGGATAGATTATCCCACTCTATTCATCTCGGACACACTCTTTTCCCCATTTAAGACAATTCAATCCTCATGAAGTCAATTTCTACGAGTGTATGTACATTGGAAGTGATAGCTCTACTGAAGCTCAGTTCTTCAACCTCATTGAACTTACTTACTTACTTACGCCTGTTACTCCTCGTGAAGGAGCACCATGAAGCTAAAAACGCCTACCAGAAAAAATAATTCAAACCATTTAAACTCTGCCCTGAGAGTTAGAAGGTCTTCATTTAGAAGAATTATGACGCTTCATGGTGAAAGCCGAGTTCCTTCGGAAGCCACGAGGCCAATGTCCCTTCTAACAACCAGAGCAAAAATCTTTATAGGTACATGGAACGTCCGAACAATGTGGGAAAGCGGGAAGACCAGTCAAATAGCAACGGAAATGAGGAGATGCAACTTGACAGTACTGGGAATCAGCGAAACCCATTGGACCCAAGCTGAACAGAAAAGGCTAGCTACGGGAGAGATGCTGCTACACTCCGGTCATGAAAAGGAAAATGCTCCACACACTCAGAGAGTTGCTCTAATGCTGTTCAAAGTAGCCCGAAATGCACTTGTAGGATGGAAATCTCACGGATCCAGAATCATCAAAGCATCATTCAAAACAAAGAAGGAGGGGATCCTAATGAATATTATCCAATGTTATGCACCCACTAATGATAGCAACGACGACATTAAAGATCAATTCTATGAGAGGCTGCAATCAATCATAGAGAAGTGCCGAAGAAAGGACCTGACCATTCTAATGGGAGATCTAAATGCCAAAGTCGGGATAGACAACACCGGATATGAAGATATCATAGGACGACATGGATTGACTGGGAGAGAGAAACCAAAATGGAGAGAGATTTGCAAATCTATGTGCAATCAACGAATCGGTCATAGGAGGCACAATATTTCCACACAAACGTATACACAATGCTACATGGATCTCATCGGACCATACCACAGAGAACCAGATAGATCATATTTGCATCAACAAAAATTCCAAAAGACAATGGAAGATGTGAGAAGCAGGAGAGGAGCTGACATAGCTTCAGATCACCACCTAGTCGTGGCCAATTTAAAACTGAAGCTAAAGAAAAACTGGACAACTGGACAAACAGCATTACAAAGGTTCAAAACAGCCTTCCTTCGAGATACTGACAAACTCAGTGAATTCAAGATAGCTCTCAACAACAGGTTTCAGGCCTTACAAGATCTACTGAAGGAAGAAGAAACTACTATGGAGGACAACTGGAAAGGTATCAAAGAAGCATTGACTTTAACGTGTCAAGAGGTTCTGGGCCAAAAGAAGCATCATCATAAGAAATGGATCTCTATAGAAACACTGGACAAGATCAAAGAAAAGAAGAACAAGAAGACTGCAATTAACAACAGCCGAACACGAACAGAGAAAGTCCAAACACAAGCTGAATACATAGAAGCAAACAAGCAAGTGAAGAAAAGCATTAGAGCCGACAAGAAGAAATACGTGGAAGAACTAGCAACAACGGTGGAAAAAGCTGCAAGGGAAGGAAATATGAAACAACTTTACGATACAACGAAGAAACTAGCAGGGAAATACAGTAAACCAGAGAGATCGGTCAAGGACAAAGAAGGCAGGCCAATCACTGAAATTCAACAACAGCGGAACAGATGGGTAGAATACTTCGAGGAACTCCTGAATAGGCCGGCTCCAATGAATCCACCGGACATCGAAGCAGCACACACAGATCTACCTATAAATGTCAATCCACCAACGGCGGAAGAAATCAGAGTGGGCATCAGACAAATCAAGAGCGGGAAAGCAGCAGGACCTGACAACATACCAGCTGAAGCACTGAAGTCAGACATCGAAGTAACTACAAGCATGCTTCACCTTCTGTTCAAAAAGATTTGGGAGGAGGAACAAGTGTCAATGGATTGGAAAGAAGGACACCTCATCAAGATTCCAAAGAAAGGAGACCTGAGCAAATGTGAAAACTATAGAGGCATCACACTACTGTCAATACCAGGGAAAGTCTTTCACAGAGTGTTGCTGAACCGGATGCAGGATGCGGTAGACGTCCAACTTCGAGATCAACAAGCTGGATTCCGTAAGGATCGGTCGTGCACAGACCAAATTACGACACTACGGATCATCGTCGAACAATCAGTTGAGTGGAACTCGTCACTGTACATCAACTTCATTGATTATGAAAAGGCATTTGACAGTGTAGACAGGAGGACGTTATGGTAACTTCGACGCTTCGAAGTTCCTAAGAAGATTGTCAACATTATCCGAAACTCATATGATGGACTACAGTGCAAGGTCGTGCATGGAGGACAGCTGACAGATGCATTCCAAGCAAGGACTGGAGTCAGACAAGGCTGTCCACTCTCTCCCTTCCTCTTTCTTCTGGTGGTCGACTGGATTACGAAGACCTCGACATTTGAGGGAAAACGCGGGATACAATGGACAGCTCAGAATCAATTAGACGATTTGGACTTCGCAGATGACCTAGCTCTCCTATCGCTTACACAAGAACAAATGCAGATAAAAACAGTCAGTGTAGCAGCAGTCTCTGCATCAGTAGGCCTCAGCATACACAAGTGGAAAACCAAGGTCCTCAAATTCAAAGCGGAGAACAGCAATCCAATCACTCTTGATGGCGAAACTCTGGAAGATGTAGAATCCTTCACATATCTGGGAAGCATAATCGATGAACAAGGAGGTTCAGATGCAGACTTAAAGGCGAGGATTAGCAAAGAAAAGACAGCATTCCTACAGTTGAAGAACATATGGAACTCAAAACAAATTTCAACCAATATCAAAGTGAGAATCTTCAATACGAATGACAAGGCAGTTCTACTGTATGGAGCTGAAACTTGGAGAGCTACAACAACCATCATCAAGAAGGTGCAAGTATTTATAAATAGCTGTCTACGCAAGATACTCAACATCCATTGGCCGGATACCATCAGCAACAACCTTTTGTGGGAGAGAACAAACCAGCTTCCAGCTGAAGAGGAAATTAGGAAAAGACGATGGAAATGGATAGGACATACACTACGCAAATCGTCAAACTTCACCACGTGACAAGCCCTAACTTGGAATCCTGAAGGAAGGCGGAAAAGAGGAAGGCCAAAGAACACATTACGTCGGGAAATAAAAGCAAATGTAGAGAGGATAAATGACAACTGGAAGGAGCTGGAAAGGATTGCCCAGGACAGGGTCGGATGGCGAATGCTGGTGAGCGGCCTATGCTCCTTCACGAGGAGTAACAGGCGTAAGTAAGTAAGTAAGTTCAATGAGGTTGAAGAACTGAGCTTCAGTAGAGCTATCACTTCCAATGTACATACACTCGTAGAAATTGACTTCATGAGGATTGAATTGTCTTAAATGGGGAAAAGAGTGTGTCCGAGATGAATAGAGTGGGATAATCTATCCAGAGTACGTTTGTCGTACTCGGTGTCAGCAATAGGCTTCCTAGACACTTCGAGGTGTTGGACAAACCCACTAAAAATGTATGTACTGCTCGAATTTTGATCAAATAAATGCTAGGCAAGACGTCACTAACCAAAACTTAGTCTTTTATGCTAACTGCTTGAAAAGGTTTAACGACTAGAATTGAACACAAAACATGGTTGCTTGTTTATATGACTTTCTCCGCCTATTTATTTTCGCACAATCTAGGGCGGAGAGTAGAGCGTGGTTGGTGTTGCACGACACTTGTGGTAAGGTTTTGGTGGCCGATGATATGTTATTCATGATGTTTTCCAGTTCTGCTATTGATGCTTATGAAACGAACTCTTTATCCCTGATTGTCTATTGTTATACGGTGTTTTATCTCATTGTAGGGTCTAAGAAAATGATAACCATACGGGCTATGTTTCCTCCAGTCAAATATATAGTGGGAAGAGTTCCCAGTTACTCATGAGAATCTTCAGTGAATGATGAGGAAAAGACTGGCTGGATAAATGCATCTCGTAAGTACTTTTCTATATGTATTAAAATGATGTTGACAATTCTACTGGACTCGTGTCCGCACACGCCCCTATCTGAAGCTTGTTCCGTAACCTGGGATTTTTTTGATTAACCTTAGGTGGTTGCTTGGTCTTCGCATGCACCAAATGGTTGGTGGTCAACTTTCGCGAGATTAGGTAAGGTTTATTAATTCTAATGATGTCGCATAGTTCATATGATAAACATGAGTCGATATAGCTTCACTGATAATTTCTTGAACTATTAACGCGTCTTTTCACTTTTCAGAACGCCGTCTGCTGTGATCGTCCCGAGAGACATCAGTGGGGTGCGAAAAACATGGTAAGATATCGCTGAGTTCTTTGGCATACCAAATGATGTTCCGTGTTTCAATTGATCTTGTGATTTTAACCTCTCTACTGACAATCTCACCAAGTTTTTCTATTTTCAGATGAGGACTTGAAAACTGTCGACTCGATCGTCTAAGGTGAGTAAATGAAATGATGTGACACCTCTTGAATGATACGCGATTACATTCCTCATCTGATTTTGCAAATACCTGTCAGAACTAAGTGTGTTATGTTTTCATTTTAGGTTAAATCAAAGTCCGGGGACGTCCATTTCCGACGAGGCATCATGTACCTTTGGTTTGTGTGATAAATATGATCAGTCACTTTGGTTTCGTTCTTACTTAGTTACTGTGGGGGCAGGGTTTTCAACTTCCTAAGTTCTTAATGCTTGTCAGAGATGGTCGGGTGTGTGAACAGATTTGGGTTTAGTTAACTTGGGTAATCGGCGCAAGTGACCTGTGTTGTGGGATGGACCAACCAAGACCGTTTATCCATACTTCCGGAGAGTAGTCTTCAGAGCAACGTGCTTGTGACCTATTCGCTCTGCCGAGTCGATAGGATGTAGGGGTGCTTGTCTACACAGAGGGTGATGCTTGTTAGTTACCACCTACCCCAGCCTCCAGTTTAATTGCGTACACCCAGTGTTACACTGTTGGGTAACGGGTTTTCTGCCAACGTAAATTGGTTGACAAGGTTTCCCCGTAGATGGTTGTCGAGTGTGGAAATGCAGCTTAGTGTGGTTCGCCGGTTGAGCACAGGTTACCGTCAAGCCGCTTCGGTTGTGTGGGACGCCTGGCGACCAAGTTTTGCTACCGAGGCTCCCAGTGACCATCTCGTTCCGGTGACTTCTCAATAGTTCCTTGGCGAGATCGTTGTCTCGGGGTATGCAAGCGGCGTGGGTCTGTCCAGGTAGCAAGAGATGAGCCAAGGATTTTCGTAGACATTGGTCGTGTGGAATATGGGGAGCCAGTAGGAGTGTGAGCGTAACTAGAGTCGTGTTAAGGTTCACAGTGTACTCCAGTTGATGTTAACTGGAAGCCATTCAGTTAGTCTGCAGCTGGCTGCATCTGAGATTGGTATGCTTCACATCAAATACTTGATTTGAGTATTGGTCCAGAGTTATGCGCATAATTGGATTGGCATTCTTCCTTAGGTGCAGTATATGATGTGTTAGTCCGGGCCGTAGCTATGGTGATCCTCCTAAAATTACTTGCTTGCAATCCTGTAAAATGTTCCAGGGTGCTTGTTATCCTTGTGGGCTAAGCGTTAGGTAATATGAGATATCAATCTAGAGTTGGACCTTTTCTCAACGAATCGGTGGGTGGCTTGCGATTAATTTTGTTGAAACAACCGGAAATCACAGTCGATGGATAATACGCAAGATAAAGTAGTTAAGATTGATGAGAATACTAGTGTTGAAGATAACTTAGACAAAGAACCAACTAAGGGAAGTAATGGGTTGTTAGTAACAGTTGAATATGAAACAGTCAAGTCGGCATAATAGAAATAAGATTATCGTGTGGACATCAGCAGCAGCTAAGCATCAAAAGTAGATAAAATAATTTGGTCATGGCTGTATTCCTCTTGAAAGAAAGGGAGATTCACCACATCTTCCTGCTGTTCGTACAAGCGATCAGGTGCTCACCACAAAACCGGTTTAGTCCTTGTTGAGGTTTCAGACGTGAACTGGTGAGGTGTTCCATACCCGGATGAAACAGTTGGTCAGCTCTCTTTGGCTTCTAATAGTTAAGTATCTGAGGTCATTCCATGACATGCGATGTTTCTGTTTTCTGCGTGATAGGCATGTAGGTTTACCGGATTCGCTGATCTAACTTGGCAAGGATCACCTTTCATAATTGATGTAAAGCCGTGTCAATCAAAAGTTATCACTTTATTGGAATACCCCCACATAGCATTTATCTTGGTCCACATTGATGCTGTTTCATTCGTTGTTCTAATTTCGTCCCTTACCTTTCATAATGAGTTGCACTCCTCACGACATTCATCCCATTCCTAATTATAAATTCATATTCATAATTATTCTTAGTGCTATAATAATGATGATAATAAGGATAATAATAATTATTAATTCAACAATTAAAACAACGATTCCAAAAGTAGTTGAGTTCCATTCCATGTGGCGGGATGGCAGATGCTGATTCCAAAGGGATAACATAATAGGAAATGTTGTCCATTGAAACATAGTAATTTCAGATTTATAACTGTAGAGCTCGAAGTTGTCGAAACTCACCACTCACTCTAATACTCTATTCTTGATTATCATGCAGGGATTTTCATACCATATTTGAGTCATGAGTACCGCGTACATGATTTGACTTTATTCGTGTTTGACAATCATGATCACGGTTTGAGAATCTTTGGTGAACAAACTCAATTGTTGTTGACCCCGTACGGATTTACTGGTCATTTAAATGACACTGACGTTGTGAAAAGATTACTATGCTATATAAGCATCTTTCTACTAATGGAAACAGGTTATTGTTCGTATTATTTAAGTCTGAGTTTCCGTTTTCGTATACCAACAATCTACAGTTATCCATTTCTTATTTTTTCCTTTTCTATCCACTCGTGTATACAACACTAAAAAGCATACTGTTAAGTATGTTATTGCTATTCTTATGAATCACATTGTATATCTTTTTATATGCATATTTATTCGGTCGTACATATTGTACCTTATTCGCATGTGTATGTGCATTTCAGCATGCATTTGTCCGTTCATCTTATTTATTTTATATAAAAGCTGAGTCAAACTTTAATAATGTTCTTTGTTAGCAATGGTCAATATCCATAATACATCCATCTAATAAGTCTGATCGTTTGTTTGCGTTTAACAATATATGTGAAATATACGTATCTAGCTACATTTCATTCTTGGTATTTTTATACCATTCTTGTACCAATCGGTTTGTCAAAATATTACACTTAAAATTTAATGAGTATATATATATATTTCAAGTGGGGTGCAATGCGCCACGAATCCTATCAGTTGGTTGAGGAACAGTAAAAATACGTACTTAAAAATAATACAATAAGGGCTATTAGTTTCGAGAACTGACACCTTTTCATTATTAATACTAACTGTCAAGTTAGGCTAGTCTTCATTGCCACGTAGTCATGTTGAATGGAGACTTCGATGATCCACCACATTTACGCGTTGATCGTGATTTCATTAGTAGTGCAGTGGACAAGAACACCAATGGGGACAATCGAATGTATTTAACACAAATTACAGGACTTGTTAATAAAATCTAACAATCATAAAGTAAATACTTAATTTGCAAAATGTCCACCAATTGTCTCAAAATGGCTCAGACTTCGTTGTTCTTGCATTTTCATACAAATTGCATCCTGTTTCCATTCTTTACTGTTCGATCCTCTTGTCTCTCTGTTGCCAGACCTTCTGTTTACGACTAACATCATATACTACTTATGTCAATATAAGTAGCATATACTACAGTAGTAAAATCAATAGTTGAGATCATGAGTCAATTGAAGCTAGACCACCACGGGGAACCTGGAAGCACTGGACGGTCGTTTCATCCTTTCGATAGTAGTGAAGTATTAGTGCGTACATAAGCATTGGGGTTTAGATACATTCCAGCTAGGATTATCTATAACTACTACGATAAGTGTGTTTTAGATTCATCAGTTACTGATTATTCAAAATATAAGGTTTCGTAAAACACTAATTTATTGGCAAAAGAGAAAAATTCGCATTATCTGTGAATGACTGATCATCAGTCAGATAGTACGATTTTAGGATTTTTAAAATTAAGTTCATTATTTCATTTCAATGACTTTCTTAACTTGAGTAGATGTTTCTCTTTCATAACTTTATTTTTGTTTAAAACAACAATAAAAAATGGTAACTTTACATATGACACATATGTTCTATATGGAATATATCTGTACACTATGGTATCATGTTACTACTTCCTTATAAACATACATATATATATTTTTAAATTACTTAGATTCAACAGGAAAGTGTGGTCTTATTAATATATGTTAGAATGAATTTACTATGATGAGGGAAATATTAAGCAATGTTGATCTTTCAAAACTGTATAGTTAGAAGTTATCTTCATTCTGTGTGTGTTCTGTTTTGGCTAAAGGGCGACGGAGCGTGAGAGAATGGTATTCTGAACCGATGGTCGTTAAGCATTGCTCTCGACTGTTATTTCACTTGTCATAATTTCATTGGTTAGCTGGTCATTGTTAGTAATTTAATACCTGATTTTAACTCCATAATGGTCGAACGATAATGATGTCAATGAAATATGTATACCACTCAACGTCATAAATATTTTGTCGACTTAACACGTATGGAACAATTGTATATCGAAATCCGAATACGAGAGCATTCTGGAATATATTCATTAGTGAAGACAGATGGTGAGAGATGTGAATTGAGAAAATAAACGTCCCTACCCTATGAATAATGAGTGAACCTGTCTTCATGTAAAACTGAATAGGGTTTAAATTACCGTTAACCAATTAGAGTATGAATGATATAAACATAAGGCAAGCTAAAGCAAAAGTGGAAATAATCCAGTTGATTAAGTTACATATGAGAAAATACACAGTAAAGTCATAAAATACCTGACGAGGTTAGAATGACATATTTAATGGCCGGATTACTTATGGATGTGATAGAAACCGTTATACTATATAATTTGAATGAAATAATTAACATTTAGACTAGAAAATACATCTGCTCTCTTGTAATCATGGCCCTATATAGCGGGCCCCTATACAATCCATGTATGTTTTTACTTACGCCTGTTACTCCCAATGGAGCATAGGCCGACGACCGGTATTCTCCAACCCACTCTGTCATGGGCCTTCCTTTTCAGTTCTATCCTATTTTTGTTCATTTTCCTCATGTCTGTCTCCATTTCTTTGGTCTTCCTCTTCTCATTTGGCCTTGAGGATTCCAAGTGAGGGCTTAATTGGTGATGCAGTTGGGTGCTTTCCTCAATATATATCCTATCCACTTCCAATTTCTTCCCTAATTTCCTCCTCAGCCGGAGCCTGGTCTGTTCTTTCCCATAGTAGTTTAATGTTGATGGTATCCAGTCAACAAACATTGAGTATCTTGTGTAGACAACCGTTTATAAATACTTGTACCTACTTGATGATGGTCGTGGTAGTTCTCCAAGTTTCTTCTACATACAGTAGAACTGTCTTGATAGTCGTATTAAAATGCTCACTTTGATGATGGCTGACAGTCGTTCTGAGTTCTATATGTTCCTCAATTGTAGGAATGCTGTCCGTGCTTTGCTATTCCTTGCCTTTACGTCTGCATCAGATCCTCCACGTTCATCGATGATGCTACCCAGGTACGTGGGAGATTCCACATCATTCAGAGTTTCACCATCAAGTGTGATTGTGTTGGTTGGTGTTCTGAGTTTGTATTTGAGGATCATAATTTTTCTTTGTGTATGTTGGAGCCTACTGATGCCGAGGTTGCTGCTACACTGGCTGTCTTCATCTACATTTGTTGATGTGTATGGGATAGAAGTGCCAAGGCATCTGTGAACTGCGAATCATCAAGATGCTCCCAAGCTGTTCATTGTATTGCGTGTTTCCCGTTGGCTGTCGAGGTTTTCATAATCTAGCTAAATACCAGAATAAAGAGGAAGGGGGAGAGTAGGTAGCCTTGTCTGACTCCGGTCCTTACTTGGAATGCATCTGTCAGGTTTAGTCCATGCACTAGTTTCAGTGTACTCCGTCGTATGAATTCTGAATGATGTTGACAATATTCTCAGCTACTCACTACATAGTGCTGAAGAAGTTTCCATAATGTTCTCTTATCCACACTGTTAAATACTTTCTCATAATCAAAGAAGCTAATGTGTAGAGAGGAGTTGCATTCAAATGATTGTTCAACGATGATCCATAGTATGGTGATCTGGTCTGTAAACGACCAAATAATTGGTCATTTAGGGATTTCTATCTTACCATGAACTCACAGTTTGTAATCGAATTTAACCGACCATATTCATAACAAACTTATAATCACTGGAAAGATTTTTGGAATTCAGACTACACTGAAAGCATTCCTTCCCTTTTTCTTACAATTGCCTTGTAAGTAAAATGAAAACACTAACTTGATCTAAATTAAACGTGTGATGTATTTGTACAATATTCGTCAAACAATTTCACTATGCATTTACTTAATTAATAGGTTAGAAGGACGGTGAAACGCGCAATAAATGAGACGATAAATTATTTCATATTTAAATTATTATCGTGTATAACTACTGTTGTAGTGAACGAGAACAAAAGTGAGGACAATCGAATATACTTGAACGCAAATTACAGAACATCTGCTGTCTTGTAATCATGGCCCCATCTAACGTTATATCAGAATTATATAAGAAATGTATTTGCCAATTGTGTTTTGTCATAGTTTCATCGACATATTCTATTAAGGTTTTTTAAATTATGGACATTTCTATTACTCACTTTCATATTATTAATGATGCCATATATTTGGTCTAAATAATTTCATTTTGACTAGCTATCAACAGAGAACCTAACAAGACAGTTAACTGTAATGTAAATACACATAAAAATAGCAGAATAGATAAAATGACGATGAATATTCTGTTGATAAGAATATGAAGAGATTCCATAAAGCATGTAGATATTCAAGCTTTTTAAATGTAACTTTATGATGAATATAGAACTTAAAGATCATAGGACACCTGAAATACACAAAATTCATCTCTGTTTGAAAATTATTCAAAGGTTTTATGTCATTAAATGCTAATTGATATTTACAAGTTGTTAACTTATTACTGTATATGTGAATCCTGGAGTTTATCGTCTAGTCGGTTTGTATGTATTCCTACTAGGTATTAGATGAAACTTTGATCTATACATACGATGAAGCCTGACATCTCTCTCGTTAATGTGCAGCTCAATGATAAACTAATGAATCAGATGTCTTTCTTTCTACTATTCATCCGGATACTTCAAAATAATTGCAGAATATTGTTATGTTTTAAAATTTTTGATTGTTTGAATTGAAAGAGAATAACTAAATAATTTCATCTTTCTTTCCTTTGTTCGGTAATTAAATTTGTCTCATTTTGTTAAAATGGTTGCAATCAATTAAATTATTCTGGGATTATTAGACATATTCTCATTCCAAGTAAAAATCACTATAAAAAACGAAAAGAACTTTATTGGTTAGACACATAATGTCAGGCTGTGTTAGACCTGAAAATAAACCTGAACTAAATCCACCGAAAATTAGGGGAAATAAGTTGCTCTGATGCCAGCTTTATAATAAACAGTTTCAAGCTGTTTGGTTAAGTCAATGATAAACTCATTAATCTGATAAGTGCTAAATGGTATTTACTTCTGAAAGGCACTCAGTTTCAGATTACGCTAGATTAGTAACAAAGTGAAGAATGAACAGTCATTGATATTTATTCCTAGTATTATTAAATGTAAGATTAGACTCTAGAAGGAGGTAACTCTTTAATCGTGTTTAAATATTAAAGAACTTAAGTGATTACGAACAACACTTCATTGTCGTTGATTTTAGTGTGTGACTTAGAGTTGAATCATTCAAACTTATGAACAACAATACTTTTATGAGTTAAAAGAATCATCGATTTCGCTTGTGGCTTAAACTTGAGATGGAGTTAATATGTAATGAGTACGGAAGAGTAAGCATAGGAAATTACGTTGTGACCTGATATAATATATTATAGACTGTTCAATAGTTAATGCTCCGAAATAGTATCTAATTAGAACACTTAATTAACTAAGTGAATATATTAACTTCCATCATCAACAATCTGACTATTTTCCTCAACAATAACTAACACGATCCGATTAAAGCTAAACAAGCCGTTTCTTTCGAGGGTTATTTGACCACAAACAAAAATGTTTAAATACAAACAGTTTCGTGGAAGGATTGCAATAAGAATGATTACGAGAGAATTATCAGATACAATTCTCAAAAGTGTATGTGACTTCGTGAGATATTGCTTTTTGAAAATGGTATTGTTACGGAAGAGATCAAGCGTGCGGTCATATAAAAATTCAGTTAAATTTGATTTAGGACAACATACCCTTGTATAACGTTCTTTTACATAAATTCACTGTAACATTTACCAACAAATAACCACTATGTAAATTAGTATATTTGTTTGTAAATAAAAATCTCCAATTGATGAAGTAGACTCATTTGCCAGTAATATTGTCGTCTTTAAGTTGAACCATATTAGGTACCTTCTCACACACTACCATCAATATATGGCTTTGGTGTGAAGGATACAGATACCAGAAAGTAATGACCAGTAATATCGTCAAATATACCCTGATTCATCAAATCTAATTTATTCAAAATCCTTTTTTTCATAAGAATTTGAAGTTCACAGTAGTTATTCTAGCATAGTTCTTTATTTCTGAATTAATAATATATTTATTTATATTCAATAAACTGGAGAACAAGTTTACACAGTTCAATATGAGTAAGCGGATAACTTCTCTCTAATATTGTGACTTACTACTAAAGTTTTAAGTAGGTCTTTGAAACTGAATTATGAATATATCTTTTTATATTCTCCATTAGTATCGGAGTTTCTCAGAAGTATGTCAGTATGTTCAAGTGGAGTATATATTTCGGCATAACTGAGTGAATTTTGTGCGATATTTGAAACGAATTGGCATTGTTAAAACACAAATCACCAAGAAATATAACTTGCTCATTGTGTTATATTTCATGGGGCTACAGAATATCATAAGACAAAGACTAGCCTATAGCTGTGAACAATTCACAGCTATGTTAAAAAATATCACTTTCTATACACGCATTTAAGCAGTTACAAATAACAATGAAAGAAAAATGATCACATAGTTTGTTCTGATTAGCTTAACTACAGTTTAGGTTGTCCAGTTATTTTATTCCAACCACACAGAAGTTCTGATAAAAATCTGGAGTAGAAAACTTTCTGCCTCTGACCCATACTCTATTTCACTGATTTAAAATACTAATTTCTACTTCAGCCTATTACTATCAACTTCCTCCTGAAAAAGGTAATAAAATTTACTTTTCCAGCTAACCTAAATTGTTTTTGTTCTTCTTTTTCATGAGGTTCATCTTAGTGAATCCCATTTCGGTTTTGCAAAGTCACCTCCCTTACAAAAATCCTTGATAACGGTTAGAAGTAAAATCCGGGACGCATGTTCTGTCCTATTTATGATTTCTCATTTGAATGTAATTCAGTATTTTAGTACTGATGTACTGACTTACACTGGAACTCAAGTAATCTCCCTTTAAAGAAATCGTAATGTTATCTACTAGGTCACTGTAACATATCTTTAACTATAAACTAAGAAGTATTTGAAATAGCGCTAACCTTGTATGTTAATATTCATTCCATATAATATCAAGTTTGAATGATAATTCATGAAATAAAACATACACAAATCGGTACCAGTACTTCTTTTGCGAAGATTATTCATTCAAATTATACATACACAGTATTTAAAATAAGTATCATGTTGGTTCTTGTTATAAAGAAAAACAAATGTCTATAAAACTGAATACTTATTGATTATATAACTGATCAGTGTGATGTTGACTAATTTCTTTAAGTTCAAACAATGAATAGAATACGTATAACTAAGATTTTGTCTGTAAGGAAAGGTAAAATATAGTTTGAAAAAGTTATATGAATCGACTACTAAGTAATAACCAATGTAGTGCTTGTCTAGGCCTTAGTGTTAATTGAATTCTACTCATTAATTTCTGATATGGTCGTTAGCTTAAGTGACTTGATATGTGTGCATTATGTTTTTAATGTTGAGTAGTTACACGAAGTCATCAAGAAAGCCTGAAACTAAGTTTAGAGCTTGTAAACGCTCATCAGCAAGGGTAATCGTGTTCCTAATGGGGTTCAAACCAGTGTCAACCAGCTTCGCAGTTTGAGACGCTATTATTAGTTACCTTAAATACAAAGACTTTCTAGATTGTAGAGTTCAGAATAATAGGCAGATACATTTTTTTCAATGATTGCATCTCCATAGCTGTACAATCATAAAAATATGATAGACTTTATTAAAGAGATTATTTTCATCGAGGGACAAAATCAACTGGACAATCACTGAAAATTAAGAAACATTTGAAGTTAGTTGTTTTATCTTCGATTGTGGATTAAATTATCAGTTTAGAAATCATCTATATTTATGTTAGAATATTCTTTCCAGTGAGTTTCAATATAATTTTTATGTAAATAGTTAAATGGGCGTAGTTATGAAATGAAAATAACACACACTTATTTGATGGACGTTAACAAAGTAATTGCTAGTGGGATTAACCTTAAAGTTTCAATGAAGGTTGTGCTAGACGATTGATAATTAAAAATAACCAATCAACATCGAGATATACAAAACAAGTTGTGAGCCATATATAGAGAAATTCAAACACTTCAATTCTATCTGAAGCTTGTGCTGATGATGTCGTTCAGAATAACAATGAAAGCCCCACGACTTAACTATCCAGCTCAGAGAACAAAACTTCATTCAATTCTTTTATTATAATTACAATCCCATATTTTATTATTATTATTATTATTATTATTATTATTATTAATGGCTTTATTCAATATTATATTTTGGTACAATATAGAATTCTCAGCACAGGGTATTTCAACAAGTTACTTACTGAACAACAAACAAAAAGGCAGTAGCAAATACAAAAAGGTTTTAAAAAAATATATATATATAAAAAATTTTAAAAAAAAAACCAAAAAATAACTGTACAAACTTTTTTAAAATTAGAGACATGTTAAGAATGCAGGTTATTGATTAGGTTAACTCTAACAACCTGTTCGTCACAGAGTATATTTGCTAGGTAAGGTATTATAGAACTTTTATACTTTTTCTTAAGTGCATGGATTTTAATGTGATTACGTCTCGTTCTACCAGAAGATATACAAGGAGCAAGATAAGAGTGAAGGGGATGATTAGTATCTGATAAAATAACACTTGCCAGGAGTTTGCATGATTTTAGATGTCTATCCACAACCATATTAATTATGACCTCGAAAGATTCACCACACATCTTGCTAAGTGCCTTCAGCACCCTCTGCAATACAGCAAAGTCTTTTCTCAAAAGCTCGGGAAAAAATGATGGAGAACAGTAAAGAATAATAGGTAATATGCGAGAATTGACAAATTGTAAGAGTGAATGACGAGTAATTCCAAGAGCATGCAATCTCTTTATGTAGTAGGTCAGACGGAAAACCTTCTTCGATAACGATAAAACGTGGGAAGACCAAGACAGATCAGAGGAAAAGGTGACACCAAGATAATTGACCTTCGACACTGTGTTTATCAAAGAGCCTCCAATGGCATAAGCATTATGGGATCTCAAAATGATGTTTAGATTCTTTTCATGTCTCATGGCAAAGTTAACAGCTTGACATTTAGACGGATTAAGTATGAGACCATTACCAACAGACCAACAATCAATACGAGACAAAAACTCATTCATTTCTATGGGATGTTAAGAGGAAGAGATAGGCATACATACAGTGAGATCATCCGCATACTTCACAAAAGTGTTTTCTGTGGAAGATGGCAGGTCATGCGGAAAAAAAGAGAATAGAAGAGGTGAAAGAACAGCTCCTTGTGGTACACCTTCATGTGACAGTAGAGACTCTGAACTCTTTCCTCCAAACACAGTGTACTGTTCCCTTCCAGAGAGGTAGGAACATAGCCAGTTGGTTATCCAGCTGTCAGTGTTGACGCTGATTAACTTAGAAGATCTGATTACTGTTCATTTAACATGGGCTTCATCTTTACTTTCATACTAATTGTTATAGAAATTACTTTGTTCATCTTAATGATTAATTACCTCACCAGTTTTATAAATTCACTCCATATAAGTTTATCTAAAACCATAATCAGTCGATTTCTTGATCACAACTCACATACAGATTGATTTTAGACAAATTATTTCATATTTAGATTGATACCATGAATGAATCAATGTTAGATCACTATGGAAAACCTGGAAGCACTGGACGGCCGTTTCATACTCCTCTGTAGTGAGCATTCATGATCACACCTCGTGAGATTCCAAACCAGGACCTGTCAGTCTCGCGCGAGAGCGCTTAACCTCTAGACCACTGAGCCTCCATCCAACGGTGTTAATGTCTAAGGGTCAGATAATAGTCCAATTGACAGATATGAAGAAAGACGACATACAACAAAGGTCAGAATAATAAACTGAATGATAACCAAGAAAACTTGTATAAGGTAATAATAATAAATGATTAGAGTTTAAAGTGCGAAATAGTAATTTAAAAGAAAATATCGATAATAATTAAATAAAAGTTCAGAAAAACGACAAAGACAACTAAAAAACCACCAACACAGAAACATACCTGTTATAACCCAGTGAAGATTAAGTTACAGGTAACTTCTGAGGGCTGTTAATAGACTAATATTCTATAAATATTCTCACTGTATAATTATTCAATGATTACATTATGTGTATTTATATTCCCCTTATTATTAGCTTTAGTTTGACCTGTAATTTATTATTAAACGATTTACGGTTCTTAATCTATGTTCAGTCTATTAATTACCACCTCCCGCGTTCACAGCCACCTTTTGGCTTATTTGTGTACACATGTTATTTTCTATTTTATGGTACGTTGTGATCTGTCTGATTGATATATAAACCGAGTATGTATGAAATAAACGATTCGATTCATATTACAGAAGCTGGTATTGTGTTCTGGATTCAAGTGGAAGGGCTAGGAGGACATAGGACCAATAAGGACGCTAAACTGCTGATACCGGTTGAACGTCATTGGTTTGGCATAGTGTGAAGATTGTATAAGTCGTATTTTGATTGGTCGATAAGCCACTTGATAGAAAAGCCAGACATCAAGGTCATAACAATACCCATTAAGGGAGTTAGGGCCAAGGAAGGATAAGAGGTTGGACACATCGTTTCTGCACCCAAAGTTCAGGCTTGAGTTTGTGGATTGCCAATGCCTCTGCGGTGCATAAAATATTGATTCGAACCCCTTTCGATCCAGTTTTTCTTTGACTCTGTAGACTGTATTAAATGAAGAGTCCTTTGGAGCGATGTGTCCACAGTTAGGTGCTCCTGTATCGAACTAGTGATTGTTTTACGTCCCCCTTTTAAGAGCCAGGCCGGATAATGTTCCGAGATGCGTTTGGATAATGATCTCTTTGTGCGGCCTATGTAACTTGCCCCACATGAGCAAGTAAATTTATATATGCTCATTGATGTGGCCCAAAGCAGAAGTTTGTCCTTAACACCTCCCAGAATGGTAGGTCGGTTAGAGAAAACCATTCGGAGCTTAGCTGCGTAAAAGTTTTATTCAATGATTTCGAAATCCGTTTATTTAGGATTTCAACAGCCGTGTCTCCTTTAAATTCCATATTCATAAATAGAATTTTCTTCTCTATTGTCGATGCTTTGTCATGAAGTCTGGGTGTCAAGTTGCTATCAACGAATCTCGGTGGATAACCATTTTTGATGAGGGTCTGTCGAAGATGAAATAGTTCCCCATCTGTTGTATCATTGGAACAGATTCGCTTGATCCTCGAGAATAAAGAGTGAATTAAGTTCCTTTTTCTACTTAATGGAACCCAACTATGGAAGTTCGTGTATTGTCCATTCCAAGTAGATTTTCTGTACATAGACCCCTGTAAAAAACCGTCAGGCATTTTTTTAAAACGGACATCAAGAAAATAAAACTCATGGTTTGCCTCTGCATCTAAGGTAAATTGAATTGATGGGTGACAATTATTGAAAATATCCAAGATTTCATTGAAGTCCATGTCTTCTTGACAAATAATGAAAGTATCATCCATATATCTCTTATATAAATGAAATCTCTTAATTATTGGTCGAAGTACCGAATTTTCTAGATTAGCCATGAAACAATCAGCTAAGAGAGGACCCAATAGAGAGCCCATTGCAACTCCTACAATAGAACGAAACGGCCAGCCAATGCTTCCAAGTTTTCTATGGTGGTGGTCTAGCTTCAATTAACTCATGATCTCAACCATTGAAATTACTATAATATCCACAAACAATATCCTTCTGATAATAATGAAATAAGTTTATTATAATACACTGAACCTAGTAATTTATTATCATGTATTTGTAAGTATATTATTTTAGATTGTACTAATCAACCTTTTAATGTAAATTATAAATTCATTCATTTAAACAATGAATAAATGTATAAAATTTAGAATAAAAAGAGTAAATTGAAAACAAAACATATCCTTAATAGTGTAAGGAAATAAATAAATAAATAAATATGGAAGTCTATTTATATAGTTATGTGTAATAACACTTACTCTTTGACCATACAAGCCATTGAAAAAAACTCATTCAGTCTATTATACACCAAATTTGGTACAGTTATGAATGAAATACATAGAATCCACACCTTATATATATATATCATAATAGAATGTGTAGATAATTTCTGACAAATAATTTTATAAGAAACAATAAATCAACCGATGTATCCCAGTCTATAATTGTAGCATTGTCAGCTATTGTATGCCAAACTTTTGGAAATGGTGATGGAATTAAATGTAGTACAGGGACACCTATATTAAGAATATAGAAGAAAAATGTTTGACACCTTAATTTACATCTAATTATTTTGCATGTTAATGTCACTATTTTCAGAGCTATCGATGTCTCTTTAGATATCAGATATATTCAAAATTAGTTACTAAAACAGTGGTATAGTTGGGAAAGATTATGAGAAACTTTTTGATTTGGAATTCGATCACTATCTAAGAATTTCGACTACTCACATAGTTTTCATAAATCGCGTTGAGGACGCTTTCGGGAATCCCTCTAACAGGGATGAATTCCATCATCATCATCATCATCATCTCTAGTGCAGGTGAAAAGCATTTCTGTTTATCGAAAGGTAAGGTGTAGTATAAAGTGGTTTGAACTACATTACTGCTCAATTTTGAAACTGTTATTCGGTCCGACTCATGTTTCTAAGTAGTATTCAGTGATAAGTAACAAAGAGCCTGTGCATTGGTTGAACGTCTCACAGTAAATCACTACAACGAGACAAAAAGAGTCAAAATTCATTGTGACAAAGACATTAAGATAATGGATTGGGAACAAGAAATAGAAAGAAGGTATGAATAAACGCAATTTTGAGATTTTCGATATAGAGCAAAATAAAGAGCGCCGATATGAGATCAATTCTAAACCCAAGCTGGAGAATCGTGGACCAATAAGAACTCAAGGTTATTGTTGTTAAAACAAATTCTGACTTGTTTTTGTCACGGGAATTAAGTCAGCGGCCATCAGTCATAACAAGCAGCCAACGTAACTAACCTTTTTCTACAAATGGTATATGATCATCTTCAATGTGGTATCGAACACCATGACCAAAATAAGGTTGATTATTTTCACCTGATGATTTCAACAGATTAAACGATCTCATTCTCTTTTCTATTAAATACAAACAAAACGAATTAAAGAGAATGTAGGAATCAATGACAAGGCTGAACTTGATGGTTTCAAATAAATCGAGCATTGGTAGAAAGTTTTCGTGATGCCGCAATGAGTAGAGAATTGTATTTCTGACATTCTAAGACTTTTTCAAAGTAAATAACCGGGGATGTTAGATCATTAGAACTCACTTGGTAAATACTTTACTTTCGTAATTCTATTTCAAAGATTTGAATTTCGTGTTTTCGTGCCAAAAGATCTCATTTTCATCTTTATGTCATATTTCCCACTTGATAGGATCTTAAACGCTATTAGTTTATTGTATCTTTTAGTATGCTATTTTGTAACGCTTCCCAAGGACAATTTTATGCTGTATATATACGCTTGATTTGTGCCTGTTGTTGTTGTTCGTGCTTTTGGCCGCTTGTCGAATACATTTCCCTCTTCCAAACTTGGACTTCTCTCTCTAGTTAGAGGGGCTGGGACGCGTCGGAATAACTAGCTTATTGGTCTTTGTGTCACAAAATTTTCGTTCTGTTCTCAGGTTAAGTGAACTCGTAATCTCTTCAAACATAGCATATAATCAACACAAGTTTAAATAGTACAAAGGAACTATTTAAACTTATGTTAATTTTATCTCGGTGGCTTACATTAAGTCATGAAACGTCAGAAATACAATTTTCTACTCATTGAGCTATCACGAAAATATATTTATTATTGAATTGAAGAAAAGCTTATATATATGATATTAAATCCATTTTGTGTGAAATCATTTTTATCTCACTAAATGAACTTCTTGTCTGGTGGTTAATCAATAAATGTAAAAACTATTCTAGTTTACATTCTCAAGAGTTAGTAAAATTCCATAAACAAGATAAACATGCAAGAGGAAGCTACCAGTTAATTTACTAAATAGTTACAATGAGAGAAATTTCACGTGGTTTCGTACATTAGTTATAGTGGCTAAAATGATCGGATTTCGAATTAAAAGTTACAAGTTTGAACCTCACTTCATTTACTTCAGTCTGGGCATTCGGGTAGTTTAACTAGCCATCATACTCATTAAGTTCGGATTATTAATAGTAGCAATCTAAGATTGAGAGTGAAGTAGAACTGCTGATTCTATTGGTGTGATACTAGCAAGTCGTTTCCCTCAAACAATCAACGCCTGCAATGATGCCATCATTCCACAATAGAAGGGGTTTAGAAAACGTCCTCCTTGACAAAAGTACACATCACCTTAACCCATGGATTACGGTTTTTAATGAAAATGCCTGTAGATTATGGAGCTAAGACGTCAAGAACTACGAATGAAAACACCATATGTAATCAGTCTCAAAAAAATTGTCCTTTGAGATCTGGAGTCACGCTTAGAGGTCACTACAACCACTACTAATCTAGTTTCCTTTTCAAGTCTCTTAAGAAGTAATATCCTTTGACGGTGAGGACGGATGAGAGTCGACAACCACCTCCACACCTCTAACAGTACCTGAGACCACGTTGTACACAACTAAATCCTTTTATCACTTACTAACAGTTGTCTACGCCAAATACTTCGTATCCATTGGCCAGACACTATCAGCAACAACCTATTGTGGGAGAGAACAAACCAGCTTCCAGTGGAGGAAGAAATCAGAAAGAAGCGCTGGAAGTGGATAGGACACACAATGAGGAAAGCACCCGACTGTGTCACAATGCAAACCCTCACACGGAATCATCAAGGTCAAAGGAAAAGAGGAAGACCAAAGAACACATGACGCCGAAAAATGGAGACAGATAGACATGAGAAGAATAAAGAAGAATTGGATAGAACTAGAAAAGGAGGCCCAGGATAGAGTGGGTTGGAGAATGCTGGTCGGCGGCCTATGCTACATTGGGAGTAACGGGCGTAAGTAAGTAAGTAAGTAAGTAAGTAAGTAATCACTTCTAAATATTCCGCTTTTCCCTATCTTTCTCCCATAACTTAACCTTTATCCTCACAATCCATCTCATACTAAAATAAAGTGTAGCTCAAACTTATGTACATAAACTTGTACTTGTTCAGTGAGTTGTATAAAACAAAACATTTTTATGTGTTCATAAATTATACGAAATCCAATATTCATTTTACTAATTAATCATTAAAATGATTATTAACATTACCTTTAATATAGTCGGAGTAGATCTCTATAATTATGTGTTAATTAATCGATTTTATCAATTAACTCATTCATTTTTCGTCATTGCACTATTTTATACATTGTTCATTATTATATCATAAAATCTGTTACGAACTGAACTCTTATAATTATGAAAAAGTTGTTAACTCAGTGGTTTATCCTAATGGTATTTTTCACTAGAGATTAAACTCAGTTAAAGAATAATAGAAAATCAGAGAACAATAAAGCAACTACTTTTTTCCAAATTGAGATTCTTCAGCGACCTCCGAAAAGATCAAAGTAATGACGATAGTAATAATGTAACTTATTTACTGAGTACAGGTTTATGTACCCGACATTTAGCTACATATAGTCATGTGAAATCAAGAGAAATTACGCGACTGCTTAACATAACAAGGTTGAATGGGGTTTGAATCAAGGATACTTGTCTCATGGTGAATATAATATCACTGACATAATAAGGAATTGAAGTTCAATGATCCACATTTGCAACTTCAGTTAATTAAGGGCATAGAGTATTAACAGAATAAATTATGAAATACAAAATGATTTTTTTACTACTGATAATTACTTAAATAAAATTTGAAACAGAAAATTATGTATTCATAAAGATCTTAGCGATTGTTTCACTAGAGAGTTTAGTCCTGCCTTATTCAAGGTAGATTACTTCATATATAGTTGACTCAGAACCATATAACTATGATTTTTTTTTCTTGTAGATTTAGCGTTCGATAATTGTGAAACTAAGACTAAACAACCGTTTATTGCTTCCAGGTTTTCAATGATCGTGATCTCAATGAAAAATTCAACAATCTCCACAACCTCTATCCATACTGACATTGTGAAATTATTCATTTAAAATAGAACGAAAGTTGTTATCCACAATAAACAATAATAACATTATGGATGCCTTACCCAATTCAATGAGCATATTAAAACTTCCTTTATCCTCATATGGATACTTTGGTATGTGAGGTTGTTTTGCACCAAGTAAATCCAATAAGATAAAAAGATCCTATCGATTTTTTTTTCAAAAAAAAAAAGAAGTACAGAATGAAAACACTATATTATATTATGGTATGAATCAATATGAAATGTGTTGTGACCAAACAATATACTGTTAAGTATTCAAAAGGATTGAGAATGTAGAGTTCAAGTTTTTTTTTTCTTAAGAAAATCCATAGTACATTGCAATTGGTTAGTAACATTCTATATGTTCAAAATCTACTTAATTACCTAATAAAAATTGTATAGATTGATGTAAAGATGGATTAATCTCTTATTTAATCACGTTAATAATCGATAAGCTGAGAAACAAATATAGATTTATTTGTGTATTCTTTCTGACAAGCACTACTTTCTATTTGGGATATATTAGTCAGATGTACATGGATTTCAATGTTACGGTCTATGGTTCAAACCCGTCACCCATCACTTTAAAACACTAGTGTTCTCCGCTAAACCAATAGTTACGATGACCTCCAGCTTGTCCAATGGGTTTACAATTAAAAGAGAAATAAAATAATTCAGTTTTAAATGAAGTATGGTTACTTCGTTTTATCGATTCTAAGTATAGTATTTTCATTATTTGACAAATTGATTATTGTTTAAACTATAAACCGTCAGATTCCTCTTGTTTAAAGACAATGCCTCCATTACAAAAATCAAAGGTTCTCAGTTCACAATTTCTGGTAGATCTGTGGGTGAAGGCTGCATGTAAGACCTAAACTGAAATAGAAAAGCCACTCCCCACTGTGTCATTGGCCTTTTAAATATTTCTAGCTGACATCAATTCATGACTAATACTACCTTCAGAAATGAGTTTATTCAAAAGGAACATTTTTTTATTTTCACTGAAAATGTTTATCATCTTTTAAATTCTTCCACAGAAATACGTAAGCATGAAATAATAATGCAGATTTCCTGTTGTATACGGTACATTTTTCCAAATGTTAAACACGAAATATTTTAATGCATTCTTCTGTATGTTAGATAGTTAGATGTAATCAACAGGTAACTATATACCTGACTCCCTTTAGTTAGTACTCATCCACTCGGTGGATTTCGAAACTAACTCACTTGGTGTTACAACTATAGAAGTTACTACTGAGTTGTTCTGGCTGCTAATGATTTCCTGTAGGATTGAAATATTAGCATATAATTGTATGTAGGCTTTATATATTCAATTACAATTAACTCATTAGAAGGAACCAACATGAATAAGATTGTCATAATGACATATTTATTTCTTTAGGTCACTTGAGAAAACAATTTCCATTGATGCAATTGGTTCCCGTTACGAATTTGAATAAGGCCAAAAAAAAACAATTGAGGCAGAATAACATGAAATTGTGATATTTCATGGTTTATCATCAGTTTCTTGCAAATATATATGCATTAAAATGCAACATTGAGGTATGGTATAGTGTGAAACAATTAATGACAGAAAGAATTAGAATAGCATAGAATATATATATATATATATATATATATATATATATATATATATATATATATATATATATATGAGGCAGTAATAAAATGAAGTCCAGAAACATAAGATAGACTGTACGATAATTATGCAGGTTGTGAAGAGTTTACAATCATCTGAAAATAGATATAAAGGACATTTAGTTATAGATTGGTAATTGTCTAGAATTATAAAGTGATAGGATGGGTTAGGCATTGATTGAATAGGATTTAAAGAGTTTATGTAAGTTTAGAGAACTAAGTGAATGAAATAGTCGATAAATGAAAGGACGATTTTAGTGTAAAGTAAGAACTAATTTGGCGAAGACCAAACAGCAAAATAAATATGACCATAATAATAATAATAAATAAATAATAAGTTACCAAGGTAATGATAAGTTGATTACTAAAAGTAAGAAAGATTGGCCTAGAGAAGTGCTCTTTTATTGCAGAAGCAATCCTTTTATTTTAAGATTTGATGGGTATATTCCGTCTACTTCAGTTGATTACTAACTGTTTCTCAATAAATAGATCACGTTTATGATTCTTTATTAATACTACTTTGGCAAACCGGAGAAACGCTCCACTTATTTGTGCTGCTCGATAGTATAGTAGTGAGTATCTCCGCCCGTCACGTGAAAGACGGGGGTATGTTTTACGAAATTGAGAGGACTAAAAGCTAATGTCCAGCACTTTAACCGGGCTCGTGGATATGGAGGATCCACTTAGGGGGGTTGGAAAATCCTGATTCCAAACCAATCGTGCACATGGGCTTCAGAATCCTGAGTGAAAAAAATGCTGTATGAACCAATTGTTGGTCACCGACTACCATGTGACTGCATCTCCTGACTGTTATATCCCGATAATAATGAATGGTAATTTTTGGGATCCATTTATGGACCGATACTATTAGTATATTTTTGTCGTATAATTGTTATGTAACTAAACTGTTCATATTTCATGTCCCTCTTATTATGAGTTTTATTTTGACCTATGAACTATTATTATATGATTTACCATTCTTGAGTTATAATTTATTTGAACACATAAATATTGGTACAAGAGGGCACCAAATATATATGCGCCACACAAAACAATGAGAATTCGAAGAGAAAAAAAGGAGGTAAGGAGCGTAAAAAAAGAACAATAACGAACAGATTAGTGTCAGTCAGTCAGTCAGCTACAACGTAGGACCAGGCACATATGTGCATCGGTCCAGGTTGCCATACCGCATCAGATTAGTGTAAGACAGTGTAATAATAATAATAGTAATAATGGGGGAAACGGAAAGGTAAAATCAGAAGAAGTCTTTCAGTTAAGAAAGATATAACCACTTTTTATGAAAGAAGTAAAAAAAAGTTACAGCAAGATCGCCACTGGCTTCTATTCTGAGCCATATCTGATAACGTCTCTAGCCACTGTGTTGCACCATCTCTAGGACCCCAGCCAGGGAGTAGTGAAGGACCAACACAAGCCAGCCCTTTGCAGCTTTCCTTCATACCCCGACACCATGTTATACATTGACCACCTCCGCTTTTTCCAACCAGTCTCAGAGTCGGCAAATAATGCACAACGTGGAATTTTCTGGGACGACATTCGTAGAACATGTCCAAGTCGGTGTTTCAAGATGGTGACACCAATTGAGTTATGTCCTGTCTATTAATAACTATCTCCCTCATTCACAGCCGCATTTGGCTAATTCTTGTACAAATGTTGTTTCATATTTTATGGTACGATGTGGTCTGTCTGGTTGGTATATAAACCCGGTATGCTTGAAATAAATGATTCATATTGCAGAGGCTGAGATTGGTGTTCTGGACTTAACTGGTTGGGCTAGGCGGGAAGCAGGAGCAATCAGGACTATAGGCTGCTCGCACGTGTTTTATGAATCACTGGTTCGATTGATAATTCGCTGCTCTCTGATCGGCGATATCGTTGCGTTATAAAATAGACAGGGCACACAGGTTCACAAGTTATAACACTGACGTCGCTCTACTACCTTTTGGATCAGACCTTTGGATCGAAGGCTCCGGGTGTGGTCCCTTAAGAAAGCCACCTGCTTCGGTCTGGGCACCCGGGTAGTATCACAGTCCACATACAAATAAATTTACTTGTGTGGCGCATATTTATTCGGTGCCTCTCTGCACCAATATTTATATGTTCAAATAATAATAACAGTATTTTCGAAGAATTGTGGGATGTCAAAGGTGTGCCCGCATTCGATTAAATACTGAGCTATTTAGCTGTTTAGAGCTATTGCGCCCCTCAGTTTCAAATTCTTTGGAACGTGCCCGTAAATTCTAACATTTACTCATCTCTCTGTTATTCCACTGTAGGCGCTTTAGCACGTACATGTAAATTGGTAAATGTAGTTGGAGGTACTGAGAAATGAGAACCTGTCAGTTTTTGTTTGTTTGAGTGATTGAGAAGTTTGCTTCACGTAATGTCGTCAGTCTTGCTGATGGATAAGCAAACATCAACGTAGCATTTTTCCTGTGGTTAATTATCCTAGTGATTACATCTTTTTTGAAGCGCAGACATAAGAAGCGGGTTTTGCCTTACCACTGTATCCTATTTAACGTGTACGCTGGTTCTGGTATACTTCTCGATGAATTTCGCTTGATCTGCATTTTCATGTAGGCAAGTTGTAATGAAGGTAAATTCTTATTCCAGGCTTTCTTTTGAGCAAGGTTTACGAGCTCAGTCAAAAAGGGTTCGTACAATCCCCATTTTGTAACTTACTGGACAAAAGCTGTTATAATTTAGATAAACCCCACTACACGTATTTTTGCGGTGGATGTATCTTTGTAGTGTGCTGTTTGAAGTTCGTTTGATTCTAATATCTAAGAAATAGAACTTACCTTCAACTTCATTTTCCATAGTAAAATCTATATTATTATGTCCTTTGTTAAACAGGCTGAGTATGTAAATAGAAGGCTTCTGATTGTTGCAGATAAGAAGTGTGTCATTAATATATCTACGACAGAGTATAGTTATATTCTAATGCATATATGGTTGTAAGCAACTAATGAGTAACCATGAAATATCACGAATTCATATTATTCTGCCTCAATTGTTATCTTTGCTTTATTCAAATTTCTATTTAATTAAATTCTAAACAGTATGAAATCAGGATGTATGATAAAACATTATTTATTAGACAAACTATGCCTACAGTATATCTGAATTGCTTACAATTTTACTCAATTCTGTTTCGTTAGATGATTTGGATGTTGTACTACTCCATTTTTCAGCTAAATGTCGAGATCCATACAAGCTATCACTATGTGTCCATATCTTGAATGCTTCTTCTCCATCAAAAAATATCAGCTTCAAACCAATATCAGATTTCTATGAATAGAAAGAAGTGATTATCAAATAAATGCTGTGCATAATCAATTTAGGATTATTCAGTAGTATAAATACCTGATTTTTTCCTAAATACTACATAATTTCAAAGATTTGTAAGGATTATTTTCCCTTTAAATAAAGATATTACTAATTTCGATAATGTAATAAGAAGACGAAGATTATCAGGACCATGCGATGATATATTAGCGCAATACATTTCGAACAATCTGATCACACATAATACACTAGTTAAGGACATTTATATATAAAAATAAGAGGTTAACTAGACTGGAAACGAGGTAAGAGAAGATAAGGATAATGATAAGAGTAATAATAATAATAATAATAATAATAATAATAATAATGTGAACACAATTTGAAACCTAATCACTCTGGATAATAAGCCGATATTACCAGGGTAGGTTTAAGGTGAGAACAAACTGTATTTAAATACACAAAGGGGGTTTGAATTTTCGTATGGCTAAGGCTTCAATAAGCCTTATTATACGCCCTTTTACACTTTTATACAACACCACAAAAACCGAGCTTAGATCAATCTTATGTTTTTTTTATCAAAAGGGGTTTTGTGGAGATTTTTAGAAATTTCAGTAGTCGAAATTACGAGTCAATTGAAGCTAGACCACCATGGAAGACCTGGAAGCACTGGACGGCCGTTTCGTCATAGTATGGGACTCCTTAGTAGTGTGCACCCACGATCCCGCACCCCGCGACATTCGAACCCAGGACCTATCAGTCTCGCGCGCGAGCACTTAACCACTAGACCACTGAGCCGGCATCCAAAGGTGTTAATATCTAGCTTCAACCAATCCACGAAGTTGCGCCATCGTACACCATTGTCTTCAGTGAGTTAGTATCTCACAACAGACCTGGTTGAACTCCACTGGTCACTGCTTCTCACTAGAACTCCAGGAAATGCCTCTTGAAGTCAGTCACCAGTGAGCAGATGATTATTATCAGAAGGGGTTTTGTAGAGATTTAGACATTAACACCGTTGGATGCCGGCTCAGTGGTCCAATCTTATATTTAGCAATAGAGGATGATGGATGTTTATCCTCTGCTCTTGTTGAGTCACTTGATTGTATCTGTTTCTGCAACCATTTTGGTAGATGTTCACACACTAATTTTGAGATCACGATTGCTTCTCCCTATGTATGTGTGACCACACATATATTTAAATTGGTAAACACAGTGGAATGTGACACAATCGTTTTCATGTCTTTTAGGTTTTGGATGAAGCATGCACCTTGTTCTTTCTTTGATAATGACCTTTGCTGTGTATATTACTAATTTATCTACAGATAATTAAATCATTCAATAACAAAATGTAATCAGCCATTCGATTGGTCTGATATCCTAATTCACATCATCAGAAAGAAATCTTAAAGTAAAAGAAGCGAAAATCAAAAGGATTAAAGAAAAAACAGTGTGATGAACGAAGATTTGGTTAATGAAATCAACTAGTTGTATAGAGCAAAATCACACACTTCATTTGTAAAATATAAAAATAATACATTGAATACACCATTTACACATATTTTTTGAATCGTCTTTTACAAGCTCCATCGTTCTTTTATTCTTGTTACTTGGACTGTTTCTGTTTTCCTTTCACTTCTGTCAGCAAGAATTTTACTTACGATTATTGATACATACATCTGTTCGTATAGGTAGCACACATCACAATAGTAAGAGATTAAACTAGACAGTGAAAAGTATGGAATGATATTGGACACTCAATGTATAGTGCAATATAAATAGTGTATCTATTTATATGACCGAGATAGATTTTAAGTCATATAATCTAAGGTGTGTGTGATCATTAACAACTTCAACTAGAAAGTCTGTCCCCTAACAGATGTCCCAATCCAACAGTCAATAACTTGGGGATTCAGAACATGTGATGAACCAATTGTCGTTAGTCTTTTCTTCAGTCCACTCTCATGGTAGCTGCCATTGCATGCTGGGGCAGGTTGTGGTCAAATGTAATATATTTCAGCCACCTTAGTTAATGAAGGTGTACAACATCTTCAACTAATTTATTTTTACTTAGTACTTTGCTTCTGATTATGATGTTACTCATTGTATGATTTCAACGTATGTGAGGAATATTTCAAAGAAGAACAAGTCTTACATAAAATCAAAAGGGATCTAAATATTTGGAAATTTCAACAGTTGAAATCATGAGTCAATTGAAGCTAGACCACCATGGAAAACTTGGAAGCACTGGACGGCCGTTTCGTCCTGGTATGGGACTCCCCAGCAGTGCGCATCCATGACTCCGCCCCGCGGGATTCGAACCCAGGACGCCAGGCGCTTAACCAACTGGACCACTGAGCCGGATTTCGAAATTATAAACTTGATATTTTTTTATATGAAATCCACAAAAGTACACACACTGACTGCATTTTCACTGGAATATTTAATTCTAATTTGAAGCATTAATTAATTTTTGATGAGATAATATAATCTGTCAATATAAATAGTCCATTTGAAATAAATTTCATATATAAGAAATTCTAGAGATGTTATGATGAATTGGGGTAAATGAATATAGGTTACTTCGTAACGTGTCAATTGTTACTTACTATGTAACCCGACTATACTATCTTCATTAAATACTTTTTATTACTAAACCCAGTCTTCTAAAAACCATTTAGCTGAGGAGTTCCGATATCCATTAATCAGTAAAGTGATGATAAGCTGAGAGTTGTAGCTCAGATGGATGATTTCGATGAAGTTTCATTCTCTTCAGACAGAAGTTTGTGTTGATGTTGTTCAGACGAATAATAAATGGCGTAACCAAAAAGTAACTACGTCGAATAGTACAACAAAGACTGTCATTTTCTAGTGGTTTCTCTCAGCTAGGTATTTTAATCGAAAAACTTTGATTGTCGTTCTGAACAGTATTATCAGTGCTTACTTCAAACAGTGATAAGGTCTTCAAAACTATCCCACTTTCTCCGAATCACTTCTATCCTAGCGATCTTGTTTATGATTAGTTGTCTTGGTAGGCTTTTTTAAGATTTTAATTTACTTTCATATTCCGATTAAGTGATTTGTTAGTCTGAACACTGACGATGTTATTGATCGATTTTATGGGTAGACCAGATTTATGTCAACACGTCTGCTGATTACAGATTGACTTGAATTTCATTCTTCGATAAATTTTATAGCATTTCTGCGATCTCCACGATAAATTTTGATATTTATTCAATAAATTTTAGGTCTGTAGTTGACAATATTCATTTATATAAGTGATGATAGCTGTAACTGCTTATCATCTAATTATGAAACAGGTCTTTTGAATAATGAAGGACATATTTAGTTATTGCGTCCTTTGATCAGAGTAAAGTAAAATGAAGTATTTGTGTCGATTTTCAAGAAAACCATTTTTAGGTTAACAAGCCCTAGTGGTTAATTCGGAGGTATTTTTTATATTTAAGAAAATGATTCGTTACTGGGTTTCTAAAGATGATTTTGGGGTTGTAGGCTAATTTTTTGACATCCTTATATGAAGTTGTGAAGTTATTCTTCCAAAAATGATATTGGCAGAATTATGAAATTGTTAATATCTGGATAAACCTGGAAGTGGATGCGCACTGCTGAGGAGTCCCATACCAGGACGAAACGGCCGTCCAGTGATTCCAGGTTTTCCATGGTGGTCTAGCTTCAATTGACTCATGATTTTAACCAGTGAATTTCTAAACCTGGAAGTATCAAATTAGGCCAAAAAATCACTAGAAGAATACGTCAGTACCAATATTAAAGTGTTTCAGTCACCTGTTATATTTGTTAAGAGATTATTTATCTTTATAGACAATACTGGCTGATAAAAGTAAACGATTCTCAAGAGTTTTACTTGTATCTTTTGGAATTTGATTGACTGTAAGTGCAAAACGTTTTCGTCAATCCTACATTTTATTTCATAAACTGAACTACTTTTATTAGTCTGTTAAGGTTTATATAATTAAGGTGTGTATCATGAAAAACTCTGTTAGCAACTCCTGACTAAGTGTAATTGGATTACAAGTATAAACTTGACGGTTTCTAAGTAAAAGTTTTATATATTGCTGATTAAAATATTATTTCTCACGCTTTATTTTAAACAACATCTCGGTTATATTGTCGAAAAAAGTAACTAATGTTTTATCTGGCTTAAATTAACAAAAAAATTATAATAATCACAAAAAGTAAACAAAGAAATCGCTCCATACCTTCAATACTTTAATCCCATAATTTAGTAGGTCGACAATTTTCAAAATCATTGAACAAGGCATTGCTGAATCTGTTGATCCAACAAAATTAGGAAGAAGTTTTGATTCATAATGACAAGCCAAAATCAAATATTTCTTATAGTTTGGGTCGTTTCTGTAACCAATAATGTTGTGAAATATTTTAACACCATCCACTGTATTTTCTTCAAAAGTATCCAAATCAGTTTCCCAACCGCACTTGCTTAGATAATTTCTAATAAACTTCATTTAAAGTAGTTAAACTTGTGTTAATACGCTTACTTCTCTAACTTGAAGGTGACCAGGGCTGCCAACATTACGAATGATATTAATTTTGTTAAAAATTTGTTCCAAACTATTTTTTACCGAACGATTCCTAAGTCTTGTAAGCATATAATCTGGTGTCAGTTCATGGTGTATAATATCACCCTATATTAACAGAAAATATCAACATTATCTCTCAGATACTAGTTATGTCTTTGTAAATTATCTAAATTTATTCAAGTTAAACGGAACAGAAAATCAAAACATAATCCGTAAAATAAATACCTCAATTAGACTGTCGTGATATATTTAGAATTTATATTATAAAACTATACCCATTACATCATAGTTTGACTGAAATGCAAATGTTTTATGAGTGACAGACTTTCCATTCGAACATTTCCTTCCGACAAATGGACAATTAAAATGGTCTTACATGATAATCACAAGTGCGCGGAAACCTGGGTCAGATCACATTTGTGCTGGGCTCTATATTAATGATGGCATTTCATTTATTTATTTTAACACATAGATATTGGTATAAGGAGGCGCCAAATACATATGCGCCAAACAAATCTCATTTGATATATGTGAGGGCTGTGATACTGCCTGGGTACCCAAACCGAAGCAGGTGGTTTTCTTAGGGAGCCACACCCGGAGCCTTCGACATCAAGGTCTGATCCACAAGGCAGTGGAGCAACGTAAGGAGATGCAGTCCCATGGTTGCCGGTGACCAACGATTGGTTCATACACCATTTGTTTCCTGATGACCTTGGAACCAATGTGCACGACTGGTTTGGAATCAGGGTTTTCCAACTCCCCTAGGTGGACTATCCATGTCCATCAACCCGGTTAAAGTGCCAGACATTCGCTTTTCGTCCTCTCAATTTCGTAAACAACACCCCCACCACGAGAAGGCAGTGAGTAGGACTTCCCTGGCAGAGGCTATATACGCGTGGTCATGTGAGAGCATTTTGAGAGGGAGAGTGGACTCTTCCCACTCTCGGCCGTACCAGGACATTTGGGGGCAATGTTGGCAGTAAGCACGTCTAGTTTATTTATACGACCAAATTTTCAGATAAAAGAAATAAAAGAAATGAGAAATGCATTGGAGGCTGTTAGACCCACAAATCAAGCGGGACATTGGTCACTAATCGAAGTTCACCAGCTGCAATGAAATATACAGTAGTAACCAATGAGTCGGAACTAAAACTTGTAATATGATAATGCGATAGCGTTGCGAAGTAACTCCTTGATCAAGTCGTGGCCAGATAAAATGGACCGTTTTGAGTGTGAGACAGTTACCCCCCTCAAAAAAAACAATAGAAGACGGTCACGCAATGTCATGGATTGATCGAAGTTGAAAATTAACACCTTTAGATGCCGACTCAGTGATCTAGAGATTAAGCGTTTGTGCGCGAGTCCGAAGGCCCTGGGTTCAATCCCAGAGTGGGGAGTCGTGGATGCGAACGGGTGAGGATTCTTATACCAGATGATCTAACTTCGATAGGTTCATGATTTCTATGAAATACTTAATGACAGCCAATTCAAAAGGTGTGAGGTTTTCTATTATAATACGATTATCAAATTTTCACAATTGTTATTTACTAGTCTTCTTTTGAGAAAAACGAAACAGAATATCTAAGTGCTATAAATAAGATGATGTGAGTCATCATAAAACGTCAAGATTTATAAACTGAAGTTATCTAAATATTTTTAAAGATTGAGAGTAACTCACAAATACACAACATTGTGTTTGGGTCATAAGAAAGAGATAGTTTATCGCTTATTAACCTTCTAGTGAGGGACCACAGAACTATTTATTTCCTTTACGTATCGAAAAACGAAAATGCTCTACCATAAGTGGTGGAACAGTTTATGTTATAAACCAATATCGTCTTGAAGTTATGTTCCAGTACAAATTACAAGTGTTGAAAGCTACTCCCAGCTAAATGTACAATAGATTTCCTCACTGTCTGGACAAATCACATGACAAATCGAATCTACATCATAGTCAGTCAGTAACAACGTAGAAATTCGTACGTACGCACATCAGTTCGAGTTGCCACACCACATTAGCACACAGATGCAGTTGTCGATTCAAATCCCGTAGTGGTAGAGGTAATAAGAGTATAAGCAGTAATCGGAAAGATTAGTGTTTGAAGATGTTATTCAAGGAGTATCATACAGTGAAATAAATTTGGGAAGAGAAAAAAGAAGAGACAAGGAGGAATAAGGAGATCAAAATTTGGGAGAACACAAAGAGTGGATGCACCTGCGCCATTGCAAACGATTTTGAGTCATGTCATTCAGGGTCTCTGACCATCGGTTACCATCATCTCGCGGTCCCCAACCAGGTAGTCTACACCTACCAACATAACTCAGTCCACTTGTCAGTGACTTCATGGACTTGTGCCATGTTTTGGTTTGGCCGCCCCTAGCTTTCTTCCAACCTACTCCTATACCACTGAACATAGCACGTCGAGGCAGTCGGTCGTTGGGCATACGTAACACGTGTCCCAGACATCTCAACTGATGAAGTTTCACTACGTCATCAATTGATTTGCCATCCTTACCTAGTACCCGTTTCCTAACAACTGCGTTACTTACTCGATAGTCCCAGGATATACGAGCAATATTTCGAAGACACCTATGATCAAATACTAGTAACCTACGAATATCCTCTACTCTTACCGGCCATGTTTCACTGCCATAAAGTAGGACGGAACGAACTGCTGCGCAGTAAACCCGTCCTTTGGTTGATAGACGGATATCTCGCCTACGCCATAAATGACGCAAGTTGGCAAAAGCAAGCTAGTCGAGCCTTTTGTATCCGTGCTGAGATTTCGTCACACACCAGACCACAAGGGCTGATGAGACTTCCAAGATAAGTGAAGCGATCGACACGCTCAATTACTACACTCCCTATCACTAGTTCGGGTGTCGATGTAACCCAATCCTGAAGCAACATTTTGCATTTCGAGGGGGGAGAATCGCATCCCGAACATGCCTGCAATGTTGCTTAGAGTGGTCAGAAGACTCTGCATTTTGTCAGCGTCTTCGCCAAATAAAACTATGTCATCAGCATATTCTAAGTCAACAACTGAACCTCCCGGTAGAAGTTCAACCCCTGTAAATTTAGATGAGGAGAGTGTTATCTCTAAAAGTACGTCAATGACAAAGTTGAACAAGAATGGGGAGAGTGGATAGCCCTGACGAACACCACTTGAGGTAATCAATTCTGATGACAGTTCGCCATAAGCTCTCACTTGACCAGTTGTGTTCGAGTAGAGAGCCTTTATAAGGTTAATGTACTTCTTTGGTACTCCTTTCACTGACAAACACTGCCATACAACCTTACGATCAACAGAGTCAAATGCCGCCTTAAGGTCGAGAAATACTACCATTGTGGGGCGTCTGAACGTATGTCTGTGTTCTAGAACCTGACGTAGTGTGAATATCTGATCTATACAACCACGTCCAGGTCGAAAACCAGCCTGATTTTCTCTAATCTGCTCTTCACGAGCTTTGATTAGGCGTCGAAGTATTATTGAAGCTAATATTTTAGACACTATATTAGTCAAGCTGATTCCTCTGTGATTGTCACAAGAGGACTTTTGTCCTTTCTTAAAAACTGGCACAATCAGTGATTGAGACCAGTCAGATGGGATTACGTCCAGTTCCCAAATTCTACCTAAGACCTCAGTTAATCTCACTGCTAATACTGGACCACCATCCTTAAAAATCTCAGGAGTAAACCTGTCAGGGCCTGCTGCTCTCCCTTGCTTCAGATTTCCTATGGCTTTTTCAACTTCGTAAAGAGACGGAGGACCTACATTAACTTGCCATTCAAGTTAACTGGAGATCGTGGGAAACCGAAGTGTGGCTGAAGGCTAGTTGAACTGATCCCTGAAGTGTTCTGCCCATCGATCCAATCTCCTGGATTGAGAATGAATAATATGTCCATCTTTCTCTGAGATTGTTTCGCTAACGGTCGGGTTCCTAATTCCGGTTTTCTTAACGAGTCTGAACAATTATCTGCTATTACCTATCGCCGCTGCCTTTTCCATCTCTCTTGCTTTCGCTACCAACCACTGTTCACGATCATTGGATCCAACGAGCAATAATCTTGTTCTTTCCGATAAGTCTTTTATGGAAAATTATCAACTATGTGTTTACTTCCTTTTATTTTAAGGAATATATCAAGAATTTCATGAAGAATTTTGGAAGTCAGCCACGGCTGGGAAAGGAAGATATTTAAACTCGAAGCTGTATTTTCAGCAAACAATCGGTCAGAATTCTGATACATGTATAAGTCACTATATTAATATAGTGGCAGATTTTGAGTTTTTCCAACTTACGTTTTTAAATACTGATCGAGGTTATTGTGCGGATCTCAACCATTAGGTCCGGGTCTGCTAAGGTGGCCTAGTCCCATAGTGTCTTTCTGGACTGAAGTCACATCATGGTCTGACACTTGATCTGTTTTACTAAGGAGGATGAGAAGACAAAGACTATGTGGAAAACCAGTTGCCGAAAGCCAAATAATAATGCTTGCAATCGCTCAGTCTTTATATGTACCTGGATTGACTCAAAAGTACTTGGACAAAACAGGAACCCTATCCTACGTTTTAGATGCAACTCCTAAGGTAACAGTTTTTTATTTCCGAAAATCGAAGCTTTGAATTTATCATGTTTCTAATCTATGTAGAACTGGCTAGAAAAAATTATAGCCTTGAGTCACGTAGAGTAATTTTTCAATTTCCAGATTGTTGTTGCAACCACAATACTGCGAAAAAGGCATCTATAAAGGGTAGACTGATCTATGGAAACAGACTATCGTGGACACTGGAGGGTACAAGGGGACTTATATTCAGAGGTTGCCCAACAACTTATATCCGTGGCAATAAGATGTATGTCAGTTAACATTCCACCATGGTCCAGGAAACGACTTTGAACCCGTCTTAAATTAAAAATGTGAACGTTAGATGATTCCAAAATTGGTGTTTGAAGGCTAGTTCTGAAAGGAGTGTGTTAATGCACACTGGACAAGGCGGTATTCACCAGTATACTGCACTTGTAATGCAGTAGCTACCAAAGGTTTCAGTGTGCTACAGTCATTTCGTCGACCATTCAAATGCTTTGATGAAAATATGTTCTGGATTTTATAGTTCACCTATGTTAGACCTCACTTGGAATATTGCATCCAAGCAGCTAATTCACATCTCATTCATGATGTTATTACACTCGAACATGTCTAACAAGTGGAAACTAAGTCACGGGCGCTTACAAACTCTCTTAAGATGAACGATTAAAAGACTTGATTCCTTCTCCTTTATTATATAACGCAAGGTGACCTTACATCTGTGTGCTAATGTGGTATGGCAACTCGAACTGATGTACGTACGTACGTACGTACGAAGTTCTACGTTGTTACTGACTGACTGACCTTATATCTGCATCCCGTATCTTAAATAATGATTTGGGTGTCAACATGTCTTCTCCTTTTGCTCCCTCCACAACTAATAATCTCTGAGGACACTGCAGGAAGGTTCAAAAACCACTATCAAGTAAACTCAGAGTAGCATTCAGTCTTTCATACTGAGTAGGCACTAAATGGAATGCCTCTGTTAGAAGAATGATGGTGGTTGTGTTGGTAACACGAAAACTGACAGTGAAGAATGTGTCAGTGTAGTACATGCTGTCAGATGATGTGTTAAACACCCAACTGTGATTGACAGAAAAGTAAAATGTACGTTGAAACGAACGAGGAGTGAAGTGCTACTTCATATCGATACGGAAAGTCATGCTTCTACAGTAGGAACTGAAGATTTAGATAAAACCATCACCGTTATCAATAGCCCAAGTGTGGTTATCCTAAGTGACGAAAAATGAACGACAGTATGGAAACAAAAAGCGAAAGAAAAAATCTATAAGTGGCACGCACTTAGTTGGTAATTTATTCGTGAACACCCATTCTGGGTCACAAAACACTCTACCAAAGTCTGAAAGTAAGACAGAAATCCACCCTAGCATGGCTGGGGAAAACTTAATCTCATCGAGTATTATCGTAAGTGATTTGCTAGAATCAAACGGCGCTGATCTCAAAATTAGACACGCACATGATTTGAAAAAGCTCGGAGAATTTATCCGTAGCATCTTTCCAGATAGCTTTAAAGGAGTCCGGGTCAAGAAATCGGTAAGAATAGGTGAGAGGATCGATGAAAGTGTTGAACCCCGACCATGTAGACTCCTTAAGGTAATCCTAGGGTCGGAGAAGCAACGCGATCTTCTGTTAATTAGCGCCTGTAATCATTACAATACCGAAATTCGGATAAGACCTGATATATCTCTAGAAAGTAGAATAAAAAGACGGCACTAGCTGAACTAGAAACCCGTTGACAAAATGGTGAGGGAAATCTCCGTTTAGTGGGTTTTCGAATAGTCAGGTCTTGGAAGTGTATGCTGCCAAGGCCTGTGAGGATAAGTCGTTTCCCTATGAGTTTTATATGCAGATGCTCGTAGTCTAAGAAATAGATTCTATGAACTAGGAGCATAAGTAGACGAATAAAGGCGGAAACTTGTTTGGTCTACGACTTCGACATTACTCCAGAACTATCTGGATACCACTACCTAGGAAGTGATAGGCACAGATATAGAAAAGGAGGTGGCGTCCTTTTATACATAGTCAATAATATAAATATCCGCTTCTACGCTTGCGAACCCCATGATAGTGGAACTTGTGAATTCATTAGCTGTGAGCTCATTATCGGATATTGTACATTTATACTCAGTGTCATCTATCGCAGCACAGTCTGTTTAGTCGATGACTTTATTTTATAGCACACTTAACTATGGAGTGAAAATAACAGATGCTTGATATTAAGAAGCTTTAATGCACCTGATATTAGTTGAACTGAGACGGCTACAGTAGGATCTATAGAATCCTTTATAGTATGTTCTTGTCAACGGTAATAGAACATGCATTAGTACAGCGTGTATCCAAACCCACACGTTTTGGTTCAAACCAAGGTTCTTTTTCGTCAGACTTGGTAATCACTCATGCGACTGAGGATATTGCCAATCTAAGTATTCTTCCACCGTTAGCGATCACGTTGTTTTGTCACTCACGTTTAGGGCCAGCAACATGATATACGATCAGGTTAATCCTCACCCAAATGTATGGAGAGCTAAAATATTCGCCATTCAAGAGTGCGCTGCGGATCGGTCAGTAGATACTGGCTCAGTAGTTGAAGAAGCATGGTATTTATTTAAAGGCAAGCTTAGTTCACTTACCTCCTCGTTTATACCATCCCTAGTACCACGTAGACCGAATACCTGTCCACCATAGATAACTAAACAAGCCAAGACACTTCTTCGACGTAGGAAAAAGCATTGGAATGCATTCATCTCTATTGACTTAGAACAGTATAGATTCAGTTACTGCAAGACCAGGAATGTTTGTAAAGCATTGATAAGTAATACTCAGCATTCATATGAAAAACAATTGGTTAGGGATTGTAAAAACAATGCGAAGCGATTATTCTCGCAGATAAAAGGCAAACTCAGAGAAGTGATGGAATCTCATTACTTTTGGTAGAAAATCCCTTAATATTGGCGACATGATGCCGAAAAAGCTAAAGCTTTAAAGTGTTTTCTATCAGCAATGAGGAACGACCAACGATAGACTGTGATTGTGGCGGCTTGATGATGGATCTTTTAGTTATTGGAAAGGTACTGTCTTAAGACTACTTCAGCATCTCAAACCTGATAATTCCAGTGGTCCTGACGATATTCATCCGATGATTATGAAAGCTCTGGAGACCTCTGGCAATACTGTTTGATACGTCTTTGAGGCATTCCAAACTGCCAAGAGACTAGAAAGGTACAATAATCAGTCAGGTGTATAAGGCGTGGAGCAGAAACTTATTCAGTAACTATCAATCCGTTAGTCTAACCAGTCTATTTGTCAAACCTATGAAAAATATTGTTCGGATGATCATTTTAAATTATGTGGAGGGACATGATCTTCTATCCAGGGAACAACACGATTTTAGGAGAGGCCTACCATAGTTGACAAGTCTGCTCATTAAAAGAGAAGATTGAGTTGCACCAAAAGGTAGTAATATCCTAGTAAATATAATCCCCATGGATCCAAGTAAAGTCTTTGACAAAGTCTCTCATCTGGGTCTTAAATTAAAACTACGATTTAGGATTCCTTACGAAATCATAAACTGAATAAATAACTTTCTTAGTGATGGGAGACAGCGGGTAAGGACAAGTAGAGCTCTCCCAACATGTGAAGAGTGGAGCTGTCCAAGGTAAAAACTTTCGGCCCTCTTATTTTTTTTACCTTATACAATTGTCATACCAATTGTATCAAAGTCATTTGTCCTACTCCTTGCCGATGACATAAAGATTTAGAGACCCAAAAACAGTATGTCAGAAAGAATATTACGAGACGACCTAAGTTCATTGGTTGCATGAATGAACAGGTGGTCATTAGAAGTAAATTTTAACAAGTCTAGTGATGCAAATAAATAATTGTGTCGATTTATATCACTACACAATATGAGGAGTAGTGTTACCTAAAGTAGTGGACTTTAAAGATTTAGGAGTCATAATAAGCCACGACCTTAGAATGAAGAGTAACTGTGAGGCTATCGTTGTCAACAGCCTTAGGATTTTAAAGGCTATTCATAAGTTATTTCATTACTTAGACGAAAAAATGTTTAGGGTATTATACCCGACTTTCGTGAGGCTGAATTGAGAATGTGGAAATCAGGCAGCGAGTCCGTATTTCAAGTATAAGGCGCATATGCTGTAACGAGTCACACGACGAGGGACTAAAATGGTAAAAGGTCAATCTGGTCTATTTTATGAAGACAGACTAAGACACCTCAACTTATTTCCGTTATCTTACCACATATTACGGGGTGACCTAGTATTGGCTTGTCGTATACTAAACGATGACATTAGTATTAATGTATTACCTTTTCCTTGCGTTTAGGATCGATCATTTTAGAGGACATGCTATGAAAGTTCAAAAACCGAGATCAAATCGTCTACGTTTGGAGTTTCGTTTCTCGCACCGAGTGGCGAATTACTGTAATTCTCTACCAGAACGTGTAATATCATCAGCTTTTGTTGATACATTCAAAAAGAGATTGGACCTACACAGTGTTACAAACTGCAAGAATTAATATAGGTCGATAGACCTCCTACACTTATTGCCGGAGAACAGATAAGGTACTAAATTTTCAAGAACTAAAATTAACCTGAAGATGAAACATTTAACAGATCGAAAGTATCTGAGTGTTATATGCAGCCAGCAAGTTTCTCTTTCGAAAAGTTGGTAAACAGTGTGGTTCACTGAATTTCCACTTCAAAGGACTTCCAAAAAATTAAACGAGGATAACATTCAGAGTTTTTTATTTCCTGTTTAATGTCAAACACGCAAAAGTAAAACTATTCTCACAAATATACAGAGAATGAAACAATGAAAATGCTAAATAACGTTTGCTGATACCAATTACAGTTTAGAACGCAACAAATTGGCTTACTCTAGTATATGGACTTGTGAAACAAGCTACTGAATATGTAAGTAACAGTAGGGCATTTGCTACGATCTCCAAATAAACCATTTTAGCGATAATGCATAACAGAGCATAAGCCTTGAAAAACCAAAGCAGCAACCATCAGAAAAACAGTAGTTAGTCGTGTTAAACAAATGTTTTGAAATAATATTTCAGTTTTCGGGATCTAAAACAGAGCTGTCTAAGTAAATAAAAGTTATTTCGGAGTCCGTAAAACAACACTAAATTCTGGCTAACTTATCAGTTAAGCGGAATCCACACTCACCCCGAGGAACGAATAAATTTCAGATTCAGATTTGTGTAGTAAGGACAAAAGGCCTATGGTCTATGTTATTCCTTTTCTAGTATGCTTCTGTGAGTGTCCGGTCCTCTCTTGAAAGAGTCAATTGAAGGTGCGGATATCACTGCTTCGGTCAGCAGGTTCCAAGTATTGATGACTCGGTGTGAAAACCTGTATGCTGCTGGTATTTTGTTCGTTCTTGGCTTTTCTACTCGCCTGCTATGTCCTCTGAGATGTCGCGATCTAGTGGGAAGAAAAAGAGAGAACAAGTGAGGTCCGAAATCCTTAATCCATTTTGAAAGAGGTCCAGCAATACCAAGGTTTTCCAACTTCAATGACAGCCTATTAGGTGGCACCTTGTCAAAAGCCCTACTGAAATCTATGTAGACAACATCCACTGAGTTTTCGTTGTCTAGCGCATTTATACGAAATTCCCTTGCTATAAGGAGGTTCGTTGTACAAGATATACCCTTTCTTAAACCATGTTGTTCCATGTTTAGCAAGTAATTGGTTTCCATAAATGCCGTTATGGTCCGTTTGATTACTTTTTTCCAGTATTTTAATTACAACACTGGTGAGCCTTACAGGTCTGTAATTCGATGGAACTTGTCGTAGACCTGTTTTGTGTATGGGAGTGACGATCGCGTCCTTCTAGTCCATAGGGAACACACATTGGTCAAGTGACATATTGAATATCACAGTCAGTGGAGCCGCGATATATTGTGGAATATGTCTCAGTATTCATCTGTTCCTGTTAACGTTTCCATGTTTAAAGTGCTAAGAGCCTTAGGCACATCGTCTTGATCGAAGTCCATGGTGAGCAGGTGGTTTGTTGACTGTTTACTTTGGTCTGGTTCTTTCTCTAGAGGAGGTTCCTAAGTGAAAACTGTCCCAAAATAGTTAGCCATAGCCTCTGCTTTTTCCTGATCTTCCTCTATCATTTCAGATTCACTTCCTTCTTTAATTAGGCTGGGAATCCAATGATGCATCCTTGTTCTGAAGTTTATGTACGAGAATATTCTCTTGGGCTGCTTGAATGCAGATTGTGCCAGCTGCCTTTCATATTTTCTTTGCGCTTCCCGAATTTTAGTTATACACTCGTTTCTTATCGATCTGTAGCGTTCCGTCGTACCTGCAGTGCCAAGGCAGATGGCAACATCCCAGCATTTCTTCTTTTGTCTTAGTAAGCGTCGAATATCCCGCCCTATCCAGGGATGTCCGTGCTTCTTTTTTTTGGGACAGTCCAGGGTATGTATGGTTGAGTTACCCGGTTGTATAACTGCCTGAATAGAGTCCATGCCTCTTGTACTGATGCCTTTGAGTCAATTTCCCAGTTCTCAGCCGATGCTGCGGAGTTAATTGATAGCATATCTGCCTCCCATATTTTAGGACGGGCCGGCGCAACCGTTTGACAAGCAATCTCAGTCATGAATTTGAATAAGATGACTGCATGGTCACTTCTCCCAAGTGGTGGGAGAAAAGCCATTTGATCAACGTCATCACCGTGTGTGAAGACTCAATCTAAAAGAGAAGAGTTTCTTAGGTCATATCTTGCTGGATCTCTAATATGTTGAAATAATGTTAATCCAATCGAGGTTTCTAATAGTTTGCAGTCGAACGACGATATCGATGACCCTATTTCTAAGTTAATCCAGTTTATATATGGTGCATTAAAGTCGCCTACTACAAGGCTTTTACCGTTGTTACACCAGGACTTAAGTTTACTTAGGATAACATCATCTGCTACACATTCTGGACTGCGATATACTACAACTACTTCAATATCTTGCCGTTGGCATTTCAACTTATATCTCACCAGTTCACATGTCCCTGAAACATGTGCTACTGTCTCAGCTAATCTTATGGTTAGGGTACTTTTCGTGTATAGAATAACCCCGCCTCACTTTCGGTTTAATCTATCAGCCCTACCAGTTATGAAACCAGTCAACTGGATTTCACTATCTAATACTTCTGACGTTAACCAAGTTTCCGAGACAGCAATAACGTCCGGTTTTTCTTTATCCACTACTGACTTCAGCTCCGCCATTTTATTTAGTAGGCTGCGAGCATTTGTGTAGCACACCTTTAAGTCTGTGGACAGCTTTCTCTTGCCACCCAGAGTGGCTTGGGAATCGTTTTGCTCCGAACTTTTACAATTTCAAAACCCTTAAGAACGAGGTTTCTTTCACCGTTTTGGCGACGCTCATTTGTTTCCGCTTCTGCAGCTCGTCTCTTAATACGATCAGCTAGGCTGAGATCCTCACGGAGATATATTCCGGATCCAATCAGTTTACGCGAATTACTTAGAATCAGGTTCCTTTCTTCCACCGTGTTGAATGTAACCTTTAGGAGGCGGTTTTTCTGAGGTCTTTCGGAATCCACCTTTTTCCTATTCTATAAAGCTAACAAATACTAACTCCTGAAAATGTATCTGGGAGTAGTTTACTTAATGATGTCTTATTATAATTGAGATCGTGTTCAAATCTAGCCTTTGGTTCTTTATCGGAAGACTCTCTTAACTTATGAAAAATGAAAATGAGATCTGTCTTGTCACGCAGTGGAGTTTTCACTTCTGGTACCGTCTCTTCCAATGACTTGCTGACCAGCTGTGTTTTGCCTACAGCTTTTTTCTTCTCATTTCTTTTTCTCCGTACTGAAGTCCATTTATCACCAATCAGGACAGCCACACCGGGACTATTTGGAACGGTGACAGTTTTATTCGGGTTTTCAATTTCGACTAGAGGTGTATGATTGCCGATGTCAGTATCTAGCAACACTTCATTCCTCGTTAATATTAACGGAGATTTCACTTTCTCGTCAATCGCAGTCGGGTATTTAGCGCGTCCGTTAGCAGCACTTACTACACTGACACATTCTTCACCGTCAGTGCTCGTGTTACCAGCGCTACGGCCATCGTTTTTCTTGCATGACAAAGCCAATAGGCTCACAGCCCCCTGAATTAGTAACTTTTTATTCGTACAGCAGAACATACAAAGCCAATGTGAGTTAGGCTTCGAGCATCTTTTGTATGCCATAGGACTTAGGCGTGTACACATTTTATGGTACCACTTTTTACAATCATCGCACTGCATCCTTTCCTCAACGGGGAACAAGCAGCATGGTTATCCACATTTATGAGTCTTACCAACCATTTTAACTTTGGTTAAAAAGGTTTAAAACACAAAATGATCACAATGTGAACACTAGTGTTAGTCAAGGAGTAAAAAAAGGTACCACAGGACAAACCCGAGCAAAAAGTTTCAAACTTTAACCAAATTACTTTTAGCAGTTTAAAAATCCCCATAGAATATTCAAAAACGAAGAATATTTGAGCGAACAATTGTTTTCAATAACTTCATCATCAGGCTCTACAGTTATAAGTCCATAATTATAATATTTTACAAAGGCCAAAAATAAGGCATGTATTAATGAGTTTGACAATGTTATGTGTTAAAAAAAAATGGTGAGCGTTTGCATCTGTTACGATATATATATATACTTCGAAGAATTGTAATATTTGCAAATTAGAAAGGTCATTCAATAAAGGTCAGTAAATTGTTCAGTCACAATAAGATAATATAATAGTACTATTGCAAAATTGAAAATAATTTTGTCAACTGAGATAATAATAATAATAATATTGTTGTGTGAATATAATATGTAATAAGGGGGGTGTTATCAAGGTAATTACGGTCAACAAATTGGGAATGATGGATATGAAGATTAAGATATAGATAATGACAAATAATGATAATAAGGAAAATAAATAAAATGAAGGAAGGAAGGGGTAAGAGGTTTATAATATTCAGTCTAGGTATTTGGTGATCCAGTCGTAGGCCAGGGTAAACATAGAGGCTGGATATATTTTTTCTGGATGCAAAATTAGGTCTTCTGGAGTTGATCCAGATGGCTTCGGCTGTGTAAAGTAGTCGTAATCTAGCTCCTTGAGGTAGATATTTTGGAACTTGATATAAAACAGAGAAAGCTTCCTCTATTTTAATATGATGTTCACTATCTACCAAGTGAGAAAGAATAGTGCTGTTAATCGATTTGGTGACTCCTTTTCCCAACCATGCTGGTACATGTTCACGAACACGCAAGGATAAAGCCCTCTGAGTACGGCCTATGTAACTAGCTCCACAGGAGCAGTTGAATTGGTATACACACATGGAGGAGCCCATCTTCGGTAACTTATCCTTGATTAGTTGTGTGAGTACTGGCTTAGTCGAGAAAGTTATGTGTAACTTGGCGGCATGAAACGTCCTCTCGACAGATCTTTTGAGTCGACGTGTTAGAATATCACCCGCTATGTCGCCTTTAAAGTCAAGTTTCAGATATAAGGTCTTTTTACTGACCGTGTCGCAATGTCTTCTCTTTTTAATACTTTGTACGAGGTATTTTTTGACGAAATTATCCGGATAGCCATTATTACGTAATGTGTTCTTTAGTATAACTATTTCTTCCTCCACACTGTCTTCAGAACATAATACCTTGATTCTGTGGTTGAGACACTTAACCAAATTTATTTTATATTGCAGAGGTGTGAAGCTTTGGAAATGGGTATACTGACCCGTCCATGTACACTTTCTAAACATATTTATTGAATGACCTTTCTAATTTGCAAATATTACAATTTTTCGAAGTATATATATATCGTAACAGATGCAAACGCTCACCATTTTTTTTAACACATAACATTGTCAAACTCATTAAAACATGCCTTATTTTTGGCCTTTGTAAAATATTATAATTATGGACTTATAACTGTAGAGCCTGATGATGAAGTTATTGAAAACAATTGTTCGCTCAAATTACTTTTAGTTAAAGTAGACCAAGAATGGTTTATGGTGCAACAAGTACCCAAAGCAAGGATAACCACAAGAAAAAATCACAGCCCTTTTTGAAACCATATGCCTTTAATAAAGATGCCACTGTTGAGTGTACCAACGAATGAAGAGAAAATGCTCAGAAAGACATGGTTTCGCAAAAATACTGACCAATGAAGAAGTTGATGTGCTACAAAGTCTACACAAGGTCAGGTACGGATAACGGCCTTGAACGAAGTAGAAGCCTTCGCTTAACGAGGGTACGTATCTGGAAACAGTGGGTCACCGGTGACTTCAGGTAGGAACCTAGGTGTATTTTGCGATACAAAACAAAATGTTCGTAAATTATAATCAAACACTGACCTGAGTCCCTAAGAATTAGTTAAGTTTCCTACACAATTAGATTATCCTGGAGCAGCAATTTGCATTTAGAGGAGGGAGAAGAGCATCGCAAACATTCTGGCAGTGTTGCCCAGTGCTACCAAAAGATTCTGCATTTTATCAGCATCTTCACCAAACAGAACTATGTCATTTGTGTACTCTGAGTCGATAAGTGGACCTCCTACTATAGTAGGAGATCAATTCCTGAAAATTCAGTCGACCGGCAAGTTATTTCCATCAGTATGTCTATGATGAAGTTGAAAAAAATTGGAGATAGTGGACAGCCTTGTGAGACCACTTGATGTTGCAAAATCAGGTGACAGTTCGCCATAAGTTATGACTCGAGTGGTGGTGTTCGACTAAAGAGCCTTCACAAGGTCTACGTACTTCTTAGGTACACCTTTCAATGACAGACACTGCCACAGAACTTCTCGGTCAACAGAGTCAAATGTTGCTTTTAAGTCAAGAAAAACTACCATTGTCGGATGCTGATACGTATGTCTGTGTTTTAAAACCTGATGAATGGTGATTATGTGGTCGATTCAGCTACGACCAGGGCGCTTATTTTTCCACTGCTGTTTGTATGTCTTTCCGAGCAACATCTGGGTCAGCCTCGTTTTCAGAATCGCCTAAATGTAGCCTCCGTTGTTCATGGAATCTACTTTTGGCTTTCTCGTTACTGAGTTTAACTCGAATGGTCTTAATGTGGTTTTCTTTCATCCACTGAAGCACAAACATATGCGTGCTCGTATTAAAGCATAATCAGAGTCTGAATATGCGCTCCAAAACAAGAAGAATTCTCCTGTTGAGCCTCCAACGATGAGTGATGACTGTGAACGAAACCATTCTTTCCTCTTATTTCCCTTGTCCCAATAACTAGGGTTTAAACACCGGTTTCGTAGATGAAGCTTCTTAATTTTCATCCAGTGTATTCAATCCAATTACATTTGTTTTTCGAGTTTACATCAATAAAACATTAAAATATTTGAACTGAGTCTTTGTCATCAACACAAACCATTAAATTGTATTAAAATACCATGGATAGCGTTCACACTGAATAATTTACTGTAACCAAATTTCAACCTAATTGACAATGGTTTGGTTCTCATGAACTGTAATTTGAGATTGCATTTCCTCATTAATCATGTAAACAGGTCATTCTGAATACATTTTCAAGGCTGTATGTACCATCATTTAAAGGATTTAAATATCATGTCCTTTTGTGATGTGGTATCAAATAAGATATAATAATGCAGATTAATGTACTTTAAAGGTTAATGGTAACTAATCAATGTCTGCAGAAAAGCTTTTAGTTATATGAGGAGAAATTCGATTGTCCCACTTTTACTTAAAGCTTATGTTGATAATTTTGTCCAGGTGATTAATAAAAGCTTCACGATTAAAACATCCAGCTCAGAAAATTGAAGTCCGCCAAGAATGTTCGTTATGCTCAAGTTGGTTATATTAAGCGGCATTTCTATTTATAGTCTACTAAAGATGGGAAATAGTCTCAAATGATGTAGTAATATGAGTGGAAGTGATGTTTTTCGAAGTTGAGTACGAGTAATAAGCTGTAGGTTTAATCCATGCTCCATTTATGTTGATTTGGCTAACTGATAAGTTACACTATCAACACAAAACATAACTTCCAATTATTATTCAGATATATGCTGTTACTGAATTAGTATAATTAAAAAGTGGGTAATTAATTGAATTGTTCTTACTCATTGGTTATGTTGTGTATATATATATATATATATATATATATATATATATATATATATATATATATATATATATATATATATATATATATATATATATATATATAGTTCAAACCCTAATCTTTCCTATTACTACTTATACTTTTACTACCTCTACCACTATGGGATTTCAATGGACAACTGCATCTCTGTGCCAATGTGGTATGGCGACTCAAACTGATGTACGTACGTACGAAGTTCTACGTTGTTATTGACTGACTGAACAAGGTGGTCTGGGGCACTGTTAGAGGTATAAGGGTGGTTGTGACTTCTCGGCTGCTCACACCGTGGGAGAATATCTCTTAAGTGACCTGCAAAAGAAGCTGGATTAGTGGTTGTTCCAACGACTTGGGAACGTCGCTGCAGAGTCCAAATTATAACTGCTTGAGGCTGGTCGCTCTCAGACATTTTATGTGAGGTTTTTGATGTGTTAGCTCCAAATAACAATAGGCCTTACTACCGGATATGGAAATCCGTGAGCTAAGGTTAGGTGTGACAGTTTAGGGTCATCCTTTTTCAACTTCTTCCATCTGTTATCACAAGGCAGCATTGCCGCAGGTACCGGTTATCCGGGGGAGACTCCTTGCTACTGTTGCACCCCTCCACAGTCAGCAATACAACTTCTTTCTCGGACATTAAGTTGATGCTTTTAATCTTACCATTCTCCTACCGACTTGCCTGGCGTAGTGGGACCTAAAGGAGCATGTGTCTGAGCCAATATAGTTCTGTTGTGTCGTCACGATAGGCAATCTCGATCGCGACGTCAGGGTAGCAGCTACGGTCGGGATAACATCTAGTTAGCTAGTTATGTTTTTCATAACCACTTTGTTGTAATTATTGCACTCTGTGAAAGCATCATATTATAGTTAGAAGTAATTATAAAAAATTCAAAATGCGCATGGTCAACTTCGTACTGATCGACAATATAATTATGTTCTTGACCACCTTAGCTTTATTCCTTTTATTTTCTTACTAGATGGGTTTAACTAAAAGAATTGTATCTCCAGCTGATTTACGTCAGTGGACTTCTTCTATCGCTTGTAATGAGATTCTTAACCTAATAAATAGTGTCAATAGTAAATTGGTCTCTCGTCCAATCCAGGATAATTTGAAATCTTCTAAGGTGTTTTGGAAGTTACTATTATAAATGTAACTATTTCAGGCCATAATGTTGGTATGTGAAATGCTTGACAAGTTACAGCAAGCAATTAAAGATTACCCACCTGAGGAGCAGCCGCAGAGATTTGGAAATAAAGCATTTAGGCGATGGTTTACATGGCTACAAGAGAATGCCATTGAGATTGGTTCAACTATTTTTCATGATCATGGTACCACAGATTTCACTGATCCACCAAGTTAGTTCATTGTAAAACTAAAATATTAACTTCATTTGTTTTCTTATTTCTACATATTGATTTTTTTAAATACCTTTCTTTGGGTATTGATGTGAGTTTTGTTGTTCTTAAAATGATTATTTTAAAAGTTTGGTGTTGGTCCTAGTTGGACTGACTTTCTGTTTTCTATGTTTGTTAATTTTTGACATTATTACTATATTTTAAGCTTAAATCTGTATACCATTTTCTCCATTGTATACATAGATTTAACAAGTTGCAGGAATTTATGTTTTTCTCCGGAGATTTCGCTTCTTATTTTTAATTTTTTTCATATTCGTCTTTTTTAATACTATATTTTGAAGGACGGTATCCTTTGTAAGGCCTTACTTTTATTAGTACTTATGTCATTTTCGCAGTTTACAAAATTTCATGCTCATTCTTTTGTAAATTATCGATCCGAACTAACGATAGTGAGTGAAGTAGTTGAGCGTGTCGACCGCTTTACTTATCTAGGAAGTTTCATCAGCCCTTGTAGTCTGGTGTAGAACTGAAGTTCTACGTCGTCACTAACTGACTGACTGAAATTATCGGTGAAATTAATTCCATAGCAGGATATTAGAGCGTTAACCTACCTTATCCACTCGAGAAATTCAATATTGTGGCAAACTGTATATCTAATTCAAAACTGATATAGTTTAGAAGATGTAAACTAGTCATTACTAGCTCTAATTCTTATAGTCACAATAACTTTCAACCATATTCGACAAATGAAAAGATTAGTTTTTCAAAACAAGTCATTGATGTCACTTACAGAGTGGTAGTTTTGTCATGCAGAGTTGTTTTAATTTCTCACAGTGCTATTAAAGATACCAATATGCGAATTTATTAACTTCAGTCTCAGAAAATATATTTAATTAGATATTGGCTCAGTTTTATATTACATTGGTTCACTGAATGAACGTCCATGCGACTCACCAATTGTTTTAAGTTGAAAAATATTTTCCTGTTACTTTATCCATAATACTTCTTTGACTTTAGGTCATTTGTTTCTGGTCCCAAAATGTTATTTCTGTTGATATGCGTTTTTCGCTGAATGGCTTAAACACGTAAATCCCAACCATTAAATTATAGGCTTAAATCTGGCTCTGTCAAGGGCAGACGAATGATATTTTGAGCTTTCATCTAACAAATGCAATTCAATGTTAAGTGAACGCAATTATAATTATGTACCAACTACTAAAAACCATACTGTTGAAATAGAGCGAATATTTTACAGCATAATTATGACTAAAATGGTTTTGACACGTAAAAAATAGCTCCATTTAACGGTTTAAAAAAGACCACCTCGAAAAATTATACCGTTCGCTTTAAATAATTGTACAACAGATACTTGAAAGTTAAGCATAATTAAATTCTTCAAGTAAATATGCTTACTTTGTCACACATCTTTTGCCTTTAAATTCTACGTTCCATTGTAGACCATAACTTTCTGGCAAAGCTGATACTGTTAAGATTAAATTTCTGGTTTCTACCCGATGGTTACTAATATTGCAATTTAGAAAGTACATTCTAATTTAACTGCAACTTGAATATCGTCTTATTTCAAGTAATAACTCCCGCCCTACAGCCCCTAATTCGGCCGACCTCAAGAAGAGTCCGCTTTTCATTCCGATTCTATCATACCACCGCATAATTTTAATTCTTTTTAGAGAATCTCCAGTTAATACCTTAATTTGATAGTGGAAGTTTCTATATAAGGGAGTTGGAAAACCTGGTACATATGAGATCTAGGATTAAAAAGAATTAATAAATGACTACTGACTATCCTAAAAATCCATTTACTAATATGGCTTCACTGCTTTTTTGGATTAAACCTATAAGTCAGAGGCTTTGGGATGTGATCTATGCAAGCCACGCTTGGTTAGAATCTCTAATCAACATTCATGGGATTCATTTTTATTTTAACTTGTACTATGAGTACATTTATTCAAGGAATTTTTCTTAACGTTAAAACCTCAAAAACTCTGTACAATCTATCCTTTGTTTTGAATATTTTATTATTAGTTTTTATGTAAAAAGTTAGACGATGTAATTTACTAACATGTATTACCTTTACATTTTAATTGTACCATTTTCATTCAGTGTTATACACCGAAGCAGTTGACGAAGTTTCTGGTTATCTAGTCGAATCATTTGGAAATTCAACACGTATCGATTACGGGACTGGTCATGAATTGGCTTTCTTAGCGTTTTTAACTTGTCTTTTCAAACTGAACATTCTAAAAACACAAACTGATTCTGGTGCATCAACTATAAATGATCTCCTAGCTGTTGGGCTTGTTGTAATGCCAAAGTATCTAGTATTAGTTCGTCTGTTACAAACAACATATCGTATGGAGCCTGCTGGCTCTCATGGTGTATGGTGTTTGGATGATTTTCAATTTGTACCTTTCATTTGGGGCAGTAATCAATTGATTGGTAACTGGTTGCTATTTTTTTAATAAGCATAGTATCGTATAAATAATCTGGTCGTAAGTTCTTACTACTATAAAATTTGTATTCAATTGTTAACTTGAAAAGGCGATAAATTCTTAAAAGTACATTTTATTACTCTATTTAGGTCTGCATACCTCCTCTGGTAAACACAGGTATTAAACTATACAAAGATGGAGAAATAATACATATAACCCATTAACAAGCATATGTATATGTAGTCGCCTTTAAGTTAGACTTTGGTTTTGTGTGGATATTTGTGTAACGCTGTTACCTGACTATACAAGTCGAAACAGGTGGGAAAGGGTTCGAACTTGTGACCTTATTGTTAAAGTTCAAATGTTTTAACCATCACTCTTACTTATTGAATAATGTTCCTTGATATAATATATGGCTACTGTAATTTCAACATATTAGTACTTCACATTTAGTAATAAATTGCCTGAAACATCCGAACTTCCAATAATATTATATAATATTTAGTAGCTAATTTATGAAGGGAAATTTCATCCACAAATTTAACTTGGTTTTTTTTCCCAACTCATTTCAAAACTTTCAGGCAGTCAGCACAATCCTACCGTGATAACAGATCGTGATGTTGTTGAATTGGAGAAAGATAAATACCTTTTATTTTCATGTATTTCTTATATTCATCATGTGAGTAGTTTTAATTACTTATTGTAAAGGGTCTGTATGATCATTTTTGTTATGATTTCACTTGGCAACCAGCAAAGAGTGTATAAAATCCCATATTCTATGTTTAAGACAGAAAAATTTTCCTGTGGAAAAATAAATTCATCCATCCCAACCCTAGCTTCTACCTCAACAAGGCATGTGAACTTGTTAATCGTGAAGACTCAATCTAGCTACATTAGCTGGAACACATTTTCATTAATTTCTTGTCATACTACGTTGAAAAAAGGCTGTAAGAAGACCAGAAACAGCAGATTTGTAATTCAGTGGTAAAATTTACTACTGTTTATAGTGTGTAGTGACAGTGAGTTATTTCTTACCATGCTCACTGTTGGTACTGCCTTCTCGCAGATAGAAGGGTAGATTAGAGATCGACTGCAACAATAGCACACCTCATCAGGTTGGCTTCAGACCTGGTCGTTCCTATATCGACCACATATTCACCATTCATCAGGTTTTAAAACACAGACATACGTATCAGCATCCGACAATGGTAGTTTTTCTTGACTTAAAAGCAACATTTGACTCTGTTGACCGAGAAGTTCTGTGGCAGTGTCTGTCATTGAAAGGTGTACCTAAGAAGTACGTAGACCTTGTGAAGGCTCTTTAGTCGAACACCACCACTCGAGTCATAACTTATGGCGAACTGTCACCTGATTTTGCAACATCAAGTGGTCTCACAAGGCTGTCCACTATCTCCAATTTTTTTCAACTTCATCATAGACATACTGATGGAAATAACTTGCCGGTCGACTGAATTTTCAGGAATTGATCTCCTACTATAGTAGGAGGTCCACTTATCGACTCAGAGTACACAAATGACATAGTTCTGTTTGGTGAAGATGCTGATAAAATGCAGAATCTTTTGGTAGCACTGGGCAACACTGCCAGAATGTTTGCGATGCTCTCCTCCCTCCTCTAAATGTAAATTGCTGCTACAGGACTGGCCTCCATCGACAACTTCACTTATCTTGTTAGTCTGGTCAGCCCTAATGGGTTGGTGTCTGACGAAATCTCAGCACGGATTTAGAAAGCTCGTTTGGCTTTTGCCAAATTATGCCACCTATGGCGAAGGCGAGATATCTGTCCATCAATTAAGGGACGGGTATACTGCGCGGCAGTTCGTCATGTTCTACTTTACGGCTGCGAAACGTGGTCATTAATGGTAGAAGATACTCGTAAGTTACTAGTATTTGATCACAGATGTTTCAGAAATATTACTCTCATCTGCTGGGATCACCGGGTAAGTAATAGTGAGGCTAGACGTAGGGTATTAGGGAGTGATGGTAGATCAGTTGATAAGGTTGTGAATCTTCATCGACTGAGATGGTTGGGTCACGTGTTACGTATGCCTGAACACCAATTACTACGACGCGCCATGCTGAACAGTGTTGAAGATGCTTGGGAGGAAGCTATTAGCGGCCAAATCAAAACCTGGCATCAGTGCTTGAATTCACTAACTTCTAGTCTTAGCCATGTTGGTAGATGCAGACTACTTGATTGGGGTCCGCGTGACTATCGTAACTAATGGATAGAGACTCTGAGTGACATGGCTCAGAATTGATCACAATGGTGTGGGTGTATACACTCTTTGTCTTCCCTTAAACTATGAGATTAAAATCGCTTCATATCTTTCTTTCTACGAACAAATTCTTTCTTCCTGTACTATATCCTTATATGTAATCTCTCTTTTATATATTACCACCATTGAATTAACTACTTCTATGAATTTGGTGTTCATTTTGTTGTGCTAATGAGGTGTAACAACTTGGACTGATGCATATATGTGCCTGGTCCTACATTGTAGCTAATTGAGTGACTTATACCTGACCCTTACCCCACGGATTTTCATTGAAAGTGGTAAGGTTGAAAGTGCACCGATATAATTATATAAGAAAGTTTGTACACATGGCCGTGATTTTGATGGGGTTTTGTTCTCTGAGCTGGATGGTTTGGTCGTGGAGCTTTCATCGTTCCTCTGAACGATATCATCAGCACAAAGTTCGAATAGAAGTGAAGTGTTCGAATTTCTCCACATGTGGTCCACAGCTTGTCCTGTACACCTCAATATTGATTGGTTCTTGTTGACCTTAAACCTGTCATTGTTTATTTCTTTATTTTGGTTGTATCCCCCATTGGTTTGATTTTTGTTTCTATGTTTGTTCATGATTTTTCTGATTGGTTGATAAATTTGATCGATTTCAATGTGCTTGTTGATTGACTTAAGTGTCAAGCTTCTAAAAATTCTCTGGTGTTTTTGGAGTTGCCTCTATACAAAATTTCCACATTCTAATGTGTCCGCCGTTGTCCATGTGCTTTGATATAAGTGAGGACATATCATGGCGTTTGACTGCTAATTGATGTTCATGCAGGCGAAGATGAAGAGGGCGTCCGCTTTGTCCGATTTAGTGTTTTTCGCAGTAGGCACAATTTTTTTTGTAGATGGGAGATACAACTAAAACAAAGAAGTTAACAATGACAGGTTTAAGGTCAACAAGAACCAATCAATATTGAGGTGTACAGGACAAGCTGTGGACCACATGTGGAGAAATTCGAACACTTCACTTCTATTCGAACTTTGTGCTGATGATATCGTTCAGAAGAACGATGAAAGCTCCACGACCAAACCATCCAGCTCAGAGAACAAAACTCCATCAAAATCATCTATCTGAGATACAAATCTTCTCCACCACATGGCCATGCCTTAGACAGATGTCCATTGGACCACTCTTTTATACATGACCTTCATTTTTCTAGTTTATTTCATATCCCTCAAGAAAATGTAATAGTAAAGGAGTGTTTCGTTGACAGGCAAATCAGATCTAAGATAACTGCTCTTGGACTTTAGCGCGAAATTAAGAACACAACGGATAGCTTATACCTTATTATGAATTTGTATTTTATGGTTCAACTTTAACGTAATGTTAGTTGGCCAGTGGTTTAATACTCCCCGTCTATTTTTGATGTAAAGCATGGCTTTTAATCGTTACATTCAAGTTCCGAGTAATCGTTCATAGGGTAAAGTCAGACATTTTATAGAAAGGCATCAATTTTGAAGTCATGGCTTGTTGATGTGAAACTTTTTGACAGTTACTCACCTCAGACAATGAACGAAAAGTTGCAAAAGTTCATTGATCGATCGAAGTCAGGTATTAACACCGTTGAATGCCGGCTCAGTGGTTTTGAGGTAAGGTGTTCGCGCGCTAGACCGAGGCTCCTGTGTTGAAGTCCCGTGTGCAGGATCATGGAAGCGCACTACTGGGGGGTCTCATACTATAACTGAACGTCTGTCCAGTGCTTTCAGGTTTTCAATAGTGGTCTAGCCTAGATCGACTCGCGATCTCAACTGTGGAGGTGCATAATTTTCAGTTTTCATTCATAACATCATCGTAAAATATCATGTGACACTGTGTTGTAATAAGATTCAATTCCAATCATACTGGTACACAGTTGCGTTCATTTTTTGTAATAACTGCAGTGCTGAATATAAGACTCTGAGATATGTTTTATTGATGTGTGAGCTAGAATTATAATGATTGGTTGTTTGCTTAGTCAGACTTGTACATAATCTGACAGGCGTTAGATGAGTTATATGCTCTTCAGTCATTATTATTGACCGACTGTTAATTGTTTTTGGATTGTGTCTGATTGTTATCGGTTTTGGTGTGGAAATATATTTACGTTCTAATCAGGCTAATCACGTGTTCTTGATCTGAGTTATGTTAAAGTCCTATAGAATAAACACTGGGAGAGAATCTAGTGTAGATATTCGTTTAAGGTAAATTCACGTCCCATACGTGTAAACGTGGAGAACCGAGCGTTATAACACTTATCTATTCCTTTTAAGTTTCTTTTTCCAATCATTTACATTTATTTTTGCTGATTTTCTCCTAATTGTGCTGATTTTAAGTGTGACATTTTAAGTGATAGAAAGTAGTTGACAGGAAACCTTGGAACTAGGTTTTATTCTAGCTGATACTTATCAATATAGTGTACCAGTAATCTTGAGGAAATTCAGTCAGTCAGTTAGTGACAACATAGAACTTCGTACGTACGTACATCAGTTCGAGTTGCCATACCACATTATCACAGAGATGCAGTTGTCGATTCAAATCTCGTAGTGGTAGAGGTGGCAAGAGTATAAGCAGTAATCGGAAAGATTAGTGTTTGGAGATGTTATTCAAAGAGTATCATACAGTGAAATAAATTTGGAAAGAGAAGAAAAGAAGGGATATGAAGTATTCAGAAGATTAGAATTTGGGAGAACATATAGAGTGGATGCACCTGCGCCATTGCAAACGATTTTGAGTCATGTCATTCAGGGTCTCTGACCATCGGTTGCTATCATCTCGCGGTCCCCAACCAGGTTGTCTACACCTACCAACATAACTCAGTCCACTTGTCAGTGACTTCATGGATTTTTGCCATGTTTTGGTCTGGCCGCCCCTAGCTTTCTTCCAACCTACTCCTATACCATTGAACATCGCACGTCGGGGCAGTCGGTGGTGATTGAGGAAATTAATGCTATGTGTGGTATTCAAACCCACATAATCCAGATTCTCAGTCTGATACTTTAACACTGAGCTATTGAGGCTGAAGTGTCAGCTAACACAAAACTTGAGTCCAGAGTTTCCTTCCGACCATCTCCAACCAACTAACATCTCAACATAATGCACACGACGTTGGGTCACTTAAATTAGTGGCTTCATTGCAATTTAGTTGATAGAATCTGCTCAGCGGTAAAAGATTAGATTAATGTAACATTTTTCACTACACAGCAATGCGTCAATTGTGAAGTGTAGCAATTTTGTTTAATACGTAATTTTGTACATTTACGTTTAATATTTTGATTTATGTTTGCTCATATTTTATTAAATTGTTACACGTTGAAGTGTACTTTCAAATATATTTGTTGGTGGTAGGGAGAGCTTATGATGACTTACTCTACCAGTTGTTATTTATAATGTGGCATCAAAAGAGAATGTAAATTCATTCATCGTTAAAAGGACTCTATTTTGTTCACTGAAAACATGTTGGTAGGTGTAGACTACCTGGTTAGGGACCGCAAGATGATAGCAACCGATGATCAGAGACCCTGAATGACATGACTCAAAATCGTTTGCAATGGCACAGGTGCATCCACTCTTTGTGCACCCAAATGCCCTGGTATGACCGAGAGTGGAGTAGGCCTGCCATCCTTCTCGAAATGCTCTCACACGGCCACGCGTATACAGCCTCTGTCAGGAAAATCCTACTCACTGCCTTCACGTGGAGGGGGTGTTGTTTACGAAAATGAGAGGACAAAAAGCGGATGTCCGGCGCTTTAACCGGATCTTAAACCAGTGGTGCACATGGGCTCCAGTGTCCTGAGGGAACCAATGGCGTATGAACCAATCTTGATCACCGGCTACCTTAAGACTGGATCTCCTTACGATGCTCCACTGCCTTGTGGGTTAGACTTTTAGGTCAAAGGCTCAGGGTGTGGCCTCCTAAGAAAACCACCTACGGCTTATGCCAATATGGGCCATCTTTGGCGCCTTCTTGATGTTAGTCTGGCTGTAAAAGATCGGATCTATAACGCGTCGGTGAGAGCAGTTCTGCTCTGTGCTTGTGAAACCTGACCTCTCCGAGTTGAGGATTTTGGACGACTCTGTGTTTGATCATCGTCGTCTCCGAAGGATTGCTGACATCCAGTGGCAACACCATATCAGTAGTGCAGAGGTTCGGCATCGTGTGTTCGGGTGCAGAGACGATAATCCAATTGGTGTCACCATCTTGACACATCGACTTCGGTGGCTTGGACATGTTCTACGAATGTCGTCCCAGAGAATTCCACGTCGTGCGTTATTTGCTGACTCTGGGACTGGTTGGAAAAAGCGGAGAGGTGGTCAGTGTATGACATGGTGTCGTGGTATGAAAGAAAGCTGCAAAGGGCTAGCCTGTGTTGGCCCTTGACGACTCCCTGGCTGGGGTCCGAGAGATGGTGCGACACAGTGGCTAGAGACGTTATCAGATATGGCTCAGAATAGAAGCCAGTGGCGATCCTGCTGTCACCTTCTTTTACTTCCTTCATAAAAAGTGGTTGTATCTTCCCTAAACTGAAAGGATTCTTCCGATTGTACCTTTCCGTTTCCCCCATTATTATTATTATTATTATTATTATTATTATTATTATTATTATTATTATTATTATTATTATTACACTGCCTTACACTAATCTGGTCATTATTGTTCCTCTTTTTTTTCTTTTACGTCCCGTACCTTGTTTTCTCCCCATTCTCATTGTTTTATGTGGTGCATATGTATTTGGTGCTCCCTTGTACCAATATTTACGTGTTCAAATAAATATTAATAAATAAATTCTAATCTTCTGAATTCCTCATGTTTCTTTTTTCCTCTTTCCAAATTTATTTCACTGTATGATACTCCTTGAATAACATCAAACACTAATCTTTCCGATTACTGCTTATACTCTTGCCACCTCTACCACTACGAGATTTGAATCGACAACTGCATCTCTGTGATAATGTGGTATGGCAACTCGAATTGATGTACGTACGTACGAAGTTCTATGTTGTCACTAACTGACTGACTGAAAACTTCATCATGGAATACACTTTTATGTAAAATCCAATTTTTGAAAACTATAAAAATTCTCAAATATTAAATTGTTAAATTTCCCTTAATTTACTACTAGTGTAAAACTGGTCCATTTGAAGAACATTCACATACGTTGTATGGAATTAGTGAAGTACCGAAATGGGAAAAAGTTAATTCTGGTTTAATTAAAATGTATAAAGGTGAAGTAAGTTACTTTTATGCTCAGCTCCTCATTTCAGTTGATTTATACTGTTTGAATTGTAATCAATGCCTTTTATTGATACATTAGTTATATGTTAAAGCAAACATAGATTTTATCGGTTGGTACACAGGATTCAACATAACTTGCTGTGTAAACGTCAATATTTTTTAAATGTTGATTACTGTGAATGATAAACGTGATCTGTCCTTTTCTTCTCAATACTGTCTAGCCAGACTTAAAGAACATTCTGATCAACTAAAAAAACTACGTTCCAATAGTTGCATATATATATTTAACCTTTGGCTTTAAGGTGATAGTTCCACACATTGAGATGCACTCAAATCAATGATCAAATTATCTTGCTAGAATCCTCTGTAATTCCTGTGAATGTACTCCGAGAGAAATGAGTACATTCTTGTCATTATTTTCTTTGATCCAGTTAATGATGCATTGCTAAGCGCTAATCAGAAAAGCCAGTCACATTCGAAGGCCACTCCATTTACTTTGGTATGAGTAAACTAATAGTTGGGACTTCTTTTTGTCTCCAACTACTTAACAGTAATTAATTAATAACCGTATTCAGATTATAGTAGGCTTATTAAATACTATCTCTATTCAATCCGTAGTTTCTAATATCTAACTTTTGTTTAGTTTAATCATATTTTCCCATAGCGATCAATCTCTCAACTTGATTCTCTTTATTTTTTTAAAATAATTTTTAGGTTTTAGAAAAATTTCCAGTCGTTCAACATTTTCTATTCGGTAGTTTATTATCATTTGATAGAGTACAAAATAGTAAACCTTTGGGTGGTAGTGGAATAAATATTGGTGGAGGTTTTAGTCAACAAGGATTTATTCCTTCAAATATTGATTCATTTATAAAACCGATTTCATCAACAATCCAGCAATCAAATCAACACGATGAAAAATCGTAGAGTTACAAATTAAAAGTTGATGGATTATACAATAAATATTATTCTACATATAATGATAAACTCGACTTTTTTTTTCTCTAATTAAGTCGTAATCTTCTTCTTTTTTATGGATTGCTTAGCAATTTTCGATGAATTTTATCTTGTTCACATAATTGATCATGTATATAGATGCTTGCAATGACTATAATTTTCAACGTTGACTTTTTTGTTTCGTTCATAAATGGTTTCGTAATACAAGTTTGAAATTGGTCATAGACAACGTAGGATCTAACATGAATGTGTATCAGCTCGAGCTGCTACACATCAAATGAGCACAAGTGAGAAAATTAACAAAATGAAAAGTAGATGAAGATAAATAATATCAATGTCCGAGTGATGTCATAGAATGGAAGTATAGAATAACACTAAGCTTACTGATTTTTTTAAAAGATGATAAATACTGAATACAACTGCGATCGATCTCAGGACATACCACTTTATGCCTTAAACTATAGGTTACGAATAATTATTCGTTCCAATCCTGGGATTCTGAATCTCTCCACTCGGATTAAACCAATAGTTAGTGATAAATATATTTTTGTTATATCCCGATGAATAGAAAAATTATATTTCTGACGTTTCGTGACTTAATATAGTTAGTTGTTTCACAGACTTATAATATGTCCTGGTTTGGCTTCGGTTAGTGTGATTTTACCATATTCGTGTATTAACCAGCGTATATATATAACTCATAATGATTCATCAGTCACTCAATGCCACCTTTCTAAGATGTTTATCTAATTAGGGGAGTCTTATTAGAACCTATCTACTTGATGCTGTTGAGAAGTTGGTGACCTTCAAATAACATATGCTCTATTCTAATTTTTTTTCATCACTGTTAATCATTCTCTCCATCGACGTGAACACCCTCTATGACGTTAGTTATTATTTTCCAAGATTGACTTTAATATTCGCCATTGAACTTCAGAGTTATGATTACTATTTTAAAGTATTGATAACTAATCATCGATACGTTTAATTGGTTATTTAATCCATAAACCTACCATTGGGTAGACTTCTCGACCTTGAGTATGCGGATGATATTGTCTTACTATGCGATAATGCCCAAGCCATGCAATCCGCACTTAATCAGTTGACAATCACTGTCCGTAGGTACGGTATGTGCTTTGCACCTTCGAACTGCAAAGTACTTCTACAAGTATCATCATCATTTCATTCTGTTGGAAAAAGCGGAGAGGTGGTCAGTGTATGACATGGTGTCGAAGTACGAAAGAAGGCTGTAAAGGGCTAGCCTGTGTTGGTCCTTGACGACTCCCTGGCTGGGGTCCGAGAGATGGTGCAACACAGTGGCTAAAGACGTTATCAGATATGGCTCAGAATAGAAGCCAGTGGCGACCCTGCTGTAACCTTTTACTTTCTTCATAAAAAGTGGTTGTATCTTCCTAAACTGAAATGATTCTTCCGATTGTACCTTTCCATTTCCCCCATTATTATTATTATTATCATTACTACACTTCTTTACACTGATCTGGTCGTTGTTGCTCTTCATTTTTTCTTTTGCACTCGTTACCTTTGTATCCCTCCCCATTCTCGTTGTTTTGTGTGGCGCATATATATTTGGTGTCCCCTTTTACCAATATTTATGTGTTTGTAATGTCGGCTATTATGTTAAGCCCATATACCTTATTCTAGCCTACGGACAGCTCAATCTATTGATTCTAGTTGAGTCACATTCTGAACTTGTTAATTATTCGCTTATCAACCTTGACTGTTTTTATATGATCACGTAAGTTTGTGTACACTTCTTATCCCATTATTCATCACATGTCTGTAACTTATTTTTGTGTGACTATAAATGTTGATTAACGCTTGGTTAAAGGGGGAGTTGGCTTACCAGCCATCTCCACTGCCCGTCGTTTTGCTTTGTTCTATTCCATTCGCTTCATATACAAAATATATGTATCCAAAGGTCCATTCTCGTTATTTGACTTATTTAAGTAGATGATTATATACGAGGATAGGCGATAACAAGCATTTATACGATCTACTTGGAGTCAGATCCCGGGCCACTAAAGTGGAGAGCCCGTCAACAAACATCGTCCGATCTAAATTATGACGAAATACAGGGCCCCACATGTTCAAATATATAAATATATTACACAATTTACAAACGTGGGCATAGTTATTTAATTTGTGATATACTGCTAAGTGTAAACTGTAATAAAGTATTCCAAACAAATAAAGTAAGAATAATGTTAAAAGATGAATTGTCAATCAGTAACGGATAATTTCAATGGTTGAGACCATGAGTCAATGGAAACTAGACCATCATTGAAACCTGGCTCCAAGAGGTATTTCCTGAAGTTCTAGTGAGACGCAGTGACCTATGAAGTTCAACTGGGTCTATTGTGAGATAGTAACTCAATGAAGACAATGGTGGATGTGTCGCTCAATTTCGTGAATTAGTTGGAGTTAGACAATAACACCGTTGGATGCCGGCCCAGTGGTCCTATGGGTAAGCGCCCGCGCGCAAGACTGATAGATCCTGGGTTCGGATCTCGCGAGGCGGGATCATGGATGCTCACTACTGAGGAGTACCATACTAGGACGAAACGGTCGTCCAGTGCTTCCAGGTTTTCCATGGTGGTCTAGCTTCAATTGACTCATGATCTCAATCACTTAAATTACTATAATATTCACAAAAACCCTTCTGATATGAAGCAACGAACAAATTGTGTGAAATGTGCAAATGTTTATGGACTAAAGTTTTGAATGGGTATTCTTATTATAAATGCTTGAGGTGATAGTTCTAGAATATTAAGATGATTTTATTACGCAATGTGATGGAATTTTTAGAAACTTGGAAAAACAAGCATATGAGTTTAACTTAATAGATCGTGATTACCAGTAATCGAAGTAAAGCGAGGTCTAAATGTCATCAAAACAACAGAAGATTAACTACTAACATTTCGGATACAAAAGTCAGGTATAAGCCCTTAAACTGTTATACCTTCTAGGAGTTTTAGCAACGTGGAGTTGGGTTGTCTACTGATAACCTTGAACGAATTCATTTGAATAACGTTATGCCTGTTAAACTAGTAGGCGGTGTACTACTGGACTTTGTAAACAATTTTCCCAGTCATGTTTTTTTTAAGTACGCTCATTAAAATGAGAAAACCGTTTTCCTGTCCTTCATGTTTCGTGTAAATTATTATGCAGTTGCAGGCAAAATATGACTGATATTCATCTGGTTTTGTTTGTGTTATTAAGCACAGGATTGTGTAAAGTGAGATCTACTTCGCAGCAGAGAATGTGTTTCTCAAAACTGCTTTTAGTATTTTATGGATTTTCCCGATTATTTGGTCACCTTCGAATGACGGTCGGACAGAAACTTTCTTGTCTTCGGGATTTTTTCTCCATGGATGTTTTCGGGTTTGTATTATTTCGTTTTACTTTGGTGTTAGGCGCTACATTTCTTTATAATTGATTGAGGGTATCCATTTTCGCACAAATAATTATTTGCGGAAACACACTGGATCTTGTTTAGTGAACATGAATATTTGTCTAGAAAGCATTCATCTACTGACATTTTTAATCAGTAGCTCAAGTTTTTCGTATCATTTTTCACTATTCATTTGGTGATGGCTAAGGATTCGTTATGCATGGAAATTTCCCATTGTATATACCTTCCCAGTCATGAGTTGAAGTTAAACTACAACAGATTATTAGAAAGAAATTCTCCAATACTTTTCTTTGTTCAAGTTTACTACCTAACTTAGTTTCTGCAATATTTTGTCAAACTATATTGACTGATCAGTGATTGATAACCAGTCTCGGTTGCTGACCGATTGCAATCGTTTATATTTTAAGTGGTAAAACTCTATAGATCTGGTTTTATTAGTTCCGGCAGAGAGTAAGAGTGTGGCAAAGGGTTGTCTTTTTTTGTAGATTGACTACATGAATTAGAGATTAGGTGTATATGTAAATACAGCTAAATGTAACATAATTTCTCTAACTACTTCTGCGAGCGTGTAAGTGTACTTGAAAAACAATCGTCTGTCAATATCGAATATTCTAGTTTTTTTAGTGGTTTGGCTAAGATGTGCAGTTTACAGTTGAGTTAAGTGCTATGAATCCGGTGTTTGTCTTGCTGTGCTAATGTGGTGTGGCAACCTGGACCGATGCTTGTATGTGCCTGGTCCTACTTTGCAACTGACTGACTATTTAATAATTTATATTTAATGCCTAGCGACGGTGTTGTCTTAGGTCTATCCGTGATATAAACTACAAAAGATAATGATTGAGATCATGGACCGATCCCGTTCGTGGACTTGTGGATGCGCACTGCTGAGGAGTCCCACAATAGGCGAAACGGCCGTCCAGTGCTTCCAGGTTCTTTCAATGGTGGTCTAACATCAGTCGTTTTATGATCCCAATCAAAATCTTAATTATCCCCATAACCCCATACTCATAGAAAAGATGAGTTTCCGTTCAATGTTTTGGGACAAAGCTTGCTTTATCGATCATGGAAAAAAATGAACCAGTAATGTTCATAACTTTTTAATAGTTAAACATTTTGGAGAAAGAAAAGAAAATTGTTTGAATGATGAAATAATTTATAAAACTTTTATTTATCTCGATTAGAAAGGGTTTGAATAAGGTAATTATAGTCAGTCAGTCAGCTACAACGTAGGACCAGGCACATATGTGCATCGGTCCAGGTTGCCATACCGCATCGGCACAACAAGATGAACACCGGATTCATAGCAGTGGTTAGGTCAAAGGTGGTAATAAATAAGAGGAAGATTGCATATAGATATAGAGATATAACGATCAAATTAAACATTTATAGCAGATTAAAGACATATAGACCAATGGTTATGTAATTGTATCATATCTAATCAAAGAATTAGTAAACTATTCCGATAACATATCCATTTAATAATAATTACGCAACAATTAATCGATGTATTTTAGAAACATTTTGTAAAGAACTTCTGTTATTTCCCACTCTGTAGTGTTGTGTGTCAATAATAATGGTAAAGAGAGTCAGTGTACAAAGTCATTTTACTTGAATATTTGAATGAGAATCTTCACTTTATTTATATTCGTAATTTTTAGACTATCAAAATAATTCATATCAGAAGGGTTTTGTGGATATTATGGTAAGTTCAGTGGTTGAGATTATGAGTCAATTGAAGAATAGACCACCATGGGAAACCTGGAAGCACTGAACGGCCGTTTCGTCCTATTGTGGGACTCATGATCTCAATCATTGAAATTATCATAATATCCACAAAACCCCTTCTGATAATGATCAACATATGCTCACTAGTGACTGGCTTGAAAAGCTATTTCCTGGAGTTCTAGTGAGAAGCAGTGATCAGTGGAGTTCAACCAGGTTTGTTGTGAGATAGTAACTCACTGAAGACAATGGTGGATGTGTCGCTCAATTTTGTGAATTAATTGAAGTTAGACATTAACACTGTTGGATGCCGGCTCAGGTGGGCGGGATAAGGGATGCGCACTGCTGAGTTGTCCTGTGCTAGGATGAAACGGCCATCTAGTGCTTCCAGGTTTTCCATGGTGGTGGTCTAGCTTCAATCGACTCATGATTTCAACCAATGAAATCATCAAAATAATTCCTCATCAAGTTGAATTATTTTATTGCTGGATACAAACCAACAGACTGTAGTGTGAGTTACTATGTTAAGCCCACATAGCTTATTCTAGCTTTCGGTTAGACCAATTTATCCGTTCTTCTTGAGTCACGTTTTAACCTTGTTAATTATTCACTTATCGACCTTGACTGTTTTTATATGGGCATATATGTGTGTACACTTCTTATCCTATTCGTTATATGTCTGTAACTTATTTTTATCTGGCTATAAATATTGATCAACGCTTGATTAAATGAAGTTGGCTCACATGCCTTCTCCACTGCGTGACATTTCACTTAGCTCTCTTCTATTCGTTTCGTCCCTCTGATTGTCTGTTCAAATCAATGATTGTACAAAATATACATATTATCGTATTTGACTTATTTAATTCCGTTATTCACCAACGCGGATTAATTCGATAACTATTCACGAGAATAGTCAGGCTGTATATTTCAACAGCAATCATTCAATAGTGATCAACATTATGATCTAATTGAATTCAGATCCCGGAGCCACAAAAAGACCATCCAGATGACTAAATCAAATAAAGAATAACGGCTATTTAAAGGAGTTCTCTTTAGAAAACTTTTTTTCTAAAGAAAACTGTATTAGAAATTCCATAGGTTGAAATAATGAGTCGATTGAAGCTAGACCACCATGGAAAACCTGGAAGCACTGGACGGCCGTTTCGTCCTAGCATGGGACTCCTTAGCAGCGCGCATCCACGACCCCGCACCTCGCGGAATTCGGACCCAGGACCTACTGGCTTCGCGCGCGAGCACTTAACCACTAGACCACTGAGCTATCATCCAACGGTGTTAATGTCTAAATTCAACCAATCCACGAAGTTGCGCCACCGTACACCTGTATTATTTTTCATGAAAATAAGTAATCAATATGATGATCACATTTGAAAGGTGCATTCTAAATTGAATTGGCTTGTGATTGAGATCATGAAGTGATTGAATTGGTTTCACTCATTATTGGGTATGGATCGATCAAAGACATTAAAAATTGTTTTTAATTGTTTCACAAATATAAAAATTCATTTAAAACAGAAATAAAATAAAAAAAATAATCAGATCACTTTGATATTTCTATTGTCCTTAATCACGTTCAATTCTACATAAATATTCAATGGAATTTATAATGTTTTACGGTTATTTTCATATTTTAACAGTTATGAGGAAGAGATTTATGAGATTAGCTGTTACCATGATCCCCCCTCCAGCCAAACATGTTGGTGAAGACTAGTAGGTCCTACTGGAAAGAAACATGCCACATTGAAGCACGTCACAACTACCGGGGTTAGAATAGCTGTTTTTGCAATCGGTTGGAGTTTGCCCCGTAGGGAGAAACTCCATACATTCCATGCATCAATTTTGTGAATTTTTTGTCGTTTTTTCGATCCAGGCGTAATTGTGCTATGATTCTATGTGGGTTTCATAATCAGTGGGTGGGTATATGTACCATGAAATGATACTAAATAAATAAAAAAAATTAGAAACCACAAGGGATTGGGAAGGTGTTTCGGTTTACAATGATATTCCCCCGGTGATATCCATTCAAGACTCTACATAAGGTCGAATCTAAGATAGATAGGTATCTTAACGAGGAAGATGCCTTTCGGCCACGGACCATAAGTTCGGTACTTCATGTGTACAACTTCCGATTTTTCATGATAATGTGCATTGATGGTTCAATAGCATTGATGATAAGTGTAATTTATTACTACAGAATAGTATACTTTATGAATTATCAACTAAAATCTGAGCATCTCTTTTTAGAAACGATTATTTGCAGCTCCTAAATTTATCGGTTTGTGAAGTGTTAGGAGACTATCAAGTTAGTCTATCCTCATCAATACTTATAAAATCACTGAACATTTATACAAGCATACTCTAAGAGATTATGACAGTTATGATAAACTATAAAATTTTATATTATATGACTTACGTAATAAGATACCATTTGCATCTAGTAATCATTGCCGATTTATGAAGTTTCCACTCGGAAAACACTTATATTTTGTAACTGACAAGATTCTCTTTTATTACACTGAATAGTTTGAAGCGAACGGCACTGGGTTTGAGTCCCGGAGTGAACATTAACTCTGCGATGGAAGTACATCCAGCTGACGAGTCCCAAATAGAACTAAACGTGCGTCCTGGATTCCACTGTTAGCCTCTACCCATCTTTACTTTAAACTTTTGTTGTTTAACTAATTAACATCAGACAGTGGGCGATGACATGACCGGTTTAAGTTTCTTAGTTAAAATATTTTATTAAAAACTATTATCAATATATGAAGATTTTAACTAGGTATATACTTCATTAAGTGAGAAAGAGCCCTAAATTTACTGTGTAGTTTTAACAATAGAAATAGTAAGACATAAACGTTGCAACGTTTTTGGTGATTGAATTTAGATTGATTAACGATTATCTTTTAGAATGAATTTTCGAAGTTCTAGTGAGAATTCATGAATAGTAACTGTCGCATATGTTGGAACTGTAATCATTATCAATTAAAGATATACAGTATCATGAATTGATGAAAATTTGAAATATGATATTCAAAAGAAAACGCTCATTGAGACAATTAACGTTATTGTGTCCTATCTTATACAAGGTGATGGTTAAGCACTACACTGAAGCTCTACTTACTTACGTCTGTTACTCCCAGTGGAGTATAGGCCACCAACCAGCATTCTCAAACACACTCTGTCTCACTCTGCTTTCCTTTCTAGTTCTATCCAAGTCTTGTTCATTTTTCTCATGTCTGTCTCTCTCCATTTCTCGATGTAATGTGTTCTTTGGTCTTCCTACCCTCCTCCTCCTCCTCCTTTGGCCATGAGGATTACATGTGAGAGTTTGCCTTGTGACGCAGTTCAGTGATTTCCTCAATGTGCGTCCTATCCACTTCCCTCGCTTCTTCCTGATTTATTCCTCCACTGGGATCTGGTTTGTTCTCTCTTACAATAGGTTGTTGCTGATAGTGTCTGGTCGACGGATCCGAAGTACTTTGCGTAGACAACTGTTAATAAACACTTGTATCTTTTGGATGATTGTTTTCGTAGTTCTCCAGCTTTCCGCCACATGCAGTAGAACTGTGTTGACATTTGTATTGCGAATTCTGACTTTGGTGTTGTTTCACAGACAGTTGTTTTGAGTTCCAGATGTTCTTCAGCTGTAAATATGCTGCCTGGAGCCGCTTTGGGGCTACTGCTGGTCCAAAGCCTGTACAAAGGAGGAGGGTTGGGTATGGGGTTAGCGACCCCATCTCATAGAAAACTAACTCTCTAAAAAAAACGCTAACCAGAAAAAATTATTCGAACCACACTGAAGTTCTATACTAGAACTAATTACTTATCCATTGTACCATACTGTCTTTGCAGTCAATATCAATCTATAATAAGAAATAATCTATGTACTACTCTTATGTAAACTGTAAATGTACATTTTTTTCGGTAGCCTAAATAATGTTTATTCCAAATCCATTAATAAAGGTGTCTCAATGAATGAATACTTATAGTTCATATGATTTTCAAAGGTTTTCAATACTTACCAACATGTACAATAGACAAATATAAAACGTTTAATCACTGTCAAATATTAAAATGAATATAACTTATAGAAAAGAAATTGATCATAAACCTTATGAAAGTTCATATTAATCAATTACACAGTTACATTTTCGTATACTATGTGAATATAGCAACGAAGTATCTTTTTAATTTATTTTTATAACTGACTTAAAACTAAATTCATTTAGTGTTGTTTGCTTGTATCTTCCGATTGTTGTTTAGGACTGCGATTCATCAGCCTCTTGTTAGCATATGTACGGATTGCTTTGATATAGCCTTAATTCACAAGTTTTATAAGCAAATATGGATAATGGCTAGTAGTGGACTCCAATTTGATGCGCATTTCGTCCTATTTGGGACTCGTTAGCTGGATGTACCTGCAACTCAGTGTTGATGTTCACTCCGGGACTCGAGCCCAGTACCGTTCTCTGCAAGCGTCATCGCGTTATCTACTTATCTACTGAGTCTTGATAGGCACTTGTTTGTGCAATAGGTTGAAGTTTTAAATTCACTTGAAATTATTTACTTGAATTTTCCTATTGATGTTTAGGACTTCAGTTGATCAGTCTCTTATTCGCAGATTTCCCCGATATTGCCTTAATTCATAAGCTTTATAAGCAAAGATGAATAGGACGAAACGCGCGTCCTAGATTCCACTTCTAGCCACTGTCCATCACTGATTTACAACTAACTCAAAATATTAAGTAACTAGTGTTTGTTACTTTGTAAAAACAAAAAACGATGCATCATCTATACGTAAGGCTGGAAATTGTGAATAATTTATTATTAGAAAATTTATAGTCTAGGTGGAATTTTCGGATTATTTTTGAGGAAAAAAGAAGGAATTTTATTGTTAAGTATAATACTTTACACAATGTAAGGGGAATATACTTTTGTTAAATATGAGTACAATGAATGAAAAGTTTATAGACTAATAACCTTCAATACTATTTATAGTTGATGCTATAAGATTTAATGTATTAAATCTTACCAAACTAACATAAGATTATACGATGTGAATATAATTTATGAACCACCTTTGAGCGACGCCAGATTGACTTTGAGAGTGTCCACTGAATACCCCCCCCAAATGCCCTGGTATAGCCGAGAGTGGGGAGAGTCAACTCTCCCTCTCGAAATGCTCTCATATGGCTACCTGCATACAACTACTGCCAGGGAAGTCCCACTCACTACCTTCTCGCAGCATTGCTGTTGTTTATGAAATTGAGAGGACGAAAAGCGAATGTCCGGCGCTTTAACAGGGTTGGTGGACACAGAGAATCCACCTAGGGGAGTTGGAAAACCCTGATTCCAAACCAATCGTGCACATGAGCCCCAGTATTTTGAAGGAGTAAATGGCGTATGAATCAATTATTTGTCACCGGCTATCATAGGACTACATCTCCTGACGTTTCTCCACTGCCTTGTGAATCAGAACTTCAGGTTGGAGGCTCCGGGTGTGACCCCCTAAGAGAACCACCTGCTTCGGTTTGGGCACCCGTGCAGTATCACAGCCCTCACACATATCAAATGAGATTTGTGTGGCGCATATGTATTTGGTGCCTTCTTGTATCAATATCTATGTTTTAAAATAAATAAATAAATAGAATAACCAGGACCAAATGAGGGATATAAACTTGTATGAGGAATTAGAATTATGATTTACAGTTGATGATTAAGGTCAGAAATTAGATTTAGGGTTGTCATCATGAACTGACATCAGCTATAATCCTAAAACTCTATTTAGCCAAATGGATGAGTGAATTTCGTGCCAAAATCCGAGACCTGTTATCTTATACCTGATTGGTTCATCCATAAATTATAGTCTCGCTGATTATACTCTGCACTATTTGTTTGATTGAAAAATTGAGCAATTGAATTAACTTTGAAGAGAATATCTCACAGAGTGAAAAAATGACGTTCTCATCATTTAGCTGTCATGATTTATTTAAAACGGAGAATATAAATTTTTGGATTCTAAATCAACTGTCTAGAGGTGATACAGTAATCCAAAAAATTCAGAGGATCATGTACTACACTTCATATGTGGTGTAGTGAACGCTACTCATCACATTGTTTGTAAGTAATAAGTTGTAGAATGTGACCTCGAAGTTGTCAGACGGAGTAAAATGTTTCAATATAGCGAAAGCTTTGCGTTGAGAGGACACTCAGAGACCAGATCAAAAGATTTTTCAAATGGCAGAACATTTTAAAAGATCCGAATAGACAATTGAAGGCTATATATATATAGTGTAAATCCTTTGTAACTTCGTCCTGCTTATTGTCTCCTTTTACAAGGGTTGAGAATACACACTATTGTGAAGTCCTAAATTTAAACGAAATGATGATGCAATCATTCGAAAGTTTTACTCCTAAGGACTAGGAGCGAAAAGTGAACACCTGTTATTTAAACTAGTTTGAGGTCAGTAGAAAACTTAAAGATTGAGAATGTTCATACTTTCGCACTAATGTATCCAGAAGTGTCATTAACTTCAGAACATCATAATCTTAGTTAATAGTTCCACATCGAATCAAATATATATTGTACAAGGGTTTCAAAATCTCTAGATATACAATTTAGTTTGACATATTCAACTTTAACTGTTTAGTGGTGATATATTCTATAAGATGAGTGATTTAATGAAGAAAGTTTCATTTTTCTCTCTTAAGAACATAATGAACATCAACATATATTAGAAGAAAGCTTTTAAAAACTATTGCACAGTCTATTCTAGACGGTGTTTTTGTATCTTATTCTCGATGCTTAGTCCTTTTCATTGTTATTTCTTCCATATTATTCCTATTTCCTATGTTATACATCACGTTAATTTCGTATTAACACATTTTGGAAACTTCAACTAACTCAAATTTGTATTAGGCTCTGAGATATCGATGTTTGGTAATTGAGAGTTTTTAAACCAGTTCTCTCTGTTAGGATTGTTTGGAGCTGGTTTTCTTCTTAAGCTTACTTAACTTGATATTTTGTTTTATGTTCATTGACCATCATGTTCGATTGGTCTCAAAAATATTGATTGATTAACCATTTCTGTTTAAACTGATAGATTAAATTCATGATAGAATGTGTTTTTTTAGTTGAAAATTTGACTAAATGTGATGCTTCTAGAAATTTTCTGGAATCCTTGGGATTTTCCCTATCAGTAACATCGATGGAAAAGATTTGAAGCTTATGTGGATGATTTTGGATGAAAGCTTCACAACCAAACCATCCAGCTCAGAATACAAAACTCCACCGAAAAGTAACATTGATATTTGGCCAAGTGAATTAGCGTTTGTAATTATTTGTGTTCATAAATTATAGGGTTCTTGTACTAGAAAACACTTGAAAGCTAACAAACATGGCCTCATCTGTTGGAAATTAGCCATTAATCTGCAATTCTACAGAACGCATGAAACTCTGCCTTTTTTTAAACTGGTTTCTTCAGTGATGTACTAGAAAAATTTACATTCGATGACAAGAATTATTGGAACAAGATTATTACACTTCATACTTACTTACTTACTTACGCCTAATTCACTTGGTGTTGTTTTACTTGAATCTTCCCATTGATGTGTGAACATCAACTCTGAGATGCAGGTACATCCAGCTGACGAGTCCCAGACAGGACGAAACGCGCGTCCTGGATTCCACTGCTAGCCACTATCCATCTTTGCTTATAATTACTTACGCCTGTTACTCCCAATAGAGAATAGGCCGCGGAACAGCATTCTCAAACACGCTCTGTCCCAATCTGCCTTCCTTTCTAGTTCTATCCAATTCATGTTCATTTTTCTCATGTCTGTCTCCATTTACCGGAGTAATATGTTCTTTTGTCTTCCCCTCCTCCTCCTCCTCCTTCTTTGGCCTTGAGGATTCCAAATGATCATTAAAAGTAACTATTATTAACTTAAAGGAAAAATGTATAAGTTACACTACAAATTAATCAGTCACTCAAAACAAGAAATATTGAACAGCTGTTTAATCATTGTATGGACCTCCTCACCAGGAATCGAATACAGTCTAAACTGTCAAGTTCAAAAATTTTCACTAACCGTTTGTATATAGAATAATTAATAAATATATACTTTTCTTGAACTAAATTAGGTCGGAGGCAATACATAAATGTTCATTTCATTTATTCTTTTTTTCATTAGTCACAATTAACACAATCGAGAACAGAATAGGCACATATTACTATTGTTTCTATTATTTTCATCATTTTTTATTACTAATAACATTAATAATAATAATAATAATAATAACAATAACTAAAAATCAGCCATGTGATGCGTCTGATAAAAACATGTCTATAGTCCTTGTTACCATGGTGAGAATGTTGATTTACCTTCGGATGTATATTGTGCGAAAGTCTCTCCTCTTCTAGTTTTCCCCCAACAACCAGTTTCTCTCTCTCTTTACATGTATGTAGGTATGTAGTTATGTATGTGTGTAGTATGTATGTATGTCGTATACCGTATGTATGTATGTTGTATATATGTATGTAAATTGTAATGTATACAGGTATGAAGCTTAATTCTACAAAATTTGGATATCAAATAAATAACAAAATTATCAAGTTTTTTTTTATTGTTTCATTCGTAAACGATGTATTAGGTTTTAATGAAGATTAATTTACAGGTTTCAATCATTTATGTCTATGCATGTTTTATATGCTAAAAAACTAATTAGACAAAACAAGACATCAGTCGTCAAATTTGCAAGAAATAAAGGTAAGAAAAATAACATCAGTATTTTTAGAGATTTCTAGCGATTTTTTTTCTGTCAGGCATCATTATCAGAATGGGGGGTTTGTGGAGATTGTAGTAATTTTGATCGTTGAATTCATGAGCCAATGTTAACTAGACCATTATTGAAAACCTGAAAGCATTGGGCGGCCATTTCATTCTAGTATGGGACTCCTCAGAAGTAGGTCTTCATAATCCTTCACAAGGAACTTCAACCCGGGACCTTCGGTCTTGTGTATGAACGTTTAACATCTAGATCATTGAGCCGGCATCCAACGGTGTTAATGTCTAACTTGAATCGATTCATGAGTTACCTGATTTCTACCATTATTGATTACAGTTGGATTAGTAGGCCAAGTGACTTGATATTGTGAACGTCTCAGTTTGCTTAATTCAGATATAACACTTAGTCTGAAAATGAATGAACAATGAAGGGTCGAATATTTAGAAAAGTTTTAGATTATTAAGATTGCAGATACATCCTTCTGACAACTACCAATTAGTATGATAACCATTTACGAGGCTTTTTATCGATTCTCACTGACCATCTGATAAACATGTTAATTCAATTTAAGATTAATATTTGATAAACAAGGCATATATTCAATGATAAAAACTCAGGTTTTCCTTAAGGATCTGGTTTCACTTGGTTTCAAACAATTTTCATTAGTTCAGATAATCTATTTCATACATATATATAACTTATTCACTGATCGAACACACATATGATTATATCTTGAATCGTATAGGTAAAATTTGAATTCACTTAAGGAGTCCTACAATAGGACGAAACGGCCGTCCAATGCTTCCAGGTTTTCCATGGTGGTCTAGCTTCAATCGACTCATGATCTCAATCACTGAAATATTTCTTTTGTTAGTTTGTTTTTTAAGCTACATGTATTTTATAGTGTCAAAATAAGTGATAATATCACTTTTGAGTTACCCGGATTGAAATGCTGTATCATCTCATGGATCACTTTAGTTGAATTTTAGCTAACATTAAAAAAGTAGCTTACAACTTATTTTCCATTTTACAAGTAACATATAGTGAAATATTGGAAACAAATTTATTGCATTCGGCGTATAAAACTTGTTATGGGGCGGAAACTTGGAGAACTACGAAAGCAATCATCCAGAACATACAAGTGTTCATTAACAGTTTTCTACAAAAAATACTTCGGATTCGTTGACCAGACACCATTAGCAACAACCTACTATGGGAGAGAACAAACCAAAATCCGACGGAGGAATAAATCAGGAAGAAGCGAGGGAAGTGGATAGGACACACATTGAGGAAATCACCGAACTGCGTCACAATGCAAGCCCTCACATGTAATCCTCAAGGCCAAAGGAGGAGGAGGAGGAGGAGAGGAAGACAAAAGAACACATTACGTCGAGAAATGGAGAGAGACAGACATGAGAAAAATGAACATGAATCGGACAGAAGTAGAAAGGAAGGCAGAGTGTGTTTGAGAATGCTGGTCGGCGGCCCATACTCCACTGGGAGTAACAGGCGTATGTAAGTAAGTAAATAAGTAAGTATAAACCTTGAAAATAGTTTACCTTTCAAATTTATGAATTAGTTCAAAATATTTCACTTATATCCAAAACAAATTCATTGGAACCCATTTATATAACCATTTTATCTATTCGATTATTAATTACCTTCAGAAGGAGTTTTGTGGAGATTTTAGTAATTTCAATAGTTGGAATCCTAAGTCAATTGAAGCTAGACCACCGTTGGATGCCAGCTCAGTGGTCTAAAGGTTAGACGCGCGCGCGCGAGACTGATAGGTCCTGGGTTCGATTCTCCCGGGGAGAGAATCGTGGATGAGCACTTCTGAGGAGTCCCATACTAAGATAAAACGGCCGTTCAGTGCTTCCAGGTTTTTCATGGTGGTGGTCTAGCTTTAATTGACTTTTGATTTCAACTATTGTTAATTATCAGTAAATTTAACGCATCAATAATTTATACGATTATATTATTGAATTTTACAGTAAACAACTATTTTTCAGATATTGTAATAAAAATTATTGACGTCTATAATGGTGTACATGTGATTGTTTATTTTTGTTGTTGTTGTTGCCCAGGTAGCTAAATATCAATCAAACAATTATTAAAAGTACTAGAGGATTAAAAACGGGTGTTTATTTTTCACCTCAACATTGTTAGGCAAAATGTAATAATGGAAAAAATTTGTGATGTTAGATCACCGTTCATGAAATTGCAATCGGTTCATGATCTCAATCAAAAACCTAATAATCTCTACAACCCTTATATTAAGAAAATTTGTGTTAAACATACTTAATTATTATCTGTTTCGATATTCAAGATTTGGGTAGGGTTTGAGTAGATTAGAAGAAAGTTAAAAATAAACAAACCAAATTCAGTCTGTAAAGTTACTGTCTGCTAGGTTGAGCCGCGTTAAATAGTGTAGACTTTCCAGTTGTGGTCATTAAACTATTATAATCAATGGTTGGAGACGTAGTCTGATGATGATCAAAATCGGTAACAGAGAAGTAAATACATCTATTCTTTATCTTATTTTGTGCCTTGAATTTCGATATTATTTCATGTTTTTGTTGGTTTACTTCACTTTTTCTTGTTCTCTAACCATGTTCTCTGTGGGACAATTTGAACTTCAGTCAACGAGATAAATTTAATTTTACTACTAGTGTCTTTTGTACACTTGAAACTGTTCGTCTAAAATTTAGTGGATCTTCATATGATCTATACTTAATCTTATTATTTGACTGTATAATAGTTTACATTGTCCCTAATGGGTTTGGACCCAATAACGGAGTATTAGTTCTTTTTAGACAGCAAAAACTTGTAGCGGATGAGTAACATCTAGTACTAAAGCAAAAGTTAAATAGGACTTATTGAAGATTATCTTTAACCATTTAATATCTAAATAAACTATCAGCAACAACTTACTGTGGCAGAGAACAAATCAACTTCTAGCTGAAGAGGAAATTAGAGAAAAGATGATGGAGGTGGGTAGGTTACACTTTGTGGAAATCATTAAATTATATCACAGGTCAAGCACTAACTTGGAATTCTGGACGGAAAACGAAAAAAGGAAGACCAAAGAACACATTGCATCTGGAACTAGAGCAGACATAAAAAGAATGAATAGCACTTGTGAACAACTGGAAGGTTGAGCCTAGAACAGTTTTAGTTGGAGAATGCTGGTGGGGGGCCTATACTCCTCCACGAGGGACAACAGGCGTAAGTAAGTTAGCAAGTATTGAAAAGTAAAATTAATCTGTTTTTTACTGACACTTCGCTATCGAATGTCAATAACTTTAACAATTTAATGGTGAACTAAACTCAACAAAACATCAGAGCGTAAATAATAGTAACCCAGTCACAGTTCTTCTGAATGAAGTAATTTTGCGTTATTGGGTGAATTCGTTGATAATGATAACAGACAGGTGCAGATTACTTGGTTCAATAAATGTATGAACTCCAAAAAACAGTATGTGTTAATATAATGAAAATGTTCACTCATCATATTTGTGTTGACACTGTGTTAAATTGAGGTTGAGAGGTGGTAGAGCTAGATAAGATTTTCTCTTAACCCTTTATTCCTATTCAAACAATTCGAATTCCATTTTATGTGAAATATTTCTGTTATGGGACTCTACTTTCTGTAAAAGGTAGATGATTAAATCATTATTATGGTATCTATTTATTAGTGTAAATTTAGTTGGTGAATTAGCCATCAACCGGACAATTTATACAGCCCAACTTGCCATTATTGAAAAGACAAGGTCTGTATTTCACCAAAAGCCCAAACAACACGTAAGCGATTGTGTCACATCCCATTGTGTCTATCAATTTACATGTATATGTGGTAACACTTACATAGGGAGGAGAAATCGTGATTTGCAATTAAGGGTGGGTGAACACATACCAAAACGGTTGCAGAAACAAATGGATTCCAATGGTCAAATAAGATAACAGGATAGACAGACATCGTCCTCCATTGCGAAACATTTGATTGAGACTGGTCATAAGGTTGATATCACGTCAGCATTTGTAGTTTCATACAAAAGCCTTCAAGGACGTATACTAAGGTTTATTTAAGCGTTGACTATACGGAAACCGAAACCTCCTTTATACGTTCAAAAACAATTTGTCCTTAACCTTAACACTTACCTTGGCAATACTGATTTATTATCCAGAGTGGTTATCACATTGCTTTTGTGTACTTTATTATTTTTTTCTTTGTCACGGCTTACCTTTAACCTGTCTAGTTGACCTTTTAATTTTCATATAAAAATATCTTAACAAGTATATGTGTAATCAGTTTGCTCGAAATGTATAGCGCAAATATATTACATAATTCTGATAAACTTCGTCTTCTCACTGCGTTATCGAAATTTAGTATGCATAGTTAATTGATTAGAAACAAATTAAAAATTTTTGATTGAGATCATGAACCGATTGATGTTAGACCACCGTAGGAAACCTGGAAGTACTGGACGGCCATTTCGTCCTATTGTGAGACTCCTCAGGTTTTCAATGGTGTCCTAACATCAATCAGTTCATGATCTCAATCAAAAACTTAATAATTTCCACAACCCCTATACTGATAACTAATATGTACTTACTAGTGACTAGCTTCGTGAGGGGATTCTCGGAGTTCTAGTGAGAAGCCATGACCATTGGAGCTAATCTGTGTCGAGTAGAGACAAGTATCTACCTCAGTACAATGGAGGATGGTCGCGCAACTTCGTGTATTAATTGAGGTTAGACATTAACACCACTGGATGCCGGCTCAGTGGTTCAGTAGGTTCAGCGTTTGCACGCAAGATTGAATGCCCTATGTTCGAACCCAGCGAGGCTGGATCGTGGATGCGCACTTCTGAGTAGTCCCACAATAGGACGAAACGGCCGTCGAGTGCTTCTAAGTTTTCAATGGTGGTCTTACATCAATCGGTTCATGATCTCAATAAAAAACTTAATAACCTCTACAACCCCTATGCTGAAAATTTAAAACCTCCATAATTAAAATCATGAGTCGATCTAAGTTAGACCATCATTGATAAGCTGAAAACACTAGACAACAATTTCATCTTAGTATGAGACTTCAGTGGGTTCGCATTCATGATCCTGCGCATGGGATTTATTCTAAATCAAAGGAAGCCATTTACAATTTACTTATGGTTAGTATTATCTCAATGATCTATCTATCTATACCGAATAGTAAAATCAAAGAAATATGATTGTTTTTACTCTCTTAAATTGCCCCAAATACCCTGATACGGCCGAGAGTGGGGAGAGTCAACTCTCCCTCTCGAAATGCTCTCAAATGGCTACGTGCATACAACCACTGTCAGGAAATTCCCACTCACTACCTTCTCGCAGCATTACTATTGTTCACAAAATTGAGAGGATGAAAAGTGAATATCCAGCGCTTCAACCGGGTTAATGGACACGGAGAATCCGCCTAGGGGAGTTGGAAAACCCTGATTCCAAACCAATGGTGCACATGTACTCCGGCGTTATCCTGAATGAATAAATGGTATATGAACCAATCGTTGGTTACCGGCTACCATAGGACTGCATCTCCTGACGTTTCTCCACTACCTTGTGGATTAGACCTTTAGGTCAAAGTCTCCGGGTGTGGCTCCTTAAGAAAATCATGTGCTTCGGACTGCGCAGTATTATAGTCCACACACAGATCAAGTGAATTGTTTTTCATATTATAAAAGTTCATTTATAGATTTAAAAATTTTTTTTTCCATTCATTATCTTCTTTCAAATATTTCTTTTTCTATTAAGAAAATAGCAAATGCATTAATGAACTAATTTATAACATTAGTTTAAGGTTAACAACAACAACAAAAAACAACCAACTTATTTTACTATAATCACATATTATTACTACTTACTAATAGTTTCTATTGACTTATAATTATCACTTCTTATTTACCCCTACTTTCACTCTTTCTCTCTTTTACTCTTTCTCTCCCCTCTCTCTCTCTCTCTCTCTTGGTTTACGTGTACTTTATTTCTATGGTATTAATAATGATAAATTAGAATTCAATTCACTTGAAATAACCTACGTTCAGTTAATGTTTATTGTTCAGTTATAATAATTACATATTTTATTATTAGAGAAAGTTGATAAATAATTAGTTAAATAAAATAAAAGAAACTAACCCATATCACTATTGTAGTTGTTGTTGTGAAACAAGTGTAACATAGAAGAAAAAACAGTAGTATAGTTATATACAATAAATCACTTGGTAATAAATATGCTGATTACATACTCAAGTTGATAGTCATTGGTGTGTGCGTGTGTGTGTTTATTTTTATTTTTAAAAAATTGTAACCTTAATTAATTTAAACATAATAGTAGTATGTAACCGTGAACTATTTTATTTAAGAAAAGAATGTAAGTATACAACATAGTTATAATATGTATACTTACTTACACTGGTTACCCTTCATGCAAGAGAATAGGATGCTCACTAGCATTCTCCATTGAAATTCTGTCCTAAACAGTCCTTTTCAGTTGCTATTTATCCTTTTCATATCTGACTCCAATTCCCAACTCAATGTGTTCTTCGGCCTTACTCTTTTCTGTCTTCAATCAGGATTTCAAGTTAGCGCTTGCCTTGTGATGCAATTTAGTGATTTCTTCAATGTGTGTTCTAACCACTTCTAATGTCGTTTCCTAATTTCCTTTTCAATTGGAAGTTGGTTTCTTCTTTCCCATAGTAGGTTCTTGTTGATGGTATCCTATCAACGGATATTAAGTATCTTGCGTAGATAATTATCTATAAATACTTGTACTTTTTAATGGTAGTCGTAGTAGTTCTTCAAGTTTTAGCTCCTTACAGTAAGACTATCTTGATGTTCATATTGAACAATCTGACTTTGATGTTGTCTTGCAGACAGTTGTTTTGAATTCCATATGTTGTTCAACTGTAGGAATGCTATCCTCGCTTTGCCAATCCTTGCCTTTCCGTCTGCATCAGATCCTCCTTGTTCATTGATGATGTTGCGCAGATACGTAAAACTTTCCATCTGTTCCAGAGTTTCACCATCAAGTGTGGTTGGTTTGGTTGATGTTCTCCGTTTTATACTTGATTATAATGTTAATTTATCATCTACAACTAAGAAGGTGAATATTAAAAAAAAAAAGATTAATGTCAGCTAAATAAAACTAGTAAAAACATCATGGATTACTAAATAATCATTTTGTTATAGTTTACTATCAGTAGACAGTGAACTCTTTGAAGTTTCATACCTCATAATGAACTTTGAGTACAATGGTTTCGATTTACAACTTTATTCTTGGAAAATCTAACTTGGATTTAATTATCTGTATATGGGTTATGGAGATTACTAAGTTTTTGATTGAGATCATGAACTGATTGATGTTAGACCACCATCGGAAACCTGGAAGCACTGGACGGCCGTTTCGTCCTATTGTGGGACTTCGTGGATTGGTTGAGGTTAGACACTAACACCGTTGGATGCCGACTCAATGGGCTAGAGACTAAGCGTCCGCGCACAAGACTGAAGGCCCTAAGTTCGAATCCAGCGAGGCGGTATCGTGGATGCGCATTGCTGAATAGTCCCACAATAGGACGAAACGGCCGTCCAGTACTTCTAAGTTTTCAATAGTGGTCTAACATCAACTGGTTCGTGATCTCAATCGAAAAAATTGGATTTAATTATTAGTAAAATGTCAATGAACTTTAATCCTCTATTTGGTGAATATATACCAAGTGAAGAGATTAATTAATTAATTTTGAAAGCTATTGAAACTCTACAAATGAGAACACCTTAAACATTAATTTATATATGAAATGATCTAACACATCTTATTCAATATAATAAAGTGGACAACCCGGAATTTACACAGGAAATTGTTGTCAAAATTAGAATGTTCACTAATTAATTTGTTTAAAAATAATATATATTCAGTTAGTTACTTGTATGTAGTGGCTGAAATAAGTCGATAAGTGGCTGTATCTACAATAATGTATGAATTGATGCCTTTAGGATTAGCCAATATTGACACCAGAGATGCTACCATAGAGATATTCAGATTATGATGTTTTTTTTCTTGTATAGGAATGAGATATTCATAATAGTTGATTAATGAGTAATAATCATCAATAAATTCTGGACGTAATTGATAAGGTTCAATCTGTGCTAATTATTGGACAAATATAATGTCATTTACTACTCAGTGATCAGGAAGTTCAAATTATACACAATTAATTCTTTTGATGGATTTGAATAAAGTGAGAATAATAAATTAACACAGAAAAATATGGGTCAATTTTTTTTATTGAGATCATGAACCGATTGATGTAAGACCACCATTGAAAACCTAGAAGCACTGGACGGCCATTTCGTCCTATTGTGGGACTACTCAGCAGTGCACATCCACGATTCCGCTCGCGGGGTTCGAACTCAAGGCCTCCAGTCTCGCTCACGAACGCTTAATCTCTAGCCCTTTGAGTCGGCATCCAGTGGTGTTAATGTCTAACCTCAATTAATACACGAAGTTGCGCAACCACCTTCCATTTTACTGAGGTAGACATCTGTCGCTATCCGAAATAATGTAGCTTCACTGGTCACGGCGATTTCATATTACCTACTTAAATGTGTATTTGTATTGAATAATAACATAAAAGCAAATAATAAAAGATATGTTATTTAAATATTGGAACCTATATACATACATACACATAGACTTTCCTCCCAAATGATTGTAGACCCAACACAATTTTGTCCGTTATATGGAGTATATTGTAATGATGACATAGGTTTATTGATTTAAGCAATACATTAAACAATATTATTCATGTATATTATAGGTAAAAAAATTGTCATAATTCTAGAGCAATTAAAGAGAAATACATAAGCATGAGATAGAGAAGTGTAATAAAATATCTTCTCTACTATTCAATTCTAAATTCAATCAAATTATTAATTAATATCCCTATTAGTTAATATGTAGTCTTTTGGTAATTGTTTGTATATCAATTAGTTAATGATTTAGAGTTGAAACTGGCTAGCGTTTTTTTGGCGACTTAGTTTTCTACGGGGTGGGGTCGCTAACCCCCCATGCCCAACCCTCCTCCTTTATCCGGGCTCGAGACTGGCATTAGCCCCCGGAGGGACTCCAGGCGGAGTTTTAGAGTTGAAACTACGATTTCATAATTCTACACTGCGCACTGCTGAGGAGTCCCACAGTAGGACGAAATGGTCATCCAGTGATTTCAGATTTTCCATAGTAGTCTAGCTTTAAATGACTCATGATCTCAACTATTCAAATTACTGTAATTATTCATTCATTCATTGCAGTTACAAAATGATACCGGAATACCTCGATCACTGATATTGATTTCTGATTAAATTTTTCATTGAAAAATTTACTAAAAACAAAACATTTAATTAATAATGAGATAAAATTTCATTGTACTCTGATTGTTTGTTGTTGTTGCTGTACATAATTGAATTATCATCTAATGTCTGACATGATAATTGATCACCCATAATTTAAAGACAAAAATGAAAACTTTTAAAGAAAATGTTTTTTTAATTTTTTTAAAAACAGTGTAACTAGTTCACGTAACTAAGCTATCCTTAACTTGTAATGACTTTGCCTCATTAATCGATCACTTTCGTAACCGTTATTATATAAACCTCAACAGTGTTTAAAATCAGAAGGCAAAGAGAAGTGACAACTGTAGTTTATTAGCAGATAGTGCAGATTACAAAGTTATAGGCACATCGAGAGAATTCGAAGCGGAGAGCTGAATAAGTATATGTGAACAACTACATATGCAAATTTATAGTCAAATTGCATAAGGACGCAGCAAGGCAAGGCAAAAGCTAATAATATCATTTGAATACATATATACATGGAGAGGAGGATGAGTCATCGAGTGACATTTAAGCGACCAACATTTTAGCTTCAGTCTGTCATCTGCTCTAGTGATCATAACAGTACAAAGAAATATGCGAAATGTTACTATTCGAATAACGTTATCTGTTAAGTAAGTTAATAAAAGGGTCTAACCAAAATTAACCATAATCGAAATTGATTGTAGGATAGTTGCTATAATCTCTACTAAACAGCGTCATCCACTTTATTGACCAAGTTACTAGAAGAAATATCTTATAATTTTTTTTCTTTTGAACGACTCATTCAAAAATTATTTAGATACATTGCCTTTTGTTCTAAGAAGAAGATATAATGAGGTTTATAATGAACGATTGTTGAAGCATCGGTTTAATATGAAATTTTAATGTATACTACTAAAGAGTCATAGACTGAAACGAAGCAACGGTACACTGCTTCATCATTATTATTAGTTATCTGATATTTGGATTAAATTTACTGTAAACCTAGTCCATTTTGGTTAGATTGTTTACTGTTACCTGGATAGTTTTATCACCAGAGATTATGTGAATGTATAACATTCGGATTAATCTATAAATAATAAGCATTTTAACATGAATCTAATCTACTAAACAAACATCTTTTCAGAAGTTAATCGGGTCGGACCATCTGTGAATATACAGAGCCATATTTTGGTGTATGCTACTGATGTCGACATATACATGTAGTATGTATCATCAATCAAAAGTGAAACACCTGAATGCAGAAGGTTAAGAAGATCGGAGAAAAAAGAACAAGAAGAGAGAATGATTTCTGTGGAGACGAAGAAACAATGAAATCTAAGACAAGTGATTGAAATTTTGCAAGTGAAGTATTTACTATATGGTTCTCAGATTTTACTAAAATGTTCTGTAATTTTGTGTTCACATACATTCGATTATCCCCACTTGTATTATCTTTCACAACAATATGAAGATGATAATACTCATGAAGATAGCTAATCACAAAAATGATCCCACAAGCAAACTAACTTAACGCTTATAAAATGATATTACAAACTCTGTCTCATAATCAAAATAAGCATTGATAATGTTGTCAAGAGCAAGAATAAAAATTTCTCAGTTTAACCGTCTATTTCAGAGAATGTAGAACCATCAAAAGTACCTACTTTAGTTATAAATCGTTTATCATTTCCAAGGTTGTTTTTTAATCCCATAAATATAACAGAAGTTGTTCGCGCAATTTCGTGGATTGGTTGATGTTAGACACTAACACCATTGGATGCCGGCTCAATGGTCTAGTTGGTTAAGCGCCTGGCGCGAGACCGATAGGTCCTGGGTTCGAATCTCGCGGGGAGCGGGATCGTGGATGCGCACTGCTGAGGAGTCCCATACTAGGACGAAACGGCCGTCCAGTGCTTCCAGGTTTCCAACGGTGGTCTAACATCAATTGATTCATGATCTCAATCAAAAAAATATAACAGAATTTATTCTGCAGTTTCATTGATTAGTTGGTAGTCATCAGTAACTATGTTAAGAATGATATGACCTAAGAAAAAAAAACTCAATTGAAAATAGGGTTTTATTACTAGTTTTCCAGTAGCATGTGAACTGAAATATCTTTATTTACCAAAATGATAATCAACTTAATGTAAAATCAATAATTTCTTTTGAGCAATTAATATTCATGCCAATAATGAACTGATAGTCATATTGATTATGAAGAAATTTTTGTGGACCGATATCTGACTCCAATTGGATTTTATGAATGATTACTGTCGAGATATACATATAGGTAATTCTTGTATAAAATTATCGACTTAGATCATGTTAGTGAATAACGGAATTAAATAAGTCAAATACGAGAATTGATGTTTAAATATGTATATTCTGTATACTCGTTGTTTGGAACAGACAATCAGAGAATAGCAGCGAATAAAGTGAAGAAGAGAGAGACAGAGAGTGAAGCGAAACGAAAGGACTCTCAGTGGAGAAGTTATGTGAGCTAACTCAATTTAATCAAGAGTTTATCAATATTTATAACCCGATAAAAATAGGTTACAGACATGTGATGAATACGATATGAAGTGTACATACATACGCTCATGTAAAAACAGTAGGGGTTGATAAGCAAATAATTAGCAAGGTCAAAACGTGACTCAAAAGAATTGATAAATCGGCTTGTCTAGAAGCTAGAATAAGCTTTATGGACTTAACATAGTAACTGACACTACAAAATATTTTTCAATAAAATGTTTTGAAGAATCGGTTATGTACACTGTTACCTGAGGATTTTTTTAATATGAGCAGTCCTGCTTTGAGTAAAACTCATAAAAACTCTGTTTATCTAGAACAGTAAAGTATAAATAGTCAGATGTATTGAATAACATTTGGTTAGCTACTAAAATATAATAATTCTGTGAATGACAAATGAGATAATCTGGGAAGGGTTTCAGTGACTACAGGAACTTTGAAAAGATAAATAAATTCAAACCTTATAGAATTGTGTTTTCTATAGAGAAGTTAAAAGTGGTTAGATATCCTGTTCTGGATAAGACTGATCACCTCGAACATAATTTTCAGTTTTCAAGGATTTTCTATCAAGTCAAGAAATCTAACCTAAATCAAAATATTATACCTCAGACCATTCGCTCCATTTTTTTGTAGTTCACTGATAATGCATCAGTTAATGAGTTAAGAGCTTTAATATCTTATATCCAATACTGAAAAATCACAAGGCAAGCGCTAATTTGAAATCCTGAAAGGGAATGAAAAAGAGGAAGATCAATGAACATATTGGGTTGGAAATTGTTAACAGACATGAAAAGAATGAATAGCAATTAGAAACAACTGGAAAGGATTGTACAGGACAGAGTTCGATAGAATATTCTGGGGGACGGCCTATGCTCCTCCACGAGGGTTAACAGGCGTAAGTAAGTAATACTGGAAAGTTCATTGACTTAAGAATGTATCAAATTTGTAAATATCAAGTAGCCGAAATTTATTGACTTCTCAAAATCTTAAATAGCTGTCAGACAGCTGATATTTATAGATAAATCTTTTGGTTGAAAAAAACTCTTACTGACATTTATATTCTTGTCGACTATTTTGTAAAGTTAATTTCTAACCTTATCAAATATATTAAAAAGCTTTTCAGTAACCAACAGTGGATTTTTCGAAACCTCCATTTTATGTAGTCCATTCAGTCTTGTTTCTTATGGTGTGAGATTTTCTTACCACTCATCTTAATTTTAGCCAGTCACATACTAATATTTAGGTGACATTTATCATAGATCGATGTACCATTAATTGTCATCAATTCCTGTATGGCTATTTCGTCCTTGCAAGCGACTCATCAGCATTATTCACAAATGATACTGTCAAGAACCAGACAAAAGGGTTTCAGGTGTCATGGAACGCTCCTAATCAATAGACTACTTAGTCGGTTTCCTACTTTAATCAATTTCAAATATAGCATATGGAACATTCACTGTTACTGATGACGACCGTTTGACTTCCAACAATAAACTCCCTCCAAAATTTGGAAAACTCACCTAAATGTAAGTGACTTTCAGTCATATTATTAGAATCTTGATAGGACGATTTGTTATAATCTATTATAACCAAACTATTAGGCTGGAGGGATTAGTGAAGTTTATTCAGTATGTATCTCTCTTTTCTTCGCTTCGTCTCCCTGATCGTCTGTCTGGATCAACAATTGTATGAAATATATGTATACGAAATTCATTCTCGTATTTAACCTATTCCGTTATTCATTAACGCGATTTAAGTCGATAATTATATGAGAGGATAGGCGACATGTATATTTCAATAACAAACATTTATACAATCAAACTGGAGTCAAATATCGGGCCAATAAAAGATACAATCCTCAGTATTTTCAACCAAAAAAAATGGCGGGGGGGGAATAAAATGGTTTTGAAATAACCAATTTACAATCAATAAAATGAACTGAAACTTGTTTGACATTCAAGATTTACAATCTAAGTTGCTTAAAATAGTTTTTTTGATAAATTAGAATATGATTTACATGTACTTCTAATGGTACGAGGTTTGTTAGGTTGTATCTACGATACTCTATCTGAAACATAAATAATATTCACTAGAATATAAAATATCTACCATTCTAATCGGTTTGAATTTAAGATGGGAGCCTTTTATTTCTTTAAATGTTACATTTTATTACCACTATTTTGTGATTTCCACAATTTAGTTTCATTTTCGTTCTTTGTTTTTTAGTAGTCAAGTATGTTCTAAATAATATTCATTTAATGTAGCTTAAAATATTTATAACCACTAGGGATAAAATCTAATTCTATACAGTCTTGATATTCCTTTTCTGGTGATCTGACTTTAAATCCATTGAACATAGGGAGAATTACAAAGGTAATCAGTTATACACAAAGTCATTAAGGTTGATTATTCTGAAAACTAATTTGTAAAGAACTCCGCCTGGAGTCCCTCCGGGGGCTACTGCCGGTCCCAAGCCCGGATAAAGGAGGAGGGTTGGGCATGGAATTAGCGTCCCCATCCCGTAGAAAACTAACTCGCTAAAAAAACACTAACCAGAAAAAATTATTCAAACCTTCTAAACTATGCCCTGGGAGTCAGAAGGTCTTCTTTTAGAAGAACTATAACTCCTCATGATGAAAGCCGAATTCCTTCGGAAGTTACGAGGCCGATGCCCCTTCTGACAACCAGAGCGACCATTTATTTAGCGCTGGAAGTGGATAGGACACACATTGAGGAAAGCACCCAACTGCGCCACAAGACAAGCCCTCACATGGAATCCTCAAGGCCAAAGGAAAAGAGGAAGACCAAAGAACACATTAAGCCGAGAAATGGAAATAGACATGAAAAAAATGAACAAGAATTGGATGGAACTAGAAAAGAAGGCCCAGGACAGAGTGGGTTGGAGATTGCTGGTCGGCGGCCTATGCTCCATTGGGAGTAACAGGCGTAAGTCAGTAAGTAAGTAATTTGTAAAGGTTCACTTGAAATTATTTGAAGTAAAAGAACATAAAAATGAACAAAAGAACATTCAAACACAATCGACTGAGCTACAAGTTCCCAGTCAGTTGATCATAAGTGAACAGTCTCTTATGTATTCCCATAGTAGTCCATAATTTATCAGCTGTGTTAATAATTCCTCGATTATATTAGCCCAGTTACATAACAATCGGTAAGTCAGAGCAGAAGAGTAATATATTCATAGGGATTGTGTTGTGTGCTGCTTAGACGGACAGATATAAGTAGTATGTATCATGCACGGGAAATAGAATTCCTACTGGTAGAAGAGGAAAATGAAGAGGACAGAGAGAAAAAATCTGGAAGCAATCAAAATGAAGACAAGGATGGAAGAATGGTGAAGTTTATAACAGACACTTCAAAAAGATGTGCAAATGATGTATTTAATATATGACTTCCATATTTGGCTAACCAAATCCATCGCGTCAACTATCCCATAGGAGTATATTCCTGTTTACAACCATTGTAGGGACTTATGATCAGTCTCGAAGTGAAACTGTTTACCTAGTACGTACAGCCTCAATTCGACTACCACCCATGCAAACGTATAACACTCTTGCAGGTCTTCTGCCCGCCGTGTCACTTTATTCTGTGTCACAGTCAGTGCCGCGCTGATCTCTGTAGCTCTGTCGACCTGCCAGGCTAACACTGATGTCCACCTAGTATCCGGAACATCCTACGTCCCTATCTTGTCGACGGCAACCACTACACTTAACACCGCTCCATCGGAACACCACTAGACATCTCCTTCCCGTACTATATCGCACCAACCTGCAACAAATGACAACATAATTTCAGATAAATATTCTCTCTAATTAAGTTACATGTATCTCATTATTTGTGATCCATTATTTATAGTAGTTTTAATCAGTAACACATATAAAGATTTACTGGACATTAAGAATATCAAAGAACTGAACTTTATGTCAATTCATTAAGTTAACAAAATAAATAAACCCTATTCACTTGGTGTTGTTTTACTTGTATCTTCCCATTGCTATTTAGGACTACAATTGATCAGTCTCTTTTTGGCATATGTGCATCCTGTGCGGATTGCCTCGATATTACCTTAAGTCACAAGTAATTCAAGCAAAGATGCACAAACAGGTGACTATCAGGATTCAGTAGCTACATGGACAACGCGACGGCGTTTGAAGTGGTTGGTACTGGATTCGAGTCTCAGAGTGAACATCAACTCGAAACGAAACGCGCGTCGTGGATTCCGATGCTAACCACTATCCATCTTTGCTTAAATAAACCCTATATATACTGAAACAAACAATATCAGTTGAGATAAACTTTTGATAAAAATTACATTTATAATATTATTTAACGTTTGACTTACTTGATTTGTGACGAAAATGACCTTGAAATTATGTAATAGTATCCCCCAACTTATTTGAAATATCATTCATTATAATTATGTATAAATATAAAATAAACCGGATTCAGATGGAAATTATATGTCTAATAATGATAAAATCAGAAGGGGTTCTGTGGATATTATAGCGATTTTAATAGTAAAGATAATGAGTCAATTGAAGCTAGACTACCATGGAAAACCTGGAAGCAATGGACGACCGTCTCGCCTTATTGTAGGACTCCTCAGCATTGCATATCCACGATTCCAAGCCAGGATCTATAGGTGTTGCACGCGAGCGCTTAACTTTTAGACAGGATCGTGGATACGCACTGCTGAGGAGTCCCACAGTAGGGCAAAACGGCCATCCAGTGCTTCCAGGTTTTCCACTGTGGTTTAGCTTCAATTGACTCATGATCTCAACTAATAAAATTACCATAAAATCCACACAAAACCTTTCCGATATTAGTCAACATATACACACTAGTGACTGGATTCAAGAAATATTTCGTCGAGTTCTAGTGAGAAGTATTGACCAGTGGAGTTCAACTGGGTCTGTTGTGAGATAGTAAATCACTGATGACAATAGTGGATTTGTCATTCAATCTCGTGGATTAGTTCAAGTTAGACATTAACACCGTTGAATAGCGGCTCAGATGTCTAGAGGTTAAGGTTTCGCGCGAATCTCTTGAGGTGAGATCGTGGATGCGCATTGCTGAGGATTGCAACGGTAGGACGAAACGGCCATCCAGTGCTTCCAGGTTTTCCATTGTCGTCTAGCTTCAGCTGACTCATGATACTAACTATTAAAATGATAAAACTATTCATAACTAAAATAATCTAAACAATAAAATCATTTTTAATAACTGTAACAAGTAAAAACAAGAATCTATTGGGATATTGAATGTCATAATTTTTTTAAAGAAATTAGACACTGAATGGGTACAATAGTATAAAAGTTATGTCATAAAAAGCAATCTATAGTTAATAATTATAGTAGTTGCAATTTAGAATAGTAAAAAGTATCCATTCCGTTTAGAGCTTTCTTTCCCATTTCAAGTTTTCATTTCCTTTACTAAAATGGACTTGTCAGTTGTACTTATAAGATCTACAAAGATAGTCCGGTATATAATCTAAATGTTGATCAGTTTAGAGCAGACAATACATACCTATCTTATGCTTTTTTATTGTTAACTGAATTCTGTATTATCCTGACATTTTCCCTGATAAATTTATTTCGTTATGATGATACAGTGTGTCGGGTTTGTGTTGTTTATGACTGACTGACTGACGGATGTTATCAAAAGTAGTAAGTTAAGCTATTCATTATCAAAGTGTATCATCAGAAAACATTTCATTATGTATAAAGTAGATGTCTTTCACATGCTACTCACATTATGGCTCCTGATTGTACTGGGTAATTGACAAATACTTGTTACTTTTCATAAAATTTGTCAAATTATTTCTATGTTAACACATATATTCATCGAAAATCTTCACATAGTGTCTTCGTTCTCAGTTTTTCGTGTCAATATTTATCTAGCGAACATTTGCTTTGAGTTTACTGCTAATCCCTTGTCCGTAATGATTCTATGAAAACACAGATACTTATGATATTTTTTCAAAATTTACATCCATGAAACATTACTTACTTACGCCTGTTACTCATCGTGGAGGAGCATAGGCCACTCACCAGCATTCTACATCCAACCCTGTCCAAATCAATCCTTTCCAGCTCCTTCCAGTTGTTATTCATCCTTTTCATATCTGCTTACATTTCCCGACGAAATGTGTTCCTTTGCCTTTCTCTTTCCGCTTCCCTTCAGGATTCCAAGTCAGCGCTTGTCTCATGATGCAGTTTGATGATTTGCGTAATGTATGTCTTATCCATTTTCATCGTCTTTTCCTAATTTGGTTAATAGAGAAGGAACGAATCGATTTAAGAAATTTATGATGGAGCTTTGTTCTCTGAGCTGGATCGTTTTGTCGTGGAGTTTTCATCGTTCTTCTGGACGACATCATCAGCAAAAACTTCAGATAGAAGTGAAGTTTTTGTATTTCCCTACATATTGCTCATAACTTGTCCTGTAGACCTTGATGTTGATTGGTTCTTGTTGATCTTAAACCTGTCATTGTTTACTTCTTTGTTTTGGTTGTATCTCCACCTGAGCTACAAATCTTCTCCACCATCTCAAGAAATTTCTTTTCAATTAGTTTTTCATCATGGCTCTACACTAATATATATATGATTAACAATGATGAAATAATACTCATCGAGTGGATACGTTACGTAATAATTATATAATAACATGTCGATTATAAATTAATATTGAGTAACTGGATAAAAGAGGATTAATAATAATCAATGTAATTATTCGATAATCAAGAAGTTGCTACGTTGCGTAATATATAAAAAGAGAAGGAACAGAATATTTTGATGAATGGTCAGTAGTATAGTAGTTATGTAAGAGTCAAGAGACGAATGTTGAGAATAAGTAAAATACAAAAATGGAAGAAGTGTAAAAATAGTTTATGATAGTTCTGCTACAAACGCCCCTATACCGATTGCCAAGGTAGCAAAAGTGGTTGTACAAACGTCTTTTGGGTGCAAAGGTTTGTGTTGCAATGGCTTCAGCAATGTGCTGCAGACGCACTCGTAATTTCCTCTTCAACTGGAAGCTGGTACAGTAGGACCGTCTTGATGTTCGTATTGAAAATTCTCACTTTGATATTGGTTGACAGTTGTTTTGATTTTCATATGTTCTTCAGTTGTGGGAATGCGGCCATTGCTTTGCCAATCCTCGCCTTTACGTCTGCATCAGATCCTCCACGTTCATCGATGATGCTACACAGGTACTTGAAGGATTCCACATCTTCATGGTTAGCGTTTGTTATTTTTTTAACCAGAAAAAATAAAAAGTGCTAACCATGAAACATTATGGAATCGAATTCAGATTATTCAAACCTACATAATAAACAATGAGCTCTAAATGACTGGAACCTCTACCACTCGATGAAATCTTCAAAAAAAGGTAAACATGTATCAGAACATACCTTATCATTTCAGTGTATTCTATTTTGTCAGTTAATTCTTAATATCGTGTTTATCTAACTCAAATTTGGTACAGCTTTCCCTACATCACTCGTTACTAAATGCTAAAAGTCAAATTTATGTATTAGGAATAACTAGTTTCAGTAAAGTAATTAGTCATAGTTTGTAATGATTTTTGGAATAGATGGATCGTGGATAGCAGTAGAATATAAGACAGGAGATTCATGTTATTGCTGATTCATCACCTGCATGAGCCTGCATTCTAATGTTGATTTTCAAAGTGGAACTCGAATGAGCTCATTTTTGTTTGTAACATGAATCAGTTATTCCATGAACTGTTGAGGTTAAATGAATTGAAATTGAGTTTAATTTTGAACATTGGTATTGAGGTGCAAATATATTCAGTGAATGAGTCCTAAACGGGATGAAACACGTCCTATATTGTTAAACAGAATGAAGGACTCCATAGATGCCTAACTTCGAGATCAACAGGCAGGATTCTGTAAGGACCGATCGTGTACAAACCAAATCGCAACACAACGAATCATTGTGGAACAATCAATTGAACGGAATTCATCACTCTACATCAACTTCATTGACTACGGAGAAGCATTTGACAGCGTGGACAGAACAACACTATGGAATCTTCTCCGACACCATGGCGTGCCTCAGAAGATAGTCAACATCATACAGAATTCCTGCAAAATCGTGCATGGAGGACAATTGACAAAGTCGTTCGAAGTAAAGACCGGTGTCAGGCAAGGTTGCTTACTCTCACCCTTTCTCTTTCTCCTGGTAATCGATTGGATCCTGAAGACGTCAACATCTGAAGGGAAGCACGGGATACAGTGGAAAGCCAGGATGCAACTAGACGATCTAGACTTCGCAGATGATCTGGCCCTTCTATCGCACACGCAACAATAAATACAGAAGACGACCAGTGTAACAGCAGACTCAGCAGCAGTAAATCTCAACATACACAAAGGGAAAGGCAAGATTCTCCGATACAACACAGCATGCACCAATCCAATCACAATTGACGGAGAAGATTTGGGAGATGTAAAAACCTTTACTATTTGAGCAGCATCATTGATGTACACGGTGGATCTGATGCGTATGTGAAGGCGCGGATCGGAAAAGCAAGAGCAGTATATTTACAACTGAAAAACATCTCGAACTCGAAACATCTGTCTGTCAAACAACACCAATATCGGAATTTTCAATACAAATGTCAACACAGTTCTACTATATGGGGCGGAAATCTGGAGAAATACGAAAACCATCATCCAGAACATACAAGTGTTCATTAACAGTTTTCTACAAAAAATACTTCGGATTCGTTGACCAGACACCATTAGCAACAACCTACTATGGGAGAGAACAAACCAAAATCCGACGGAGGAATAAATCAGGAAGAAGCGATGGAAGTGGATAGGACACACGTTGAGCAAATCAACGAACTGCGTCACAAGACAAGCCCCCACATGGAATCCTCCAGGCCAAAGGAGGAGGAGGAGGAGGAGGAGAGGAAGACAAAAGAACACATTACGTCGAGAAATGGCGATAGACAGATAGACAGACAATAGTAGAATGAGCAAGAATTGGATAGAACTAGAAAGGAAGGCAGAGTGTGACAGAGCGTGTTTGAGAATGCTGGTCGGCGGCCTATGCTCCATCGGGGTTAAAAGGCGTAAGTAAGTAAGTGAAGTAAGTAACGTTCTGTATTACAATGTTAGACAAAATCTATCTATTAATAAAATGACTATATCGAGGCTGTACGTTCTGGATACACGTATCTCGATAAAAAATCATCTAAGCTTAAACCTGAATTACAATAACTAGACAACTCATTAATAATACAGTTTACAACGGTTATTCAGAATTTCATTATATTCTTTGATCATCTAAATAATATTGATTAACAATGGAATTGGCCTTTAAATTAACTGAAAACATTTTAGTTCATTCATTGAGAATTCAGAATTCTTTTTGTAGATTGTATGCAAAAGAAAGTTCAAATGAAAGATGATGAAAAAAGAAAGAATATGTGAAAAATTCTTAACATTCCATACTTTATTTCACAAGTGTATCATTAAATGTTAGACTATATCTTCTCCCTTTGTATTTCAAAAGAAAAATGAAAATATTGACTGATCATATTCATAGAAATAAGTTTTTTTTGTTGTTAATAAAGTTTTGTTCTTTGAGCTGGATGGTTTGGTCGTGGAATTTTCATCGTTCTTTTAAACGACATGATCTGTAGCACAAACTTCAGGTAGAAGCAAAATGTTCGACTTCTACCTGAAGTTTGTGTCTGATGATATCGTTCACAAGAACGACGAACAATCCAGCTCAGAGAACAAAACTCCATCAAAATCATCCACCTGAGATACAAATCTTCTCTACCATCTTAAGTTTTTTTTTGTTTTTGGAGTTTGAAATTTTCATTAAAGATAAAATTTTGGAAATAGATAGGCTCGATTCATCTGAAAAGAAATATTGAAGAAATATTATCAGTATGTAACTCTTGGCTAGAATTAATCAATATTTTATGTATTTGGTTTGAATTATTTGTTCTGCTGAGCTTTTTTTTAGCGAGTTAGTTTTCTATGATAAAGGGTCGCTAACCGCATGCCTGACCCTCCCTTATCCGGGCTTGGGACCAGCAGTAGCCCCAGAGGAGCTCCAGGCAGTTATGCATTTGGTCCCTTTCATAAATACAAACAGAATGTTAACTATAATATTTACAGATTATACAATGAATTCAATAAATATTTTGTTAGTTTTCTCACCACAACAACATATAAGTTTAAATTTTTCAAAATAATAATTTATATGAAAATAATTTGGATAAAATGGAATTGTACGATACTTGTTTCCAGCTATCTCATACCACAAATGCAAACATAAAAAAGACTATGATGATTAGAATGATCTGTACATTTGAACGTAGACAGAGGAATGTAAAACTGGTTATAGAGAGGAGAACGAACAGCATCTGATGTGGACTGAGAAATAATTATGACCACAATGCTTAACTGAGCGATTTACAAAATTGTTTTCTTCAAGGAATCATTTACCAGCACACACTTGAAAATTTAGTAAATGGATTGTTCAGCAGTAAAGAAAAGGTTGTTCCGATTGTTTAATTTTACCGCGATAATGTTAATACTAAAGTTCCCAGGGTAACTTTACAGATACTTTAGGTGGTATTTGTAAACTATTGGAGAAAAGCACTTCAAGTTCATCAACTACCATTATCGCTTAATATTTACTAACATTCTTATGTGAACATTTTTGTATAAGATATTTTTCCATTATTGTATTAGCTTCTTTGTGTTTTTCTGTTTAACATACCTTTCTAGATCTAGGATTTGGAGACTTATATATACATTAGAAGTCCTCATCTTCTCGGGAGATATTTAGATCTGTTAAATGGGACATACCATTTCCGGAGTTGAAGTCATGAGTCAATTTAAGCTGGAAGCACTGGATGACCATTTCGTCTTAGTATGGAACTCCTCAGCAGTCCACATTAAATACCCTGCTCGCGAGACCCCAACTCAGGACCCTTGGTCTCGCGAGCGAACACTTAACCTCTAAACCACTGAGCAGGTATCCAACAGTGTTAATATGTGACTTAAATCTATTTTGTGGAACCTTTCATCCATTACTTGAGATTGATAACTGTCTCAATGGCGGTCTAGCTTAGATCGACTCGTTCAGTTTATAAGATATAACTGACAAATTACCGAATCATTTATGACAAACTTGCTCAATCTCTGATTCTGAATAATACATCTTAATTGTGATTGTACTGTTTTTAGAGATTTCAGCCTACTTAAAATTTTCACTGATATAAATAGAGAGGATAGGAGTCGAGATTGTATTAGTTATTAGCCGATAGTATTAATCGACTGTCATACAACGCTGAGTAATTGACTGAAGCCGAAAATTTAGGTCACTAGTTTTAAACTCAAAGGTCTATGGGCAACACAATGGTCATTAGTTAATGGGTCTCAAAATACACTTTTAGAAACTTGTTATCTTTCTCATATTATTATTCAGTTGGGAAATAGAGAGTCCACACTCACGTAACCACATACCGGTTTGAACAAATGTAAGAAAGGATGTGGATTTGATGAATAAATATATCATTTTTAATCGTATTAATTAATTTGTACTTATTTAGATTATTATGAGCTTTTCTCTTATTTATAATTCTCACATATGTGACTATCTATAAGTTTATAATCAGAGAAGGGTTTTGTGGATATGATAGTAATTTAATAGTTAAATTCATGAGTCGATTTAGGCTAGACCACCATGGAAAACCTGGAAGCACTGGAAAGACGTTTCGTCCTAGTACGGGACTCCTCAGCAGTGCGCATTAACATCGTTAGATGCCGGCTTAGTGGTCTAGTGGTTAAGCGTTCACGCGCGAGACTGATAGGTCCTGGGTTCGGATCTCGCGAGGCAGGATCGTGGATGCGCACTTTCAAGGAGTCCAACGGTAGGACGAAACGTCTTTCCAGTGCTTCCAGGTTTTCCATTGTGGTCGATCTTCGAATGACTCATGAATTCAACTATTAAATATCTATATGTCTATTTATCTATTTATGGTATTAAATGTATAGACTATATATACTCACCAATTCATTTAACGATTGACTATTACATCAATCGACATAACCCACTGTTGATTCTCAAAGTAATCCATCGACACAATGGTTGATGACTACATCTATCTACATACAGCACAAATAACCTGTACTTTATGCATGCTTTCTGTTTAATCTGTTTTTCTGAAATATATCTAATCCCCAAACGTTTTCTGTTGAATTTTTTATATCGGGTCGTCAGTTGATTTGATAACACAACGGGATCAATCTAGATAGTATACAAAATTAACTGGAATCTAGAAATAGTGAAGTCAAACTCTGTTATAAGTTCTTAGCTAAAAGGGACTTACTACTTATTTAGTTGATGTTCCACCATAAGAAAGATTATGTTCACATTCTATTAATTTCTGTTATGTTTTCTTTAGATTCTAATCGATGTCACTTGCTTGATTTATTAAGTAAAATTCTGATTAGTCATTAATTTTTCTAGATTAGCAGTAGTACCGGTGACATTCTCAGTACCAATTAACACACTGACCAATGAAAAGCACCTAGGACAGTGATTGAACTTCGAACTCCTTCTTATCCAGTAACTAATCAGGAGACGAAAATAGGAAGCAGGTAGGTTTTTTTGTTGTACACAATTCAACCATGGCTTTAAACGCATACAATAACGTACTTGAAATGCCTGACCACAAAGTACACCAAATAACAAAACATACTTTAAACACAATCATTCTGTAAGTGGTACAGAGTGTACATAATTAATTAATAGTAATCAATGATTAAACTCATAATAGGTTCACTGCAAGCATACAATGAAGAGGATATGTATGTATAGTAATACAGTTATCTATTAACTATGCAATAAAAATATAAATAATAATCCAAAAACTAGTTCAGAAAGTTTCAATTTTCCCAATACCCATCCCATAATAACAACTCCTACTAGTCGCGTAACTAGAAAGATATAAATATGCCAATCAGGAGGTGAATTATTTTATTCCCTTTAAAATGTAAAAGTGTGATATATTTGTTCACTTTGAAAAAAAAATAGGCTAAACTAGAAAATTGTTTCTTATTAAAGCACTTTTTTTCATTGCCTCCAAGTAAAAAGAGTTTTTATGTATGTAAATAATTTATGAATCTTGTTTTTGTCTTAACAGCTAACTTGATTTTTTTAATATTTACTAGTCTCTAACTGAGAAAAACAAATATTTCTACCTATATGTATATGACATTAGTAACCATTGGTTTATTGATTCAGTCATTCAGTTAGCTACAATGTAGGAGTAGGCACATATGTGCAACGGTCCAACTCGCCATGTCTCATTAGCGCAACAAGATAAACACCAAATTTATAGAAGTATTTACTTCGATGGTATTAATATATAAAAGAAAGATTGCATATAAGGATATAGTACAGGAAGAAAACATTAGTTGGTCGAAAGAAAGATATGAAGTGATTTTAATCTCATAGTTTAAGGGAAGACAGAGTGTATACACCTACGTTATTGTTATCGATTCTGAACCATGTCACACACAGTCTCCAACCATTTGGTTACGATAGTCACGCGAACACCAACCAAGTAGTCTGCATCTACCAACATGGCTAAGACTAGAAGTGAATTCAAGCACTGATGCCAAGTTTTGATTTGGCCGCTAATAGCTTCCTCTCAAGCATCTTCAACACTAGTCAGCATGGTGCGTCGTGGTAATTGGTGTTCAGGCATACGTAACACGTGACCCAACCATCTCAGTCGATGAAGATTCACAACCTTATCAACTGATCTACCATCATTCCCTAATACCCTACGTCTAACCTCACTATTAAATACCCGGTGATCCCAGATGACAGCAATATTTCCAAGACATCTGTGATCAAATACTAGTAACTTACGAGTATCTTCTACTCCTAATGGCCACGTTTCGTAGCCATACCACTTTTCTACTGCAAACTCATAGAATTTTGTATTGTACAAAGTGAAACATATTATCCACTTGCTCGTTACGCAATTATTGTACTAGATTCTTTTCAAAAATTTTCATTAGAAATCATTATATCGTTACTGTTAACCATGAAATATATAACTGCGAAGTGTATCTGGATTTTGCCGACAAACATAGATAGAAACAAGTTTTTCTAAGTTATAATTTCTATTTTTTGTTTTGTATTGGAAAATCATGAATTAGTTAAAGAATGAATAGAATTTCAAAAAATGCTGAAATATATATATGTGTCACATTATCTATATCCATATTTTCTCCCAACATCTACACTGAGACAAATATGAATACCTTCATAGGCAATTTATCTAATTAAATGTGAATACAGAGGCAGTAATCAACCTTGATATACTGAATTACTAAAGTGTTGATTTGATGATCCAAATACGGATCAATTAAATACTTACAGGTTTAACATTACGTTAGACATTTATAGAAATATAGTTATATAATATATCTTTGTGGGCCAGGGTAATTTTACATTGTTTTTCAGAAGAACCAGACACCGTATATGATTTAACGCTACAATCTGAATAGTAGAGCTCAATCCTGTGGCGCAACCACACAGGTACCAAGCATCTTGGTGGACCATTCGCACCATTCATATACACATTCACATCACATCTATAGTTATTCTGATCAATAATAATGAACTATTTAGATTCATAAGTTCGGCTTAGCTGAATCTTAAATAGTATAAATTGTTATTCGCTACGTTAATGATAAGAACTCACTAATCGATGTCCTAAACCGTACATTATTATTAATCGAAGTTCAGTAATCAGTTGAGCTGTGGTAACACAATAAACTATTATAAACCTGAGTAATATATATTCAAATCCTATAGGGAGGCTAATTCCCTCAAGATTACAATTAAGCACATCTAATGGTTACTAATTGGCACAACATTTAGTTTCAGGTCTGCCTATCATTTACCTCCAACCACTTAGCCAGCAGTATAATGACAATGGCTTAAAGAAACTATATGTTAACAGAGCCTAATTAAATTCAGTCATGAACATCAACAATCAGAATATTAGGATTGGTGCTAGGTCTTAAATTTGATGATGATATCATCAATATAGTTCTAAATGTTACACAACCACAATGTCCACTGAGTTTCCTTATATTATTTCACAGGGGGTTTTGTGGATATTATAGTAATTTTAATAGTTGAGATGATGAGTCAATTGAAGCTAGACCACATTGGAAAACCTGGAACCACTGGACTACCGTTTCGTCCTATTGTAGGACCCCTCAGCAGTGCTCACCCACGATCCCACCTCTCGAGATCCCAAGCCCGGATCTGTCGGACTTGCACGCGAACGCTTAACCTCTAGACAAATGAGCCGGCTGGCACCCAACGGTGTTAATATCTAACTTCAACTAATCCACGAAATTGTGTGACACATCTAGCATTATCTTCAGTGAGTTACTATCTCACAACAGACCTGGTTGAACTCCACTGGTCACTGCTTCTCACTAGAACTCCAGGATACACCTCTTGAATCCAGTCACTAGTGAGTATATGTTGATTAATATTAGAAGGGGTTTTGTGGATATTCTAGTAATTTTAATGATCGAGATCATGAGCCAATTTTTCATACACACTGAAACGGCCATCCAGTGCTTCCAGGTTTTCCGTAATGGTCTAGCTTCAATTGACTCATCATCTCAACTGACTAATTTACATTATATTATATTTATGTTAAGAATAGGATATTTCTGAAACATTTCTATTGACATACTTTTGTAAGGTCAAATTAATTTTCTCCATTTTCCATAATGATGACACATTTATAATATGAGTTCAAGAGGTCATTTGTGACGATGAATTGTTATGATGCTATAAGGAATAAACATCTGCCTAAACTATAACATGTATTCATGGGATACACTTGAATACAACAAAGTTAATCATACATTAAATTCTTTTCCAAATAAATAATACCGTGTCAAGTAGCCTATTGAAACAATTGACCATGAATGAAACTGATTTAAACACAATCACATAAGAATGATTAAATGTATCCCATGTATCTCCTTTGTATTACTCATTATTATTCTGTTTGAAAAAAACAAAAACCAGACAATACAATTCTTATTGGGATTTGTTGAATTTTTTCAAAATATTGACAATTAGTATGGTAGAGATAAAGCACAGCTTTGTATTATAATAGAGTATAATGGAGATTGTTGAAATCAAAGCTTCATTCTATAGACTAACCTTGATTAAACCGCTAGTATGAACTTCCTTGAATAACATTCATTATGATAGGCATCTTAAGCTGTTCCATGGATTGAAACCAGGACCTTGAAGTATCACGTCGATCTCTTGAGCTTCCAACTATAAAGTTGACATTTAATGGTTTTGATGGAGTTTTGTTCTCTGAGCTGGATGATAGAAATTTGTGTTGATGATGTCGTTCAGAAGAACAATGAAAGCTTCACGACCAAACCACCAGTTCAGTGAACAAAAATCCATCAAAATCATCCACCTGAGCTATAAATCTTCTTCACCATTTAATGTTTTACACATTTATAGCTTTTAAATGACGTTAGAATTATAAATGACGCCAGTCTGTGGTAAGAAGTTCTCACATTTTTAGTATTAACGACATGGACACATAACATTATCGAATTCATTAATACATGCCTTATTTTTGGCCTTTGTAAAATATTATAATTATGGACTTATAACTGTAGAGCCTGACGATGAAGTTACTGAAAACAATTGTTCACTTAAATATTCATCAAAAGATAGATAAGGGAATTATCATTGGGAAATGATGGCTCAGCATGACTAGATAAAATGTTGAAGTTGAGATTAAATGTAATCAGGATTATCGTAGAAACAGAAATAAAACAGTTGGGGGTAGAAGACTTAAGGGGAAGATGAAAGGTGAAGCAGATAGTTGTAAAGGAAGAAGGGTATGAAAAAAAATTATAAGAGATTAAGATCATGATAGCAGAAGAGGTTGTACCAATCTCTTTTGGACACAAAATTCTGGTTTTCATAGATGCATGAATATTGCTTCGGCAATACTAAGAAGATGCTATCTTTGGATGACTTCTAGTTATCTTGTAGATGACTTTGAACGCAGAGTTTGTCTTGATTGATTGACCTGTATGTCACAATGTGTTTGATTATTGAACTTCTTATTGATCTGTTTTCTCCTCTCCTTAGTCACCCCGCATAATGTTCTTGTATTGTTTTAGATAAAGTACGCATCGAACGACATATATACCTAGCTCCACATGAGCAGGTAATTGGTAAATGCACACTGAGTTGGTCAGATAAGATAATTTATCCTTAGGATTATTGGTGAACAATGATCGTCTGAAGAATACTATTCGCAACGTTGCTGTGAAGTACGTCCTTTTTAAAGAATCAGAAATCCTCCTCTTTAGGACGTCTATCACTCTATCACCCATGAAATCGATGTCCATGTAAAGTGTTTTTCTTCAGACGAGGTTATTTGTGTTTCCGGTGATTTCGGTTTTATGTTCTCGTCAATAAATATCGAAGGATACCCATTTTTGATAAGTATTTCCTTCCAGAGGCCCAGTTCGTCATTTATAACCTCGGGACTACAAATTCTTTGTATTAGCGTAGCAAGTGATATTATTAAATTTCTCTTTCGACTATGGAAACTTGATAGTTGGCCATTCCACCCGGGTTTCTTATAGATAGATCCTCTTAGTGTTCTTTCTTGGTTTCTTGTCATTTCCATATCAAGAAAGTGAATATGTTGTTTGTTTTCACTTTCAAGTGTACAATTTATTGCTGGATGACAGTTATTAAAAGTCTTTAGAAGATTACTCAAATCATAATTGTTGTCACAAATGATTGAGATATCATCTACGTACTTTTTACACAAGTGGAATTTTTCTAGTAGTTACCATGTCTAACAGAAGTTTACTATTATTATTATCATTATTATTATCGTAATTATCATCCTGTAAAAATAGGTACAGCTTTGAAAATGAATTCGCCGAAAAGAAAACTCTTCACTGAACCAATATTTCTTACTTAATGTCTTAATCGATGTATTCCGATAACTGAATAGTGATGTTATTTACCTTGTATTCATTAAATTGTACAGGGCGTGGGAAAGAAAAGATTTTTTCAACGTAGAAAACATCTACTTTGATTCTACTAAATAAATACTTATGTAAAGATGATTTAAGACCAATATAAATTAAATTTTCAAGGCTTAATTTAAAGGACTTTATGACTTAGTATGTTATCATAACCACTACATGTAAATAAAGTTTTTATATCAGAAGGGGTTTTGTGGATATTGTAGTAATTTCAATGATTGAGATCATGAGTCAATTGAAGCTAGACCACAATGGAAAACCTGGAAGCACTGGATGGCCTTGTCGTCCTATTGTAGGACTCCTCAGCAGTGTGCATCCACGATGTCGACTCAGTGGTCTAATGGTTAGGCATTGGTGCATGAGACTGATAGATCCTGGGTTCAAATCTCATGAGGCGAGATCGTACACGCGCATTGCTGAAGAGTCTCAGAATAGGACAAAACCACCATCCAGTGCTACCAGGTTTTCCATGGTGGTCTACCTTCAATTGACTCATGATCTCAATCATTGAAAGTTTTTATAGTTGAATTCATAATTCAATTGAAGCTAGACCACCATAGAAAAACCTGGATCATATACTGGACGGAAATTTCATCAATGATCATTACTTTTGTTACAATGGGCAATCATAGATATGACTCGTCAGTATACTTGACCTTAATCCTAATTTATTCCATTATTCTAATGAACTAACTTTTATATTTAATAAATAATAAGGTCAAATTAACTGACATTTAAAGCATCATTTTCATGTTTATTCATGATTTTTGTCTTGTTTTTCGCTGTCTCTCTCTCTCAATTTTGTTATTCTATTGGTTGTCAACTAGACTAAATTATGATTGGTCAATCGAAAAGAAAAAAGTAAATAAATAATCAAACAATCGATTGTATTGACGTCATTTTGAAGACCAATCATTTCACAGAATACATGGATTGTATTTCATTGTATTATATTTTTCCTATTATTATTTAAATATGATTATTCGTGATCGTCATGTCTTGGATACTGAATCATTCCTCTGGTTCATGAATGTATTTATAATGGTACAAAAAAATTGAAAACGAAAAAAAAAATTTTCTTCTTCTATTTCCGCCTTTTAAGGCGGGTATACGGATTCCTATGTCGAATAATATAATAATAATCAATAATTATGATTATTTGGAACTATTATGGTTCTATATTCTTCAATATCATATTGATCTTAATATTATTTATATCTAAATCAAAACATGAAAAATGTTATTGTTATGTAAATGGAACTAATTCACATCCCTATCATGATCATGATGATCAGTATAATGTGAAACGATTAATTCATTGTTCTTTAATTCAATTATCATCTAATTATTCAGAAGAGTTATTATGTCAACGTATTGATCAATTTATTTGTATTGGTCCATATATATCAAATGATAGTAATATAAATTTATTAATAAATCCATGGGCATTTTCTAATTTATTTAATCATAATAATGTAGTGAATACATTACAACTTGATTTCAATATAAAGACACAACAAATTAATGCATTAACATTAGCTGGTATGAATAGTTTAAGAAATTTATTAGCTCGTACAAGTTTAACAAATTGGGATAGTTGTAGTTTTATTGGTTTAATTCATTTACATGAAATTACATTAAATTGTAAATCTATATTACCGGAATATTTAACATTTGGTTCATTTATTACTGTTATCAGATTTGTTGATTGTATAGGTGTACCATTACAATTTTATTGTATTCAATGTATACAAGATACAAATGTATATGTTATACGTATACGTCCAGGACCACCACTTAGACAATATTTAATAAAATTTACACGACTTTCATCATCATCGTCGTCATCATCATCATCAGTATCATCAGTGAATAACAAGATGAATGAAAGAAATGAGGATTTATCAATAAATCATCATTTACCACTTGATAGTTGTATTTATGGAGTATGCTCAGATGAAATGCTTTGTAGGAATAATTTACCATTGAAACAAGCACAAGCTGGAATAGGTCAACCTGAAAAACCTGTTATTGAAGTTGTATCCAATAATGAATTATTGATTTCAAATACAACTACAATGGGATTATATTATTCTGTGCAATTATCTAGTATAAAATCTGTATTGAAAACAACACCATCTATTATACAACCGATTAATACAACATCACATTATGATATTGTGATACTGACTAAATATGGTCATAGTAAATCTGATAATAGACAAAAGATTTGGATTGTTTCAGCAATTATCATACTTATCATTTTATTCATTATTACTTTAGGTATTTTAATAATTATTAATTATCAACGTAAATCAAAGCATAAGCTTAAATCTCGGTCAAACAAATCTGTACACAATCATAATAATGGTATTCATAATAAATCAAATGGTAGAACAACTCAACATGATTCACTTATTATTACAGAAGATGGGAATAGAATTGAATTGCCTGATATTGTATCATGTAAATAAATCTTGATCATTTATTACTCATCATTGAAATATTGATATGTAAGTTTCTTGACTATGAAGTGATTTTCTATCCCTATTCAAACATACATATACAAGAAAAAAAACCCCAACTAAATTACCTACTATATTTCTTATATTCTTTTCATTTAACTTAGCAACTAATCATTTCTAACTTTATTTTTTAAAAAGAGAAAAAAAGGCTTGACTCATTCTCCTATATTGTATTTGATGTCTTTCTAAGGGAATTTCTTTCATAATCACTTAATAACCTCAGAGGTGAAATGAACTATCCATCATCTATGCTTCTTAATATACATATATATAAGGTATTCCTGAAAGAAATTCTTAATCATTATTTCATCCTCAACACATCTCACCGCAAAATATGTGATAAGCTAACTTGTAATATTAGTCATTATTATTATTATTTTCTTGTAGTGGTTCGGTCTTCAAACTTTCCCACCATATAATAATATTGCCTTCCTTCTATAGTTTACATTCTACATTATTGTACATGCGAGATATTACTTTTATTTCAGACATAATGCATTTATTAAACTTTTTGTGCTTATTTTAATCAGGTACCATGGTGCCCAGTATTTTGAAATTTATATATATTTATATATATCTTTATATATTATGTATTTTTGTCCACCCCTTCGCATCCATAAAACTGGTCGATTGTAGAAAAGAAAATAATCTTGCAATATGTACATACTTATTTATCAATGATTAACTAATATGGTCTTGGTTCATTTATAAAAATTGTTCTATTTATTTATTTATTTGCAAAAAATTCTGATGATCAGATAAGCTTAATTTTAGTAATGAGTTCATTCATAGAAAGATTGGAACATTTGGAAGATCATAAATTTCCAAAGGATAAATTATCAATTTTTTCTTTCACAATTCAAATGAAAAATAAACATCGGCTTTAAGGAATTCATTTTCAATTATAAATAGAAGCAAATATGAAAAGGATTAATAACAGCTGGGAAGGATCGCCCAGGACAGGGTTAGATGTAGAACGATGATGAGCGGCCTATGCTCCTCCACGAGGAGTAACAGGCATAAGTAATTCATTAGAAATAAACATTGATACCATAAATAAAGTTTATCGAAGAAATGAACAAGCACAGGTTATTAGTCAAATTTAGAGTTTATAACTTGTTCATCGTATAATACATGTGCTAAATACGGTTTGTATTTTTGTACTAATGTGGTATGGCAACTCAAACTGAAGTATGTACGTACGAAGTTCTACGTTGTTACTGACCGCTTTTGTACTTTCTTTTACATAGATAAATACTAATACACCTGAATCCCATTCTATCTTAAATGAGAAATTTAGAAATGATTTGTATCTGTTAGGAAAGCACTTGTGATTTATCTTCAAACAGTTCAATTGTTTATCTGCAGTTATATTCTTAAATAACGTCAAAAACGTTTTATTACATACCCTACTAATGGTTTTCAGTACTCTATATAGACATCGTCCAGAATTTTATATAAATATCATAATATCCAATATTTATAAGATGTAGAACTAGTTAAGACTATCGTAACCAATGGTCGGAGACTGTGGGTGACATGGCCCTGAATCGATCACAATAACGTCGGTGTATACACTATTTGTCTTGTCTTAAACTATGAGATTAAAATCACTTTATACCTTACTTTCAAACTCTTTCTTCCTGTATTATATCCTTATATACAATCTTTCTTTTATATATTACTACCATCGAAGTAAATACTTCTATAAATTTGGTGTTCATCTTGTTGTGCTAATGAGGTATGGCGAGTTGGACTGATGCACATATGTGCCTGGTCTTACGTTATTGCCGACTGACTGACTAACTAAGATTCTTTGGGTTTTAATTTAATGAAGTTTATTTAGGGTTGGCTGATATCGATTCTGGTAAGCTGTTTACTCTCTCCCTTCCTCTTTCTTCTGGTGGTCAACTGGATTATGAAGACCTCGACATCTGAAGGAAAACACGGAATACAATGGACAGCTCAGAATCAATTAGACGATTTGGACTTCGCAGATGACCCAGTCCACCTATCGCATACACATGAACAAATGCAGATAAAGACAGTCAGTGTAGCAGCAATCTCTGCATCAGTAGGCCTCAGCATACACAAGTGGAAAACCAAGGTCCTCAAATTCAAAGCGGAGAACAGCAATCCAATCACTCTTGATGGCGAAACTCTGGAAGATGTAGAATCCTTCACATACCTGGGAAGCATCATCGATGAACAAGGAGGTTCAGATGCAGACGTAAAGGCAAGGATTGGCAAAGCAAGTGTCGCATTCCTACAGTTGAAGAACATATGGAACTCAAAACAACTTTCAATCAATATCAAAGTGAGAATCTTCAATACGAATGTCAAGGCAGTTCTACTGTATGGAGCTGCAACTTGTGGAACTACAACAACCACAATCAAGAAGATACAAGTATTTATAAATAGCTGTCTTCACAAGATACTCAACATCCAATGACCGGATACCATCAGCAACAGCCTTTTATGGGAGGGAACAAACCAGCTTCCAGATGAAGAAGAAATTGGGAAAAGATGATGGAAATGGATAGGACATACATTACGCAAATCATCAAACTGCATCACGAGACAAGCCCTAACTTGGAATCCTGAAGGGAAGCGTAAAAGAGGAAGTCCAAATAACACATTACGTCGGTTAATAGAAGCAGATATGAAAAGGACGAATAATAACTGGAAGGAGCTTGAAAGGATTGCCCAGGACAGGGTTGGATGGAGAATGCTGGTGAACGGCCTATGCTCCTTCACGAGGAGTAACAGGCGTAAGTAAGTGATATCGATTCACCATAGTTATTTAAACAGTTGTCATACTATTATCCTTTGAGACTGTTCATTTCGACTACTTAGTAATTCATATATGATTTAATAACCAGACGTCAAAAAAAATCTATAATATCAACACTCATTTGTCAATTACCGTGAAATGTACAGGAGACTTTGTTATTTTCGACTGATCTCTTCATAAACGATTGTTTAGTTAAAAGGATCTTTCTGAAGAATTGAATAGCTTGAATAAACAGTTGAACTTCCTAAAAACTGAATTCATCAGATTGATGAGTACACTTTTGCTTTAGTATGGATGACTTTTGTTACTCATTAATTTTCGTGAATGTGTCTTATTATAAACATACTACTTTCTAAATGATCTCACAGTTATATCTGAAAAAAATCCGTTCACAAATCAACTGAATTCGTTTCACTCACATTGATTATCGTGTTTCTATGGGTATAAATTTGACAGATGGTTTGTTAGTAAAAACCACCCGCTTTGGATTGGTAGATTACTTTCGAACCCGCCTAAAACCATTTGAAACTGATTAACGACTTGAGTTTTATGAACTCAGATAATTCTTTTAGCACGGTTGTAGTAATTTCTAGCAATTGGATAACAAAGATAATATTAATATAGGAAGTTGATGAAAGTGATTGAATTTTGTAATTTGGTTATTAACACCATCTCTTGAGGGTTAAGCGGTCGCTTTGAGTTTGTTAGATCATGGATGTATACTACTTAGAAGATCCATGTTAGGATGAAGCGGCTATTTAGTGCTTCCAAGTTTTTAATGCTTGTCAAACTGCAGTCGGACAGTTATGTATACTATAAAATGTTGAAAGTTATCTGTTGATAACTATAAACGATATTGATGTGTTGGTTAAACCGCTTAAGGAAATAAGTTGATGATCAGTTTATAATAGGGTTTTATCGAAACTGAATTCATTTTATTGCTTATAGAATAATGAACAAAAATTATCTATATATTTATGTATACAGTTATTGAACGAAAGATAAGGGATTAACATGCTTGCTTTTTATACATATTGGTATATGTTCGGATAACGTTACGCCAACATCCGTTCGTACAATATGATTGTAACACTAATTTTCGTACATAACGTATATCTGAATAGTTGCTAGACTGTGTTAAATAAAATGTGCATAGAATAGTTGGAAACATCTTTGGAGAATCATAACTCACTAATGTTTTGTTTCTATACCAATTTACAACATTTGTTTGCCGAAGCAATAGCAATCAAACATCTAAAACCAGATCTATGTATACAAAAATAGACAGTAATAAATCTTTCTTTACCCTGGTAACAATAACCCCCTTTTTATTCATTTATTTCTCTATTTATTTATTGCGCCATTGCTCCAACTCTTTTAAATTACATCATACATAACTGACTGATTTCAATTCATATTTTCTTCATTACCATTAATCTATTTTCATGAGTTCTAATCACTGTTTCAATGTTCCGCAACTTTCCCTCTCAAACTCTCTTTATTCGAGACAAAAATTTTATGACCTCATTAACTCTATCGGAATCTTTGCTACACCAAGATACATTTATTCATCTTTAATCACCCTCTTATGTATGTCAATATCTGTAATCATTTTGAATTTCAAGTAATTTAGGTTGTAAGGAGCTGATGAGAACCTAACGAAATAAAATGAATTCATACTATTCTGCATCAATCTTCGTTCTTGCTCTCTTTAAAATAATAAAGGGAACTATGTGTATGAAACATTTGTTAAGTTTTTGATTGAGATCATGAATCGACTGATGTTTCCATAGATATAGAGAGTTCATCATTTGCATGTGGGCTGTGATACTGCCCGGGTGCCCAGACCAAAGCAAGTGGTTATCTTAGGGGGCCACACCCCGAGCCTTTGGCCTAAAGGTCTAACCCACAAGGCAGTGGAGCATCGTAAGGAAATGCAGTCCCATGGTAGCCGGTGACCAACGATTGGTTCATACGCCATTTGTTCCCTCAGGATACTGGAGCCCATGTGCACCATTGGTTTGGGATCCGGTTAAAGCGCCGGACATTCACTTCGCTTTTCATCCTCTCATTTTCGTAAACAACAGTAGTGCCACGAGAAGGCAATGAGTAGCACTTCCCTGACAGAGGCTGTATACGCGTGGCCGTGTGAGAGTATTTCGAGAGGGAGAGCGGACTCTCCCCAATCTCGACCGTACCAGGGCATTCGGGGGCCATATATTGGCGCTCTTTCGTTCCAATATTTATGTGTTCAAATAAATAAAATAAATAAATATCGACTGATGTTAGACCACCATTACTATATGCTCACTAGTGACTAGCTTCGTGAGGAAATTCTCGAAATTCTAGTAAGAAGCCGTGACCAGTGAATCTACAACATTTGCCAATAGAAATATCCGAATACAAAGTAACTGAATTTTTATCAATTATCCCTTTAACTTGAAATAACAAGATGAGATATCGTTTTTATTTTACACATTTCATTGTTTTGTTTTCTTTCAATAAGCATACTTTCATTCCAACAGTAGACTTAGCATTTCTAATCACTTGAATTTTATATTCCTAAAACAAATTAGTCTGAATACGAGAAATGTGTACTGTTCATTAATTTTCTTTACGTCTGTCACTAATTACTCATTTGCAGTTAGTTGATTTCACACACACACACACATACACACAAATTTAGGCACATAACAATTAAATAAGTATGCATATGTTTTATCTAACTTGTCAACAATAAATTGTTCACATCCTCTGTGTTTTTACACTTTTTGTTTTCATATCGACGGGTAGACATAAGATAAATTAAAAAGGAATACAACTAATTCTTTCATTACTTACCTACGTACTTAGTTACTTACGCCTGTAACCCTTTATGGAGAAGGATAGGCCTCCCACCAGCATTCTCCATCGAAATAATTGATCTACATGTAATTAATTATTTGTTTAAAAAGAAAGATTTTAAATCACGTGAGATTCCTCGTTGATCTACAATGACAGTGTCATAAACGGATAGTTAGAAAGTGAAGAGTATTTAAAGAATTTTCTGACGGATAATGTTTTCTCACCTAAATACTTTAGTAAAATTAATTGTTGTTGTAGTTCAACAAGAAAGTTAATTAATAATGATAAATTATGGAAGGTATTTCATTCTAAATTAATAAAACACAAGTCATTTGATAAAAACAGACTTAATAATCAGAGTCATGGTGAATATCCATTTCCTTATCTTATGGATCAAATTTAGAGAAGTCAACATTGTTTAAATAAACGAAACTATTCAATCTTTTCTTTTACTAAAGATTAGAACTCATAATTTTTTAGAACCATTATCCTCATCATCATCATCCTCCTCCATTGATTAACCAATATATTTTCATTTCTCTGATTACTTACTTACTTACTCGACTTACGCCTGTTACTCACAATAGCGTATAGGCCATCAACCAGCATTCTCAAACACACTCTGTCTCACTCTGCCTTCCTTTCTACTTCTATACAATTCTTGTTCATTCTTCTATTGTCTCTCTGTCTGTCTATCTCCATTTCTCGACGTAATGTGTTCTTTGGTCTTCCTCTCCTCCTCCTCCTCCTCCTTTGGCCTTGAGGATTACATGTGAGGGTTTGCATTGTGACTCAGTTCGCTGATTTCCTCAATGTGTGTTCTACCCACTTCCATCGCTTCCTCCTGATTTCTTCCTCCACTGGAATCTGGTCTTTTCTCTCCCACATTAGGTTATTGCTGATAGTGACTGACAAACGAATCCGAAGTATTTTGTGTAGACAAATGTTAATAAACACTTGTACGTTCTGGATGATTGCTTTTGTAGTTCTCCAGATTTCCGCCCCATACAGTAGAACTGTTTTGACATTTGTATTGAAAATTCCGATATTGGTGTTGTTTGACAGACAGTTGTTTTAAGTTGCAGATGTTGTTCAGTTGTAAATATGCTGCTCTTGCTTTGCCATTCTTTGATTACATCTCATTTTAATTTCAACGTTTTATTCTACCTTGTTACATAATTCTTCTATTCTCTTATTACTATATTCAGTAAATATTATTATTTAACATTATGAAGAAAAGTACATATTTTTGATGGAGAAAGTACTTTACTGAATCAATCTTACTTGTTCTATGTTCTATTTATTTAAGTATTTCATATCACTAAACTCTGATTACAGGTGGACCAAATTAATTATTCATCTTTAAGTTATGGATTATAAACTCATATATTATATGTAACTAAGAGTGAAATCTGTCTTTTTAATTTGTTTACCATTGTTAACCAATTTATAACTGTATAATAAAACAATCGAATATACCTAGTATCAAAATAATGGGGATAAATCTGTTGAGGTTAGACATTAACACAATTGGATGCCAACTCAGTAGTCTAGTTGGTTAAGCGCTTGGCGCAAGGCTGGTAGGTCCTGGGTTCGAACCTCGTGGGTTGCGGGATCGTGGATGCGCACTGCTGAGGAGTCTCATACTGGGACGAAACAGCCGTCCAGTACTTTCAGGTTTCCCATGGTGGTCTAGCTTCAATTAACTCATGATTTCAATCTGTGAAATAGGATATATGCTAAGTGTGCTCAAAAACACTGATACAATATACTGTGTAGTACAAAGATAGACTGGAAAAAAAGAATAGAGATTGTAAAATCAATGCAGTGAATGAATTTTTCATCTATCAGATTGAATAGTGATGTTTAATTTAGACATGATAACTGTTTGGAACTTCAAATGATTTGACTTAAAGTCAATTACTGTGGTACAAATGTTTTCATTATTTGTTTTCTTGTAGGTTTTGGACACTCTTTTATTCGTTTTTCATCATTACATCTAAATGACTGATTAGTGGGTAGTGATGAATATCATGTTTATCTTATCATTTTTTTCAAATAGCAAAAGAGGCCCATTGTGTTAATGAGGGAGAATAAGAACAGTTCATTGAAGAAAGGTTTTTTCATTTTAAATCGTCAACCGATTTAAGTTAGACAAACATTAGATGATCACTTCATCTTAAGATGGGACTCTTTAGCAGTTCTCATTCATGTCCCCTACTCAGGAGCTTCAGTCTTGCGCGCGTACCTTTAACCTCCAGATCAATAACTTGATATCCAATGCTGTACAAATCTAACTCTAACCAATCAAGTCTAGTTAGATCGGTTAGTGATTTCAATGAAACTAAAATATCTCCAAAACTCCGCACTAAAAAACCGTTTTCATCCCGGTGGTTTCGTTTACTTAAGTTGAGCCGTCAAAATAAAATTCGATTTATTTACGAGAAATAGTAATCATTAGTAGAATAGAATGGCGTTTGTTAAATTTAAGAAAATCGGAGTGGTATCGTGTCACTAATTGTTTAAAAAGGTCAAATATCGAAAGAAAGTTGTTTAGCAACCCAATGGCTAATAGAAACGAGTTCGATAGAAATAATTGTTCATATGATAAATATTAAGAATAGGACAATTATGTGTAATAATGGCTAGTTAATAATCGAATATAACAGGTAGAGTTTAATCTTGCCAAAAGTGAAACAAGTATCAAGTGATTATGTCTGATGATTGGACAATATATATTATCAAGTTGTAAATGTGAACCACTGTATATTTTATATGGTGATGTTTAAAAGTAACAACACTATTTTAAATGCTTGAATGGCTTAGGTTTATAGCTGTGTATCATTGACCTATTTCATAGTAGAATAGAACAATTGTCTAGTGTTCCTTAGTTCTCAATAACTGTCTAGCTAAATTTACTTAATGTTACATAGATTTTAAATTCGTTTGATGTCATTTGCTTAACTAAGTGAATGATGTGATGGTATTTAAAGCGAATAGTACTGGGATCGAGTCCAAGAGTGAACATCAATTCTGAGATGCAGGTATATCCAGCTGACAAGTTCTAAATAGGACAAAACGCTCGTCCTGGATTCTACAACTAGCCACCATTCATCTTTGTTTACATAGATTTTATTTATAATTTATTAATAATTATCATTTAAATAATTTATTTCCCTATTTAACCAATCTGCACACATATATTATCACTAACCTTAGTTTTTGACATTAAAACCTAGAAATCATAGATATTTTGACTTGAGTTTTCAAAATTTCAAACAGTTACCATAGTGATTGTTAATATAACTACGGAAGTTATTGATATAAAACGAACTGGATGTATCTGTATATATGTGTGTAAAATATATATATATATATATATATATATATATATATATATATATATATATATATATATATATATATATATTTCTTATTCTATAATGAATCGATTAGTTCAATTTCTCCCTATCAACAAAATGATTTCACCTTAAGATAGTGAAATTTATTTATTTAGATAAAGGATATTTTACTTATTCTATAATGAATCTAATGAAAAGAATCGAACAATGATTACTTTGTAGAAAGTATTCTTTCTAGGTTGATCGTATTTGTTGTTGTCAATCTAGCAATACTGAATAGTTGTTTTGTTCTCAGAGTTACATACCAGAGATCGAATCTAGGATCTTTAGATGTCATGGAGAGGGTTTAACCAGTAAATCAATAGGTTGGAGCTTAATTGTACACATTTCAACTTTCACAATTGATTGATCACTGGGTGGTGATCAATCTCATGCTTGTCTAGTCCTTATTAGTGCAGATCGAATGCTATCGATCATGTTGCAATGTGGCCACCAGTCTAGGTGACTTGATACTGCGGTCACTATGTACTGAGATTTAGATGGTGGTTGGAGGTAGTCAACAGGAAACCCTGGACCCGGATTTCGTGCTACTTGGCACTCGTCAGCAAGGTGTACCTGTAATCTTGAAGGAACTGGTGCTCTCTGGCATGACATGACAATGATCACCACCCAGTGATCAATCAATTGTGATTACATCTCAGTCCTACAGGAGATTAGTCACGGCTCGGATAGCTCAGTGGTAACGTCTCTGACTGTGAAGCTGGGTGACACGAGATCGAATCCGCCAGGGATCACCACTTCCCTCAAGATTACAGGCACACCTTGCTGACGAGTGCCAAGTAGCACGAAACCCGGGTCCAGGGTTTCCTGTTGACTACCTCCAACCACCATCTAAACATTTCAATTTTAATTAATTGGTGATGCAAAGCAACGATTATGCAATTCTATTAATAACGAATGTTTTACTCTGGAAATGTCTACTTTAATCTTCATTCAGATAAGTATAGTAAAATATCATTTAGGATAGTTATTCGTTACTTAATACCCATTTAGTAACAATGAGCCTATTTTTAAAAAGAAATCGTTTTAACTATTTAGTAATTAGTAATTTTCTAACTTTCGACTGATCTGAGTTTAGGTAATCAGAGTTTCTGAGGGGTGGGGAAAGGGTATTTACACATTTTAAGATCAAATGGATCTTACACATTCATACTGTATAAAAATAGATAACATCAGATCTTTAGATGTTGATTAGACTGCAGGTGATCCAATTATTTAATTATATTGAAAGAAAATATTGAATAATGGAGAGATCTCACTATCAGAACAATATGTCTAGACTAAATAAGAACTTTCGTCTAAATTTGATCGAATAGTCTAACAGTATTTGGGCGCCGAGTTAGTGTGAGACATTAAAGAGGTAGAATGTCGTATTTGTAAAATCTCAGCGAATGAATTTGAAGCAAATACAACGTTTCGTCTGGCAATCTGGTCCAAGCTTTTTCAAGGAAATATAATCAAACATCAAAATTATCGAATATAAATAGGTACATGATTCTCCGGTTAACTGTATACTGAATAAGTCATTCAATCAACGTTAACAATGTTTAAAGTAAGTATTTACATTAGTGTGTAAGAGACGTGTGGTGTGAAAAACGAATTGTTAAGATAATAGATTGTGTGTATACGTAAGTGAGAAGAAATTTCATTCATATACAATTAGACTATTATATATTTTCGACAAAATCATTTGCCTTATCTATGTATTCATATTCATAATTGTTTGGTAAATATATGAATCTACCAGAGAATAGGAGATTACATCATGAAGTGATTCAAGATTTCAAATATCAGAAGAAAGTTACGTATGATTTTGAGATGGTGGAGAAGGTTTGTAGTTCAGGTGAATGATTTTGATGGAGTTTTGTCCTTTAAGTTGCATGGTTTAGTTATGGAGCTTTCATGTACAAACATAGGAACAAAAATCCAACCAATGGGAGATAAAACCAAAACAAGGAAGTAAACAATGACAGGTTTAAGGTCAACAAGAACCAATCAACATTGAGGTTTACAAGACAAGCTATGAACCACACGTGGAGAAATTCGAACACTTCACTTCTATCTGAAGTTTGTACTGATGATGTCGTTCAGAATAAGGATGAATGCTCCACGACCAAACCATCCAACTCATAGAACAAAACCACCAAAAAAAGTTACGTAATTCATTAATCGAAGCCTGAACTCTGTGTGTAAAATAATATGTGCAACCTCTCATCCTTTCATTAACCCTAATGTCCTTGTCCAATATGTTTTAGTCTTGTTTTATTTTGTACCTTTTAAACTGTAATCGGTTAGTGTTATCGTTTGATAATAACAATAATAATAATAATAATAATAATTATTATTATTATTATTATCATACGTTTATCCATTTCCTGATATTCGTTAAAAGAGTAATATTCTCCCATATTTCTGACCCATAAATTATTTTCGCCCTCCTATTCTTCGCTAACCTTCCGATCGTTATGTAACCTTCTTTTGATATTTGAAATCTTGGGTCACTTCATGATGTAATCTCCAACTATTCTTCTGTAGAATTAGATATTTATCCAACAACTAAAAAAAAACGAATGTACATCTTAAGCAAGTGGAAAAGCTTTCTTCTATGGATTCTATCTTTATCCGATGACACAAGAGGTTATCTTAATTATCTTCGGGTCATTTAGATTGATACGAGTGACCTGAGTTCTCAGTTTAAATTAACTAGCGATCCACATCCGGCTTTTAAATTATCATTAGAAATAATTATTGATCATAGATGAACTGCCATCATTGACAAGATTAAAATACATTTATATTGGATTGGAGAATGATGGAAACCTTATTTGACTTGAATTTCTTGTTACATCTCAATCATCATCAGTATAACTTTATCCTTGAGAAACTCAAGTTCTCATTTGGATGTTACAATGTATATTACAGCCAAATATATTATCATTTAATTACTAAAGCTTCGAGTAATCTCTTTTAAGATTAAGATATTCACATTACGTGATCAGATGGTGGTTGAAGGTAGTCATCATGAAACCTAGGTCCCGGGTTTCGTATTGACCAATTTCAACCAAATTTTATCTCAACATAGTGCACGTAATGTCGAGTCACCTAGACTGGTGGCCATATTGCAACTTGGTCGATTAGATTCGATCTGTACCAAGAAGGACCTGACATATATGACATTGATCACCACCCAGTGATCAATAAATTGTAAACACTACATGATCACTAAGTAGTTAAGTTTATTATCTATAGGAAACAAGGAAAAAATTTCCATATATGTAGAGAAATGAATCAATGATTTACGAATGATATGAAAACAAGAAAAAATTAGAACTGGTAAAAGTATACTGTACTGACGACCTTGAGCGACTTATCAGCCAATCAAAAAAACGGTATTTAATTATAAAACAAATAACAGTATAAAGCAGTACAACTACTATAGAATAACAGTTTTGATATGAATAATTAACTACTAGAACTTGAATTGAAGGCACAAGACAAAGTCATACCTTGGGAGCTGGAGTATTGTTGTGAGTTAGAACTATAACTCTATGAGATTTTTATCACTAAGTTACATCAGTCAAAATAAAAGGAGTTTAGGGTTATGAGCAAGGTTTAAGAATTAGAGTTAGAGTTTTCACAAAGGGATATTAACTATAATCCAGCGATGCTTTGTTTCTCATTTTGTTTAAGAACTTAAGAAACTTGATATTCAGAGTTGGGATTTAGAGTGGGAGATTGATATGTAAGTGGAAAAACACCTTTGATTATTCATTGAATCATATCAAGTATTTTAACATAAAATGTGGATTGGGAGAGGGTATTTCTTACAGTTTAGCTAATGCATCTTCTTATATTCACTATTTAGTTGCACAGTAAATATTTTTATTAATTTCTCACTAGTGACTGACTTCAAGAGATACTCCTGGAGTTCTAGTGAGAAGCGGTTACCAGTGGAGTTCAACTAGGTCTGTTGTGAGAAATCAACTCACTGAAGAAAATGGTGTACTGTGGCGCAACTTCGTGGATTGGTTGAGGTTAGACATTAACACAATTGGATGCGGTCCGGCTCAGTGGTCTAGTTGGTTAAGCGCTTAGCCCGAGGTTGATAGGTCTTGGGTTCGGATCTCGCGAGGTGCGGGGTCGTGGATGCGCACTGCTGAGGAGTCCCACACTGGGACGAGACGGACGTCCAGTGCTTCCAGGTTTTCCATGTTGATCTAGCTTCAGTTGACCCATGATTTCAATCAGGGAAATTTCTAAAATCTCCACAAAACCCCTTCTGATAATTTCAAATAATTTAGGAACTGAATATTGTCACTCATCATGTAGTTATTAATAACATACAATCTGTCTTGCACTGCACTTTAAATTTTGTTATATCTTAACTTCGATTGCTTCACTCTAGGCCGTCGATAGAATAGACTTTTACCTTAAAACTAAAACTTATTTGAATAAATGTAAGCATGTAGACTTTATTTACACTTCATAACTTCCATTGAAACAACCAATGGTTATTATAATTCAGCGATAGAATAAAGGTGTCAGACTGAAAGGCACTGAATAATCAATTATTTGGTGTATGAGTTTTGTTTCGCGTTTTCGATCATAATTACCTCTATCATCATTAAAAACTGACACGTATGAGCTTTGAATTTGTCACCGATAATCTGTATATAATTATTAGTAATGAGCTCCTATTCTGATGTGTGCTACTTATGACGATATAAATAGGTAGTACGTATCACCAATCGAAAATGAAATACATGGAGGCAGAAGGTTGAGAAGATCGAAGAAAAAAGAACGAGAATAAAGAATGATCTGTGTGGAAACCAAGAAACAATCAAGTCTGGGACGATTGATTGATATTTTGCAAATGAAGTATTTACTAAATAGTTCTCAGATTTTACTGAGAAATTCCGTAATTTTGTTATTGAGTATGGTTGGTTGTCCCCACTTGTGTTCTCGCTCACTACACTATAACCTATTTTTACTATCAATGCAAAATATAAGACAAGACTACACTTCTAATGAATTTAATTGTTCCTATACTTAACCACTTCGAATAATTCACAAGTATAACAGATCTTGGGTTTATCAGGTTGTTTCGTCTATCTAACCATCCTCATAGATATATTGAAATCCGTATGTAAATAAACAAAATCCGTAGTCCGTTCGTTCATTGTATACACAACAGATATTGGTTGGAAAAAATGACACGTAACATAACAATAAAAATTTTCCCATTAGTAATCCATGATAGTTTCCGTTTCAATATCATTCACACGGCAGGAGAGCGTAAACTATTTTGGATCTTGGTATAATGATGTTATCATGGGTAACAACTCTTTGGATAATATCTTCACACTTAATTAGTTTGCAATGTTTTTTTCAAATTCACCAGTATTATTTGATGTAAAATAAGAAGGGATGGATCAGATTATTGATCCACTCATGTAGAAATGAGTATTTTTGTCAACCATCCATTATTTTTGATAGTAAACATTAAAAAATGATAGACATTCGTCTTCACATATCTCTTACATTAATATGATTTCTAAATAAAAAAGCATTAAATGCTGAAAGGAGAATCCTCAAATGCAGCATAGAGAACACCAAGCCAATCACAATTGATTGAGAAACTCTGAAAGATGTGGAATTTTTCACGTATCTGCGAAGCATTATTGATGAACAAGGAGGATCGGATGCAGACATAAAGACGAGAATCGACAAAGCAAGGACCAAATTCCTACAACTGAAGAACATATGGAATTCAAAACAACTGTCAACCGATATCAAAGTCATAACCTTCAAAGAGCTGAAACGTGGAGAACTATAACAACCATCATCAAAAACGTACAACTATTTATAAATATTTATCTACGCAAGATACTCAACATACATTGGCCGGAAACCATCAGCAACAACCTACTGTGGGAGAGAACAAACCAGCTTCCAGCTGAAGAGGAAATTAGGAAATGACAATGAAGTTGGTGGATAGGACATACACCACGCAAATCATCAAACTGCATCACGAGACAAGCCCTAATTTGGAATTCTGAAGGAAGGCGGAAAAGAGGAAGTCCAAAGAACACGTTACGTCGGGAAATAGAATCAGATATGAAAAAGATGAATAACAGCTGGAAATAGCTTGAAAGGATTGTTTTGGACAGGGTTGGATGGCGAATGCTGGTGAGCGGCCTATGCTCCTTCACGAGGAGTAACAGGCACAGGTGAGTAAGTAAGCTCCAAGTAAAAGGTTAAAAATATTATCTTTTATATTCAATATAAGATAACATAAGTCATCAAGTTGAACATTAATTTAACACTTTGTATTACAGTTTAAAATGTAAATGTTCATAGGTAAACTTATTTAGTATTCCTACATTGATGTTGGTAACTAAAAGAATATTTTCTGCATGAATTGAACTATTTCTTCTAAAAAAAAATAGTCTTTCCTAATCGATACAAAGAAGGAAGAATAACTAGTTTACATGGTAACAAACTTTGATAGTTTTATATTCAGTTTTGTATTACAGAAAACAAAATACACCCGGAGGAATGCTTTTTTTCTATTGTGAATTAAAATTAGAATATTCACAGTGTTTTACCAGATAACGATTAATACTCCGTAGAAAAAATAGAAATATAAAATGTAGGCTTGTAAGTTTTATGCTTTATCACTATCATCATTGAATATTTTTTCTGTCTGAATTCATCTTGAGTTAAAGAAGATAGTCTTTTTTTTTCATATGATAACTCAATCGATAACGGAAGGGACAATCATTTTATTGTTATTTTAAAGCTTAATACTAAGTTAGATTGGAAAAGAAAGTCATGGAAGTTTCGCATTTTTGATAAATCAAGATAAGACATGAATTCAAGAATTTATTTATGTATTAATATGTATTTTTTGTTATATTTCAGTGACCAATGGAGTTCAACTGGGTCTGTTGTGAGATAGTAACTCACTAGTGATAATGGTCGATGTGTCGCTCAATTTCATGGAATGGTTGAAGTTAGTCATTAACACAATTGGATGCGGGCCGGCTCAGTGGTCTAGTGGTTAAGCGATCGCGCACGAGACTGATAGGTCCCAGGTCCGAATCCCGATGGGTGCGGGATCGTGGATGTGAGCTGCTGAGGAGTCCCATACTGGGACGAAACAGCCGTCCAGTGTTCCCAGATTTTCCATGGTGGTTTAACTTCAATTAACTCATGATTTCAACTATTGAAATTTCTAAAATCTCCACAAAACCCATTTTGATAAAAATGTATAAGTTTATTATATAAAGTAATGGGGTTGAAAATGAGTGTGCGTGCGTGTATACTGTGTGGAAAATGAATAGGCTCAAATGTGGTTGTTTGGATAAACAGTCCAGGTCTTACAGCTAATATAATACAGTTAGATTACTAGGTTGAAATCCGCTCAATTATATTTTAAGCTCTGATCGGTTTGTCATATGGTTCGATCGTCGTCTAATATTATTGTACCTTAACTTATAATTCTAGATGTAATAAACTTGGGCTAGACCCTTTATGCAAGAGAAGACTCAAACTAAATCTTATCTTTTTCTTCAAACTACTTAATAAACTATCCTTTACATCCAATCACGTGATTCAATATGCAGAAACTTCTCATTATGACATCCGTAATTTCTTGTCACTAGTGAAACAAACTTATTCCAAATCATCTCTTTATATGAATTACTTTACCTGTAAATTTTCTAGACTCTGGAATAACCTACCACAATCTATCCGTACGATAAAATCACTGCCATTATTTGCTCGCTGCATCGATACATACTGCTCCTCTGAAAACGCATTGAATGTACTAGCACCTGTAAGTGTATCTCATTCCACAAGTGATATTATAGTAACTTTAAATGTTTAGCCATTTTTACTAGTGCATTCCCTAAGTAAAACCACGGCAACTTCTGAATACTTATGTGGGTCAAATTTGATGAAGTGTGATCGGTCAACTAGTTGGTTTTACACACAAAGTTGAAAAATTAAGCGCCGAGCTGCCGACTGCTAAACACTCACCTCTGCGGTTCAGGTGTCCGTGGGACTTAGATCTAGACATGGAGGAACCGACAGTTGAAAAACATTAAGGTCTTCTTCACCCAACGAAAAACCTTGAGTGGACCCAAATTGGAAACTGCAGAGGATATTGGATACCAAGTAAGATAATGGCCCTTAAAATCGACTCAATTCATCATTTTGGTCCACAAAACGACTCAGTTTATCATGACTGTTTGGCTGGTCTTCACCACAGTTTCTACGGAGTCCAGAATTGAGAACTATTATTATTCCTCCTACTGATACGTTGCCGCTGTGCCCTGTTTACCCAAAATATATCTTGGAATTCCCTCGGCAACCGCATAAATCTACCCCGTTCTTTGAGCTAACATTTCTAAGTACCGAGCTAATAAATTTTCTAGCAATCCTTTGCTTTGAACGGTTTTTTAACTGTTATCAGTTTGTGACAAAGAATAATTTCATGTGGTCAGTACTTTTCACGAAAATAAGTTATCTAGTAATGATCAAGTGACTTACTAAGAGCTGTATTTCTAATAGTCTAATGGGAAGTCGTGTTTTGTTAAGTCACATAGGTTGGGATTCAAACAGCAGCTCACTTAATGTTAATGATTGAGAATTTTGTTACGCATCATCAGGTAACTGAAACTACATACAATTAACTTTCTATTCAATGGTCTTTCTCAATACTTAAATCTCACAGGTACGTGTTGTAGAGGTGTTATAATGTACAACAAAATGATTACTAAGCTCAACGCATCTTAGTTACTAGTACTTTTTCACTTGATATCGATACGTGAAAAAAACCTCACTTCGAATAGAATGAACGTCTTAAGGACACCCAATTTAATAACAGCAGATTAACTTAGATTTTTTGGCAGGTATGCAGAAGACAGATAAATTATCTAGGAAAATGGTTGATTTGAAGTTGATAATCTATACTAGTCTCATTCAAGTTTCAGCAAAGTTTCTAATTAACTCTTCTGGTTAGTGGGTTTTTTCAGCAAGATTATTTGTTAGAGAATATGATTACTAACTCCATCCCCAATCTTCCATCTTTATCTGGGCATGGGACCGGTAGTAACCGTAGAAGGGCTTCAGATAGAGTACAACAAAAAATGAAGTAGTCGAATTTAGCAAGTCGTTTGAAATATGCTTGAATAGAAAAACTACTTATAACTGTTTAATATGGGACTATCTATCCATTTTATTCAAAATAATTGTTATACATTGTAATTACATTGTGTATGTCATTTTTAGTTTAAGTTCACACTATGAGGTAAGATGAAATACTTAAGATTACTGGCTTCATAATTTCCTTCTAAAACATGTACCATGTATTGTATAGATATATACTTAAAGATTTCTATTAGATAACAACATAGAAATCATAGAAAAAAGTGATTAATCAACCTAGAAAATAAAGAAAAGAAAAACCCGTAACAAATCAAATTCATTTGGAAAAAAAATAACATATTGCATGTTCACTATTGAAGAGCTAATGATTTCATTCTAGTTCTAATCAGCTTGAATAATAGACTTTATTGATTTCATGTGAAATATACTAATATATTAATATATGCCTGATGACTATCCTAATTTCTTCCGTTGTTGGTGGATTGACATCTATAGGTAGATCTGTGTGTGCTGCTTCGATATCCGATGGATTCAATGGAGCAGGTCCATTCAAGAGTTCCTTGAAGCGTACCTCTGTTCTTGAATTTTGGTGATTGGCTTGCCTTCTTTGTCCTTGACCCGTCTCTCTGGTTTACTATATTTCCCTGCTAGTTTCTTCGTTGTGTCACATAGTTTTTCAATATTTCTTTCTCTTTCAGCTTTCTCTACTGTCGTTGCTAGTTCTTCCACGTATTTCTGCTTGTCGGCCCTAATGCTCTTCTTCACTTGCTTGTTTGCTTCTATGCACTCAACTTGTGCTTTGACTTTCTCTGCTCGTGTTCGGCCGATGTTAATTGCTGTCTTCTGGTTCTTCCTTTCTTTGATCTTGTCCAGTGTTTCTGTAGAGATCCATTCCTTATGATGGTATTTCTTTAGGCCCAGAACCTCTTGGCACGTTGAAGTCAATGTTTCTTTGATGCCTTTCCAGTTGTCCTCCATAGCAGTTTCTTCTTCCTTCAGTAGATCTTGAAAGGCTTGGAACCTGTTGTTGAGAGCTATCTTGAATTCACTGAGTTTGTCAGTATCTCGAAGGAAGGCTGTATTGAACCTTTGTAATGCTGTTTGTCCAGTTGTCCAGTTTTTCTTTAGCTTCAGTTTTAAATTGGCCACAACTAGGTGGTGATCTGAAGCTATGTCAGCTCCTCTCCTGCTTCTCACATCTTCCATTGTCTTTTGGAATTTTTTGTTGATGCAAATATGATCTATCTGGTTCTCTATGGTGTGATCTGGTGAGATCCATGTAGCTTTGTGTATACGCTTGTGTGGAAATATTGTGCCTCCTATGACCAATTTGTTGAATGCACACAAATTTGCAAATCTTCCTCCATTTTGGTTTCTCTCTCCCAGTCAGTCCATGTCGTCCCATGATATCTTCATATCCGGTGTTGTCTATTCCGACTTTGGCGCTTAGATCTCGCATCAGAATTGTGAGGTCCCTTCTTGGACACTTCTCTATGATTGACTGCAGCCTCTCATAGAATTGATCTTAATGTCGTCGTTGCAATCATTGGTCGGTGCATAATATTGGATAATATTCATTGTGATTCCCTCCTTCTTTGTTTTGAATGATGCTTTGATGATTCTGGATCCGTGAGATTCGCATCCTACAAGTGAATTCCGTGCTACTTTGAACAGCATTAGAGCAACTCCCTGAGTGTGTGGAGCATTTTCCTCTTCGTGACCGGAATACATCAGCCTCTCTCCCGTACCTAGCCTTTTATGTCTAGCTTGTGTTTCACTGAATAATTATCGTTCAACTGGGAGGGCAGAGTTTAAACGGTCAAAATTGTTTATTCTGGTTAACGTTTTTATTAGCAAGGTTGTTTTCTATGGAATAGAGTTGCCAACCCCATGCACAATCCTCCTTCTTTATCCGGGCGGGATCGGCAGTAACCATAGAAGAGCTATTAGTGGAGCTTTTAAAAAAAGACCTACTGTTTTATGATTCCAAGCTTAGTATTAGAAACACTATGTAACAAAATAAAACAAAAACAAAACAATCATTTGGCTATACATCAACTTCTATTCACGAAAAGCACAGATATCTTATCAATATACATTTGAGGCCTCCTATTGTTCCTAAACTAACTGAAATACATCTTTTTCGTAAGAAAAAACAAAAAAAACAAACCCAACAACCTTAAATGAACAAGATAGAATCAATGAGGACTAAGATTTAATGATCATTAGAAATAATTTGCAATTTCATTTCTCTTATGACTTTTAATGTAGATTTATTTTAATTAAGTTATGACTACTAACTGATATGATAGACATTTGAATGTTTAGATTATTGAAATAGATTGTATATACTACTTATATTTGTTTATATTTTCTGTCTTTTTTAATATTTTCTGTCTTGGAAAGAGAATATGAAAATGTTTCATGTATAGGAATTAAAGTTAGAGCGCTTTTTTGTTGTTTTTATAGTTATCTCGGTATTATGATTTATGGAGGAAACTAAAATTGCCTAGATTATATCCTTTAAATCGATATGTAAGAGTTTATTTAGTAGCTTTATAGGTGAGACTATAATTTATGGACGATAACAGGTCTGAAATTTTGGCGCGAAATTCATTCACCCATCTGACTAAATAGAGTTTTGGCATTGTAACTGATGTCAGTTCGTAATGAAAACCCTAAATCTAAATCCTAACCCTAACCATCAACTGTAAATCATAATCCTTATTCCTTAAACTGCTTTTTAACCCTCATTTAGCCCTGGTAAGAAGGTAGGCACTATCAAGGTCACTTCAGTGTCGCTCAAAGATCGTCCATAAGTTATAGTTTCACCGCTTTATAATGATTGGTTCGAATAAATGTGTATAGACTATGGTGTATATCATCAATATTGAATGGAGGAAGTAGTGTGATAAACAATTTTATATAAATTATCAATTAATAACACCAATTAAAATAAATAGTCAGGATACCAATCATGAATTCTAGGTGGCCTGTTTGAATATCTGGGCTACCTGTTCCTGCCATCTAGATATTTCAACAAGTTATCTGTTTTCTTGTTTGTTTTAACACATTATTATGCCTATTATTTGCATAACATATTTAGGTGTGTTTGTGAAATGTTTATGACATTTAGCTGTGCAAGTTACAAAAGAGCACACTCAGGGACATCGTAGTTGCTGGTAATATGCATCGAAAACAATGAACATTATTCAAATGTTGATTCCTAAACTGCTAACACCTAACTGGCGATCACTCATTATTTATCTCAAGGATTGATCAAGAAATAAGAAAAGGAAACTTGTTGAAATAATTTGTGCTGAGAACTCTGCATTGTACCAAAAATTTAACATTGAATAAAGCCAATAATAATAGGGTTGTAGAGATTGTTGAGTTTAGATTGATATCATGAAGGGATCAATGTTACATCACCATTGAAAACCTGGAAAGTTTTGGGTTCTAATCTTGTGAACGGGATTGTGGATGCGCACTGCTGAGGAGTTCCGTACTACGACGAAACCACCGTCTAGTGCTTCCAAGTTTTCAATGCTGGTCTAACATTGATCCATTCATATTAATGTAAAATAAATAGGTTTTATGCTGAATGGTTATTTTTAAAAGATATAATTCTAAAATTTCATAGTTTGCATTCTATACTGATATCTTTAAATTAATTTTGTATTGTTTATTTAAATTTTGTAATTGACTAGTCTCTTATTGGCATATGTGCATCCAGTGCTGATTGCCTGGATATTGCCTCAGTTCATAAGCATTATAAAGAAAGATGGATAGTGGCTAGCTATGGAATCTAGGACGTACGTTTCGTCCTTGTTGGGTCTGATATCTTTGTTTAAGCATTTTAAAGACAAGTTTTATTTACGAATTACGAAATATAATAGCCTGTTGGCCAGCAAAAATTAAATGTACGATTCCATCAATAACCATTAGGATTACACAGAGTTCGATAGGTTGAAAATGGGTGAGTGAAAAATTGAGAGTTACTTACTTACATACGCCTGTTACTCCCAATAGAATATAGGCCAACAACCAGCATTCTCAAACACACTCTGTCCCACTCTGCCTTCCCTACTAGTTCTATACAATTTTTGTTCATTCTTCTACTGTCTGTCTGTCTGTCTGTCTCAATTTCTTGATGTAATATGTTCTCTGGTGTTCTTCTTCTTCTTCTTCTCCTCCTCCTCCAACTCCTCCTTTCGCCTTGAGGATTACATGTGAGGGCTTACATTGTGACGCAGTTGGGTGCTTTCCTCAATGTGTGTCCTATCCACTTCCAGCGATTCTTCCTGATTTCTTCCTCCACTGCAATCTGGTTTCTTCTCTCGTACAATAGGTTGTTGCTGATAGTGTCTGACCAACTGATCTGAAGTATCTTGCATAGACAGCTGTTAATAAACACTTGTATGTTCTGGATGATGGTTTTTGTATTTCTCCAAGTTTCCATTCCATACAATAGAACTGTGTTGACATTTGTATTGAAATTAAACCAATATTATATATAAGAACATTCGTGAAAATGCGATTGAATAGTTTCACAGTACTTGGTCACCAAGTGATTGTAAGACATTCTTCCACTTTAAGTTGATATATATATATATATATATATATATATATATATATATATATATCTGGAATGAATCAAGTTATAAAAATAATAAATCAATCGAATGTATGATAACTTTGGACATATTGTCGAAGAAGCCTTCATAGTGCTGTCCTGTCCACGCTATCAAATGCTTTCTCGTAGTTAATGAAGTTGATGTAGAGTGATGAATTCCATTCAATTGATTGTTCCACAATGATCCGTAGAGTTACGATTTGGTCTTTACACCATCGATTCTTACAGAATCCAGCCTATTGGTTTCAAAGTTGGGCATCTACAGAGTTCTTCATTCTGTTTAACAATACCCTGGTGAAGATTTTTCCTGGTATTGAGAGAAGATTGATGCCCCTGTAGTTATCACACTTGTTGAGATCGTTTTTCTTTAGTATCTTGATCAGGTACCCTTCCCTCCAGTCAGTTGGTACTTGTTCTTCATGCCAAATTTTATTGAAGATAATGTCGAGTATCTTACATAGTATCTATGGTGTTCTAATTGTTTCGAACTAGTAAATAGAATGATAATCATTATAATTACTTAAAATATTAAAATCTAATAGTCACTAATTAATTAAATAATATAGACGAGATTCACCATTTAATTTTATTCTATATAACCCTTTACTATTATCATAAATATTTTCAGGGGGGGGAAGAGAGGGACAAAATAATCAATGTAGTTCAATACCGAATATGTATTTATGATTATCTAATTATTACTTAAATTTGTTTATATGATTCCATCTAAATTCTGTGACATAACCTTGAAATATCTGTGGAATTGCATAAAATCCATATGGTTAGGTGACTTTTTTTTCTTAAATCTCACGATTATAGATGATTTTATTAAACGTCTTTCTAACTTGACTATTGATCATTAAAAAAGAATATGGAATTGTTTAGATGATTACATAATTGATTTAGTAACTAGGTATAAAAACGTTTATAAGAAATGAATGATTATACTTATTGAGTATGAGTTCATTTGCTTAATTAGTGTATAATTCAGTCAGTCAGTCAGCTATTACGTAGGACCAGGTATATATGTGTATCGAACCAACTTTCTATACCTCATTAGCACAACAAGACGAACACCGGATTCATACATTATTACATTATACATTACACATTACAAACTAGCACATCGTGATGGTTTTAAAATGTCAGTGGAGTGCAACCGTGTCGGATATGAGGCAGTTACTCACCGGAGATAATTAATAATGGTCGCGCAGTATTATGGTTTGATTGAAGTTAAACATTAACACCGTTAGATGTTGGTTCAGTGGTTTAGAGATTATATGTTGACGAGCGAAACTAATAGTTCTGGGTTCTATCATCGCGTTCAGGGTTGTTGATGAGCACTGCTGAGGAGTCTCATACTCGGACAAAACAGCGGTCTGGTGCTTCCAGTTTTTCAATGGTCGTCTAGCTTCGATCAGTTCAGGATTTCAATGAAGTAATTTTCATTCTAGATTAACATCGATTATGGATCACCGAGCAGATGTTTTATCTTATTTTATAGACTGTTGGGTTGTACATGACTCAACAACAGTATCGGGTTTATCACTAGATATGAAAGTCCTGAAATCGATTTTGTATGAGACCGTAGTTTCATACTACTCGAGAGATCCATTTTTAGATGACAAACCCTCTGGTCAGTTATGAGATGGTAACTCACTGATGACAATGGTGGATGTGTCGCTCAATTTCGTGAATTAGTTAAAGTTAGACATTAATACCGTTGGATGCAAGTTCGGTGGTCTAGAGGTTAAGAGTTTGCGCGCGATACGGTTCTCCTGTGGAGCGGGATTGAGCTGTACTGTTTGGGTTGTCATATGAAAGTTTGGATGGTGTCTGGTCCACCTGAAAACTTACTTACTTACTTACTTACACCTGTTACTCCTCGTGAAGGAGCATAGGTCGCTCACCAGCATTCTCCATCCAACCCTGTCCTGGGCAATCCTTTCCAGCTCCTTCCAGTTGTAATTCATCCTTTTCATATCTGCTTCTATTAACCGACGTAATGTGTTCTTTGGCCTTCCTCTTTTCCGCTTCCCTTCAGGATTCCAAGTTAGAGCTTGCCTCGTGATGCAGTTTGACGATTTGCGTAATGTATGTCCTATCCATTTCCATCGTCTTTTCCTAATTTCCTCTTCAGCTGGAAGTTGGTTTGTTCTCTCCCACACAAGGCTATTGCTGATGGTATCCGGCCAATGGATGTTGAGTATCTTGCGTAGACAGCTATTTATAAATACTTGTACTTTCTTGATTGTGGTTGTTGTAGTTCTCCAAGTTTCAGCTCCATACAGTAGAATTGCCTTGACGTTCGTATTGAAGATTCTCACTTTGATATTGGTTGAAAGTTGTTTTGAGTTCCATATGTTCTTCAATTGTAGGAATGCGGCCCTTGCTTTGCCAATCCTCGCCTTTACGTCTGCATCTGAACCTCCATGTCTATCGACGATGCTTCCCAGATATGTGAAGGATTCTACATCTTCCAGAGTTTCGCCATCAAGGGTGATTGGATTGCTGTTCTCCGCTTTGAATTTGAGGACCTGAAAACTAGTGTAAAATTACCCTGGCCCACGAGGGTATATGATATAACTATGAATAAACTGGTTGATCCTGCCAATAGTCATATGCTTGCTTGAAAGTATTAAAGTAGATACACTTCTTTTACATGGCTTAAAAACTTGTCAGAGTTAGAAAGATGTTCAGAGGTTCTAAAATCATAATGCATACAGTAGAGGAAATCATCCATATAGCTCCTTAATATTCGGCCTCTAGAGCCATGATACGGTCACAAAAACTCTTTCAGCCTCGACCATACAGCTTCAATATTCTTCATGTGTAGTCCGGTTGTTGGGTCCACAAAATGCCACTTATGGATAACGATATGATGAACATAACCAAGTCTATGTAGGCATCTGTACGCTCTCCAACCATCCGTATATATTGTAGTACCTGGCTGCAACTAGCGTTACTGATGCTTATGTTATCCAGTTCACAACACCTATCATAATTTGCCTTAGTCTCAATCTGGATTGAGCGAAAAAATCTTATTCTCGCAAACTTCTTCGTCCAACACATATTACAACGAAGAACAACATCATCACGGTAGTCTGCACAAGGTCCACAAATCATTTGATTACCACAATCACAAATAAAAAAAACTTCTTAGTAGTCCTATTTGTTGTAGCCGCTCAATTATCACATTTTGTCTAAAATCCGCTCTAAACCGATTATACGTTAGTATCATGTACTAAAATTGGCGCCGTAACCTTGAAATTCCTCAAACACTACTGATTAAGTTGTCCATAAAAATAAAGTCTCCTAAAAAATTTCAGTTTTTCAACAGTCGAAAATTTCTTGTGTTGGAGACGTTAGATCCCCAGAAATCACTTGCGAAAGGACCTAATTTTGTAATTTTATTTGGAAAATTTGAATTTCTTTGTTTTCGCGCCAAAATCACTCTTGTCACCATCATGTTGTATTTCCCACTGGGAAATATCTTAAATGCTATTGGTCCGTTGAGTCTTTCAGTATGCTATTTGGTAACTCTTCCCAAGGACGATTTTGCACTGTATATATACGTTTTGAATTGTGTTTGTAGTTATCGCTTGTTTCTGGCTGTTTTGCAGAATATATTTCCCATTCCGAGTTTGGACTTCTCCCTCTAGTTAGCGGGGCTGAGACGCATCAATAGCTAGCTTACTGGTCTTTGGTCACTGAGTCTTGTTCTCGTTCGGCGATTAAGTGAACTCGTGATAGATTCAAACCTAGCATGTTGACAGTTAGAAATTATTGACGACCCCGACTGGGGGTCAAATCTAAAATCTCAGGTCTTTCAACGAACGTTTAACCTCAAGCCAATGAGTATTATTCACACCACGTTAAATTTAATAAGGAAAAACTTTTATTTTTTCAAAGTTTGACCTATAAAGAAGAAATGGGTTTATTTTTGCGGGAAAAAAATACAGCTAAGTGACAGTCGTCGACTAAAAGCCTTCACATAAAAAGTCACGTCTTGTTAATAGAAGACCAACAGGTGTTTTAAATACATATATCTATAGACAGAAACTACTGTTTTCTGATTATTATTATTATTTGCATTGTAATTGAATTAAGTCTTTGAAAAATCTCCCCCCCCTACTATACAAGAGAAATTATATAGTCTAAGGTTGGCAAAGCAACAAACACATATATGAGCTATATGGAAACGTACAGATGTTCATTCAGTCCTGTTAATTATAAAAAAATCTTCATACGTCTCTCTCTCTCTCTGTCACCTTGAAGAAGCAAATATGCTGATTTAAATATTAACCTGTGTAAGAATACAGTTAAGTTTAAACGTTGATGCCAACCAATGGTTAGATCTGTAAAGTAACAAGAATTATATCAAGTCTGAAATATACAATATTAACATTAGTAAATATGATTTAAGTTTGAACAACAAGGATTTTATGAAATTAGACTTAATTTAGGGCAAAAGTATCTGGGAAATTCTATTCTCTATTAACAAATTGCCTTTTCCGTTGAATAATAAAAAAGAATTACATTATTTTACAGCCTGATCAAAACAAGGGTCTTTTTCAATGGGGATTGTATAGTAAATCATTTTAAGTTCGAATAACTCAGTGACGACATAGGTTTGAATCCCTTAGGGAGCAACAGTCTCCTTGTCGATAAATTCGAAATAGCAAACAACTCAAATTCATGTTTTCTTGCCGATTACTTCTAACCATCTAGTACAGTCTATATTTCATACACATAGTTCCCTTTATCATTTTGAAAAGAGAAAGAACAAAATTCTAGCAGAATAGCATGAATTCATTTCGCAGCTGACGAGAACAGTCAATATTCATAACATTGAGTTGAACTGAAAAAATCAATGGGTAGTAGGATTAATGAAATAAGAAATGAAGTCATGGAAATAGGACTTTGGTATTAGTAATCATTTATATTTTATCGATTTATTACTTTAAACTCATCATTTTCAATCACTGATTTATATTAACTTGGTATTGTTTGGCTTGTATCTTCCCATTGAGGTTTAAGACTGCAACTGATCAGTCTGTTATTGGCATGTGTGCATACTGTGCATATGCCTTGATATTGCGCTAATTCACAAGCTTTTTGTAAGCAATGATGGATAGTGGCTAGGAGTGGAATCCAGTTTGACGCGCATTCCGTCCTATTTGATTTATATGTTCAAAATTTACTGCATAAACCTCGTTTCTTGTAATAGGACAGACCACTAGTTATGTGTGATTAAAAATGTTAATACATTAAATAATTTTTTATCATCAATGTACAGTAAGCTACTATTTTAAAAATGTTCCCGTAAATAAAGAATAATTGAAACCTGAAAAACAGATACCGATATTTGATTCCAAGTGCATATGAGTTATAAATCCCAAATTGAATGAATTGTTAGTCTTAAATTTGACTGCGGATCAATACTCAAATGAGGATTGAAATTTAACGATTCAATTCATGTGTCGATCTAAGCTAAAACCTGTGTGCACTAGATGACTATTTCGTCTTAGTATGGGACTCCTCAGCAGTGCGCATCCATAATCCCGCACGTGGAACTCAAATCCAGGACCTTAGGTCTCGCGCTCAAACTCTTAACCTCTAAACCACCATCCAATAGTGATATTAATCAACTTTAATCGATCTATGATCTTGAGCAACCCTTTAAAAAACCATTATTTATTGAAATATTTCCATAATTATTCATTCTTAAATGATGTGTTTCATATGAACAACACCTAGAAGAAAATAATACTGATCTGAGTTACATTATCAGTTTTACTCTCATATAGAATAATATTTATGTGAAGATATATGAATTATTAAACTAACCATGTAGTTTATAAGTCAATGAATAAAGGATTACATGATTTGTCATAGCAAAAGTAAATAGAACGAATTAATGAGGGGTGAACTGATATTATGGTAAATACGAAAATATTAAACAGTATGATACCAACATAGGAAGTAGGCCAAAATTTAAGAAGAAAAAATAAACTTATTGAAGTAGAAACCATGACATATTTCTTGGTAAGAAGTATGTAAATGATCCCTTTAATTATCCAAATAGCAATGAACAAGGCAGATCATAGTGAGAAGACGAACTTACGAAAAAATGAACAACGATAAAGATATCAACAAGAAGTCAAGGAAGATATCAACTAATTTTTTTTGAAAAGCATAGACTGCTCACCAGCATTCGTCATCCAAATCTGTCCCTGAAAATAATTTCCAGTCGTTTCCAGTTGCTATTCCTTCTTTCGATGTCTGTTTCCAATTCTCGATGCAGTGTGTTCTTTGGCCTTCCTCTTTTTCGTTTCCCTTCAGGATTCCAAGTTATCGCATGCCTCGTGATGCAGTTTGGTGATTTTCGCAATGTGAAATTCCTAAAATTCTCCACAAAACCCATTCTGATAATAATCAACCGCTCACTAGTGACTGACTTCAAGAGATACTCCTGGGGTTCTAGTGGGAAGCCGTTACCAGTGGAGTTCAACCAGGTCTGTTGTGAGATAACAACTCACTGAAGACAATGGTGTACGGTGGCGCAACTTCGTGGATTGGTTGAAGTTAGACATTAACACCGTTGGATGCCGACCGTCTCAGTGGTCTAGTGGTTAAGTGCTCGCGCGCGAAACCAGTAGGTCTTGGGTTCGAATCTCGCAGGGGGCGAGGTCGTGGGTGCGCACTGCTGAGGAGTCCCATACTAGGACGAAACGGCCGTCCAGTGCTTCCAGGTTTTCCATGGTGATCTAGCTTCAATCGACTCAGGATTTCAACCAGTGAAATTTCTAAAACTCTCCACAAAACCCATTCTGGTATTACTATAGCAAAATTGTTAAAAAAACATTTGCGATTACCGTAAACCTACTGGATCGAACGTAATACAACTCTATGATCTATCAGAAGTTTATTGGACAACACTTTTTATTCACTTAGTTTTCGATGTATATGATTGTGTATACGGAAAAAAGCTGTAAAGTAATTGGTTCGAATATTGGAAACCTTACAAATATATTGTAAACGGAAATGTCGAAAACCGTTTCGTCCTTATTTTCAAGAAGAGAGATAAAATTTAAACAAGAGATATACATCTATCGGTGTTTCGAATGTTTATATTTTAAGTAAGTATTCTGGGGGAAGTGAAGCGATACTCATTCTTACATTACAGTTAATAAGAAACTAATCATTCATTTATAAAGATTCTTTATTCATTTTAAAACTGTTTATAAACTCTAAATGAACTGCTTCATCTTCATATATTGTTATCTAATCAAACAGTTTTATCTTCGGTTAGAAAGCTGTTTAGTATCGTCCATATACTTTTCTTCCATAAAAACTTCATATCGAAGTGCCTGGAAATACACAGGTTAAATAATATTCGAAAATTAAAACGAAACTTTAAAAAGCTCTACTTTGAATAGTCATCATATCATACGTCAGTTTGCAAAGGACAGGAGGCTAAGTGGTCTGTGTTAGTCCTGGCAATGATGGTCTCTCAGTTAATTCACCTTTCTTTTGAAAGAGTCAACAGATGGAGATTCAATTACATTTTGAGATAATGTATTCCATTCGTTAATGATTCGATAGGAAATTCGATAGTCAGCTGACAAGTAATTTATTCTGGATTCTCCTGTCTTCCAAAACAAAGAATTCACGAAGACATTCCAAAAAAGTTCACAAAAATTACTTGTCAACTGACTATCGAATTTCTCATCGAATCATCAATGAATGGAATTCATTACTTCAGCACGTGATTGAGCCTTCACTTGTCGACACTTTCAGAAGAAAGTTGGATCAGCTGAGAGACTAGCATTGCCACCAAGAGCCACGGAGGCACCAAATAGATATGTGCCACATAAATCATTCGAGTTGTGTGAGGGCTGGGGTACTGCCCGGGTGCCCAAATCGAAGCAGGTGGTTTTCTTAGAAGGCCACACCCCGGGCCGTTGACATAAAGGCCTGATCCACAAGGAAGTGGAGGAACATCAGGAGATGCAGTCCCATGGTAGCCGGTGACAAATAATTGGTTCATACGTCATTTGTTGCCCCATGATAATACTGAAGCCCATGTGCACGATTGGTATGGAATCAGGGTCTTCTAACTTCCCTAGGTAAACCCTCCATATCCTACAACCCGTATAAAGTACCGGATATTCGCTTTTCATCCTCTCAATTTCGTGAAAAACACCTCCACCTTGAGAAAGCAGTTAGTAGGACTTCCCTGGCAGTGGTTGTATGCATGTGGCCATGTGAGAGCATTTGGAGGGGGAGATCTGACACTTCCTATTCTCGGTCGTACCAGGGCATTTGGGGGCTGCATTGCCAGAACTAATATATATATATATATATATATATATATATATATATATATAATAAGAGAAGTATAGATTCATAACTAGAAAACATGATGGCGTGTCTCTAATTTATGGACGACCTTCGAACGAATCTGAAGTGGCCTTGAGAAACATTAGCCAGTCAGCAAAAAGTCAGTATAGAGTAAAAATATATTATACAAAACAAAAGAAATAAAGTAGATACACGTGGTTCAAACACTTGTCAAGGTTAAAAAGAGGTATAGAGGTTCTAAAATCATAATGCATACAGTAGAGGAAATCATCTATATGGCTACATAATAGTCAGCCTCTGGAGCCATGATAAAGTCTCAAAAACTCCTTCATACTCGACCATACAGCTTCAATATTGTCTATGTGTACTCCGGTTGTTGGGTCCACAAAACGCCTTTTGTGGACAACGACATGATGCACATAACCAAGTCTATGTTGGCGTCTGTACGCCCTCCAACCATCCGTATATATTGTAGTACCTGGCTGCAACTAGCGTTACTGATGCTTTTGGTATCCAGTTCGCAATAATTGTCGTAATTTGCCTTAGTTAGGAATTATATATGGGGTTTTCATCACGAACTGACATGAGCCATAATGCCAGAAATTTATTTAGCCAAGTGGATGAAAGGCTTTCGTGTTAAAATCCGAGATGTATTAACTTGTAGCTGATTGATTCGTCCACAAATTATAGTCTTGCCGTTTTATTTGTTATAGCCGCTCAATTATCACGTTTTGTACAAAATCCTTTGTGAACCGATCGTACGTTAGCATTAAGCACTGACGTTGTCGCCGTAACCTTGAAATCTCTAAAACGCTTCTGATTGGTTTATCCATAAATTAGAGTCTTGGCAACATGATAAATCTATTCAAAACAATATTTACTAAAATATTCCTTACTTTTATATACATATATGAAATGACTGAATATAATCATATTATATCTAATTGAAAGTGAGATCGAATCATCAACGACTCTTTCAAAAGAAAGGTGGATTAACTGAAAGACCATCATTGCCAGGACTAACACAGGCCATCAAGTCTCCTGTCCTTTTCCAAATTGAAACTGAATACTTAAGAGATAACTTGGCATTGAATTCAATTATTTGAAGATAAAGCTTATTCATATTAGAATATTCTTACAATATTCAACATGATGATGATGATTATGATGATGATGATGTTGAAACAAGTTATCAACATGAAAAACACTTCGATTTACAACAGAGGTATTAATGTTAACATGTGAATTAATTGCTATGCTTATTTGTTTTTTTTTGTTCTTTTCATGTTTGAACAATAATTAAGCATGTTCTAGTGAGATATTCTACAGTGAAAATGAAATGTAGTCATTATTAATTATATTTAATAAAAATGTGAGAATATTACAATTTACACACACATACACACAAACACAAAAAGAAGACACACAAGTGATATATATCTATAATGCATTGATGATATGATAATGTCGACATTGAACCAGTGTTTTCTATTGAAATGTCCAAAGTTACCATTCATTTGATTGATTAATTATCTTAACTTAAAGTGGAAGAATGTCTTATATCCACTTAGTGACCAAGTACTGTAAAACTATTCAATCGCATTTTCACGAATGTTCTTATATATAATATTGGTTTAATTTCAATACAAATGTCAACACAGTTCTATTGTATGGAATGGAAACATGGAGAAATACGAAAACCATTATCCAGAACATACAAGTGTTTATTAAAAATTGTCTACACAAAATACTTCAGATCCGTTGGTCAAACACTATCAGCAACAACCTATTGTACAAGAGAACAAACCAGACCCCGGTGAAGGAAGAAATCAGGAAGAAGAGGCGGAAGTGGATAGGACACACATTAAGCAAAGCACCCAACTGCGTCACAATGTAAGCATTCACATGTAATCCTCAAGGCCAAAGGAGAAGGACTATGAGGAGGAGGAGGAGGAGGAGGAGGAGGAGGAGGAGGAGGAGAGGAAGACCAGAGAACACATTACGTCGAGAAATGGAGATAGACAGACAGAGAGACAATAGAAGAATGAACAAGAATTGGATAGAACTAGAAAGGAAAGCAGAGTGGGACAGAGTGTGTTTGAGAATGCTGGTTGGTGACCTATACTCTATTGGGAGTAACAGAAGTAAGTAAGTAATATTCATTTAATATTGATTATCACTGTGGTGTTTGCTAAAGGCGTCGACAGATATAAGTAGTATGTATCATCAATCTAAAGTGAAATGCCTGGATGCAAAAGGTAAGGAATATCAAAGAAAAAAGAACGAGAACAAGGAATAATTGGTGTGGAAACGAAGGAACAATGAATTCTGAGATGATAGACTAATATTTTGCAAACAAACTGTTTACTGTATGATTCTCAGTTTTTACTAAGAGATTCTGTAATTTTGTCATCGAGTACAGTTGGTTGTGCCCTCTTGCGTTCTCCTTGACTAAGTTAATACTGCTACTACTAGGACTAGTGTAATCATTACTTAGTGTTTTGGAATAACGTTAATTTTCTTTCGATAGAAGACAATGATAATAATCACACTGACTAATTTCAAGGAACTGTGAAAGATAATAAAACTGTTTGTTACAAAACGATTTTGTCTGACGTTTATACCGTAAATATATAACCATTCTTCAGTAAACTTTAAACTCATTCATGGTTTTATTATGGAGACCTAGTCAAACGTTTAAGCAACATGTTTTTCAATTACGCTAATGTTTCAATAAGATTTTCTTGTTTTATGTATATTCTGGTTGATGAACTGTGTTTACCAATCAAATGTATTGGTAAAACTTAAATATAACATTTATATCAAATTTAGAAGTTAACTGATGCGAAATCCAAGTTGAATCACCAGGGTGATTGAAATATTCTCCTTCTTGTCTGACATTAAAAGAACTCAGAAACTACCACATTAGAATTCAAACATTAAGCATATTATGTAATGAAAGCAAAACTGGTCGAAAATACTTATCATTAAAGATGAATGTCAACTAGTCATTATATGTATGTATATATACTTGTAGGGGCTGATACTATTTCAAACACACATAGGTTATTCTATACTCTGGACATACCAATCTATCCATTCTTCTCAAGCCAAATTTTTACCTTGTCACTTATTCGCTTATTAATCCTGACTGTTTCTTATATGATCGTATGTGTTTTAATTACTTACCCTATTCATTATGTATCTGTAACTTATTTTTTGTCTGATTATAAATATTGAGTCATGCTTGACTAAATCGAATTATCTTACATGCCTTCTCCACCGCGTGTCATTCTGTTTCGTTTCACTTTCTTCTCTTAGCTTTCTTCACTTCGTTTGTCCGATCGTTTGTCTGAATCAACGATTATATTAAATACACGTATCCAAAACTTCATTCTCGTATTTGACTTATTTTATTCCGTTATTTACCAACACAATTTAAGTCGATAATTATATATGAGAATTGGCGAAATGTACATATCGATGATAAGTAGCAAGCTATCTACCTGGAGTGAAATCTCGGTCCACTAAATACTATATATATTTTGATGGAGTTTTGTTGTCTGAAAGCTCCACGACCAAACCATCCAACTCAGACAACAAAACTCCATCAAAATCATCCACCGGAGCTACAAATCTCCATCATCTCACTATATATATTTACATAATTTCACAGGTTGAAATCATGAGTCAGTTGAAGCTAGACCACCATTGAAAACCTGGAAGCACTGGACGACCGTTTCGTCCTGGTATGGATTGGTGGAAGTTAGACATTAACACCACCGGATGCCGACCGGCTCAGTGGTCTAGTGGTTAAGTGCTCGCGCGCGAAGCCAGTAGGTCCTGGATTCGAGCCCCGCGTGGTGCGGGATCGTGGATGCGCACTGCTGAGGAGTCCCATACTAGGACAAAACGGCCGTCCAGTGCTTCCAGGTTTTCAATGGTGGTCTAGCTTCAACTGACTCATGATTTCAACCTGTGAAATTTCTAAAACTCTCCACAAGACCCATTCTGATATTTACATAACTAATTCTTCATTGTAACTGGAAATATATTATTTTAGTACAGCAATTACTATTACTAATTAGGTGTACTTTCCAATAAAAACACTCAACTGTATAACATATATGTGTATACTTTATTACGTAATCAACAATACATTATATACTGACCGCATGTTATACTTTAATGTTATTCAACAAAGTAATTAATTATCCAATATTAAGTTCATTATAAATGTCATTAAGTAAACATTGATTCAAGATATGTCCAGAAAATATTCATATTTGATTCAAGTTTTGTATAAACATTCGAGGTATCAAAAATATTTTCATTTATCTAATATATTATTCGTAAATAATTTGAATCAGATAAGGGTTTTGTGGATAGTATAGTCATTTAATAGTTGAATTTATGAGTCAATCGAAGCTAGATCACCATAGAAAACCTGGAAGCCTTAGATGACCAAGAGGCATTTCCTGGAGTTCTAGTGAGAAGCAGTGACCAGTGGAGTTCAACTGAGTCAGTTATGAGATAGTAACTCACTGAAGACAATGGTGGATGTGTCACTCAATTTTGTGAATTAGTTGAAGTCAGATATTAACGCCGTTGGATGCAGGCTCAGTGGTCTAGATGTTAAGCGTTTACGCGAGAGACCGATAGATCCTAAGTTCGAATCTCACGAGGCGGGATCGTGGATGCACAATTCTGAGGAGTCCCATACTAGGATGAAACAGCCGTCCAGTGCTTCCAGGTTTTCCATGATGGTCTAACTTCAATTGATTCATGAAATCAACTATTAAATAATTAAAAATCTGAATTTGTTTCTATTACGATTATTCAAAATCTGAATTTTCTTATAAAAGTGATATGGATGACAGTATTTTAGATACTGACTATCTAAGTGGTTACAATAACAGAAAGAATGCAATGATTCTTGTACTCGGCTTAAAATTTATTTGATCACCCCCAAAATATTAGATATACAGTATTTACTTTTTAAAACCTAAGGATAATACCTTTATTTGGATCTTAAAGAAGTACCTTATGATAATGGAAACGAATGATCAACTGAAATATTTCATAACCACTATCTACTAAATCATTAAAACAGGTAATTTTGTTCGAACTTATCCGAAACCTCTTTTTTCATATAAATTGACTTTTCCAAAACGATCCAACATTGGAATCATAAGTTGATCGAATAGTTTGCTAATTTAAACACTTTACATAATTGTTAAAAAGGATCGTGACTATCGTTCTACTTATCACAATTTAAGATTATAGAATGAATCCATTTATCGTTTTGTTCCTTATTTAAAAGATTGATTTCTTGACATACTGTTGGATGACTATTACCCTTATAGATGATTTTTATCTGTGACTAACATTAATTTCACAGGAACCAAAAGGCAATTATCATACAACTCTTTTTAGGATTAAAGGAACCTGAGCAGATTTTTTACAAGTTCATTGACCAAGTTGCTTTTAAGCTTAGTTTTGTCTTTCTTTGTTTATGTAAACCATATTCTTTTATTCATTTTGAGATGATGGTGAAGATTTGTAGCTCAGGTGGATGATTTTGATGGAGTTTTGTTCTCTGAGCTGGATGGTTTGGTCGTGGAGCTTTCATTGTTCTTCTGAACGACATCATCAGTACAAACTTCAGATAGAAGTGAAATGTTCGAATTCCTCCATATGCGTTTCACAGCTTGTTCTGTACACCTGTTTTATTCATTTCATCCATAAAACAACATGTTGACCATTTAGATTATTTAATTTTTCAGTTTGTTAAACATCTGATGAAATGATCAATATGGAATTTTTAGAGCTCCGTATTAACATACATAATTTTGAGCTATTGATAACCAAGATCAAAAATTTCATAAACTACCCTGTATTTGATTTTACCTCCAAACTCGGATGATTTCTAGCGATGTTTAATTTCAGAAGAGGCTTTATATAGCAAAGAAGATCTGTTCTACAACAACTTTTGGATTTACTTAGAGGACGTCGTTTCGATGCTCACTGAAAAACCATAAGGTTTTGAATTCACTTCTGCTTGAAGTTATCGGTGAGAACTGTTGGGAATACTCACACTCAACATATTAAACATGCAATAGTTCTAAGAGTTTATTGACAAAACGAATCAACGTTCATGAAACTTTGCACACCTTATTACTCTTCGGTTAATACTAACAGCAAACTTAATAATATTCACCCTCTTTACAGCACTCAAGAAGCGAAATAAATAGAGTTAGATAGTGGCTGGTAGTTGAATCCATCGCGCATATTCCATATTACCTGGCTTTCATCAACCAATGCAGTTGCATCCGTGCTTATGTTCACAACGGGACTCTCCTTCTTCAAACGTTCAACGGGTCATCTACCTAGCTACTGAGTTTACGTAGCATGAATTATAATTTATTTGTAAGAATTCATGTGTGGACAGCCAATAGCCAAATCTGCCTAAAATGCTTGTGACTCAATGGCATTATCGAGACATGCCAAAATATACTGATCAGTCCCAGTTCTTAGGATCAACAAAGAGAAGACTCAACACAACACTCACAAGAGAATTAAAAGTCGAAATTAAGTCAAGCATTTTCAGAAGAATGTAAAAGACATAGCTACCCTTATAGAAAACTTTAAATGAATTATTCTGATTTTCACAGGTTGAAATCATGAGTCCATTGAAGCTAGACCACCATTGAAAACCTGGAAGCACTGGACGACCGTTTCGTCCTGGTATGGGACTCCTCAGCAGTGCGCATCCACGATCCCGCACCACGCGGGGCTCGAATCCAGGACCTACTGGCTTCGCGCGCGAGCACTTAACCACCAGACCACTGAGCCGGTCGGCATCCGACGGTGTTAATGTCTAACTTCTAGTGAGAAGCCGTTACCAGTGGAGTTCAACCAGGTCTGTTGTGAGATAACAACTTACTGAAGACATTGGTGTACGGTGGCGCAACTTCGTGGACTGGTTGAAGTTAGACATTAACACCACCGGATGCCGACCGGCTCAGTGGTCTAGTGGTTAAGTGCTCGCGCGCGGAGCCAGTAGGTCCTGGGTTCGAGCCCCGCGTGGTGCGGGATCGTGGATGCGCACTGCTGAGGGTCCCATACCAGGACGAAACGGTCGTCCAGTGCTTCCAGGTTTTCAATGGTGGTCTAGCTTCAACTGACTCATGATTTCAACCTGTGATAATTTCTAAAACTCTCCACAAAACCCATTCTGATTTTCTTAAAAAATATAGTAATCAGTTAAATCTTAAAGAGGAAAAATGTATTTTTTAAAATCTCAGTGAAAGAATTCAAAGTAAATCCAACGTTTCTCCTGACAATTTGGTCCAAGCGTTTTGAAGGAAAATACACTGTTCCTCTTTAATGTCTCACATTAACTTGGTGCCCAAATACTGTGAAACTATTCGATCAGTTTAAATCATGTTTTAAAAAAAAACTCACAAAATTGAAATTATCCAATCGTCACAATGAAAACTAGAAATTAATTGGATTGATTCTGATTTATATTTTAATGCAATCTACTCTTTCTTTAACAAAAGAACATTACTTGTGTAGTGAACGGGAATGCAAGTGGCGATAATCGAACGTACTTCAAAACAAAAGTACAAAAACTCTCTTAGTAAAATCTAAGAATCATACAGTAAACAGTTTGTTTGCAAAACGTCAATCAATCATTTCAGACTTCATTGTTCTTTCGTTTTCACGCCAATGATTCTTTGCTTCGTTCTCTTTTCTTTGATCTTCTTAACCTTCTTTCTCCAAGTATTTCATTTTCGATTGATGATTGAGATGATGAGAAGAAAAGTCAAAATTCGATTGATTTACTAATTATGAGTTTTGTTCAACATTATTTCCGTTTTGATTCAATGTGATGATCATTCAGTGTAGTAATTGGTTTTGTTTTCTCGTTACTTACTTACTTACGCCTGTTACTAATCGTGAAGGAGCATAGGCCACTCACCAACATTCTACATCCAACCCTGTCAAAAGCAATTCTTTACAGCTCATTCCACTTGTTATTCATCCATTTCATATCTGATTCTATACTCCAACGTAATGTGCTAGTGGGCATTCCTCCTTTCCACTTCCCTTCACAATTCCAAGTTGGGACTTGCTTCATGATGTAGTTTGATGATTTGCATAATGTATGTCCTATCCACCAACTTCATTGTCTTTTCCTAATTTCCTCTTCAGGTGGAAGTTGGTTTGTTCTCTCTCACAGAAGGCTATTACTGGTGGTATCCGGTCAATGGGTGTTGAGTATCTTGTGTAGACAACTCTTTATAATTACTTGTACCGTTTTGATGATGGTTGTAGTAGTTCTGGAAGTTTCATCTCCATACAGTAGAACTGCCTTGACGTTTGTATTGAAGATTGGTTGATATTGGTTGAAAGTTGTTTTAATTTCCATATGTTGTTCAACCGTAAAAATGCGGCCCTTGGTTTGCCAATCCTTGCCTTTAAGTCTGCATCTGAACCTCCTTGTTCATCGATGATGCTTCCCAGGTATGTGAAGGATTCTACATCTTCCAGAGTTTCGCCATCAAGAGTGATTGGATTGCTGTTCTCTGTTTTGAATTTGAGGACCTTGGTTTTCCACTTGTGTATGCTGAGGCCTACTGATGCAGAGATTGCTGCTACACTGGCTGTCTTTATCTGCATTTGTTCATGTGTATGCGATAGGAGGGCTAGGTCATCTGCGAAGTCCAAATCGTCTAATTGATTCTGAGCTGTCCATTGTATTCCGTGTTTTCCTTCAGATGTCGAGGTCTTCATAATCCAGTTGATCACCAGAAGAAAGAGGAAAGGAGAGAGTGGACAGTGTTGTCTGACTCCGGTCCTTACTTGGAATGCATCTGTCAGCTGTCCTCCATGCACTACTTTGCACTGTAGTCCGTCGTATGAGTTCCGGATAATATTGACAATCTTCTCAGGAACTCCGTAGTGTCGAACAAGTTTCCATAATCTCCTCCTATCTACACTGTCGAATGCCTTTTCATAATCAATGAAGTTGATGTATAGTGATGAGTTCCACTCAATTGATTGTTCGACGATGATCCGTATTGTCGCAATTCGGTCTGTGCACGACCGATCCTTACGGAATCCAGCTTGTTGATCTCGAAGTTGGGCGTCTACTGCATCTTTCATCCGGTTCAGCAACACTCTGTTGAAGACTTTCCCTGGTATTGACAGTAGTGTAATGCCTCTGTAGTTTTCACATTTGCTCAGATCTCCTTTCTTTGGAATCTTGACGAGGTGTCCTTCTTTCCAGTCCATCGGCACTTGTTCCTCCCCCCAAATCTTTCTGAATAGAAGGTGAAGCATGTTTGTAGTTAGTTCGATGTCTGACTTCAGTGCTTCACCTGGTATGTTGTCGGGTCCTGCTGCCTTCCCGCTCTCGATTTGTCTGATGGTCATTCTGATTTCTTCCGTCGTTGGTGGATTGACATATATAAGAAGATCTGCGTGTGCTGCTTCGATTTACGGTGGATTCATTGGAGCGGGTCTATTCAGGAGCTCCTGGATGTACTCCACTCGTCTTTTCCTCTGTTGTTGAATTTCAGTGATTGGCCTGCCTTCTTTGTCCTTGACCGGTCTCTCTGGTTTACTATATTTCCCTGCTAGTTTCTTCGTTGTGTCACATAATTTTTCGACATTTCCTTCTCTTTCAGCTTTCTCTGCTGTCGTTACTAGCTCTTCCACGTAGTTCTGCTTGTCGGCTCTTATGCTCTCCTTCACTTGCTTGTTTACTGCTATATACTCAGCTTGTGCCTTGACTTTCTCTGTTCTTGTTCGGCTGTTGTTGATTTCTGTCTTCTTGTTCTTCCTTTCTCGATTTTTTTGCAGATTTTTGGTAGAGATCCATTCCTTATGATGATTCTTGTTGCAGCCCAGATCCCACTGACACGTTGAAGTTAGCACTTCATTGATCCCTCTCAATTTTCCTTCATAGTAGTTTTTTTCTTCTTTCACTAGATCCTGAAAGTCTTGGAAACTGTTGTTGAGAGTTTTCTGGAATTCGTTGAGTTTGTCAGTATCTCGAAGGAAGGCTGTATTGAACCTTTGTAATGCTGTTCGTCTAGTTGTCCAATGCTTCTTTAGTTTCAGTTCCATTTTGGTAACCACCAGGTGGTGATTTGAAGCTATGTCTGTTCTCACATCTTCCATTGACCTCCTGAAATTTTTAGTGATACAGATATCATCGATCTGGTTCTCTGTAGTGTGGTCCGGTGAGATCCATGTAGCTTTGTGTATACGTTTGTGTGAAAATATTGTGCTCCCTATGACTGATTCGTTGATTGCACATAGATTTGCAAATCTCTCTCCATTTTCGTTTCTCTCTCCCAGTCAGTCCATGTCGTCCCATGATATCTTCATATCCGGTGTTGTCTATTCCGACTTTGGCGCTTAGATCTCGCATCATAATGGTGAGGTCGTCTCTTGGGCACTTCTCTATGATTGACTGCATGCGCTCGTAGAGTTGTTCCTTAATGTCGTCGTTGCTATCATTGGTGGGTGCATAACATTGGATAATATTCATTAAGGTCCCCTCCTTCTTTGTTTTGAATGATGCTTTGATGATTCTGGATCCGTGAGATTCCCATCCTACAAGTGTATTTCGTGCTACTTTGGACAGCATTAGAGCGACTCCCTGAGTGTGTGGAGCATTTTCCTCTTCGTGACCGGAATACATCAGCCTCTCTCCCGTACCTAGCCTTTTATGTCTAGCTTGGGTCCAATGGGTTTCGCTGATTCTCAGTACTGCCAAGTAGTATCTCCTCATTTCTGTTGCTTTTGTACTGGGCTTCCCGGTCTCCCATTTTGTCCGGACATTCCAAGTACCAATAAAAATTGTTGCTCTGGTTGTTAGAAAGGGCATCGGCCTAGTGACTTCCGAAGGAACTCAGCTTTCACCATGAGGCGTCATAGTTCTTCTAAACGAAGACCTAACTCCCAGGGCGGAGTTTAAATGGTTTGAATTACTTTTTCTAGTTGGCGTTTTCTTAAAGAGTTAGTTTTCTGCGGGATGGGGTCGCTAACTCCATGCCCACCCCACCCCTTTACCCGGGCTTGGGACCGGCAGTAACTCTAGAAGAGCTGCAGGCGGAGTTTTCTCGTATGACATTTTGTTCTGTATAATGTACGATATTCTTGTATTCAATTGACATGAACTATGTTCAGTATGTGATTTGTTATAACCCTAAGTATTTTTCATATAGGTGATTTCATCCTAATTATTAATCAAAATAGGTGTACGATCAATATAAATGAGTGTGTTTTTCAACAAAGTCGTCGTCGTGTTTTGGGGTTAATAAATCTTTACTTATACCAGTCTTTGTGTTCTTACTTTCACGTCGTGGGAGTCGCAGAGGTCCCTCGTTCCGAGTATAAGTAATAAGAGTTTCCGACACAACAATCAGCGATGACCAGATATAAAAAGCAGCATTAAAAGAGCCAAGACAATCAGCATTCAATTCACAAGTTCTAACAGTGATACATACTACTTATATCTGTCGACATCAGTAGCACACACCACACTCGTTCCTTCTTTAAAGCAGTCGTTCTTCCGGTGGTTCCGCTCAGCGTGACACTTTCTTCTTCTCTGCGGTCTCTACCACGCTCTTGGCCAAAATGTCGAGTCTGTCATGGCGCTGACCTTCATAGATCCGTAGACCTGCTGAGCCACCTACATTCGATATCCGCCCAGTAGCTGCACGTCTCACCTCTCCTCTCCGTCGATGGCACCTGCCACAGCCAACGCCTCATTACCAGAACATTCTACTAGACGTCACCTCTTCTCACCAAACCGTCCCAACTTGTACTTCAGCTCTAGGTCTGCACTGGCGTTCGCAGAACAGCACCTTTCCACACTCTTGGTTGGCATCGACACCAAGTGTAGTGAACAAGAAAGCAAGTGGGAACAATCGAATGTATTTGAATACAAAATTACAGAACATCTTAGTAAGTTCTGAGAACCATACAGTAAACTAGTACTAATATTTGCTTATTTAAACTGACTAGAATACAAAATCTTAGGTCAACTTAATTTTTTATGCTTAACAAGTTTAAACTATTAAATTAATTATGATTGACATAATTGTTCATATGCTTAGAATCGATAAAACAGAAATTTAACCCTCTATTCATTTCATTTTTTTTTGTAAAAAAATATCTGTAATACAAATTACTGATTACCTTTATGAATCCACTAGATTGGTTCGTGTTGTACTATAGACACATGTACGACATATTGTCAAGCGATAACTCTCACTATTGCTCTAATAGTAACAAAATACAGTCGTACAACAGATGATTACTTTGAATAGGATTAACATACACTGCGACTATCGGTTTACTCAGTATATTCTGTCATTATCTTTTGAAATTACACTATGGAATATTACTAAAGGCTTTTAGTTAAACATCTAAGCAAGGTGAGGATACATTGAATAATTTAACTAACTCTAGACATTTGCATACACACAAAGACTGTGTTACCTACCTTTTGGATATGTCTTTTTTAATGGTTAGGTTTTTAAAAGAGTGATAGGTGATTATCGAAAAGCTTAGTGGATGATATGGTAGTGAAGCATCGACTGATAGACAAATATCAGATTTTGTGATCTAAGATGGAGAGGATTAGAGGGTAGTATTACAAGGTGTGAATACTGTGGTCATTCTGAGGGATCGTGTACATTTTGCGTGATTTATTTAGTTATTTATTTTAACATATAGATATTGGTACAAGGAGGCACCAAATACATATGCGCCACAAAAATCTCATTTGATATGTGTGAGGAATAGGATACTGCCCGGGTGCCCAAACCGAAGCAGGTGGTTATCTTAGGGGGCCACACCCCGAGCCTTTGACCTAAAGGTCTAACCCACAAGGCAGTGAAGCATCGTAAGGAGATGCAGTCCCATGGTAGCCGGTGACAAACAATCGGTTCATACGCCATTTGTTCCTTCAGGATACTGGAGCCCATGTGCACAATTGGTTTGGAATCCGGTTAAAGCGCCAGACATTCGCTTTTCATCCTTCCATTTTCGTAAATAACACCCCCGCCACTGGAAGGCAGTGAGTAGGACTTCCCTGACAAAGGCTATATACGCGTGGCCATGTGAGAGCATTTCGAGAGGGAGAGCGGACTATCCCCATTCTCGGCCGTATCAAGGAATTTGGGGGCTATTTTGCATGATGTTAAGGAAGAAGATTGACGACAATTATGACTGACTGTAAATAGATATAATGCAGCAAATGACCACTTTAAACTTCATGAGAAGCATATAAATACTTAGAACGATGAAAACAGATAAAAAAAACATTTGTAAATATTGTGATGCTTCATTACACTTGATAGTTTATACTTACTATTGAGGAACACATGAATGACATCTTGTATTGGTAATAGTATCCTATGTAATTAGATTTTGGAGAATAAGAATACCTATTATTGAATCATGAGTCATATACGGGTGAAATAACAGACAGAGATAGGTAGTTTGTATGTATTCTTAACCATAGTTTTCAACCAACACATACTGTAATAAAACTTCCACAAAAATAATTTACTCATAATCAGTCAATTGCCTTGGGGAAATTATATACAATATGTAACTACATATAAATGGGGAATGATTGAATGATCTGTTGGTAGGAGTTACCCAATCTTTTGGAGGTGAACAATGTTTTTTTTTTACATAATCTATTGACTGTAGAAGTTTTTCTAAATTTTTGTTTGTTTGTTTTAAATCATCATAATCAATCTTTCAGATTCTAGTTTTAGGGATAGTGGACTAGTTCTGGTGAAACTGTAGTTGAGAGTTTTTTTGTCATTGAGCTAATAAATCAGTTGAAAGTTGTTATGTTTGGTAGTTGAGTGTTTGAAATGGATTTTCTAACGGCTTACTAGTCCATGAGAAACCTCTTACGGTCAAACGCTAAACGGTAAACAAAAGGAAGGAATGTATGAGAGGAGTTTTACTTCCAGAGTTAGTTTAGGCACATTAAATAAAAACATTTACAGATAAGCATGTTGCCTTGGTATTCTAGAGGCATCTGAAAACATGATAAAAACTAGTAGCGAAATCTGTAATTATTTAGTCTGCATATAACACATGACTCGTTGTTTGTTTCGCGTTCTCTGAGTTCTCATTGAACGCTGATATAACGGAGTATTTTTAATCTTTCCACACCTCGTGAAAACGTTTTCAAGGTATTACTGAAGCTTTTGGGAGAAAATCATAGTTCTCAAACAAAAAAACGTATAGTTTACGTGTAATGACGAGTAGAAAGTGAAATAGTGGATGTTGACGAGTAATCATCAATATAGCTCGTACACACTTTGAAGTCGTTTCTATTCTTCAGTAAAATGTTCAATCAACACAAGGTTAAAAAACTCCTTAGTTGTCGAAATTACTATCAAAACTAGTCGTTAGATTCACTTGGTACTGTTTTGCTTATATCTTCCCATCGAGGTTTAAGACTGCAGTTGATCAGTCTGTTATTGGAATATGTGCATACTATGCGTATGCCTCGATATTGCCCCAATTCGCAAGCTTTTATAAGCAAAGATGGATAGTGGCTAGCAATGGAATCCAGGACGCGGTAGCTGAGTGGATAACGCGATGGCCTTTGAAGCAAATGGTACTGAGTTCGAGTCCCAGAGTGGACATCAACTCTGAGATGCAGGCATATCCAGCTGACGAGTCCCGAATGGGGTGAAACGCGTGTCCTGGATTCCACTGCTAGCCACTATCCATCTTTGCTTATAAAAGCCGTTAGATTGATCATAAAATAACTTTTAACCATTTATGTAGAAAATGCTGACATTTTTTGAAGAAACTGTGGTGTGTGCTACTGATGTCGATAGATATAAGTGGTATGTGTCATCAATCAAAAGTGAAATGCTTGATTGCAGAGGGCTAAGAAGATCGAAGGGAAGATGACGAGAACAAAAATTATTGCTGTGGAAACGAAATTACGCACACGCAACAACAAATGCAGGAGAAGACAGTATGGCAGCAGCCTCAGCAGCAGTAAGTCTAAAGATACACATAGGTAAAATCAAGATTGTCTGATACAACACAGCATGCAACGATCAAATCACAATTGACGAGGAAGATTTGGAAGATGTAAAAACCTTTAAATTATAAATGAACACGGTGGGTCTGATGTGTATGTGGAGGCGCGGATCGGCAAAGCAAGAAAAGCATATTTACAACTGATTAACCTCTGGAACTTAAAACAACTGTCTGTAAAACAACACCAAAGTCAGAATTTTCAATACGAATGTCAACACAGTTCTACTGTATGGGGCGAAAACTTGGAGAACAACGGAAACCATAATCCGGAAGATACAATCGTTTGTTAACATTTGTCTACACAAAATACTTCGGATTCGTTGGTTAGACACTATCATCAACATCTATTGTGGGGGAGAACAAACAAGATTCCGGCGGAGGAAGAAAGCAAGAAGAACCACTGGGAGTGGATAGGACACACATTGAGGAGATCACTGAACTGCGTCACAATGCAAGCCCTCACAGTAATCCTCAAGGCCAAAGGAGGAGGAGGAGAGGAAGACCAGAGAACACATTACGTCGAGAAATGGAGATAGACAGACAGAGAGACAATAGAAGAATGAACAAGAATTGTATAGAAGTAGAAAGGAAGGCAGAATGTGACAAAGTGTGTTTGAGAATGCTGGTCGGTGGCCTATACTCCATTGGCAGTAACAGGCGTAAGTAAAGTAAGCAAGTATTGTTATCTTGGTATATAAAATATATAAAATATATTCACTGAGTGTATCGGGTGTAAATACACTACATTTTCCCAAAATCCTATCAATTTCATTATTGTATTACACATATAATATCTAAATTTGTCAATTTCCTTTATAAAAAAATTCTATTGTAATCATTTGATTCATTCATTTAGTTCGTGTTAATTCACGACTAGAAATAAAATAGGCGTTTACCTATAGCTAAACTATGAATAACTTCTAAACAATTAAACTATAAAAGAAGAAAAAGAAAAACGATTTCATTTCCGACGGATTGATATCGAGTTTAGAAAACTCACTATTTGGTTATTCAAGCCTTTTTTAAGGCTACCCCCACGATAACAATTGGGAGTAGATTGAAGCTAAGTACATGTGACATATATCCCAACTATACAGATTGAAATCAAGCCAGAATAAATATTGATGCAGAATAATACGAATTCATCATATTTCGTGGTTTCTTGCAGCTGCTTACAACCACTGATATGTATTAGAATTGTACATGGAGATAAGAAGTAGTATGGAATAATTGACATAAGTGAATGTAAAGTATTGGAACGATAAATGTTATTAAAATTTGCTCAGAAGAATGCCTGAAAGAAGAAATTGCTCTCATCAGTAAATGCCTACGTGATAATGCATATCCGGGGAAATTCATTCATAAATATGCAAATACCAACCCTCAGGTAAAGTAAGATAGAGTGGAAAAGAAAACTTGCTTCATATATCACAGTTTAAAAAAGATAAAATTGTTGGAATAATTAATCATAGAATAAATTCCTCGTTGAAAGTGACCTACCCAATAGCAAAATTTAAGACTGTATAGGAAACGAACTGCTCACTCAAACAAACTAAAATCGACAAGTCATATTTTTTCAGTAGCTTCAACTGTATTTACCAATTTACATGTACGTGCCAAAGCACATACATTGGAAGAACCGACAGAAGAGTACATGTTCACATTTCTGAGCATGTTCCAAAAAACTTGAGGCTGCGAGGGACTAGGGCTCTCAATAGTGCAATAGCTCAACATTTACTTGACACCGGGCATACCAATGATATCTATCAGGCTTTTAAAATTATTAGCAGACAAAGAAGTACGGCTTCTCTCCGTTTTGCTGAAGCGATCGCGATAAAAAAACTTAAACCGAATCTATGTATTCAAAAACAGACAGTAATAAACTTATCACTACCCTGGTAATCCAATTTTTTGTGTGTATTTGTTGTTTTTTGTTTGTTTCTGGTTATTAGTTTTATTCCTCTCCCATTACGGAATTCTTAAACCACCCTTTCACTCATACATTTCCACTCACTTAATTCTCTTAAAGTATGTGAACTCTTCAAATTCTATTCAATTGTTACGTAACCCATCTTATCAGTTTTTAACTCCATGGATCTTATGTAAACCCTTCATTACTTCCAAAATTATCACACAATTTATCTTATCTGTCTCTGAACTCTACTATTACACCACCCATCATTAATGTTTCCTCGATTCTAACACTTAATACCTAATAGTTATTGTTAGGGTTGCAGAGGAATATACCAATAATTATCATGTTAAGTTTAACGGTGACCTTGGACTTTAAATGTACACTCCCTATTGGTCGATATTTGTTTCACTTGTTAAATATTGTGTAAATGTTGTTTTCTATTTTATGGTACAATGTGGTTTGTTTGTTTGGTATATAAATAGAGTGTCTGAAGTATAATGATTCATATCTCAGAGGCTGAGACTTACGTTCTGGACTCAACTGGCTGGGCTAGACAGGGAAGCAGGACCAATCGGGGCTCTAAGTCGTTCGTTACGTGTTTACGTGTCACTGAATCGATCGATAAATACGCTGCGCATCTTAACTGCAACCCACCCGTTACAACAGTTATCATTGATAAGATTTGTCATTCCAACCCTTTACATTCATTTATGTCAACTGTTCCATACTATTTCTTATCTTCATGTTAAATTCTAATACATATCAGTGATTGTAAGCAGCTGACGAGATACCACGAAATATAATGAATTCATATTATTCTGCATCAATATTCGTTATGGCTTTATTTAAATTCATATAAAGATTGATTCAAGTGTATAACTTTATCAACCAATGTACCATCTATATACATTTAACTTTAATTTCAGAACTACAAATTTAATGTTTCTACAAAATGTAGACCATTAACGAATGTAGCCATGTATCTCAAATATATATATATATATATATATATATATATATATATATATTAATGTGCAGTATACTCTTTCTTTCTTATACAGATGAATACCTCACTTGTACAACAAATGGTGTATTTTCACAAAGGCTGAGCGAAATCTCTTCATTGAATATGACCACATACATATATTCATTACGATCAATAAAATTCTAAGGATATTGAAGGCATTCTATGGGATCTGCTACTTCCATCTCAGTGAATAACAGAAAAATATTACTAAATATTAATCAGTGTTATAGTAAAGAAAATCTCAAATCTATTCATATTAAAGGAGTTTAACTAAATTATCATTGAAACCATAATAGAAAAGGGTGTGATGTTAACTTTACTGATTTACTTACTTACGCCTGTTACTACTCGTGAAGAAGCATAGGTCACTCACCAACATTCTACATCCAACCCTGTCAAAAGCAATTCTTTACAGCTCATTCCACTTGTTATTCATCCTTTTCATATCTGATTCTATTCTCCGATGTAATGTGCTAGTGGGCATTCCTCCTTTCCACTTCCCTTCACAATTCCAAGTTGGGACTTGCTTCATGATGTAGTTTGATGATTTGCATAATGTATGTTCTATCCACCAACTTCATTGTCTTTTCCTAATTTCCTCTTCAGGTGGAAGTTGGTTTGTTCTCTCTCACAGAAGGCTATTACTGGTGGTATCCGGTCAATGGATGTTGAGTATCTTGTGTAGACAACTCTTTATAATTACTTGTACCGTTTTGATGATGGTTGTAGTAGTTCTGGAAGTTTCATCTCCATACAGTAGAACTGTCTTGACGTTTGTATTGAAGATTGGTTGATATTGGTTGAAAGTTGTTTTAATTTCCATATGTTGTTCAATTGTAGGAATGCGGCGCTTGCTTTGACATTCCTCGCTTTTACGTCTGCATCTGATTCTCTTTGTTCATCGATGATGCTTCCTAGGTATGTGAAGGATTCTACCTCTTCCAGAGTTTCGCCACTGTAGGATGAGTGTTTTGTCTATTTATACACCCAAAATCTTTAACTAGATCAATAAAGAACCTTCCCAAATTCAGATCATTGTTAAGATACCTAGAAAGTCGTTTTTAACCTACAACCTAACAATTATCTTCAAAAACCAAGTAATATAATATAAAATGCTCTAAATTTTTGATAAAACAATAAGCAAACTTATTCAACCTTTTAAGAAACTGTTTATCTTACATAGCGAGACAATTAGTATTGTTACAATCTCTGGGGTTACATGATTTGAGTTGTAGAACATTTCCTGTTATTATGAACAGCATCGGTGATGTCTACTTCCATCTAAAGTAATCTCGAATGATTAAAATACCATTTATAAACATTCACTAGAGTGACAGATCATTCCCGTTTAAACATTACGCTAGTGAACAATGAGTTAACGTCAAGCGAGAACATGTGTTCCCTTCACTGAACTTCGTGTTTTAATTCACTTGAGTAACAAATTTTTCTTTCTACCGCAACAAGAATTGAATTACGTTTACTTTCTTAAGAAAACTAGTTTAAATAGATCTCTTTAGCTAATAATAAACAGATCATAGTCGTCATATTGATCTTAAAAAAAACAAAACAATATGATCTATACATTGTGAATAAATTCCTTTTCTTAATTTGAACAAATTACTCATGTGATTTGGAAAGCTTAAATATTATAATTATAATCTGAACAAAGTAATACATATTACCTTATTTTTTTAAAAATATATTTCTTTTACAAGTATTGTGGTGGCGTGCTACTGATATCGACCGGTATAAGTAGTATGTATCATCAATCGAAAGTGAAATACCTGGTGGCAGAAGGTTAAGAAGCTCGGAGAAAAAAGAACAAGAACATTGAATGATTGGTGTGGAAACGAAAGAACAATGAAGTCTGAGATGATTGATTGACATTTTGCAAATGAAGAATTTATTGTATGATTCTCAGATTTTACTAAGATATTCTGTAATTTTGTTTTGAAGTACGTTCGATTGTCCCCATTTGTGTTCTTGTTCAGTATGGTATCAATTATATTCTATTCACTAAAGGTTGGTCATGATGCAACTTGATGTAATGAAAATGCACACTGACAAATTATTGTAATTTACTATAAACAAATCTAATTGTTGCGTTTTTCAGTGTGTACCATTGCATTTTAAATAAATACTTCAATTATACCTATATAATAAAATCTCAAGGATACATTAAGTACTTTTCATAATCTTCACCTCCTCTGGTAAGCTGGTTATCTATGATGATAATTAAATTTGAAGTAAGTTTATGTCATGATGATACATCGTCTGAGGAATGTTCCAATACCAAGAAGAGTCCAATAACGGTTTCTTTATTACCTTGGAACTCCTTAACAATATGCTTTATGACAAAAGCGAAACAGATTGAAATCATGAGTCAATTGAAGCTAGACGACAGTGGAAAACCTGAAAGCACTGGACGGCCGTTTCGTCCTAGTATGGGACTCCTCAGCAGTGCGCATCCACCAGAAGCCGTTACCAGTGGAGTCCAACCAGGTCTGTTGTGAGATATCAGATCACTCAGGACAATGGTGTACGGTGGCGCAACTTCGTGGATTGGTTGAAGTTAGACATTAACACCATTGGATGCCGGCTTAGTGATCTAGCTGGTTAGGCGCCTGATGCGAGATTGATAGGTCCTGTGTTCGAATCTCGCGGGTTACGGGATCATGGATGCGCACTGCTGAGGAGTCTCATACTGGGACGGAAAGGCCATCCAGTGGTTCCAGGTTTTCCATGGTGGTCGAGCTTCAATTGACTCATGATTTCAATCTGTGAAAAGCAAAACAATTCAATGACAGTTCCTTTGATAAATTTTCAATATATGGAGATGATGAAAATGGGAATAACAGAGAGACTATAATTTATGGACGAACCAATCACGTATAAGATAACAGGTCTCAGATTTTGGTGCGAAATTCATTCATCCATTTGGCTAAATATAGTTTTGACATTATAGTTGATGTCGGTTTGTGATGAAAACCATAAATCTAATTTCTGACCTTAACCATCAACTGTAAATCATAATCCTTATTCTTCAATCTGCTTTATAACTCTTATTTAGCCCTAGTAAGTAGGTGGACACTTTCAAGGTTAGTTTACCATCGCTCAAATGTCGTCCATAAATTATAGTCTCACCAATGAACCTAGTTGTCTAAAGAAAATAGGAAAACTATCCAATGCTACCCGATTTTCAATGGTCCTTCAAATAATTTCATTTTATGGTGAAAATATTTTTCTGTATTTTGATGCAAAACTTACAAAATGAAGCTTTACAACTTTCAAAGTTCTAGTGAAGAGTAATGAACATCAGCCATATCGCTTATAAGTCAGGTGTTGTTGATAACGTTAGGTGATCGTTCGTATATAACGAAAATTCATTAAAATTAGAAATGGTGATTACTTATTTTTGATAAAATGGCTTAGAAGTAAACGACTTTCCGTAAGACCTAAAACTTCAGAATTCGATAGTCGGTACAGAGGTGGGTACACACTTCTGATGAGTTCAAAACTACAATGAAATAGCTGCTCAGTGATCTTTGTTTTATAATGTTTCTTCTTTGGAAATTATTCTGTGTTGAAAACTGTCTTCATATGTTAATATTTCATGTTATATATATACCATTATTGCATATTGTGTCCTCTGTTTAATGATTAGTAAATGAATCTATAGATGGGATTAATTGTTACTTACTTATGCCTGTTAGCCCTCGTCGAGAAGCATAGACCACCTACCAGAACTGTCCATCTAACCCGATCCTTTGCAGTCCTTCCCAGTTGTTTCCAATTGCTATTCATCCGTTTTCACATCTGTTTCCATTTCACAACATAGTGTGTTCTTTGACCTTCCTCTTTTCCGTTTCCCTTCAGGATTCTAGGTGAGCACTTGCCTCGTGATGTAATTTGGTGATTTCCTCAGATGGGAATAATGCTAAATTATATTATTCTCTTACTGACATTTACATTAGTTAAATATTGGATATCTTTTTTATAAAAGCCCACTAGTTGTCTGACTTATTTTCTTACTGAAATGGTATACTTTATATTGGATATTTATATAATTCTTATTGTAATTCATTTTTTCCTCCCAATCAATAGTGATAAAATCAATAATTCAGTGGAACAAATTCAGTTTTTTTAAAAATCTAAATGGATACATAGTAAATCTATCAGGAAACATGAACACATTCATAAATCAATAGAATGCTGAACTGATTGTTACATAGTTATTATTACTTTAAATGCAAAAGTACTTTTCTTTTTTGATGGAGATTCGTTCTCTGAGCTGGATGGTTTTGTCATGAAGTTTTCATCGTTCTTCTGAACGACATCATCAGAACAAACTTCTACCTGAAGTTTGTTCTCCATCAAAATCATTCACCTTAGCTAGAAATCTTCTCCACCATGTAAAAGTATATTTAATGAGCTAAGTTGAAATGGGTAATATTTTGATTATCAATGTTTGATACCTATAATTCTGAAGAGAAACTTAGTCTATGATTGATTTTTTTTGAAGGTAGAACAAATGTAAACCGAAGATACAGTTGAACAGTGAGTTGATTAAAATCAAAGAAATATTCATTAAAAATGGATAATGTCTAAGTTTCATTGAAGTAATCTGAACTCAAAATGACAAGCTGTAAAAAATACATAGATACCCAAGAAGATTTTGTACATGAATATTGAATTAAAATCGATATTTCAGAGGAGATTTTGTAAAACTAACTGTTGAGTGTTGGGGACGTTAGATCCTCAAAACTCACTTGCGAAAGGGCCTAATTTTGTAATTTGAATTTCTTTGTTTTCGCGCCAAAGGCATTCTTGTCACCTTCATGTCGTATTTCCCAGTGGGAAATATCTTAAATGCTATTGGTCCGTTGCATCTTTTAGTATGCTATTTGGTAACTCTTCCCAAGGACGGTTTTGCACTGTATATATACGTTTTGAATTGTGTTTGTAGTTATCGCTTGTTTCTGGCTGTTTTGCAGAATATATTTCCCATTCCAAGCTTGGACTTCTCCCTCTAGTTAGCGGGACTGGGACGCATCAATAGCTAGCTTTGGTCTTTGGTCACCTAGTCTTGTTCTCGTTCGCAGATTAAGTGAACTCGTGATAGCTTCAATCCTAGCATCGAGGTATCGTTGACACACTTTGTATTCCGAAGAACTTATCAGTGTCCCAGCTCTCACACAAATCAAATGATTTGTGTGTCGCATATCTATTTGGTGCCTCCTTTTACCAGTGTTTACCTGTTTAAATAAATAAATAAATCTTGTTTCAGTAATTCATTAGCTGAATAGGTTGTAATTTCGGTTACTATGTCAAGCCCATATAACTTATTCTAGATTTTGGACAGGCCGATTTATTCATTCTTCTTGAGTCGCATTTTTACCTTCTATCTGAAGTTTGTGCTGATGACGTTTTCACCTTGTTAATTATTCACTTATCCACTCTGACTATTTTTATATAAGAGTATGTGTGTGTGCATCTTATCCTACTCATGACATGGCTGCAGCTTATTTTCGTGTGACTATAAATATTGATTAACGCTTGAACAAATGAAGTTTGCTTGCACTCCTTCCCCACTTCGCATCGTCTCGTTTCGCTCTCTCTTCTTCGCTTCCTTCTCTACGTCTCTCTGATTATCTGTTCCAATAAACGATTGTACAAAATATATGTATTTGAAAATCCATTTTCGTATTTGACTTATTTAATTCCGTTATTAACTAACATGATCTAAGTCGATAATCATATACGATATATATATTTCGACAGTAATCGTTCATACTATATCTAATTCGAGTCAGATCCTGGGCCACTAAAAGTTTTTCATCAGCTGCTTAAAAGAATTGGTCATTAAAAAAAATCAGCTTACATACTTTATGTATTATAACATTAGGAACATTTTCATGAGTGAAAATTAATGAAAAGAGCAATAAGTATGAAAGAACGATAAAAAACGTTCATATGTCAATTAATATGAATATTTATAGGTTGAATACAAGAATATTCTAGAATGTACAACCAAGAGCATAGAAAAAGAGGTAAGACATTAATACCGTTGGATTCCGGTACAGTGGTCTAGAAGTTAAACGTTCACGCACGAGACTGATGGGTCCTGAGTTCGAGTCACGTGAGCTGGGTCGTGGATGCGCACTGCTGAGGAGTTTCACAATAGGACGAAACGTTCGTTCAGTGTTTTCAGGGTTTAAATGGTGATCTAACATCAATCGTCTCATGATCTCGATCAAAAGCTTAATAATCTCCACAACTCCATACTGATAGAAACAGAATTATTTAGAAATAAGATAATTGATGCCATAGTTGTAATACTATATTGGTAATGTTATTTACCCTTAAAACAAGTCAGATAAGACATGAGAATTACTAATTAGTGTCATAAAAAAAGGAATCACATAACAAATATTTACGAATAAGTTTACTACAGAAAATCATGAATGATAACTAGATCTTTTTGAATGTATAAATTTGGTTAGTCTTTTTATATTCCTTAACTTTTAATGATGAATATTGTTATGTTCGGGTTTCCAGCAGCTGACGAGAAACCGTGAAATATAATGATTTCATATTATTCTGCTATGCTAATTGTCGTTGCTTTCTTTATTATGTAAACAGTTGAACAAAATAAAATTTGGCTCCGAAACATTTGCAAGATAGTCGATAGAAGTTATATTTGTAAAAGATTCTCTACAGTATGCTCTGAGGTTCTGTAGAGATATAGTCGAAATGACCGAAAATCAATAATATCAAAAACCGACGTCTTGCAAATAGAGATAGGAATATATAGTCAGACGACACTATCAACAAGGAACTAGAGCTTATTTAATAATATGTTGATTGAAATGGGTTATCCATAAGGGTTTTCTGGAAAAAAACACTTGCATGTAGTAAACAGGAATATAAATAAATAAATGGTTAGTGAGAAACCTCTCTCCATGAAGCTGCGATTCTACGAAGATATAGCTGGGTATGTGCTACAGGATAGACAAACTAGAATATTAGGGACAACGTTTAGTGCAACTAACCTCTGACTATTGTTCTCAACCTGAACTGTGATTCAGTTACCTGGTTCTGCCACATTTATGTGTATCTACGAATTCAGCTGCTCCTGTGGACAAAGCTACATTGGGTTCACAATCAGGCAACTGAACCAACGAGTTAGTAAATACTTCCCATAGTGGTTACGAATGGGTGTCGTCAAAACAATACGCAACTCTGTTCTATCACACTTGATCGATAATGGTCATGTAGTAGATAGAAATAGGTCATTGAAAGTGATTTGTCGTATTCCTACTAGTTTTCCTTATGGGGTTCGATCTCATCCCTTACACATAGCAGACCTCATAGGAATTCGAGCTAACAGTCCAAGTCTTTGTATTCATAAGAAATTTGTAACAGCTTTATCTCTACCTTGGCCAAACTAGCCTTAATAAAATATCTTATTTATTAATATTTTCTATTTTTTTTCGTTTGTTTACCTTTCCTCATCCTTTCTTGTTTCTTTTCAAATATACGCCTCATTGTCCAATTATCTAAACACTTCTTATTGCATAATCTTACGGTTTTTATGAATGTCTATATTTAATCTATTTTTCATTATAAAACATGGATTCAAGCCTTCGTTATTCATATCACAATCAGTACACCTTTCATATCACACTATCAATTTGTACTTACTTATTATGTTTATTTATATAATCAATTCCACTATTATCATTGACTTATAAACTGCTTTGATTGGTTTAATAATTTCATAAGTATTACTGTATATTAGAGAAGAACCTGATGAGGATCTACATGAAGACTGTTGTATCCCGATAGGAATAATGAATGGTAATTTTTGGGATCCATTTATGGACCGATATTATCAGTATATTTTTATTGTATAACTGTTATGTAACTAAACTGTTCATATTCATACCCCTCTTATTATGAGTTTTATTTTGACCTATGAACTATTATTATACGATTTACCATTCATGAACTATTCCCTGTCTGTTAATCGCTACCTCCCTAATTTACATCCACATCTGGCTAATTCCTGTACAAATGTTGTTCATATTTTATTGGTACGTTGTGGTCGGTTTGTTTGGTATATAAACTCAGTATGCTTGAAATACAATGATTCATATCTCAGAGGCTGAGACTTACGTTCTGGACTCAACTGGCTGGGCTAGACAGGGAAGCGGGACCAATCAGAACTCTAGGCCGTTCTTACGTGTTTACGCGTCTTTGGTCCGATCGATAATACGCTTCGGTCTAATCTGCAGTCACAAGTTATAACAAAGACAATATTGCTCGCTAATGTATGTTGTTGAGATGGTGGAGAAGATTTGTAGCTCAGGTAGATGATGGAAGCTCCATCAAAATATATGTTGTTTTCTTATTCAAAAAATCAATTGTCAAAATATGTTTTCAAGTTAATATTGTTTACAGAATGAATATGAATTGTATACAAAATGTAGCATGTAATGTTGTATGTGTATATGTATGTTCAGATTATGATCATATAATACTGAATACTAATAGTAAAGTACCATTATATTTCAGTCACTGAGATTTGTGTCAAATATGAGGAGTCCCACAATAGGAAGAAACGGCCGTCCAGTGCTTTCGGGTTTTCCATAGTGGTCTAGCTTCAATTAACTCATGAATTCAACTATTAAAATTACTATAATATTCACAAAAAGCCCTTCCTATATTAGTCAACATATGCTCACTAGTGACTGGCTTCAAGAGTTATTTCTTGAGGTTCTAGTGAGAAGCAGTGACCAGTGGAGTTGAACCAGGTCTGTTGTGAGATAGGAACTCACTGAAGACAATAGTGGATGTGTCGCTCGATGTCGTGAGTTAGTTGAAGTTAGACATTAACATCGTTGGATGCCGGCTCAGTGGTCTAGAGGTTAAGCGCCCGCGCGCGTGACTGATAGAGCCTGTGTTCGAATCTCGTGAGACGGGGTCGTGGGTCCGCACTGCTAAGGAGTTTCACAATAGGACGAAACGGTCGTCCAGTGGTTCCAGGTTTCCCATGGTGGTTTAGCTTCAATTGACTCATAATCTCAACTATGGAAATATAATTTAATTTAATTATGAGCAGAGGGTGTAAATTTTAAAGCATGCATAAGAAAACTGCGTATTGAACGTAGCTAACATATCAAGTTGCTTAGACCATATACGGGACCTCATGCAAAGTTGAATTTGTTCAAATTGATTGATTTGTAGTATTGAAGATGAGGAGAATAACGTGAATTATTTGACATATCAATGGAGTTTGAGAAAAACACCATAAATTATGCTTAATCGAATTTGTATATTCTTTGATTGTACCAAAATGACAGTCATATTAATAGTAGTAGTAATATGATAAGTATACTTCTGTGCTTATTATGAACAGTAGTGAAAAACTGTTGGTTATTTTTATGATCTTAATTTTCAGCCTTGTTTATTCATTCGCTATTCGTTTTAGATGTCACTTGGCCAATGGTCCGGTTTACTAACATTAGTTCATTTAAGATTTAAGGAGGTAAATAACCTTAGTCAATCAACTATTTTGTTGAATGATTTCTCATTATAATATGCACTATTTAAAATCATTGTGATTTTGAACGACAAAGGAATATGCAAATAATTCCTCAAATATGATAACTGCACCATAGAAATGGAGAACAGACGTTTTATCTATTAAGCCAATGGCTATACGGACTCAGTAACTAAGTGAATAATGCATTGATATTTGAAGCGAACGTTACTGGGTTCGAGTCCCGGGGTGAACATCAGCTCGCATCCAGGCACATCAGGCTGACGACTCTTAGAGATATCGAAAGGCTCGTCGTGAACTATGCTGCTAGCCATCATCCATCTCTATCTATAAAAAGTTAAATCTAGTGTTAAAACCCGATGAACTAACTTATAAACTGCAAACATTGCCGTTCGCATTGATTTTATGAAGTACGATTAGTCAGTTGACGGCGAAACTCTGGAAGATGTGAAATCTTTCACATATTTCGGAAGTATCATCGATGACCAAGGAGGTTCAGATGCAGACGTAAAGGCGAAAATTGGCAAAGGAAGGGCCGCATTCCTACAATTGAACAACATATGGAAATCAAAACAACTTTCAACCAATATCAAAGTCACAATCTTCAATACAAGTGTCAAGACAGTTCTGCTGCATGGAGATGAAACTTCCAACTACAAGTAATTATAAAGAGTTGTCTACACAAGATACTCAACATCCATTGACCGGATACCACCAGTAATAGCCTTCTGTGAGAGAGAACAAACCAACTTCCACCTGAAGAGGAAATTAGGAAAAGACAATGAAGTTGGTGGATAGGACATACATTATGCAAATCATCAAACTACATCATGAAGCAAGTCCCAACTTGGAATTGTGAAGGGAAGTGGAAAGGAGGAATGCCCACTAGCACATTACATCGGAGAATAGAATCAGATATGAAAAGGATGAATAACAAGTGGAATGAGCTGTAAAGAATTGCTTTTGACAGGGTTGGATGTAGAATGTTGGTGAGTGGCCTATGCTCCTTCACGATTAGTAACAGGCGTAAGTTAGTAAGTAATTAATTAATTTTTATGTTAGAGTTACAGAATTTTGTATGTGCCCAAAACACTCGATTTACATATCTATTTTAATGATTTTGTGAAGAATTTTGCATAATTTAAGGATAATTTCCCTCCTTATTTAACATCGTTCGAAGAATTTATGAAAACAAGAGATCAATGGACAGTTGTTTGTGTTAGTTCCTGAACTCTTCATCAGTGTTCACCTCTTGTATATATTATTATGTAAAAAGTACTGATACATGAGCATTGAGTTTAGACTGATTAAAATATAATGATAATATTCAGTATGATGGCTAAATAGTGAGGTTTACTGTTAGGAAGTGTGAAATGGAAATTATAATATCCAAAGAGCTATTTTGGTGCAAATTAGTTTGCATATTTTCTACGTGTACTTAATCATCAAATTGATTTGTGGTATTTTTGTACTATCCCATTTGTCCTAAATTTCCACTGAAACATAAAGGACTCATCTACAAGTAAACCACTAATGAGCACATAATAACAACTTCCATGAAGTGGTTATGTGGTGGGTCATTCAATTTGTAGGTGGTGTAAAATTTCTTGTAGGTTTGTGAGTACGCATAAAGGAGAAGTTTCTTACCAGGTTGAAACGGCTGTTTGGTGCCCTGCATTAAGTCAATCATGGACGAATATCAATTATAAATCTAATGAATTCCCACCCCCAAACATCACAATAAATACAATTTCATCAATCACCTACAAATCAGTAATTGAACTGATAAGAATGAAAAACGTTTTTACGATCAGTCTTGTTGTAATGTGTTTTGAACTATATAAAGCTTATGATTTCAGGCAATATCGAGGCAGTCCGCACAGGATACACATATGCTAACAAGAGACTGATCAATTGTAACCCTAAAAAACAGTGGTAAGATACAATTAAATAACACTTGGTGAACAGAACATTATCACTACAGTTTTATGTATCAGTTCGTTATAAGTTTATGCTTCTGTCATTTCGGATTATTGTCGAGTATGTTAAGAACCCTTTATAAGTTATTAAAGAACTTTTCAGAAGCTGAGTAATTGATAAAATCAGGGTTATTTATAGGCTGCTAAAAGAATTTTAAAAAACAGCAAACTATGTTTTTACGACCTTTATTGGATTGTCTTATCCATTTTAACATGTTAGACAACCCTTTAAAGTAGTACATTCACACCTAGTACCATAAATACCCTTGTTTTCTTATTTAAAAAAACAACAATAGCTAGAGTACATGAATTTGGAGAGAAAAAAAAATCAAGAACTGATAAGTAATTAATTCTACACCATATTAAATTACCAGGTTTTCTTTTGGATTTCATTAACTACTAATAAATTCTAATTAAAGAGTAATATTTTCATAGTTGAAATCATGATTCAATCTAATTCAGACCATCACTGAAAACCTGGAAATATTGTACGACCTCATAATCAGAATCGAACTCAAGATTTTCAATCCCGTTCCTGGATTGGATTTCGTGTTGCAAGACCGTGGATGCACACTGTTGAAGAGTCGTATAATGGAACTAAACGACCATTTAGTGGTTCTAGGTTTTCAACGGTGGTCTATCTTAGATCAGATCTTGATTTCAACTATGAGAATACTACAATCTCCACAAATCCACCATACTAAAATAGTAATAATCAATGTAACTGAATAAATATATGTATATTTTTTGGCGAATCATGAACTGATGTTAGCTAAAAATATTAACCGAAAACCAGGGATAAGTTTTGTGAAGACTATAAAATAATGCTCACTCATGGAAGCTATGATATTCCAGTCTATCGAGAAGCATACAATATCAAGATAACACTGTCAAAATCTAATAATCAATTGTTGAGTTTGTTTTTTGAGAAATGGAGTTTTTCGAAACCACAAATAGAGGAAAAATTAGTTCTATCTATTAATTGGTTATATTCCAATATAAGAAATTGGAAAAACTCTACAGATAAAACTTTATTTATGATCAAGTACTATAAAATAAGTGACGACAGTAGAAAATCTTTTCATCTGATATGTTCTCTTATTACCTAAACTTACTTACTTACGCCTGTTGCTAATCGTGAAGGAGCATAGGCCGCTCACCAACATTCTACATCCAACCCTGTCAAAAGCAATTCTTTACAGCTCATTCCACTTGTTATTCATCCTTTTCATATCTGATTCTATTCTCCGATGTAATGTGCTAGTGGGCATTCCTCCTTTCCACTTCCCTTCACAATTCCAAGTTGGGACTTGCTTCATGATGTAGTTTGATGATTTGCATAATGTATGTTCTATCCACCAACTTCATTGTCTTTTCCTAATTTCCTCTTCAGGTGGAAGTTGGTTTGTTCTCTCTCACAGAAGGCTATTACTGGTGGTATCCGGTCAATGGATGTTGAGTATCTTGTGTAGACAACTCTTTATAATTACTTGTACCGTTTTGATGATGGTTGTAGTAGTTCTGTAAGTTTCATCTCCATACAGTAGAACTGACTGTCATGATGTTCCTATTGAAGATTCTGACCTCAATACCTAAAATAATTATTTATCTCAGATGTATGTTGAACTAAACATTGAAATTTAATGTGATGTTACTTTAAAGACTGCTACTGAATAAAAAATCATTGAGAGGAATTCAAGGATGTACTGAATTGCTGTAATCTTAATAACATACTTTTAAGAACTTTGTACTGACTACAACTATACAAGACTACGCTCAAAGTACCCTGGAATCTTAGTGATGACTGTCATTACAAACAACTAGTCTACATAAATCACTCAACGAAATAATTGGGATTTATATCTGGTCAAACAATTACTTAACAAATAAACTGAGGTTTCTGTGTATCATTTAGTAACTATAGGATTAGTTTTAAAAATACATTCTGCTTTCAGTTCAGTTTATTATCTGTAGTCGTTGTGAGTTACACTGTGAAGAATTCACAGTTATAGACTAGTCTTTGTCTTATGATATTCCGTGGCTCCATGATCTATAACACGATGAGCAAGCCAGTTACATGATCAGAGATCAGTAGAACAAAACATTCAACAAATATACAAAGACTAATAAAATTGACTAAACATTTGAAAACAATCATTCACAGATTTCATCAGAACATGGTGAGTTAACGCTTGTGGACGAATTAAACAGAATAAACTATTCTTCAAGTAAGAACTAATGATGTTGTTCATCTAATCAACAAAAGCTTTGTGATTTAACTACTTAGCTCAAAGAATAGAATACAACCATAGTCCACGACCTTATAATCTTGAAGGAATAAATTTGTACATTGTGTACAAAAAAAATTTTTTGTGAAATTAATTATGACCAAGATTGTGAAAGTTAAGTTCATCTCATTTACATATCTCTTTGAATAATTAACATCACTACTAACCATTACAGCTTAAAGAAGAATTTAAGCCAATCATTCTGTCCTACATATATATATCACAGATTGTATATTTCACGGTTATCTAAGCTGTCTACCACCTTTTACCTAAGATAATAAACAAACAGTTTCATAAACAAGACTTATATACAGATTTTATGAATCAGTAATTTTGTTAAGTGACTGTGAATTATGTCAAGGTTATGTCAAGGTCACCATCCATCTTTGCTTAAAAAAACTTGTGACTTAAGGCTATATCAAGGCAATTCGAACAGGATACACATAGGCCAACAAGAGACTGATCAATTACAGTCCTAAACAACAATGGGAAGATACAAGTAAAATAACACCAAGTGAATTGAAATAGATATAGTTTATTAATTCAACAAAAGTTCATATGAGAAACTGTGCATTATACTTTCTTTGTTTGTTTAGTTTAATTAATGAAAATAAAACGAAGCTAATAGATCCGAACACTAGATATATGATGTTTACTGATTGTTAAGCTGAGAATTCTACTTCACACATTATCCATAATAATTTTATGCCATAGTACATAATTGTCTAATAACTGTGTTTGATAAGTCTTCTAATTGAACGCTAGATTTGGTTCCTAAGCTCTTCTAGTAACCCCTAGGTTAAATCTACACAGCAATTTGAACACTAGAGAAATGGCGCGAAACATTAAAGAAACACTTTACTCCAAACATTTGATTATGTACAGAAAATCTAGGGTATTTATAGTATTTTAGATAGTCTTGGGTTTCCGGAATATTCTGGAATGCTACTAAACAAGCAATCATCAAATCAGAAACTCGATATGTGACTTTTCACTTGCTAGATGTTTCTGGAAAAACCTCTACTGAATGCTGATTGGATAAGATGCTTCTTAGTGTTTTCAAAGCATTTCTTGGTATCTTTCTAGCAGTATTCTGGATCTCTCCACCAGTGTTTTTAGAATTAATTTGGATAATTGTGGAATAAAAAAAGGACATAATTTTATCCAAATAATAATCACAAGATAAATTCTTATATGTATTTGATGTAAAACTGTTAACCAGATTTTTATACTTGCTCAGATTTATCACACAACTGAAAACATGCTGTGGTGTGTGCTACTGATGTCGATAGATATAAGTAGTATGTATCATCAATCGAAAGTGAAATAACTGAATGTTAAGAAAATTGAAGAAAAGAGGACGAGAACAGAGAATGATTGGTGTGGAAATGAAGGAACAATGAAGTCTGAGACGATTGATTGACATTTTGCATATGAACTATTTACTGTATGATTCTCAGATTTTACTAAGATGTTCTAGTTTTCCCCGCCTGTTTTCTCATTCATTACAATGTTACTGTTTACATTATCAAGGAAAAAAATAGTTTTTTTGTCACAAAGCCATGACTTGTTTAAGTTCAACTAAATCCAGAGCAAAGCAATAACTCATTGGTGATATACCATAATAATCTGATAAAATTAGAAACTGGTTGGTATTTTGATGGAGTTTGTTCTCTGAGCTGGGTGGTTTGGTCGTGGAGCTTTCATCGTCCTTCTGAACGACATCATCATCACAAACTTCAGACAGAAGTCTATCTGACCATCCAGCTCAAGAACAAAACTCCATCAAAATCATCCACCTTGGCTACAAATCTTCTCCACTGGTTGGTATTTCGATTAATTCTCATTCATGATGAAAAGTAATTTTCAGATTTCGATATACATTTTGTCAGGATTATTCAATACCAAAAATTACTGGATAGATGTTTTATATTGATGTGAATTTCAGAAGTAGTGCATACTCATGAATTCACTAGAGACCGAATTGGAAATCTTCAGTATTTCCTTATTTTCAGCAGTTTATCAGCCGAGATCAATCTGAGGTAAGAACCGTCTTAAAAACGGACTAACCATGAAGATTAGCCAAATAAATATTATATTTTTACAGTACGGACTTGATTTAATTCGACACCTACTGAAAAACGAAGAATGTTGGATAACTGTTCCATACTGGTAATGAATTCCTCAGAAGTTCATTTTCACGATCCAGCCATAGATCTAATCCAAACATTGAGAAGAGTGCTTGTTCTTCGAACTTGGTATTTAATGGTGATTTAATGCTAGACTCGCAGAAAGAGCTTTAAATGTCATATATTCGATCGAAAATGGATTCATGTACAAGCACTTCTAAGAGCTTCTGTACTGGGATGGAACGACTGTTAAGTATTTCTTAATTTACAATGGTCGCCTTATAAAAATCAGTTTACAACGTAAACTTTTAAATTTCACAATTTCCACAACTCCTTATACTAATACCTAAATATTATTTAACATAAATATGGAGTTCTTTTTCATTGTACTCTCATTGTTGTTATTCAATGCCACTAAAACAATACTCATGTAATTTATTTATTTGAACACATAAATATTGGTACAAGGGGGCACCGAATACATATGCGCCACACAAGTCACTTGATTTTTGTGTGAGCTGTGAAAATGACCGGATGCTAAAATCGAAACAGGTGGTTTTCTTAGGGGGCCACACCCGGAGCCTTCGATATAAAGGTCTAATCCACAAGGCAGTGGAGCAACGTCGGGAGATGTAGTCCCATCGTAACCGGTGACAAATAATTGGTTCGTACGCCATTTACTCCTTTAAGATACTGGGGCCCATGTGCATGATTGGTTTGGAATCAGGGTTTTCCAACTCTCCTAGATGAAACCTCCATATCCAACAACCCTGTTAAAGCGCCGGACATTCACTTTTCGTCATTTCAGTTTCGTAAACAACCGTAATTCTACGAGAAGGCAGTGAGCAGGACTCATGAAATAATCGAGAATAACTCGTTACACCTACATCACTGCTATGTAAATTTCGTATGCCTTGGTAAATGAAACATTCACCCTCTTTATTATCAAGTTTAATTAGAGTATTTTCTTTCTACCCTTAATTTATCTTAAATTAATATTAAATGTATCATCATTATATTAGTCAATTAAATCGTATTCCATTCTAATTAGAACAAAAAATACATTTTAATAGTTGAATTCATGAGTCAATTGAAGTTAGACCACCACGGAAAACCTGGAAGCACTGAACGGCCGTTTCATCCTAGTATGGGACTCCTCAGTATCGTGCATCCACGATCCCGTCTCGCGAGATTAAATAAATGTTTAAGATGATATAAATAGTTAAATTTGCTTGATTTTATTTCTGTTCAAAATTAACATATGGGTATGAATATATCTATATTGACTGAAAAATTTTAATAGCCTATCATATATTTATTGTTGTTCTTGTCTCATCTTCCATTCATCCACTCTTTTCATAATACCTCCGGTCTTACGTTTCTCTTTAATCCTACCATCAACTATCGCTATATAAAGAAATTTTTGTAATAACCAAAATTCATGGACAGTGCTAATCAATAGTGTGCATTTAAGTGAATATTATAGGTAATATTTTAGTTTTGGTATTATTGATCGCTTCACTTTCTATATTCCCAACATTATTTTGTAGTTGTTAAATGGTACTACTTATAAGTAACATAATGACCATATGTAAATATAATTTTGAAGACAAATGAAGCTCAATAGGTAGATTTAGTTCTTTATTTCGCTACTATAGATAACCATAATAATTGTTAGAATAAACACTATAAATAAACATAGACTATGCTCAATATAATTGATTACAATATACTAATGTATTAATCCTGAATGTACTTATTTATAAGGTTTTATATGGTGGTCTAGCTTCAACTGACTCATGAATTCAATTACTAAATTACTACAATCTCCACAAAACCCCTCTCTAATTATGATCATCATATGCTCACTAGTGACTGTCTCCAAGAGTTATTTCCTGGAGTTCTGGTAAGAAGCAATGACCAGTGGAGTTCAGTCATGTCTGTTATGAAACAGTTACTCACTGAAGATAATGATGGACCGTGGCTTGGTTGAAGTTAGACATTAACACCGTTGGATGCATGCAGGCTCAATGGTCTAGAGGTTAAGCGTTCGTGCACGAGAACGATAGGTCCTGGTTGCGAATCTTGCCAGACGGTATAGTGAATACGCACTGCTGAAGAGTCCCACAATAGGATGAATCAGCCGTCCAGTGGTTCCAGGTTTTCCGATGGTGGTCGAGCTTCAATTGACTCATGAATTCAGTTATTAAAGTATGATTCTCAAGTGATAATATTTCAAGGGGTAAGAAGACAAATGATATGATTTTATTTATTATTCCATTTTCTTCAAGTTGAATACCTTATTCCTGAAGATTTTTCTGAGTATATGTGGTAACTGTATTCTAACATGGTAGTTTAAAGCTTGCTTACTTAAAATTATCACTAAAGACATTTTAATAAATTGAATATGATGTAAATGGATGATTACTCTTGAGAAGTTTCAGATTATGTGTTATAACGGTTAGTTTTCCATGTTTACACGTATGAGACGTTAATTTACCTTAAACGAATATCTACACTAGATTCCCTTCTCAGTGTCTATTCTACAGGACTTCAACACAACTCAGATGATCAATAACACATGATTAGCCTGACCACAACGTAAATATATGTCCACACCAAAACCCCCACATAATTCACTAACAATGAACAATCAATTAATAATAATGTAATTATAAGGATAGGGGAATATATTAACTCATTTGATACTTGTCAGACTATCTACAAGTCTAACTAAACAAACAACAAATCATAATCATTCTCGTCCACACATCATTATGACATAACATCTCTCCATGGTTTCTATTCTCTCTTCAGTGAATGTTAATTTATAAAGAGAAGTATCAGAAGGGGTTTGTGGAGATTTTAGAAATTTCACAGATTAAAATCATGAGTCAGTTGAAGCTAAACCACCATGAAAAACCTGAAAGCGCTGGACGGCCGTTTCGTCCTAGTGACTGACTTCAAGAGATACTCCTGGAGTTCTAGTGGGAAGCCGTTACCAGTGGAGTTCAACCAGGTCTGTTGTGAAATATCAGCTCACTGAAGACAATGGTATACGGTGGCGCAACTTCGTGGATTGGTTGGAGTTAGACATTAACACTGTCGGATGCCGGCTCAGTGGTCTAATGGTTAAGTGCTCGCGCGCGGGACCAGTAGGTCCTGGGTTCGAATCTCGCGGGGTGCGGGGTCGTGGATGGGCACTACTGAGGAGTCCCATACTAGGACGAAACGGCCGTCCAGTGGTTCCAGGTTTCCCATGGTGGTCTAGCTTAAACTGACTCATGATTTCAATCTGTAAAAGGGAAGTATCATTATATGAAATAAATGTTCACTGAAAAAAAAAAAAGAAATAGGACTGTCTAACTTTCTCACAAGCCTCATTATCACATGATCAATGAGTTTGAGTAACTATTTTAATAGAATCTTTATATCATAGTATAAATCCAGAGAGATAAAAACTAGTTAACTAAACCACTCCCATTAACATGTCTGTAGTAATATATAAATCACATTCATATATATATATCTGATACTAACAGTCTTTTAGTTAGATCATTGTAACAAACACTTTAAAATAAATTGTATCATCTATCATAATATTAATTGTGATATACAAAAAATATATTTCAATAATCATCATTTGTTTTACCTTGAAAAGTGTGATATCATGAGTTGATTAAAGCTAGATCACCGTGGGAAACTTGGAAACACTGAACGACCATTTTGTCCTAGTATGGGACTCCTTAGCCGTTCGTATCCACGATCCTACACGCGGAATTTGAACCTGGGACCTTAGGCTTCTTGCGTGAACACTCAACCTCTAGAACACTGAACCGGCATCCAACGATGTCAATGTCTAACTTCAATCAGTTCATGATCTTGCACATTCCCTCATCCATTGTTTGAGGTGGATAACTGTCTCCATCCAACATGGATTGGATTCTACTGGTCACGGCTTCTCACTAGAACTCCAGGAAATCCATCTTGAAGCTAGTCACTATTAAGCACATGATTATTATCAGAATGGGGATTTGTGGATATTGTGATGTTTTACCAATTGAATTCACGAGTTCGTGCGCGAGCCCGAAGGTCCTGGGTTCGAGCTCCGTGTGTGGGATCGTGGATGCGTACTGCTGATGAGTCCTTTACTAGGACGGAATAGCCATCCGGTGCACTCAGGTTTGCAATTGTAGTCTAACACTGATCGGTTCATGATCTGAATTAAAATAAATTAAAAGTCGATGCACTTGGGTCCGGGTATGTATGCATTTGTGGATTTACACTATTGAATAATCTCATCTTTGGATATATTAGCTGCTTTCTGGTGAATAATTATTCTCAGGATTGTGTTAATGCGTGACAAAAGTCAGCTTCAATCTTTTATTTTGTTTATAATCGTGATGAATAATAATCGAAATAAATTTTTTTGGACTATCCGTATGGTAATTCATTCGTATTTGACACGGTAGCCAAGTGTATAAAACAATGGCATTTGAAGCGAACGTTACTGGGTTTAAATCCCGGAGTGAAAATGAACTCTGGGATGCGGGTACATCCAGTATATGAGTCCCAAAGAGGGTGAAACGCGCGTCGTAGATTTCACTGTCAGCTAACATCCACCTCTGCCTATAATATCTGCATGATATCCTACTAGTTTCAATAATCTTTCCTACTTGGCACCAAAGTATATCAATCATGGTTATCTTGGGTATTTTAATTGATAATAACGTGATTTAATTCTTAGTAGGGTGAGAGGCTTTCCTAAGAGTGATAGTCAAGTTATGTAATAGTATATTGTGTCCATAATGTGTTAACAATAGAATACAAATTAATTGAGCTAATCTCACGTTTTCTTAAATATTCATTCAGAAACCATCGTAGAGCATCTTCATCAATATCCTTATGTTATAGATATTTATATTTCAAGGTGGATGGGAATTAAGTTCTTCAATCCCTGATTCACAGTCCCATCCGTTAATTTATCTTTTGTGCTTACTAATTTATACTTGATATCAAAGTTACTTAATCACTTTCTTCATGACACAAGAATGATGGTAAGGTGTTTATGATCAAATGACCAGTAATTCATGCATGTATTTCGACTTTGTTGTGGAAATTTGTACAGTATACACGCATTTGATAAGCAAGAGGACTAATAGGCTTGGTGGAGATGGACTTTGGAGTTTGTCTACAGGCTCATATATTCCACTCTCTACTCTATATTTAAGCATTGATTAAGATCATTCGTCTAATGCAAAACATATCCCTATATCCTTAGGATTTCTGTCAAAGTATAAATATCTACATAAATTTTAACCACATGATTGTTTAATTTAGTCAATCCCTTTCAGTTGTAGTGTAAGTCTACAAGTATTATATAATCCAATCATTTCAAATTAGATTTTAGCATACAAGTAAAGTAAGACAAGTGTGCTACGCACTGCAATAGAGCTCATCCATAAGACTTACGAGTATTCTTCCTTTCCAGACCCTTTATACGCAGTAAATAATGTTCAAGACTATTCCATATAACGTGACATTTCCTCAACTTGGGGTTAGGATAAGTCCATATAAACAATTTCGGATCCAGGACAGAACTTATCATCAACTTAGAGCTCACTTCATGATCCTACAATAGACTTATGTGAATCTATTTTTAGCGTCTTAAGAACTGGATGATATTTAACTTAACAAAATTCTACATAAGATACAACTCAGATGTTAATGTGTTTTTGATTCAGCGGAAGAATAGAATATGTATCTCGAATCTAATTGATTAGATGGTTGAGTAAAATATTTACTGTTAAAGTTTAAAATATGAAAAGCGTTAGATGGTCAAAGGATTTATGACTGCCCTCCTGTAAAAAAATATCTAAATCAATAATAGTATTGTTAAAATTACACAGAATTTGCAAGCAATTCTTAACTAATGAAATATGTCCTGTGTTGCTGTACATTCTTTAATTAGGAACAGCCTACTTTATTTTGACCAAGGACCAAAGCCCCCAAATGCCCTGGTACGACCGAGAGTGGGGAGAGTCCGCTCTCCCTCTCGAAATGCTCTCACATGGCCACGTGCATACAACTACTGCCAGAGAATTCCTATTCACTGTCTTCTCGCAGCATTACTATTGTTTATGAAATTGGGAGGACGAAAAGCGAATGTCCGGCGCTTTAACAGGGTTGGTGGATATGGAGGTTTCATCTAGGAGAGTTGGAAAACCCTGATTCCAAACCAATCATGCACATGGGCCCCAGTATCTTAAAGGAGTAAATGGCGTACGAACCAATTATTTGTCACCGGTTACGATGGGACTACATCTCCCGACGTTGCTCCACTGCCTTGTGGATTAGACCATTAGGTCGAAGGCTTTGGGTGTGACCCCCTAAGAAAACCACCTGCTTCGGTTTTGGCACCCGGGCAGTATCCCAGCCCTCACAAAAATTAAACGATTTATGTGGTACATATCTATTTGGTGCCTGCTTGTACCAATGTTTATGTACTTAAATAATAATAAATAAAAAGGCATCATATCAGTACTACTTAAATTACAAGTCAAATCTATAATATTGTAATTTATAACAGTTTGCTTTTGCAAAAGTATCCATCAATTCTGTATTGTATTTGTAATTAATGTCACATATCATTAAAATGCAATAAATATTCTATACACTGTCCAGAAATTGTTGATTTTACAGAAAGCAAACTCAACGATGAATAAAATGTCACTCGAGAAAAAGGTATTATAAACAATTTCTAATATTTCCAGAAGGGATTTTTTGGAGATTTTAGTACTTTTATAGTTGAATTCATTAGTCAATTAAAGCTGAGGAGTTCCATACTAGGAAAAAACGGCCATCCAATGCTTCCAGATTTTCTATGGTGGTCTAGCTTCAATTGATTCAATGAATTTACCTATAAAATTCCTGATATGTGAATTCTATATCCTTCAGGAGACATATATGAATACTGTTTTTTTCCTTTATTTCAGTAAACTATTCATTTATACAATATTAGGAGTGGGATATTTATTATTATTTTAATATTGGTAGTAGTATTATTACTATTATAATAATTGCTATTAATTTAAGTATAAGTATTAATAGTACTGATCGAAATGTGAATGGAAGCAGTGGAGTTCAACCGGGTCTGTTGTAAGATAGTAACTCACCGATAACAATGGTGGATGTGTAGTTCGATTTCGTGGATTAGTTAAAGTTAGACATTAACACCGTTGGATGCCGGACGCCTCAGTGGTCTGGTGGTTAAACACTCGCGTGCGCGACTAATAGGTCCTGGGTTCAAATCTGACGAGGCGGGGTCATGGATCCGCACTGCTGAGTCCCACAATGGGACGAAATGGCCGTCCAGTGCTTCCAGGTTTTCCATGATGGTCTAACTTCAATTGACTCATGATCTCAACTATTGAAATTACTACAATCTCCAAAAAACCCCTTCGGAAGCATATACATAAATATGTCAATCGTTGTAATGTTGGGAGGAGTTTGAATAAAAAATATCACTTTCAATCATTTAAACTAATTACTCAAGTTCAAACAGAAATATGATTCAAATATTGAATAGGGCAACAGTTATTCAATGTGTAACAAACAATAAGGTGGAATTACGTAATTCTTAACAGAAATTTCTAATCATTAGCATAATAATCAGTAAACAAATTGGACCATTTTGACAAACGTTTGTTTACTAATATGGCTGTTACATACGTAAAAATAAAAAATACGTTTTTTAAAGAGGTTTTGTTTAAGTTATAACCATCACAAACTGATCTCGTTCGGAGCGGCATTGAAAACAACTAGTTTTTCAGTTGTAGAGGTTTTCCCTATAGAGAGTGCCTACAGTCAGTAAAGGTGTTACATCTCATCAAAGCACCAACATAGTCATTATTTTCTAAATGTTTTATTCTTCTTCTCCTGGTGAATTTTATTTATCAAGTACAGATTTATGTGTTCAGGTTTCAACCACACTTCTTTACAATTACTGTTAAGTGAGTAAATTAACACGCATATATATAAGCCTATGCTGAAGCCATATAAGCTTTGGAATATTCAAAATAAATTAACCAAAATAAACAGTTTTAGAAGCCAACTAAGACAACTGGACGATCACAACAAGAACAACCAACGTGAGATTTCGATCCCATTACACAATACACTTGGTATTGTTTGGCTTGTATCTTCCCATTGAGGCTTAAGACTACAATTGATCAGTCTCTCATTGGCATATGTGCATACTGTGCGTATGCCTCGATATTGCCTTAATTCACAAGCTATTTGTAAGCAATGATGAATAGTGGCTAGCAGTGAAATCCAGGACGCGCGCTTAGTCCTATTTGGGACTCGTCACCTGGATGTACCTACATCTGAGAGTTGATGTTCACTCTGGGACTCGAACCCAGCACCATTCGCTTCAAACGCCATCGCGTTATCCACTCAGCTACTGAGTCCTGATAGCCACTTGCTTGTGCAATGGGGCGAATTTGAATTCACTTTGTATTGTTTGGCTTGTATCTTCCCATTGAGGTTTAAGAATGCAATTGATCAGTCTGTTATTGGCATATGTGCATACTGTGCCCATTACACAATATATGGAAAACAATAATGAATAACACAATCACAATTATTTATTCAGACTACATAAATTCATTACAGAAACAATGACAGTTTATCGAGGGAAGATTGATTGATTGATAGGAAAATAATAATATTAATAACAGTAAGCATAAACAACAACAAATACTGAATTGTTATTTAACTTTAATTTTATGTACAATATTACACTATCTCTTTTTACAATGTTCTATACTGTAATTCTTTCTCGTAGATGTAAATACACAATCAGGAATTATATCTCATTTGTTCTCTTCACATTAAACTCTATAATACTTAATCTCTCTATTGAATTCAATACATAATCTATATATATAAAAACTAGTTAGAAATGCAAAGAATAAAGAAGAATTCTTCATTGTCTTTTCTGAGTTGTTCTTTTTTTAAAAAAAAAATTTTCTCTTCTTCATTTTGAACACTTCAAATTCATTGAAGTCATTTGTTTCTCTAATGAATTAATAATATCATCACGTAAATGAATACCATCCAATGTGTGAATATCATGACTAGAAGATGATTCTGAATGCATTTCTTTTTTACGTTGTTCCGATAAAAGTACCGTTAAACAATTACATACACTTGGTATTAATTGTGGTCCGAAATAATCGATCAATGTTTTAGTCAATCGTAAATAATGCTGTATATTAAATTTTACACTATTATTATTATTAGTAGTAGTCGTCAATGAACAATCCACCCAATCGTCACTATCTTTTTCCGGTTTAATAGCACCTAAATAAACAAGAAGACAATTGATTGCACAACTAATACGATGATTATCTCTATTCTTTTTATAAACATCTGTAAATACTGAAGCTAATAAACCAATAGCCAATTGCATAATTGCACCAGAAACAGAATTTGTTTGACATATAACACTACGTGATAATGCTAAACTTAAACGAACTATATTCTCTGGTGAAGCTGTTTGTGAGCATAACATTATAATAGGATGTATCGGTGGTTGTTTAAAGTATTCAGTAGATCCAAGAAAGTCTAGAAAAATTGAGAAAATGAAAACAATGAATATATATGATATAATAGAAAAAGTCAATGGAATAGTAGCAATGATAGAGAATTAAAAGTTAATACAAACTTATTTTTGGAAGTATAATGGCATAGAAGTAGGCTGCAAAGAAGCTAGGGGTGACTGAACCAATTCATTAAGTCATTGGTAATCGAACCAAACCATCTAGGTAGGTGCAGACTATTTGATTGAGGTCTGCATGATTATCGCACATTGCGTGGTATAGCTCAGAATAGTTCGCAATGGCTTAGATGAATTCAGTTTTTTTAAAAATTAGATCTTGAATTTTTAAAAATAATCTTTATATAATTTAATCTTTGAATTTATTGTTCTTGAATCAGATTGTCTATGCTTAATGTTTTTTTTACTAACACTACTACTGTTACCCCTTCTATTACTCTGACATATCTCATGATGATTTAGTCTGGGCGTATTGATTTAGTCTGGTAAATTGAACCGATATATAAATATAACAAGTTGTACATTGCTTATAACTAATTGACTAATCTGGAATGAACAAACGTAAATCTGTGTACTTTTAGAACACTTTTACTTTAAACATAATAATACAATAAATATGAACGGACGTAGCCAGTTTTTATTTACCTGTATCTAGGTTGTCTTAAATTGTATACGGATATCTAAAATGAATTTCTTTATTCAAAAGCCTATTTACATGAATCCAATGCTCTAATATTAAATCACTAGATAGACCGATTTGCGTTTTTAAAAAAATAAACATTATTAAACGAGTAAAAGTAATATATTTGTAATATCCCAATGAGTAGAAAATTAGAATTTCTGACGTTTCGTGACTTAGTGTAAGTCACTTCTTCAAAGAATATTCTTGCATTGTTCCATTGTACTATTTAAACTTGGATTAATTTTAATTTGGTTATTTATTCTCTGAAGAAGTGACTTACACTAAGTCACGAAACGTCAGAAAATCTAATTTTCTACTCATTGGGATATTACAAATATATTATTTATTTACTTATAACAATCAACGCAATGCTCAATTTATTCGAAATTATTAATAAACGAGATTTAAATTTACAACTATATGGGTATTAACAGAAGTCTTGTTTTATATTACTGTACTAACCATGTAAAATCTGATCAGAAAATAAGACATAAGATCAGAGTAAGTAGTACACCAGAAAATGAACACAAAATATTAAAATGCGTAACGAAAGCATTGTATAAATGGATAGCGAATATCATACTTGATCCCCATTATATTGTGATGTGTGCATCTCATGTGGATAGATAATAAGTAGTATATAACAGGAATTAGAAATAGAATGCTTACCTGCATAGGATTGAATTGAAGAGAACAGGAAGGAAAACAGAGAGCGATCAGAATAACAACAGAATTAAAAGAATGATGGAGTATGCACGGGATAACTCAAGGAAGATATGCAAACGATTTACCTAATGTATGATTTTCATATTTTACAAAGACTGTAATTTTGCATGAAACAATAAGTTGGTCTACTGTACCTGAGTTTTGGTTCACTACAATATCAGTACTGTAGGTGATATACCCGAAAAACTTACTAAAAACGGAATACATGGTACATAGAGTGTGTCTTCACCAGGTAACGGCTAGGAGGATCATTGAAAGAAGATTTGAGTAGATTTATCTCAGTTTACTAATACATAAAGTAAAGCATCTTAAATTGATAGACAACTGTAATGAATACTAAATTGCTTTTCTTTGTCTGAAGACAATGGTCTTGTACTTTGAAAAGAAATCACAGTGAATGTATTATTGAGGAGATGAGTTTAGCATGAATACCGCTCACAGTTTCAAACGTCGATTTCAAATATTTAACACACTACAAACAAGGAGTCATGATTTGTTTTAGCCATCCCTGTTGAAACATTTCCTGCTATAACTCCTGAATTATCAACATTTTTTCGTTACGACTTTGAATCATCTAAGAAACCAAATGAAAATGCAGGAGCGCTGGATGAGTTTTGTACTCATCTAAATACTAATTAATGAAATAGTAACCAAATAACTAACTCACCGATCAAACGATTTCTACTCATTTCTTGTTTTGGATTACAAAGTGCATCGTTTAAAAGTTGTCTAAGTTTATCCTCATCTAATTTCTTTTCATCAACAACTTGACCAACAGCCTTATTCGATAGAATTGGTGGAGAAAATAGATTTCTTTTTGCGTTTGCATTATCACCAAAATTGAATAAATTGCCTAAACCTGAAGAAGGCCATAGTTTTGAACGAATCACACCGGCATCTGTTGTATCAGTGTTTTGAGGTGAAATTCCAGAAAATAAACCAAATGATTGTTTACCAAAAGGTCCAGGTTTATTTATTTGGATATTTTCATTTTGTGGGGTTAAACAACCACCACCAATAGTTCCAATTTTTGAAAATGCCTCACGAAAACTGAAATTAACGCCTGAACCTATTAGGAACAAAAGGAAATTAAAGTTGGATTTACAACAATATGCATGTGTGTACAGTCAGCATATAGTTGAGCGGTGGCTCAGGTGCTAGTGTTTGACTTTCAGTCAGCAAACCAGTGGCTTAAATCCTGATCCACCAACGCCAGTTTGGTGGCCCGGGTAGTGTATCGGCACCCTTCACGATTAGAATAGCTCAAAGTCAAGTACATAAATTTATACCACGTAAGGGTTAGTAAAAGAAGAAAACCTTGGTCGGAACCAAGCATAGGTAATATAATATCAGATAAGTGTATTGGTACACTTCATAAAATTAGCAAACACAGAAACGATTAGCAAAATAAGGAGAAGAGAGAAAGCAGTATCAACTGTGGAAGAAAAATTGATACAAAAAATTAATCCAGAATATAAGACAGAATAAATGTCAGTTAATCAGTTATAGTCAACGTGGAACCATCTGACTCATGTTAAAAACAAAAAATATAAATTTCGAAAGACTTGCAACTATGATCTAATGAATCATTATATTTTTTATTTTGACGTTTGATAATGCACAGAATGATGAAAAACTAACACAATCTAATGCTCTCTTTATTACTTGAATATTGTTCGGATCTTTCAAACTTAATTATACGCCTTAAACGTTTGAAAAGTTCCACATCACAAATTAGCTTTAGTTAGAAAACCGGTGGAAGTTAGGAAGCACTGGATAGCTTTTAGATCCTAATATGAGACTCCTCATTAGTAAACGTCCACGACACCATTAAAGATCAAATACAGGACCTTCAGGCTTGGTGGAGTGTACTTAAACTTTAGACCAATAAGTTGATATGGTGACGTGAATTTATAATTCAACTCAATACGTGAATTAAAACTGCATTACGGTAGTTATAATTGTTTTTTATGCAATGGAACCAACTTCCCAATGTTTACTATTACATAAAGCTTAATTAACAGACATGTCACTCACAAGTTTGAACATAAACCAAGTGTGGTAATTGGAGACGATAGGTGATATAAGTAGTATGTATCATCAGTCAAAAGTGAAATGCCTGGCGGCAGAAGGTTAAGAAGATCGGAGAAAAGAGAACGAGAACATTGAATGATTGGTGTGGAAACGAAGAAACAATCAAGTCTGAGATGATTGACTGATATTTTGCAAATGAAGAATTTATTGTATGGTTCTCAGATTTTATCAAGAGATTCTGTAATTTTGTGTTCAAATACATTCGATTGTCTTTACTTGAGTTCTCGTTCACTAAAATATGACTTAAGATTTGTTAAAGTGGTGCAAATGAATTTATTCCCTATTTTCCAACAAAATTCAATTTCGACATTATTTTGTACTTTTTATTACATTAATAGTTTTCTAATAATTTGATCATATTCCCTATGATTAGTATGTCTTAATATCATTCATATTACCAATATTTCGACTTCTTTACCATTCATCATCTTATTGATGTAGTAATTTGAGCTAATGGTCAGTACTTTTGTTAAGTTTTAGTTTCCTTATGACTGACTGGCGTCATACTAGTTATAGTATGTGTAAGACCGATGAAACTCACCATTAGACGGTTTAAATTTGTATTGTCCTTTTTTCAAACATAAACAATGACAAAAAGAGAACAACATCTATACTAGGATAAATTGGACTATTATTTGTGATATGAATAATACAACTGAACATTTCCTTTGAAAAAGGCGTGTGAACTTACTCTCCTTTTGGTCTGAAGTTATATCAGTATGATTTTCTCGTTCATCATCATCATCTCCATATTGACTTCTTCTAGAATCATCATCTTCTGCATTTTCATTATCATCCTCTTCCCCCTCTCCTTCGTTGGTTTCATCATCTTCGTCCTCTTGATCTGAACCTTGATCTTCGTCAAATGCCCATAAATAGGATTCCTCTGTAACTGATTTATTTGATGAATCTTCTTTGTCGTTTGGATTGGGTAATGTGTGCAAAAGTCCGACTGAATCAAGCGTTTGAATTATTGATCGAACACCAGAGCGACCGAATTCATTAGCATTCAAGTCTAGTAATTCTAAATGGGATTTATTGCCCAAGGATAGAATTAAATTAATCCCAGCAGACAGTTTGATTTCGTTTCCAGTTAGATTCAAAACTCTTAAATTGGGAGTGATGTCAGGATCTTCAAAAGCGGAAGCAAGTGCCTTTACACCAGTTGATCGGAGTATACAATCGCTCAAATAAAGTTCCTATAAAAACAAGAGTCAGAAAAGCAGCATAGTAACGTAGTTTTAGTTACGAAGAAATAGGACCGACTTATGAACACTAGTTATACTTAGGTTGGCTAAAGATGCTTTACCAGATTGACAGTCAGTTAATTTAGCCGACAGACTATTTCCAGAACAGTATTCAATACAGAATTAGAAAAAGGAAAGAGATAAGAACCGAATACAAGCCAACAATACACGACTCTTCCAATATACAGCGACTATAGAACTAAAATCTGAAGCTATAAGGAACAAGTTAATCACCAAGGAAGTTTACCTCTGAATCTGACTTTTTAGCTGATTATATCTGAAACAAGTATAATCGTATCAAGTTGCGAAGAACTTTTTTAATTAAAGGATGACACCAAAGACCCAGTAACTGTGTGATGAGTAACTTATGCGGATATTGTACAGTAAATAGGCACTTTAGTGCATTGATTGGAGTACTACTCCTACCTGATCGGAGTGCTGTCAATATTTATCAAAATAAATGGTTACGCCTGCTTCGTTTTGGGCGCCCATACAAATCGAATGACGAAGCGTGGCGCACACATATTTGACGCCTCCTTGTACGAGTGTTTGTGTTTAAATAAATAACGAATTTACCGTAGACACATTTCAAACTTATTTGAAGTTCATTTCATGTGGAATTATGCGTCAATTTGATCTTTTACGGAAAGTTAAAGATGTGAATCAGAATGCCAATTAATTGTAAACACTAATTTCTGGTACCATGAATAGAGCGTACCAAAGTACAACAAATAAACAATCATAGATTATCTGATCGCTATTTGTCTCACTATCTACCAATATAACCAAACTCTGCCATTAGCTATGGCTTTTTGCCAGAATTTTAAGACCTTTGTCTTGACTAGCACAAATGCAGCAATCTCCATGACCCTAGATCACATTTATATTAATTGCGTAGAATCATACCAAATTAAATTAAGACATTTACATAGAGCAGTTTTATATTTATGAAAATGAAAACAATAAGATCATGTTTTGTAAATAAATTTACCTCTAGATTGACTACTGAAGGTAGGACACGTGCAATTGCTTCGGCACCACGTGGAGTAAGTGAATTGTCCGACAAATTTAACACTCGTAAATTTGGATTAGATTTGATTATTTTCACCAATGACAAAATACCGTCTACCCCATGAATTCCAATTCCATTTTGATACAGAGAAAGCTATAAAAGAAGGTAACTTCAACTTTCTATGAAATACCTCTTCTAAGGACCCCATATCACAGAAAACCTTGGAAAGCATTTGAGCTCCGACATTTTCTAAACGATTTCTTCCTCCAGAAAATATTTTTAGTAGTAGTCCTTGATTCTTTGACAAACATCGTCCTTTTTCTAAGGCCTCTGCAAGATATCGACATCCTTCATGCCCAAGACCCTGGTTGTTCATTCGCAGTACCTATAAAACCATCAATAGTTAAAAACTTTTTTAAAACAACACTAACCTCAAGCGTGTGACAAGTATTGCTCGCCAGTAAATCAGTTATACCAACAATCCCATTTGGACCGAAAGCGTTGTCACTGAGATCCAATTCAATTATTTGAGACTTAGAAGCCATAAGACCATTACTCAAATACTTTAGTGCTGGTGCTATTTCAGACTTAAGGCGACCTAAATGTAGCACAATACAAGTAGACTTTTAAAGTTTCATGAATAAATAAATTACAATATGTGAAAAGAAAGGAAGAATTTTAAAACGCGATGAAACACAACAACGAAAAAGGGGGACTGAAACTGAGCAGGTTTACAGAAATAAGTTCTTGGTCTGTTATCATAACTGTCCTTCGACTGCTGACAACCGTATCATAAACTGATTGTTTCTGTCTTCTAAACCTAGTTGTTAGCAGTTAGTGCTTGGTATAGAAGTTGCCGGGATTTTCTGTGAATAGCGTATCAAAACTTTCGAACCCGATATTTTGACATAACATCCCTGATAGAACATTTGTCTACAGCATGGATGAACTGGTATTAAGAGAACACCAAAAATACATCGTGTTGCTGGGAAACCTGAACAATCTTTTGTACACAATGATGATCAAATGCGTAGAACCTTAGCTCAGAAAGGCTGTATCACGGTTACACGGTTCTACGGTAGATGAACATGAAACACGACACTGAAACCAACTAATGGAGAACGAATTTGCAGTACTTTACTGGGCCTTCGACTTCAGAGACACGGTATATATCAGCAGCTAGATTATGTTTTTAACAAAACCTACTCATTGTCCGAACTGCATGAAGGTGCAAACCTTTAAATAAATTCTGACTGTAAAAATTCTTTTAGAATAGACAGGTCAGAAATTAGATTGGGATATGAGTTTTCATAAGCAATCATCTAAATGGCCTAAAACTGTCTAGACAGAGAACTTCCAATACAGATAAGTTGTTCAATGACATAAAGATTATAATAAAGTTGTAAAATGCTCTAAACCATATGAAAATAAAGCGATATAAAATGAGCTTATTTCAAACCATAAAATGAAGGTTTTTGAACAAGTATTTATAACGTAAGTAGTTGGTAATCTATATTTCCGATTGTTTTAATTTGTGTAAGGATTGTATACCACTAGGGTGCCCCAAAACATAATGTGGCGTTCTTTAGGTAATCATTCATCAAGACCGATTTTCAAGCGAGTGAAGCAACATAGAATGTGTCCACATAACGCTAGACGGTTAGTGATACTATTCAGATGCTGAAATCGATATAGGTGATGGAGAGTTTGGAGCTGCAACTTACTGGTTCAATGCCAAGTACTTAAATCATCAAGTGACCCTTAAACAATAAGGAAAAGTAGTTCACTGGTTAAAGTACTTCAGTGGACAAAATATAAGTTAAATCTAAATACATTAACTTGAATTGATAAATAGGTTACTTTTTTCAAGCAATATCGTAGTAACAAAAGACCAATACACGGTAGTACGGCATATAGGTCTAAAAGGAAGAGTTAATGTCGTTGCTCAACTTCGAAACAGTTTTAAGGGTGTCGATAAACTTTTTTTCGATTTCATTTACCCCAGCATACAGTGCTTTCAATGTCCTTAAACGAGCTTTAAAGAATTTCCAGATGTATAAAAAGAATAAATCAAACATCTTGTATTACAATTGACTTTCTAATGGTCATTAATGAATATGTCCTATAACGCAAAGCTTTAATATTTATTGAAAAGTCGAAACTTTAGTTTAACAACAACGTCAAGATACAATAGAAGTAAAAAGAATTGCAGAACAATACGGCCTCCAAATGCCCTGGTATGGCCGAGAGTGGGGTGGGCCCTCCCTCCCTCTCAAAATGCTCTCACATGGCCACGCGTATACAGCCTCTGCCAGAAGTCCTATTCACCGCCTTCTCGTGGCACTACTGTTGTTTACGAAAATGAGAGGACGAAAAGCGAAGCGAATGTCCGGCGCTCTAACTGGATCCCAAACCAATAGTGCACGTGGGCTTCAGTATCCTGAAGGAACAAATGACGTATGAACCAATTTTTGGTCACCGGCTACCATGGGACTGCATCTCCTCACGATGCTCCACTGCCTTGTGGATCAGACCTTTACGTCAAAGGCTTGGGGTGTGGCCCCCTAAGAAAACCATCTGCTTCGGCCTGGGCACCGGGGCAGTATCACAGCCCACACACACACAAATATGGTGTGGCGCATATATATTTGGTGCCCTCTTGTACCAATATTTGTGTTCAAATAAATAATAAATAATAATAACTGCCTAACCAATCTTTCTTATTGAATTAAAAATCACTTCAAAAACAGTAAATCAATCAATCAGTTATAACGTAGGATCAGGTACATATACACATCGATCCACGTTCCCACACCTCATTAGCACAACAAGATGACCACCAAATTCATAGTAGTTACTTCAAAGGTACTAATATATAAAGAAAGATTGCATATAAGGACATCATACAGGAAGAAAACTGAATTTTCATTTATTCCAAAGCAATACTGACTACAGGAGTTGGGATAAATTCTATTTTGAAGAGTTATCTCGTAAAATCCTAATTCGTGTTGAAGGGAACCTATACTATATAAGAGGACCTTAATATGTGCTTGACGAGATTGGAGATCTACCGACTAAATCAACAACAGCTGTGCACGCCATAATAAATAACTAACCACGTTAAAAAATCGAACCATTCGAAAATATTTATTCACCTATAAGCAATGATGAGCAGTTAAAGTGCTTTGTGCTGAATACTATTAGGCAAAATGAGAAGGAATGTTTCATTATCTTACTAACCTGGAATTTGTATCCAAAATATCACACATAAAGCAATCAAAGCATGGTACAGATTAACTCACAAATACACTACAATATGTGGGGATCATCCTACACACAGTTATTTTCACAAGATGGTCGTCTTCCACACGAAGGACGTATACCGCGCAGCAACCCCCTTTGTTTTACTAACGGCTGTGGAACAAGAGTTTGAGTAAGTAAACTAAAGGTTATTTCCATCTCGACGTGCTATTGTGATATGGCAACTCGGGTCAACGTAGATGTGTACCGGGCTCCTTGTTGATGTCTGTCTAATTTTCGCAACAAATAACAAAAGCGCTATGCTTAAACTCGCTTTTATTCATTGATAAGTTGGTTCAATTTGTTATAATAATTATTAGGAGAAACCTTAAATAATAAAAGTTGTTTATTCTTTTAAAAAGAGACTCAGAGTGGTTACATGTTGGAGATTAAATTTTCTATTGATTACGTACAAAAACATGTTACTTATATCATAAACAAAATATACAACGTTACATTTATTTAAAATTGTCAAAATGAATGGTAATAGTGATATTTACATGGAGAACTGTAACGAAAGTTACTTTTAAAATTTGTTAAGATATACGGATGTCATAATTACTACGTATTTAAATATATTCACTATATTTCCACTGGAATTAGTTGTTGGTCACAAGAAATAGTCTACAATTATTATTTATTTATTAATTATTTACCTGAACACATAAATATTGGTACAAGGGGGCACCAAATATGTATGCGCCACACATAGTCAACAATACTAATTAGTGATACTTATAGTTGTTGAACACAAGAATGTGGTTTTAACCTCGGTTGATAGATAGTGACTTGAGAATTTGGTACAATTTCCCATCTATATCAACTTTCCTGTTTTTTGACTTGGAGGTAATAATCGGTGAGTGAAGAGCTGTTGCTTTTGATGTAATCATTTTTCAAGAATTTACTACTTATTAATTAAAATTTAAGAGAATCTTGCCAAAAAAGTGACTGGTGAAACAGGGATTACTTGAGTATTAGTGATACGTTCATGGACTAAGCAGTACCTTTGCAACTTCAACTCTAATATGGTGAACAAGACTGTCCAATCTTCTTTTTCCTATCCACTAACTAGAGTGAGAGGTCCAGTTTGTATGGAGTTTTTGTTGACCAAGACCACGGTTTGATTTTTTGCGTAGAAAACTGGCATCAGTCAGTCAATAATATGCAGCATAGTACCTCACATGTTCTCGGCTTTAAGTTACCATAGCACACTGACTCACCAATCTTCACAACATTGTTAAAGAACACTAACCAGGAAAAAAATCATTTAAACCATTTAAACTTCAAGTCAGCAGGTAAAAAATCTTCATGTGAAAGAGTTATGAAACCTCATAGTGAAAGTCGACATCTCTCAGAAGTCACAAGACTTGGATCCCTTCTAACAACCAGAGTAATTAATATAAGTAAATAGAATGTCTGAACAATGTGGGAGGCTGGGAGGATCAGTCAATTAGCTGGGAAAATGAGGAAACATAACCTGGTGGTGAAAGAAATAAATGAGACCCACTAAATCCAAGCTGCACTGAAAAGATTAGATTCGGGAGAGATGATGTTGCACTCTAATCATGAGGAAGAAAACGTCTCCTATGCGCAAGGAGTTGAACTGATACTATTCAAAGAAGCACAAAGATCACTTACGGGATGCGAATCTCATGAATCCAGAATCGTCAGAGCATCCTTTAAGACAAAGAAGGAAGGAATCACAATGTCATCCAGTGCTATGCACCCACCAATAATAGCAATGAAGACGATAAAGATCAGTTTTATGAGAGGCAGAAAATGATCATAGCGAAATGTTCAGGAAGGGACCTGACCATCCTGATGGGGAGACCTAGATGCCGACGTCGGAATGGACAACACCGAGTATGAAGCTATCATGGCACGACATTGACCGACTGGGAGAAAGGAACGAGAATGCTGACAGATTTGTAAATTCATGTGTATTCAACAAAATGGTGATAGGTGGCATTACTACACTCCGCCACTAACATACACAAAGCTACGTGGGTCTCACCGGATCACACTACACAGAACCAGGTCGATCATATTCGCATCACTAAAAAAATTCAGAAGGTCAATGGAGGACGTGAGAACAAAGAGAGGAGCTGACAGCTTCAGATCACCACCTGGTTGTGGCCAAGATGGAACTGAAACTAAAGAAACACTGTACAACTAGAGAAACAATATTACAAAGGTTCAGCACGATTTTCCTTAGAGATACTGACAAACTCAACGAATTCAAGATAGGTCTCAGCAACAGGTTCCAAGTTACAGATTTGTCATGTGATTATCTAAGCCACAATACCTTACATGGAGGTCACATCATATTCTACACTGAAGAGTCCTATCGTGACAATGTGACGTTAAGCACTTCTGAAGATCACATTTAGGATCGGCGAAGAGTAATTTATTTAATTCAAAAAGCAATAGGTTATATAGAGTGACCACTCCGGCATAGACGAGCCATGCCATTTTGATTAGTTAATGCCACGTAAACCATTAGTGACATTCTCTTTGTATTACATGTTGGATGTAAATCTCTATCGGTCGTGCACAAACTAAGTCGTGACATCACGGATCATCGTTGAACAACCGATTGCATGGAACTCGTCACCGTACATCAACTTCCTTGATTATAAGGCGTTTGACAGTGTGGATATGAGAACCTTATGGAATCTTCTTCGATACTATAAAGTGAGTAGATGAGAAAATCGTCGACATCATCCGGAATCCATACGACGGACAACACCTCAAAGTCGTGAATGGAGTAAGGCTGACAGATGCATCTCAAGCGAAGATCGGAGTCAGACAGGGTTACTTACTCTCGCCCTTCCTACTTCATCTACTGGTCGGCTGGATTATGAAGACCTCCACATCTCAGAGGAAGCACACAATGCAATGGACAACTTGAATGCATCTAGATAATTTGGACTACGCAGATGACATAGCTCTTCCATCCCACACACACCAACAAATGCAGGTCAAGACAATCAGTGTAGTAGAGATCTGTGCACTAGCAGGTCTTAATATGCACAAAGGAAAAACCAAGATCCTCAAATGCAACTGGAACAGCACCAACCAAATCACACTTGGTGAGAAAGCTCCACTAGGGTTGGGAGCTTTCACGTACCTACCTGGACAGCATCATCAATAAACAAGAAGGATCTGATGCAGATGTGAAGGAAAGGATCGGCAAAGCAAGGGCCACATCGCTACTGCCAGTGAACATATTAAACTCAAATCAACTGTCAACCAATATCAAAGTCAGAATCCTCAATACAAACGTCAAGACGGTTCTACTGTATGGAGATGAAACTTCCAGAACTACTACAACCATCATCAAAAGGGTACAAGTATTTATAAACAATTGTCTACACAAGATACTCAGTGTCTGTTGGTCAGATATCATCAGCAACAACCCTACTGTGGAAGAGAACAAACCAGCTTCCAACGGAAGAGGACATTAGGGAACGACGTTGGAAGTGGATAGGACACACATTGAGGAAATGGCCAAACTGCATCACGAAGCAAGCACCGATTTAGAATCCTGAAGGGAAACGGAAACTTGGAAGGCCAAAGGGCACACTGCGTACATAGTTGGAAGCAGACATGAAAAGAATGAACAGCAGCTGGAAGCAACTGGAAAGGAGTGTTCATGATAGAGCTGATTGGAGAATTCTGTTAAGATGAAAGACGGACATTCTCTATCTTTAGACTCTGTTTTATCCACATAGACAAACTTGTCCTTTGGTTTCTATACGGACCCACATCAACGTCACAATTTGGTAAAATCCGACTGAGCTTTCTGTGTCCGTGTCGAGATTTTATTGGTTACAAACTCACCAGTACTGACAAGACTCTAAAGATAAGCAAACTGGTTGACGCGATAACTATACACACAATTATTAGTGACGCCGTTGAAGAATGAAAGTTTTGGAGCTACATTTTGCATTCAAAGGGAGAAAGTTGGACTTTAAAAATGCTTGCATTGCCGCTCGAGGCGATTAGGAGGCCACATTTTCGCGGTGCCTTCACGAAACATAACTACCTTATCTGCGTATTGTAAGACAATAATTTAATCTCCTAACATTCCTTAACAAGAAAATGGTGACACAAAAGAAATATAACAAAATGTCATAGGCGATTGGAATAAATCGATCTGTAGGTTGTTACTGACTGACTAACTGACTAATTGTTGTAAGTATCTAGCTCCTTTACATGTAGGGGATAAAAACATCTAAGGTAGCAAGAGCAGATATGCAAGCTCGTTAAGACGAACAACTAAACTAGTTAGATTGGCAGATTTTTGTATGCATGTGTACCACAATGGTTAGAAGAATGAGCCCATACTCTTATGTTATTTAGTTTAGTAATCTACGTCCCAGTATTCAGTACTCCAAATAATGAATTACAGCGTTTTTCGCTGTATCCAGCAACTTTGATAAGTTTTAGGAATGACAATCAGCTAGTTATTCATAACACAGGATCTGACAAAAATATGAATCGGTTTAAGTTGCCAAACTGCATCAGCATGGTGGGATGAAATTAACACGACTAATACCAAATAAATTGGAATAATAGCATTGTCGACCAAGCTCAAGTACGGTTTTTAAAGAGATATATTCAGCGAAAAGATGAGTGAAGTAATATTTGAACACAATACCCAAAGTAATAATTAAAATATGAATATATCTAGGCCAACGAGACTGATTTCGAGCCACATTTAAGAAAACGGAGGAAAAACCAATACTACGGACTTAAGACGATTTATCAGGAAATGTCCAAATATGAAAAACACACATTTAGTTTAGTGAATGATAGAAATGTACAAGGTGTATACTTTCACGTGCCATTGAAGTGAATAGTTTGGGACGACCCTTGAGAGTCGAGTGCTTTAATCTCCAAGCTACTGCTCAGAAAAATTGAAACGGCCTTTGTCAGAACAATCCTATTTAAATTTCTGTCCTACGTCATTAAGATATAAACTGACATTTGCCAACACCAACCTTATCGAGTGACTTGCCTTTCACTGAACATCATACGTTGGCTAGCATAGTAATCGTTCCTAAAGTGACTGTAAGTAATAACACATAGTCTAATCAACTTGATCGGCACAAAGCTAAAGCTTTTCCTTTTGTTTTACATTACTGGATTGGGCATTTCGCATAAATATCGAATTCTACAACATACAAGTGCGGTCTTAAAAACAGATGATTCAGCGCGCAAACCTCGGCTACAGAAAGACTTAGATGACCAGTTCCTAGCAGTAGGTCTGACCTAAATATGGAATTCTTGACTTTTACCTTTATTAAAAAACAGCGTGAGATGACAGTTGAGACCTGAAATTTTTTAAAATATTCACGTCACAATTTTGATTTTATACATTTTCAGACAATAAGGGCCCTCACCTGTAAATAGATCGTTAAACAAGCAACGCTTAATGAAGCGATTCTTTTCTAAAGCAATACCGATAGGTCTAGCTGCGTCTATCCCAAGTGTATTTCCGCTGAGATTCAAACACTCGGCATTTAAATTGGAAGCCAGTGCAGAAACAATAGCATTCGCATCAGCAGCTTTATCTAGCTTCAGGGCATGATTCGCGAAACTAACAGTCCATCCATTATATCCGTTCAATACAACTACCATTGTATCACTTAAGTGGGTAGCGCTGGCCTTCTTTAAGCCGCGCACTGAAATGGTTCAGATGCTTCTGAAAGGAAGAAGCTTTAGCTTAACAGGCTTCCATATTTAGTACGAGTGGATCATCAATACTTCAAGGTATGAACCTAGGTATATTACCGATAAAAGAGGAAAAATAAAAAACATCGCTAAATCATAGTAACATACTGTCCTTAGTCCTTAAATATATTTCATGAGTTCTCTTAAAGATCTCCTGAAAAGTCTCTTAGACTAGCTCATCCAACGGCGAATTTCAACATTTGACTACTCTTAAGGAGTATAAGATGTGCTTACAGTCCGTTCTGCTGTGTCGTATCTCCAGTTTGACGTGTCTGTTACCCTCGGAGGAACTTACAAATAACAGTTGCTGCCATTTTTGTCGTTTAGCATACCATTTCATTGTAAGTGCTGTTTTTTACCTTCTGTATTCATAGACAGCACTTTTAGTGCAAATTGTTGACATATTTTGATGTATGATAAATAACCTTGCGCATTGCCACACTTAAAAAGTTCTCTTTCCGGCGATCATAACAACTATGTCTAGGCCATCTAAAGGATAAATAATCTCTCCTGATGCTCATAGTACTTTCTACAAGTCAAAACGAATAATAGCGGATCATGGTCCAGGTCGGTATTAAGTGCACTTATCTTTGCTACTGGAACAAAGGAACTCTTCCACAATCGTAGATTTGCTATGGTGTTCTTACGTGGAAGTCACATCATTGTCTGTACTGACTCGCCCTGTCGTGACATTCAATGAGATTATGTTTAGGACCTCTGACAAACGTGGTTGGGCCCGAAAGAGAATAATATATTTAATATGAAAGGTGATAAGTCACACAGAGTGATCACACCTGCATGGCCGAACCATGCCATGCCGATTAGGCGTTCCCGCTTCCACCGCTTCCGACTTCCCCGAAATGTTTAATGCTGAATAAGAGTCTCCTCAGTTATCTTATTTTCGGCTTTGATTATCATGCGGTTGAGAAGCAATTTAACCAAAACACAAGTCTATCTAAACACTATTCGGTGTTTTTCAGTTTATCACATCCGTTTTTATCCATTTTTGCCCTTTTTCAGTGTGCTTTTTAGTGTATCGATAATTCGCTGCTTCTGATTAGCGGCTTTGGGCTACAATAATAGTTTACTTCGTGGTTAGCACAAATATTTCGTGTTTTTATAAATACAAAAACGACCAATATTGTATCATTGTTGATATTGGTATTATATTTGGTTTGAACCGGAAAGGCAATTGATTTTTACGCCGATGTACTGTCCGTATGAGTACATCCCCAATTTCAATTACATTAATAGGCTAACCGAAAGACATAAGTATAACCGTAGAGAGAACTTCAACTAGTGTTCCAGCTAGTTTGTCAAGTTTAATACGCTTTATGTTTACCCGTGAAAGGAATTAATAAAACCACCAATACATGAGAATAATCATCAAAAATTTATTTAATGCATGACACTGATGACAATTATTTGCATTCTGGACAGATGGCTAACACTAATTCATTAAATATGAGTGGATCCATGAGAAACATGATCTAGACTAAATGTTTTGATGAACAAGAAACCAATTATTTGTACGAATATTTACCGGCCCATGGTGCACACAAGTTAGTTGCGAGTACAGAGTTTAGCATACAGTAGAAAACGACTTGTCTGAAATAAGGCGATTAGAAATTACTGAAATCGACAGAGCCCATGTGCCATAAATATAAGTAATGTGGTTTTGCAGCATGCTTGCGGCTAAATAAATGTTTACAAGATGACAAACTGTGAGTGATGCTTACGTGATTATCAGAGAGCATAAAAGTTGTAAACAAGGGGAGCTCACTCCCAACTCATGTCTATGATAACGGCTTGAACATTAGTCAGTGTCGCGGTAAATTCGACGGTGGCATTTTCAGTTTGCAGGAGGTTCACTCAACCGCTTATACTGGTGATTTGCATGCATGACTATGTCGCTAAACCTCCAATTACGCTGACAAGGTATTAGGATATTCACTGAATGAGCAACTGATAGAGAAACATACTGAGAATCATCTGTAATAGACAAAGATAAACTTAAAAAAACAACACTACTTAGTGATAATTACAGGTCAGTTTTTCGACAGTCTTTTAACAGTTTTATCAATCATATTACATGATTACCAAGTCGTGACAATGCTTTATGACGATATTCTGAAACCATTATGTTCAACTAGTTATAGTGTTGGTTGAAGATTAGCCGGTGGGAAATATGTATTATTGTCTTAGGTGCTTCTGAAATAGCAGAAGTTTGTAGAGTTAACGAATCCGAGCTGCCTGATTACATTACTGAATGCAACTCAAAAAATGTTCGTCTACATAGTATTAGTTTTATTAATAGGCTCCAGAGTTTGGATTTCAAATGTTTGACCAACAACTAGTTTAGTTATTATGCTAGTGCAGTATGAAAGTACCCTAACTTGTTAACTTGGTTATCTGAACTATGTCCAACGTCTTTCTAGGCAACGATGATAGCTCAGTTCATAAATCCAAATACGTGTTGCAATGATAACCATGACAGGTTTTATGAAAACGTTAAAAACGATTCAAATGATTGCTAATTTTAAAAGGCATAGAGATATAATGAAACGCATGTACCGGTCAGTTTAATATATAACAACTTAAAGTAATAGACTTGGTCAAAAATATTTTTTTTAAGTTGAGACAACTTGTGGATTTACAGTTAGGTATATGAAGAGTTATAATATAGACTTTTCATAAGAAGTTACTGTAGTTAGCTTACTGACATTTATAAACCTGTGGCAAAAGTAATTGGACCTAAGGAATGTCAAATAATTTTTGAATCTAACATACTGCATCTGTAATAATAACAATAATAATAATTTATTCTCAAACAACAATTTGCTACATTAGGCATGCCAGTTTACATTCAAGATCAAATCGTTACAACACACTTTTTCACAGTAGTATGTTTTAGTATAAAGCTGTTTAATATATCTTATGCCAAAAATGCCTTGGCAGTGATTCATATGAAATATATACGGCTAGTCTAAATTAAAATTGAATTGTTTTTCTGGTTAGCATTATTTTTGCGAGGAGGAAGAAGCGCTGGAAGTAGATAAAGCACACATTTAGGCACCCGATTGCGTCACAAGGCATGCTTTCACTTGGAATTCTCAAGGCCAAAAGAGAAGAGGAAGACCAAAGAACACATTACGCCGAGAAATATAGACAGACATGAGAAGAATGGAAAACAATTGGATAGAACTAGAAAGGAAGGCCAAGTATAGAATGTGTTGGAGAATGCTAGTCGGCCGCCTATGCTCCATTGGGCGTAACAGGTGTGAGTAAGTCTAGGTGAAAATACATACACGTTAAGTACTAAAACAGTAAATCAACCAGTAAAATAGTAAGACTCACCTGGATTATTTTGAGGAATTTAGATTATTCAATCAATTTGACATATAGCAATGGCTCAAAAGCAACCAGATTAAACGCGCAGAATTACAACTAATTTTAGGGTGCTTGGTGCTGTTAACCTTTCTTTCATTCGATCGATTCAGAACAAGTGAGAGGTTCCAGGTAATTATGTGGCTGCCACCGTAAGAACCACCTAAAATGACGTTATGATTACGGAAACTTTATAGATTAAAATCACCGCAAGTTTATGGGACATTGTCCTTGTTGTTTGGCAATGGAACTCAAAAATTGGAAGTTATGCATGCGGTGGTTGAAAGAAAAGATATTACAGGATAGTTCATAGTTTAAGACAGAGTAAAACGCTGAGTGAAGAAACGACATGGAGAATTAGGACTCTGCTTGCATTGCTAGCCAGTGCGTATTTACGTCAATGAGTACAAAACTCCATGGAAATACATTGAGCTGGATTTTACGCCATATCACGTTCTATATGGTCACATTAACGGAAAGAACACGCTAAGAATCCCTTCACAGTATTTCGGTGAATAGTATTGTCATTTATTTTTTATATTTGTTTTGTATTTTACCCTGAATTCAGGTCTCTGTTAACTGCATTTTATGACCTTTGGTCTTCCTCTTCTGATCTTTAATTATGTGACTCTGGTTAAAGTATTTCCTTTCGTTAGTTAATTTTACTGTTTCATGTTGCTGCTCTGTCAATGTTGTGTAAGACTATGTGAAGCGATAGATTGCGTGATAATGTTACAGCATATAACCAACTAGAGACAGTTTGCAGCACAGCAAATAGTTTACGGCGTATGAACAATAAGCATGATTTCAACAAAAAGCGCTCACTATTATATCAATGAGTTATCAAGCAAACTTCACTTTTTCTTGCCTACTGCCAGTGGTCTTGAGAATATATAGCCTGTTAAACATCACCTGATTAAGATAGCACAAAACTCCATCAACATCAATTCGATGTGTTCGTAGTGGCACTGGTTCCTAACCACACAACTCTTGTAGCTGAACATATAACTACTGAAAAAAATGCATACTCAATAACTAACATGGAGGGAAGGTCAACAATTGAAAGAGAGGAAGCAATTTATTGAATTCAATCACATAGCATGACTCAGCCTTTCAGGCGTGGTAATTCTTATGTAACTTATCTCTCTTATTCATATTAAATATATTGTTTTATGTCCAGCATAAATGTGTTCTTCAGAGACGCTAAACATTTTATTACAGATTGTTACGTGCGGCGAGTCAGAATAAACAATGATATGACTTCACGTAAGATCTTACATATTAGGTTTTCACACCATGACAAATATACAATTTTAGGATTAGGTGTATTATTGTAGCATTACTAATGACAAAGTAGACCATGATTCTACAAGTTCGGTCTCATGGATTCTTCATCAGATTTCTACGTTCACATAAACTACGTTAACTATACATTAGTTGTTTTTTCACCAATGGCCTTATCTATAAGTATTATATTGCTACACTTTTCAGCCTTCTTCTGCAAACATTAATCCTACAATATACCCTTTTAGATGAATATACTATTTTTGAAGTCACATAAGTTACACTATAGTCATTCAAAGCATTGTATCAATTCCTTGCACACAGTCCACATGTTGTAACCTCCTGATAAGCATGTAAAAGGGTACCCATAGAAATAGTGTTTTCTAACATGATGTGAAGCATATAGCATTGCATGAGATATAAAATTTTATCTGAAGATAAACGTTAATGAGCCTAGCATTACAAAAAAGGGAGGGTGGATTTACTGACCAGCAAGCAGTGATAATGCGAGTGATGACATCAATCCGCTCATGTTTGTAGCGTAAAACATTTTGTCCCTTTGGGGCTCCCTATGACTGAAAAAGAGGCAATCAGTGATACTGAGGTTGTCCTCCTACGCTCGCTACTCAGATTCATATTTTCAGTTTATGTTGGATTTGCTATTCTATTATGCTAACCTACGACGTAAAATAATAATTTATTCTCAAATAACAGTTTCTTACATGAGGTATGCCAGTTTACAGGCAAGATCAAATTGTTACAAAAGATAAAATTTTCAATGGAGTAAATTACTCAGCTGGGTTGATATTTTATAAGATATGAATGTAGATGGTTTTAGTCAGTATCACAGTTAGCGCTCTCTATGAAGGTTGGTCGATAATAGATCCATGTGAAGTTGGAGGCTTCTAGAAACCGCAACCTTATATCCCTCTAGAATATCTGAGGCCTTAACGGTGGTGCAGGACGAAGTCATCCGTTCCATATCCGTTTTCGGGAGCATATCTCAAGGGGGCTGGAAGAGGGTGCAAGAAAAAGAGAGGACGAGAAGCAGAGAAGACAATGTCCATAAAGAAATAGTTAAGGTATGACTACTCAGTCTAATTCTCTTGTGATGAAAGTATTTATTAAGCAAGAGCATCCTAATAGGTTAAAAAAGAAGTGTAAACAACCGACAAATGGAGATGGTTCAGAAAGAAGCTGAGAGTATTGGATTATGTGTAGTCATAAAATATAGTGCTGAAAACAGTATTCTGATGCACAAATGGCTGTCTCCGTCTTTTTGTCGAGGTTATTTGAGCCCATTTTTTGTAGATTTTACGGGTTGTTGAGCAGGCTTAGTTTTGCCTATAATAAGATAACTCGATAGGAAGTGAAACCGATTCAACGTTCTAAACAGGATTTAATGAGGTATTTCGCACAATAAGTCAACATCAATACCGTTGGTTCGTGACATTCTACTGGACCGTAAGGAGCCGTAACTAAACAAAATGTTCTACCCTACAGACATTTGTGGATTGAAGTTATCTCCTCACCATCATGTTTGCTGGTCAGTAAGGCCACTTTCCCTCCTTTTGTGATGTTGGGCTCTCTTACGTTTGTGGTATGTATGAATATTGCTTTCATCAAAGCCCATGGTTGGAATACACTGTCTATGCTAGTTCCGTGTTACAAGCAAATCAGATGGTTAAAGCATTTGTATTATGGGTTAGACATCCATTTAGTACATCACACTGCTATGAAGATAACTAATGGTAAAAGTAAAAAACAGGTTAGATTATATGTGTTTCAAAGATGGTAAGGACTAACAGCAAATCAAAAGATACAAAAGAGTATAAGATTGTAAAATTTTCAGGGTAAGAAAAATAAAACAGTGAGCAACTCACAAAAATTTGGGACATTTTGAGCTTCTTATGATCGGCCTTTGTTGATCAGCATCCGTAAGATTAGTGAGTTATCTGTCTACTTGTATGAGAAAAAAGAAAAGAACATGACACTTAGGAAGAATAATGTATCTTTAAACATTAGAGAGATTTGGAAACTGAAAGTGGGGGTTAGAAGCATATATTCATATTAGTAGCAATGGGGCTCGTTATATTCTTGTTCCGTCTAGATATTAGGAGGTCCATAATAAAGTGCCTCATTGGTGGGCGGGAGTTCTAAGAGTAGTTGAAGCTCTTTAGAGTCTAGTAACAGGGTTATTGGCCTTTTGAATTTGGTAAAAGTGTCACCGTTACGGATAGGTATTGGCAACCTGTTCCACAATAAACTATACTGTACTGTAAAAAAACTTACAACGCATTTGCTTTTGGTGTTTTACGGTAAGTAGTTTATATGCGTTATTTCTTAGTCCATAGGCTGGGTCGTGGATAATAGTTGGGCAGGAGGTTAGAAATGAGAGTCCACATATTGCTTTGTAGGGAAATATTAGATTATTCCTTAACCAATGGTGTCATAGAGGTTCTAAAGAGATGCTTACATCTGTCTTTGTAATCGGGAGTGGAGTTACTTCCTAGCAGTTAGCGTGTGAAGCATCTTTGAACATCTTCTACTTCTATCTTGTCTGTGGTATTCATATTAGAGAAGCCAAAGGAGCAGTATTCAAGGGAAGATCGTACACATATTTTGTAGAGGATAAGCTTAGTCTCTGTTGTGAAGAAATTTCTCATTATGAAACCAATTAGACGTTTAGATTTAGAAATAATAGAGGAAGCATGGTCTTCAAAGTTAAGGCTTCCTGTGTAATTAATTCCCAAATCGTGTACTGATTCGAGTCTTTGGACTCTACTTTTATTTAAGTGAAGTTGCGGTTTATAGGGATGCTTTCCAAAGTGCATTATCCCGCATTTGTTGAGGTTAAGTGGTAATTGCCATTTTTCACTCCAGATAGTTAAGTTATTGAGGTCCTCTTGGATCTGGGATACACTTTCACTTAGAGTCTCAGGCTTATAGCTGTATGCTATTTTGAGATCATCAGCAAATAAGTGTGGCTTCCCAAAGTTTACGACGTTACATACATCGTTTATATACATAAGACACAAGAGTGAACCTAATACGCTTCCCCGGATGACTGCACTAGTTATTGGTCTAAGTGATGAGAGAGTTATTGTGCTTTAACACTTGTTTAGGTTCTGTTAAGAACGTAGCAAACCATGAGTATAGTGGGTTGTCATTTATAAAACTGACATTTGCGATGTACGTAGTGCTATGTAAACAATCCAACATGAACTCAGCATGGTAGACGACTGGTGCAAACGCTGGAGGTTAGAGCTCAACATTCTATTTCTTCACTTGAAGTAAACAGGTAACTCACTGAACCTATCAATACTGTTCAACTGAACTCGGTCGCTAAGGGACACCCTAAAAAGTCAAGAGGACAGCACAATTGACTGTCTACTACCAGTGGTCTTGGATATATGGGGCCTGTTACCCATCAACTGGTTATGACAACACAAAATAACATCAGCATCAAGTTAGTGTGAGTTTCTTCCTGTTTATTCTTTATTAACTTTTTACTCTTCTGTACACTATGTTGACTAGCAATTAGTATTATTTCTCCACTCGTTACCTTATCTACAAGTCATATACTTCTATACTTTTCCACCTAGTTTGGTAAACAACTATCCTACATTATGCCCCTCCTATAGCCTATACTCCGATTGGCGACATATACCTCATACTATAGTCAATTAATGCATTGCATTGAAGCCCTACCCACAGTCCATAATTTGTAACTGCATGATAAGCTTGTAGAACGGTACTTATATAAATAGTGTTTTCCAACAGGATGTGAAACACAAAGGATTATGTGAGGTATGATATATATAAAACATAAGCTTAAATGAGCCTAACATCACAAAAGAAGGGAGGGTGGAGTTACTGACCAGCAATCATTGATGGTGAGGGCGATGACTTCAATCCACCCGTGTTTGTGGGGCAGAATATTTTGTTTGTATCAGGCTCTTTATGGTTGAGAAACGAGTCAATCAATCTGTGATGTTGAGGTTGTTCTCCTACGCTCACCATTCAGACTCATGTTTCCAATTTTATTCTGGATTAGCTACTCTACTGAGGCAACCCATAACACGCTAGCTCGGACTTTTACATTTAGACTGTGTGGCAGGCATCGGATGAAAAAATCAGACAATTAACGACACAGTTACTAGTTTTCTTAAAACTTTACTCTCTATATGCACTTTCTGCCCTAATAAACAACCTTCCTTATTAAAACCCTGACTTCCCTTTCATTGTTTGAACTAACTCCACCTCGGTAAATATTACAACTGACTATTCTTCATTAATGAATCCACTCATCTAGAGCCTTCAATCGCATTTCACTCTTTATAAAAGATCTAGTATGAATTACATCTTAAATTATACCATAAAATTCCGACTGGAGTCCCTCCGGGGACTACTGCCGGTCCCAAGCCCGCATAAAGGGGGAGAGTTGGGCATGGGGTTAGCGTCCCCATCCTGTAGAAAACTAACTCGCTAGAAAACACTAACCAGAAAAAATTATTCGAACCTTTTAAACTCTGCCCTGGGAGTCAGAAGGTTTTCTTTTAGAAGGACTATGGCGCCTCATGATGAAAGCCGAATTCCTTTGGGAGTTACGAGGCCGATGCCCCTTCTGACAACCAGAGCAACCACTTATTTAGGTACATGGAATGTTCGCACAATGTGGGACACCAGGTGAGCCTTCCAAGTCGTTGCAGAAATGAGAAGGTACAACCTGAAGGTACTTGGGATCAGTGAAACACACTGGACGCAAGTTGGACAACAACGACTAACTTCAGGAGAGCTTCTGTTATACTCCGGCCATGAAGAAGAAAATGCACCACATACATAAGCAGTTGCGTTGATGCTGTCCAAACAAGCGCAAAATGCACTTATAGGATGGGAAGCTCATGGACCAAGGATCATCAAAGCCTCGTTCAAAACAAAGAAAGAGGGCATTTCGATGAACATCATCCAATGCTATGCGCCCACCAACGACTCTGATGAAGACGCTAAAGATCAATCTTACAATAGGCTGCAGTCAATCGTCGAGAAGTGCCCAACAAAGGACCTGACCATTCTGATGGGAGATTTCAACGCCAAGGTTGGAACGGACAACACTGGATATGAAGACATCATGGGACGACACGGACTGGGAGAAAGAAACGAAAATGGTGAGAGATTTGCAAATCTATGTGCCTTCAATAAGCTGGTCATAGGCGGCACCATATTCCCACATAAACGCATTCACGAAATCACGTGGACTTCACCGGATCACACTACGCAAAACCAAATCGACCATATGTGCATCAACAAAAAGTTCAGGAGAACGACGGAAGGGGTGAGAATCAAGAGAGGAGCTGATATAGCATCAGATCACCACTTGCTGGTCGCCAAGATGAAATTGAAACTCAAGAAGCACTGGGCAATGGGGCGGACAATATCACAAAAGTTCAATACGGCCTTTCTTCAGGATACTGACAGACTCAACAAATTCAAGATAGTCCTCAGCAATAAGTTCAGGGCCTTTCATGATCTACTCAATGGAGAAGGAACTACTATGGAGAGCAACTGGAAGGGGATCAAAAAGGCAATCACTTCAACATGTTATGAGGTCCTGGGTCACAAAAGCACCATCACAAGGAATGGATCACTGCTGATACATTGGGTAAGATTCAAGAAAGGAGGAACAAGAAGGCAGCAATCAATACCAGTCGAACAAGAGCAGAAAAAGCCAAGGCACCAGCCGAATACACAGAAGTAAACAATCACGTGAGAAGGAGCACCAGAACTGGCAAACGTAAGTATGTGGAAAATTTAGCAGTGACGGCGAAAAAGGCTGCAAGAGAAGAAAACATGAGACAACTGTATGACACGACAAAGAAACTCTCTGGAAATTACCGTAAACCAGAACGACCAGTGAAAAGCAAGGAAGGCGAGGTAATCACCAACATTGAAGAGCAACGAAACAGGTGGGTAGAACACTTCAAAGAACTCTTGAATCGACCAGCCCCTCTGAACCCACCCAACATCGAAGCAGCACCCACGGACCTCCTAATCGATGTTGGCCCACCAACAATCGAAGAAATCAGCATAGCCATCAGACAAATCAAGAGTGGCAAGGCAGCAGGACCAGACAACATTCCAGCGGAGGCACTAAAAGCAGACGTAGCGGCAACTACAAGGATACTCCACATTCTCTTCAATAAGATTTGGGATGAGGAACAAGTACCAACAGACTGGAAAGAAAGACTTCTGGTCAAAATACCGAAGAAAGGCGATCTCAGCAAGTGTGATAACTACAGGGGCATCACTCTTCTCTCAATACCAAGAAAAGTCTTCAACAGGGTATTGTTAAACAGGATGAAGGACTGTGTAGACGCCCAACTTCGAGACCAACAGGCAGGATTCCGTAAGGATAGATCGTGTACAGACTAAATCGCAACTCTACGGATCATTGTGGAACAATCAATTGAATGGAATTCATCACTCTACATCAACTTCATTGACTACAGAAAAGCATTCGATAGCATGGACAGAACAACACTATGGAAGCTTCTTCGACACTACGGCATGCCTCAGAAGATAGTCAATATCATACAGAATTCATATGATGGATTAAACTGCAAAATCGTGCATGGAGGACAATTGACAGGCTCGTTCGAAGTAAAGACCGGTGTCAGGTAAGGTTGCTTACTCTCGCCCTTTCTCTTTCTCCTGGTGATCGACTGGATCATGAATACGTCAACATCTGAAAGGAAACACGGGATACAATGGACATCTAGGACGCAGTTGGACGATCTAGACTTCGCAGATGATCTGGTCCTTCTATCCCAAACGCAACAACAAATGCAGGGGAAGACGAACAGTGTGGCAGCAGCCCCAGCAGCAGTAGGTCTCAATATACACAAAGGGAAAAGCAGGATTCTCCGATACAACACAGCATGCACCAATCCAATCAAAATTGACGGAGAAGATTTGGAAAATGTAAAAACGTTTATATATTTGGTCAGCATCATTGATGAACAGGGTGGATCTGATGCAGATGTGAAGGCGCGGATCGGTAAAGCAAGAATAGCATATTTACAACTGAGGAACATCTGGAACTCAAAGCAACTATCAACCAACACCAAGGTCAGGATTTTCAATACAATTGTCAAGACAGTTCTACTGTATGGGGCGGAAACCTGGAGAACTACGAAAGCCACCATCCAGAAAATACAGGTGTTTATTAACAGTCGTCTATGCAAAATATTTCTGATCCGTTGGCCGGACGCTATTAGCAATGACCAACTGTGGGAGGGAACAAACCAGATCCCAGTGGAGGAAGAAATCAGGAAGAAGCGCTGGAAGTGGATAGGACACACATTGAGGAAAGCACCCAACTGCGTCACGAGGCAAGCCCTCACATGGAATCCTCAAGGCCAAAGGAAAAGAGGAAGACCAAAGAACACATTACGCCGGGAAATGGAAATAGACATGGGAAAAATGAACAAGAATTGGATGGAATTAGAAAAGAAGGCCCAGGACAGAGTGGGTTGGAGAATGCTGGTCGGCGGTCTATGCTCCATTGGGAGTAACAGGCGTAAGGAAGTAAGTTAATAATTTACCATGCCTCTGTCTGTTCCACTAAAAAATGTTAAGTATTGTTTATTATCCATATCCAAGTGCTTTGCTGCTCTTCGGTTTTTCTTGTTTTTCAGAACCTTTCTCTGAGTGCACAGCTATGGAACTTCTGACATCTGAAACAAACTAGACGTACTTGTCTTCCAAGGTCATAGTTCACCCCAAGCGCTCTGCAAGTCTACTTTATAACAATAAACTTAAAGAGTTACATCGCTTGAATACTATATCTGAAGGAATGAACTGATCTTCACTTTTATAGACTATATTTATCTAACATGCATACTGTGAAACAATAAGTGTTGTAATTTGTAGATCGTGCCTGTAAAAATGGCGCGTACCTGCCATTGCAGAAATATTTATATTATTATTAATTATGTTCCCTCTCAATTTAGAACGTTTAATTTTATTTTGAAGGATTATGGTGAGAACAGAGAAGTTATTATTAAGTTCGTTTTTCCTGTGCGACTGTTTTTCTGTACGCATTGCCTTTGTTCGGACAAACATTTCTGCCATCGATACGCATTGTCTAATATAACTACGGAGTAGGAAACTAGGGCATTTCGTCCATACATATAGAGAGCCTATAATGTGTGGATGGAACGCGGATGTGTTTGTTTGTGCTAGATCTGCGCAGATGAGGACTTGATCAATAAGTCTTACGAACGTATGTTATTCATCTGTCATGCGTGTTTCAGAGGGAAGACTGTTCCATATCTGGCTTAGAATTTGGCGAAATTTCTCTTTTACTGAGGTTATTTGCCATGATTTGAAACTGGGTGAGCAGAGAGCTCGTTAAACTAAATATAATATCTGAGTATTAGTTGATATTAAATATTCAAGGATCAGAGACTATGAGTATACAATAAATTTCAGATCTATTTAAGACTTAATTCCGTGATACGAATGATATTAACTGGTAAGTGTCCGTCGAAAATTTTTTCAGGATAAAATGCACCCGATCTACAAGATAGGATGTTAGTCTCCGTATAATACACCCTGCAAATGAACTAGTCTAACAAGTCCTAAACCACGTGAAAACCAGTTACCACTTTCAAATTGCGCTCCTACAAACTCAGACTTTTAAATTGTTACCTAGTGACTAGTATTAGATGACAAAATGGGAATGATGAAGAAATAACAAATGATTAAATATGCAATTGTTAGCGTTTCGTGCCATTTTACTTTCCTTTGATGCGCCGTCGATGTTAAGAAGCAATTTCCTCGTTTCAAACGTCGATTTCCCCTGTATTGTTTGAACCTACTCCACCTTGGTACATATCACAAATCATTCTTCCTTACCATTGTATGGCGAGACTATAATTTATGGACGACCTTTGAACGAATCTGAAGTGACCTTGAAAAATACTAGCCTATCAGCAAACAGCCAGTATAGAGTAAAAATATATTATACGAAACCAAAGAAATAAAGTAGATACACTTCTAATACATGGTTCAAAAATTTGTCAAGGTTAAAAAGAGGTGCAGAGGTTATAAAATCGTAATGCATACAGTAAAGGAAATTATCCATATGGCTACACAATAGTCAGCCTCTGGAGCCATGGTAAAGTCTCAAAAACTCTTTCAGCCTCGATCACATAGCTTCAATATTGTTCATGTGTACTCCGTTTGTTGAGTACACAAAATGACACTTGTGGATAACGACATGGTACACATAACCAAGCCTATGTAGGCATCTGTACACTCCCCAATCATCCGTATATACTGTAGTACCTGGCTGCAGTCGGTGTTACTAGTGCTGTTATTATCCAGTTCGCAATAATTGTCGTAATTTGCCCTAGTTAGGAATTATATATGGTGTTTTCATCACGAACTGACATCAGCTATAATGCCAGAAATATATTTCGCCAAAGTGGATGAAAGGCTTTCGCGCCAAAATCCGAGATCTGTTATCCCATACCTGATTGACTCGCCCACAAATTATAGTCTCGCCGTTTTATTTGTTATAGCCGCTTAATTATCATGTTTTGTACAAAATTCCCTGTGAACCGACAGTACGTTATCATTAAGCACTGAAGTTGGCCCCGTGACCTTCAAATATCTCAAACGATTCTGACCGGCTTGTCAGTAACTTAGAGTCTCGTCCATTGTATTCTATGATATGGAGACTATAACCACATTTCACTCCAACAGCAGCAGTTAGTATGAGTTTTATTCACCAATTTACCATACCATTGTCTATTTCACTAGAAACAGTTAAGCATTGTTGATGGTTTATATCCAAAGTGACTTGTTCCTCTTTCGTTTCTCATTTATCAGCGTCACATTCGCAGTGCACAACTATGGGGTTTCCTCCTCCAAAAACAAACCCAACGCATGCGTTTCTAGAGTTCACAGTCCATACCAGGCGACCTCAATATGTACATTATACTTCCTTACTTCCTTACGCCTGTTACTCCCAATGGAGCATAGACCGCCGACCAGCATTCTCCAACCCACTCTGTCCTGGGCCTTCTTTTCTAATTCCATCCAATTCTTGTTCATTTTTCCCATGTCTATTTCCATTTCCCGGCGTAATGTGTTCTTTGGTCTTCCTCTTTTCCTTTGGCCTTGAGGATTCCATGTGAGGCCTTGCCTCGTGACGCAGTTGGGTGCTTTCCTCAATGTGTGTCCTATCCACTTCCAGCGCTTCTTCCTGATTTCTTCCTCCACTGGGATCTGGTTTGTTCCCTCCCACAGTTGGTCATTGCTAATAGCGTCCGGCCAACGGATCCGAAATATTTTGCATAGACGACTGTTAATAAACACCTGTATTTTCTGGATGGTGGCTTTCGTAGTTCTCCAGGTTTCCGCCCCATACAGTAGAACTGTCTTGACAATTGTATTGAAAATCCTGACCTTGGTGTTGGTTGATAGTTGCTTTGAGTTCCAGATGTTCCTCAGTTGTAAATATGCTATTCTTGCCTTACCGATCCGCGCCTTCACATCTGCATCAGATCCACCCTGTTCATCAATGATGCTGACCAAATATATAAACGTTTTTACATTTTCCAAATCTTCTCCGTCAATTTTGATTGGATTGGTGCATGCTGTGTTGTATCGGAGAATCCTGCTTTTCCCTTTGTGTATATTGAGACCTACTGCTGCTGAGGCTGCTGCCACACTGTTCGTCTTCCCCTGCATTTGTTGTTGCGTTTGGGATAGAAGGACCAGATCATCTGCGAAGTCTAGATCGTCCAACTGCGTCCTAGATGTCCATTGTATCCCGTGTTTCCTTTCAGATGTTGACGTATTCATGATCCAGTCGATCACCAGGAGAAAGAGAAAGGGCGAGAGTAAGCAACCTTACCTGACACCGGTCTTTACTTCGAACGAGCCTGTCAATTGTCCTCCATGCACGATTTTGCAGTTTAATCCATCATATGAATTCTGTATGATATTGACTATCTTCTGAGGCATGCCGTAGTGTCGAAGAAGCTTCCATAGTGTTGTTCTGTCCATGCTATCGAATGCTTTTCTGTAGTCAATGAAGTTGATGTAGAGTGATGAATTCCATTCAATTGATTGTTCCACAATGATCCGTAGAGTTGCGATTTAGTCTGTACACGATCTATCCTTACGGAATCCTGCCTGTTGGTCTCGAAGTTGGGCGTCTACACAGTCCTTCATCCTGTTTAACAATACCCTGTTGAAGACTTTTCTTGGTATTGAGAGAAGAGTGATGCCCCTGTAGTTATCACACTTGCTGAGATCGCCTTTCTTCGGTATTTTGACCAGAAGTCTTTCTTTCCAGTCTGTTGGTACTTGTTCCTCATCCCAAATCTTATTGAAGAGAATGTGGAGTATCCTTGTAGTTGCCGCTACGTCTGCTTTTAGTGCCTCCGCTGGAATGTTGTCTGGTCCTGCTGCCTTGCCACTCTTGATTTGTCTGATGGCTATGCTGATTTCTTCGATTGTTGGTGGGCCAACATCGATTAGGAGGTCCGTGGGTGCTGCTTCGATGTTGGGTGGGTTCAGAGGGGCTGGTCGATTCAAGAGTTCTTTGAAGTGTTCTACCCACCTGTTTCGTTGCTCTTCAATGTTGGTGATTACCTCGCCTTCCTTGCTTTTCACTGGTCGTTCTGGTTTACGGTAATTTCCAGAGAGTTTCTTTGTCGTGTCATACAGTTGTCTCATGTTTTCTTCTCTTGCAGCCTTTTTCGCCGTCACTGCTAAATTTTCCACATACTTACGTTTGCCAGTTCTGATGCTCCTTCTCACGTGATTGTTTACTTCTGTGTATTCGGCTGGTGCCTTGGCTTTTTCTGCTCTTGTTCGACTGGTATTGATTGCTGCCTTCTTGTTCCTCCTTTCTTGAATCTTACCCAATGTATCAGCAGTGATCCATTCCTTGTGATGGTGCTTTTGTGACCCAGGACCTCATAACATGTTGAAGTGATTGCCTTTTGATCCCCTTCCAGTTGCTCTCCATAGTAGTTCCTTCTCCATTGAGTAGATCATGAAAGGCCCTGAACTTATTGCTGAGGACTATCTTGAATTTGTTGAGTCTGTCAGTATCCTGAAGAAAGGCCGTATTGAACTTTTGTGATATTGTCCGCCCCATTGCCCAGTGCTTCTTGAGTTTCAATTTCATCTTGGCGACCAGCAAGTGGTGATCTGATGCTATATCAGCTCCTCTCTTGATTCTCACCCCTTCCGTCGTTCTCCTGAACTTTTTGTTGATGCACATATGGTCGATTTGGTTTTGCGTAGTGTGATCCGGTGAAGTCCACGTGATTTCGTGAATGCGTTTATGTGGGAATATGGTGCCGCCTATGACCAGCTTATTGAAGGCACATAGATTTGCAAATCTCTCACCATTTTCGTTTCTTTCTCCCAGTCCGTGTCGTCCCATGATGTCTTCATATCCAGTGTTGTCCGTTCCAACCTTGGCGTTGAAATCTCCCATCAGAATGGTCAGGTCCTTTGTTGGGCACTTCTCGACGATTGACTGCAGCCTATTGTAAGATTGATCTTTAGCGTCTTCATTAGAGTCGTTGGTGGGCGCATAGCATTGGATGATGTTCATCGAAATGCCCTCTTTCTTTGTTTTGAACGAGGCTTTGATGATCCTTGGTCCATGAGCTTCCCATCCTATAAGTGCATTTTGCGCTTGTTTGGACAGCATCAACGCAACTGCTTATGTATGTGGTGCATTTTCTTCTTCATGGCCGGAGTATAACAGAAGCTCTCCTGAAGTTAGTCGTTGTTGTCCAACTTGCGTCCAGTGTGTTTCACTGATCCCAAGTACCTTCAGGTTGTACCTTCTCATTTCTGCAACGACTTGGAAGGCTCACCTGGTGTCCCACATTGTGCGAACATTCCATGTACCTAAATAAGTGGTTGCTCTGGTTGTCAGAAGGGGCATCGGCCTCGTAACTCCCAAAGGAATTCGGCTTTCATCATGAGGCGCCATAGTCCTTCTAAAAGAAAACCTTCTGACTCCCAGGGCAGAGTTTAAAAGGTTCGAATAATTTTTTCTGGTTAGTGTTTTCTAGCGAGTTAGTTTTCTACGGGATGGGGACGCTAACCCCATGCCCAACTCTCCCCCTTTATGCGGGCTTGGGACCGGCAGTAGTCCCCGGTGGGACTCCAGGAGGTTTTAATATGTACATTATATCGAGTACAAACTAATTAAGATGTATTACATAAATACTCAAGAAGACCAGAATTCTGTCTCAATAATACCCACTTTTGACCTGATATCAGCACGTCCGTGCTTTAACGTGTACACGATGCTATTTTAGAAACAGATCGCAAAACATTACTCATAGCAAAATACTAACATCTAGGCCTAATTATTAACTCTCTGATATGTCTGCACGAATAGACCGAGATTTGTTCCATTGATTTTATCTGTTTAAGAACCCAACTTCGAAACCATCTTATTCGCATATCACTGTTGAAAGTTATTGGTCAGGCCTGTAGAAATGTTATTTAACCGCTCTGTCTGAAATACATACTACATAATCACCAAACGTGTCATCAACACGTCTAGAGTATTTGTAGTGGTACTGAACCATAACCACACAATCTTCAAAGCTGAATACGAGATTACTCGGAAAATAGATATTCAATATTTAACGCAAAGAAATACCTAACGATGGAGAAGGCGCGAACAATGAATTGAGTGAATTAGAGTTGATTGAATGGCATGGCTCGGCCATGCAGGCGTGGTCCCTCTGAATGTTACCTTATATCTTCTATTCATATTAAATATATTGTTCTTTCTCTAACCTGACCTTGTTCTACATCACGTATTGGTAATTGATACGATACAGTGAGTTGGTGTAGTCGATGGTGTGACTTCCACGTCAGATCTTATAGATTAGGCAGTTATATCATGACAAATCTACAATTTTAGGATTAGGTCTATTATTAGAGCAGTACTAATATCATAGTAGACCATAGTTCCACAGATTTTCCTACCCGTTTGAATGCTCATTTAGACTTCGTTTTCATTAATGATGTGGGTATATATGCGACTCGTAAACGTTCCCCATTGTCTGGCTCGGATCACTGTATAATTCGTGCTCTACCCAAAGTATATGGAATGTATGGGAAGAGTACACTCTTACATGAAACCAAAATAGTCGAATATATGAAGTACAAGAAAACATCCGAAATCTGCAAAACATATTTCATACGACGAACTGGGAATTATTTACAGATGACTCACTGGAAATCACTACTGATGTTATCACTTGTTACCTTAAATTCTGTTCTGATATTTGTTGTCCCACTGAAACCATTTTTGTAAGTTTTGATCAACTTACATCTTCACAACTAAAACTACTACGAAGGGTAAAAGAAAGAATGTGCAAGGAGAAGAACTCTAATGAAGTACTTAAGCTAAATGGTCTGATAAACCTAAAGATTAGACGTCTGAACTCTATGTTTACTCAAAAACTCTTGTCTTGCAAAAACTCTCCAAGTATGTGGAAACTCTTTAAAGAACTTACAGGTGGCAGAAAGTTTAGAAGCGATAACCAGCTGAATAAGTGTGACTTAAATAAGTCTTTTGTGCGTCAGTCATCTGATGTGATGCTCCCTTTATCTACGGGTTTAAAGCATAGCTGTGTTCCTACTTTCACTGAAACTGATGTCTGAAGATGTCTCCAGTCAGTTAATTCATCTCGATGTTTGGGACCTGATGGTATCCCAAACATCCTTTTTAAAAAGTGTACTGACATCTTATGTTATCCGTTCACAACTATCTCTAACAGATCCTTCTCATCTAATCTCATGCCGAAAATGTGGAGAAAGATGAAGATAATTCCTGTAACCAAGAAAGCACCTGGTGATAAAAATGTAAAATTTAGACCTATTGCAATAACTTCACCCTCCCTCAAAACAATGGAAAAATTATTAATACTTCCATTTCAGCCTGCGATAAAAGAGCATATTAATCCATATCAGTTTGCCTACAGATGCAAAAGAAACACATTGGATTCTGTTGCTGTTCGGCATCACAATATAGTGTTCAACTTAGAAAAGGGTAAGAAGTATGTTCGACGCACTTTTATGGACTATACTTCAGCTTTTGATTCTACACGAAGACAACGTTTACTTTACAAGTTAATCAGCGTCAACACTGACAGCTGGATAACCAAGTTGCTATGTTCCTACCTCTCTAGAAGCGAACAGTACAATTTATTTGGAGGAAAGTGTTCAGAGTCTCTATTGTCTCATGAAGTTGTACCACAAGGAGCTGTTCTTTCACCTCTTCTTTTCTCTTTTTTTCTGCATGATCTGCCATCTTCCACAGAAAACACTTTAGTGAAATATGCGGATGATCTCACTGTATGCATGCCTATCTCTTCCTCTTTACATTCCATAGAAATGAATGAATTTTTGTCTCGTATTGATTGTTGGTCTGTTGGTAATGGTCTCATACTTAATTCGTCCAAGTGTCAAGCTATTAACTTTGGCATGAGACATGAACGGGATCTAAACACCATTTTGAGATCCCATAATGCTTGTGCTATTGAAGACTCTTTGATAAACACAGTGTCGAAGGTCAATTATCTTGGTGTTACCTTTTCCTCTGATCTCTCTTGGTCTTCTTATATTTTCTTTTGTCGAAGAAGGTTTTCCGTCTGACTTACTACATAAAGAGATTGCATGCTCATAGGATTACTCGTCATTTACTCTTACAATTTGTCAATTCTTGCATATTACCTATTATTCTTTATTGTTCTCCATCATTTTTTCCCGAGCTTTTGAGAAAAGACTTTGCTGTATTGCGGAGAGTGCTGAAGGTAGTCAGCAAGATGTGTGGTGAATCTTTCGAGGTCATAATTAATATGGTTGTAGATAGACATCTAAAGTCATGCAAACTCCTGGCAGGTGTTATTTTATCAGATACTAATCATCCCCTTCACTCTTATCTTTCTCCTTGTATATCTTCTGGTAGAACGAGACGTAATTACATTAAAATCCATGCACGCAAGGAAAAGTATAAAAGTTACATAATACCTTACCTAGCAAATATAATCTGTAACGAACAGCTTGTTCGAGTTAACCTAGTCAATAACCTGCATTCTTAACATGTCTCTAATTTGGAAAGTTGTACAGTTTTTCGGTTTTTTAAACCTTTTTTGTATTTGTTACTGTTTTCTTGCGTAAGTAATTTGTTGAAATACCCTGTACTGAGAATTTCTATATTGTACCAAAATATAACATTGAATAAAGCCATTATTAATAATAATATGCCCAGGTTCCTGCCTGGAGTTATTCGTGATCCTCTGCTATTAGACACGGAAGCCTGTTGAGCGAAAGCTTCTTCTATTTCGTCCACAACCATCTGAACCATTTTGAACATTGGATATTGAGAAAGCGGGTCAATCAGTTGGGGCGGAACTGGAGCCTGCGCCTGTGGCTTATGTCCCCTGTTTGTATTTCTGAATGTCTGAGTCATGCTTCTGATTATTTCATTACTATCTAAGAAGGACTTTAAATAGTTTTCCTAGTGGTTATGTACCATTCTAAAATGTCATGAAAATATATGCCAGGGACTGCACTATTATTTCACTTTATTCTGCTGCCCCTGGTGCCATGGGGTTAGTCTTTAGGTACAAGTATGTTACATGACCAGTCCAAAATCCGTTAGTACGAAAGTGCTTGTAACGTAACAGGTTATAGGACTTAAAGAGTAAATGACTTCATGGGGCCATATGTTTCTGGTCTCAAAACCTGATTATTGATCGATCTTTGGTTTATCTTATTTACATAGCTTGAATAGCTTAAGTTCATGTTTACCCGTAGGATCACTGTTATTGTCGTTTCGCCCGCGAATCATTGATTCAATTATCTGGTTATCCAGATCATGAACGAACCAAGTGTATTTGAAGATCACTGAATAGAGAGGTGCTAGTTGTAGTGCATACTGACAGTTATTGTCTACAGAATTGTATGACTAATATTCTAAAGGTGTTTATAAAATATGTGGGATAATGATATTGTAGTAGACTGTAATTTGCACTATATGAGGGTGTTTGATCATATGTGTAGATTGAAACATGCGGTAGGTATGAATATCTAATCAGCTTCAGTATGGTGAAAATCCCCATGGCAAGACTATGATTTATGGACGAACCAATAAGGTATAAGATAATAGGCCTCGGATATTGGCGCGAAATTCACTCATCCAGTTTGGTTAACTAGAGTTTTGGCATTACAGCTGATGTAAGTTCGTGATGAAAACCCGAAATGTAATTCTTAACGTTAATCATCAACTGTAAAATATAATTATGATTCCTCACACATCTTTAGAACCTTCATTTGGTCATAGATATTAGATGGGCACTCTCAAGGTCAGCCTAGCTTAGCTCAGTGGTCGTCCATAAATAACAGTCTCACCAAATAAAAGTATGTCTTATCCTGAAGTAAGAATGTTAGAAGGATAATAAATGTGAACATCGTATAATAATTTTTGAGCAAGAAGTTGGAAAATAAACGATTTGGCGGGAACCAACATGGTGACGAATAGAATACGTAGGTTTATTCAGTTGAGGCATGGCATACGTATACGCCATTCGAAGTTGCCATGCTTTGTGAGTAATTAATGACACAAAAAGGAAACGAAAAATAATCATATCTATCGGACTGAAGAGGTGAAATTCAGGAGCATGTTCAAAAGCAAATGTTTAAGATTTTTAGATGGTGTGTGCTGAAGATGATAAGGACTAGATGTAATTGAGCCTCTGTGACGAATTTTTACTTCCCAAATGTTCGACCACTGCCCTTAGACATGCTGGTTCTGTTCATGGAAGTTCGGCTAAGTTTTACATACTGCAATATTGTATATTGAAGTTTTAAATGAAGTATGAAATGTGAGCTAGTTCCAGTATATTGTTGACCATTACCCTGTACAAGAGAGTGAAAATGATTATGTGATGAGCAGGATTGTGTAAGTTATGCACCCACTTCTTGTCATGTTATTGAACTGATAGACTCGGTATCAAAACACTAACTACATATTTGTGTGAATAGTTTACGTTATAGAGGATAGGTTCGATTCCCTCACTGAACTGTTCTATGATGGGATATCTATCAGAGAGTGACCTCATTTGACGCTAGCCGTTTCACTTCTGTTATCAAAATATCTGTGAGATGGAGGATTAATTGACAAGCTCAGCTGTTATATTTCCGCGTAGTTTTCGTAATGGTTAGTTCAATTAAGTGTTGTTAAGTTTTATTTTTGTTTTGGCTACTGCACAATATGCATCAATGTATCTGTTGATTTCTACTTTGGTATCTAGTGATTTTAGTGCCGATAATGATCATCGGTTGCTCCAAACTTTGTAATCTACTGAAATCATCGGTATGTTTTTATCTAGAGTTCTAACTGTGTTAAAGCTTTATCATCGTAGAATTCAACCGATCACTGCTTGCAGCCTTTTGTTGTGGAGACGTTCCCAATCACACTGCAAGGTCAATTTATCTACTCGTGATCTTGTGGAAGTGGTTAACCAAAAAGCCAAAATTCACAAATATATAAAGCCACAAGAGCCTGAAGAACCTTTGTACGTGAATAGCCTGGAAAGATGTGACTCAGAAGAGGATTTGAACGTCATATCGGAAAATGATCAGTTGGACTTTGGTGCTCTTAGTGCGGGTGGGTGACTAAATATGCGTTGTTTTTGTGATATTTTGCAAGAATGCTGCCAGTGTTATTTCTGTATTGTAAGAGGGGAACTGTAAAGATGCCAATATTGGTGTGTGGAGTGGAAGATGTTTGTGTTGTGACAGTGGTTTAGTCGTTGCATAAGTCAAAATGTGGTTTGATGGTGCAGAATTTAGGGTCAGACTACTTTGTGATGAGTTTGAACCTTTCTTCATGCTTAATTCTATAAAGCAGGTGTAGACTTGTTCTACTGTCACTTTTGTGCAAATTAACCATACTAAATGGTTTGGTGATGACGCTGATAAAATGGTAGCACCGAGCGACGGCTGCGAAACGTGATCATTAAGAGTAGAAGATACTCGTAAATTGTTAGTATTTGATCATAGATATTTTAGAAATACTGCTCGCATCCGCTGGGATCACCGGGTAAGTAATAGTGACGTTAGACTCAGGGTATTAGAGAATGATGGTAAATCAGTTGATGAGGTTGTAAATCTTCATCGAGTGAGATGTTTGGGTCACGTGTTGCGTATGCGTGAACACCGATCACTACGACGCGTAATGCTCACCAGTATTGGAGATGAATGGGAAAGAGTTAGGGACGGCCAAACCAAAACGTGACATCAGTGCTTGAAGTCACTAACTTCTAGTCTGAGCCATGTTGGTGGATGCAGACTACTTGTTTGGGGTCCGCGTGACTATCGTAACCAATGGTTGGAGACTGTGGGTGACATGGCTCAGAATCGATCACAATGGCGTCGGTGTATACACTCTTTGTCTTCCCCTGAACTATGAGATTAAAATCGCTTTATACCTTTCTTTCTACGAACTAATTCTCTCTCCCTGTATTATATGCTTATATACAATCTTTTTTTATATTTTTACTACCATTGAAGTGACTACTTCGATGAATTTGGTATTCATTTTGTTGTGCTAATGAGGTGTGGCAACCTGGACCAATGCACATATGTGCCTGATCGTACGTTGTAGCTGACTGACTGACAGAACTGTGGATAAGGAGAGTGCATTTAGAGGAGTTGGGAAAGTCGGACTGGAAACCAACAGTTCCTAATAGCTGGATAACTAGTAAATGGAGTTTGGAGTTGTTTTATCCTACTGTATCGTATTCCCTGTATACGATATTTCACTCGACTGTTCCTAAGTGACATCAAGAAATAAAAAGGAACAATACATATTCAGATAAGTCGAAACAACAATAATTCATTAGTGAAAATATTAGATTATATTTAGAATCTTTATAAAAATCATTCAGAATCTTTTCGTTTCGATTGTGATCAGTACATGCAACAAAACTAAATTGTCGTCACTTTGTGATTATTTGTTCTTTTTTTCCTTTTAAATAGATAATGTATGTCAACAACCATATCATGAGTCACTTGTTAATCGATCAATTAAGAACATAGAAAAAAAGTCAGTTATCGATGAACTATTGAGTACTGATGAAGTTGAAGAAGATCCTGCTGACTGTTTAAGATTAAGTAACGTTTATCGTCGTCATCCTCCTGAACATTATTGTGAATTAATAAAACGTTATTGTAAAGCAGGTGATACAAATTCAGCATTATCTGTAAGAATTTATTCTCTTCCATTTTTCGTTGTTAATGTTTACTTACATTGGTCTACCATTTGAATTGTTATATTTTCCTGCACCAACATAAATAATACTGACTTTTTATGTGAGTTGGGAAGTGCTTTGAACTGTTATTCATTAGCTAAATGGGGTCTTGTTCAGTCGGACTCGAGCTACACTGTTCATATGGTGGCCTGTGATTTTCTAGGTGGCTTTGAGAACCGAATTTGGGTTTGAATACTCCAGTTTAACGGTTTAAGATCGAACACTAATCGCTAAACTCCATATCTCATAAAATTAACTTTTATTGAACCCTAAATAATAGTTTGCAACCATGGGATGCTTTACTTTGGTATTTCATACTTGCACATATTTCTGGACGTTTTTATATCAGGATTGAAATGTTTCCTGTAGGTATTTTTCTCTGAAATGTTGGAAAAGGATCGTGTTCTCCCATCGAGATTTCATGCTCATATGGTTCTGGATGGTTTGGCCAGAGTTGGAGACAGTGAGAATGCATTTCGCGTTTATAAAAAGATGACTGAATTGGGTATCGATGCAACCCAGGCAACTTACTCACGTTTGTTTCGGTTAGTTTGAAGGATTCCCAGTAAATGTGAATGCTGTTAGTTGTTTTGTTTGGTAAGATTGTTGATGTGATAATTGTATTTAAAAAGAAAACTAGTAACTACTTGAAATCTTTCGATTTACTAGCATCTATTCATTGTTTTATTTTAAGTTGTGTCACCTCAACATTGAGTAAGAAAGATTGTCTCAGCAGAGTTCTCTTTTTGGTGAATTCATTTTCACAGCTGTACAACTGCGCATGCATTTATATATATACTTAATTTTCAAGATGATAATAGTTACAATAATGGCGATAATAAAATTTCGTTAAATATGGTAACAGTTAGGTAGAATAAACACAAGTATTGAAGCGTTATTTTTATCAGAAAAGGGTTTTGTGGATATTTTAGTAGTTTAATAGTTGAGTTCATGAGTCAATTGAAGCTCGACTACCATGGAAAACCTGAAAGCACTGGACGGCCATTTCGCCTTATTGTGGGATTTCTCAGTAGTACGCATCGACGATGCCGTCTCTCGAGATTCGAACCCACGATCCATCGGTCTCGCGCGCGAACACTTAACCTCTAGACCACTGAGCCTGCATCCAACAGTGCTAATGTCTAACTTCACCCAATCCACGAGATTGACCGACACATTCACCATTGTCTTCAATGAGTTACTATCTCACAACAGACCTGGTTGAACTCCACTGGTCACTGCTTCTCACTAGAACTCCAGGAAATAACTCTTGAGCATATGATGATTATTATGAGCAGAGTTTTGTGGTTTTATTGTTAAAGCTTTGAATATTCATTATAAAGATAAATAGAGAAGTTATAATTGGGAAAAGGAGGTTCAGCATGATAAGATAAAATGTAGTCAGGATGAAACAGAAATAAATCAGCTGGGGGTAAAAGGTATATAGAGAAAATAGAAAGGGAATCAGATGGCGGTGAAGGGAAAAACGTATGAAGAAGAAATAAAATTGTGAGACATTAAGACCATGGTAGAAGAAGAGGTTGTACCAATTTCTGTTGGACCGCATAATTCTGGTTTTTCCAGCTATTGCTTCGGCAATGTTAATAAGATGCAATGTAACTGTCTTTAGAAGCCTTCTACTTACCTTGTATATATGACTTTAAATGCAGAGTCCACTTTGATTGAGTGACCTGTGTTCACATGGTGTTCGATTATTGAGCTTCTTGTTGACCCGTTTCCTCCTCTTTATAGCCAAGCCGAGTAATCTTCTTGAATTCTTTGGGATAAAGTAAGCATTGAACGACCTATATTACCTGGTTCCACATGAACAGATAAATTGATAAACCCACATGGAGTTGGTCAGATGAGATAAATTATCCTTAAAATTACTGATGAACATTGGTCGGTTGTAGAAATGCTTACTATTGATTATATATAGTCCGTGTAATTGGAGCAGGTTCCAACACTCACCTCAATTACTTGTCTTTGGGTACATGTTTACTGTGACCAGGTTTCATACAAACAGTATGGCTCGAAACTGAGTGCATAAATATGTACTTCGTGAGTGATTTTTGAGGTAGGTTATCGTCCTCTCTAACAGACAATAGTATTTTCTTACACTTATAACTTACGTGACCAAATAATGTTCTGAGTATAGGAAATTTGAGTCTCAGCGTTTTTTAAAATTCATTTACTATAGATTTTACTAAATTAGTAAATAGTGTATCCTATATGTTTTAGTTTCTATTTGCTGACACATCGACATATGTGATTTATTGAATTATGATGAATTTATTGTTTAGCGCTTGCGCTGAGGATATTGCAACATGGTTTCGAAAGAATAGAACTTTTATGCCACCTGTTGTAAATCGTACTGAGAACCATTCATTGTTATTACACCGTAAAATGTAAGTTGTATTTTGCATGGGAATCATAATGATGTATAAATGCCTTTTTCGTTGAAGAAATAACGACTCAGTCCAACTATGTCAATCAGTAACAACGTAGAACTTCGTACGTACGTACATCAGTTCGAGTTGCCATACCACATTAGCACAGAGATGCAGTTGTCGATTCAAATCCAACTATGTATACATTTACTACTCGTTGATTTGCCTTATATTAGTTTTTCTGTTCACTTATTTGTGCTTTACTGAACTGAACCTCCACGTTCCAAGAGATGAGGCAGTTAATTAAGTAAAGTTAAAAGGGAACTTGTTGTAGTTTGATTTGGTCTGATGATAAACTGGGATGCAACACTTATTTATGAGTGACAACAACATTGCTTCATCTGTAGGTATCATTATCAAGGTTTGATTTGATAATTTCGAATAAATTGAGCATTGGGTAGATTGTTATAAATAAATAATATATTTGTAATATCTCAATGAGTAGAAAAATGAGGTTTTCTGACGTTTCGTGACTTAGTGTAAGCCACTTTTTAATTCTCTGAAGAAGTGGTTTACACTAAGTCACGAAACGTCAGTAAATGTAATTTTTCTACTCATTGGGATATCACAAATATATTATTTATTTATAATGCTTCATCTGTTAATAACGCACGTAGGTAATAAGATGAATGAAATTGGTCTTTTACAAGAGAGAGTTTACTATTTGTATAGGAGTTGATATTACTACACAACTCGTTTGTATGTAGTGACCTTAGAAAATATAAGACAAATTACACTGAAATGTAAAGTAATTAAGTCACGAAGGAAAAGCGACATTCGTTTGCGATGAATGTGAACGGTAGACTTGTTGAAGAAATTTAAAAATAGAGATTGTGAACATGAAGAACAAACAAGATATTTTAAATAGTATTCCTGGGAAACATTTGGTGTTTATTGTGTGGTTGATTGTTAATATTCCGAGTGAACTGTTTCGACGTAGTAGTTATCGGGACTCGTAGACTCTTAGCTTTAGAGAATTTTCCTAGTGGTTATGGTGACTCCTGACACCTATATTTGAAAACGATGTATGAATATGGATGTTTGTTGGGATCTACCATGAACTTTGCAACCGGTTTTCGACAGCGTTTCATTCCCCAATGATTTTAGGATGTTTTTCCCATCCTAGTAAGTATGAAATTTCAAGCATTGTCGAGCTGCACTCGGACACTATGCCCATTAACCTGTTGTGAAGTTTACTTTCAGCGATTATGTGAATCATAGCTGCTAAACACCACAGTTGCTCTTTATATATGAGTTTTGGGTTAATGTCTTTCTGAATGTTTTGTTCGATATCAGTGTTGTTTGGTTTTGCGGTTTCTAGAAAATATTTCGAGAAATTATAGATAATGACTAACAATTAGTTGTATTCATATTGAGGAAATGGTGTAAAACTCTCTCTTTGTGCTTGGAGATATTTCTTGATTTATTTTGTTTAAAATATCCAATATATTGTGTCTTTTATTTTATATACATGGTTTACAATTTCACATCTTGACTGTGATAAAGTCAATTATTTGAACTTCTATCACCGTCACAATGCCGTCCAGATTTTTATTTTTATATTGGTGTCAAATAAGATTTTACTTCCTTGAGCTTTCTTTATTAACATTAACTGGACATGAGACAAGAAATGAATTATTCAATTCCCCTACAACTGTGTCTATTTATTATTTTTATTACATAGGCTGGCTCTTCAGAAAGCATTGGCTCCAGACATGTCACCAGATAACTTTGGTGGACCTGCGCTTCATAAAGTGTATCTTTTCTGGCGTCGTTTAATGGAAAAAAATATCCCAATGAATCAATTTACATACAATACACTTATTTTGGCTCTTGCCAAAGGTATGTAGTTTATTTTTGTTTGAGTTAAATGTGATATAGAAATATCAACATTGAAGTTGGATAAAGTGTGAAGTTAACTAACCTAATTTGAAGTGTGTTGAAATTTCTGCCATTAAGTTCCATGTTTGATCCCCTTCCCACCTACTCCGGTCTCGGGAACCAGGTAGTATAATCATCTCTTACACTTAGAGTATGGCACATACTGATCACAACTGAACCATTAACTTTCTGTCTTGGGAACTAAAAGTGTTGATTGCTTAAACTGATTAACACTTGACTGGTGTTATCCTGCAGTTGGTGTTGTGGACCATGTCTTGACGTGGTCACACTGTGTGTTCTGAGGGTGTTATTCTAGGGACTGAAACTAGAGTAGATGCTCAGGGAGTATGTATCCCCATTGGGTGAGCGATTTGGTCATTCAATATCAAACCATCCTGGACGTGACTGATGATTGTTTCTGATAAACCTAGTTGTCGAACGAACTGGTTCCAAAAGAACCTGGGTAAAATATGTGTGTATAGTCCAGACGTTTGGAATTTCTCAGTTCATTGTTGTTCTCTGTGTTCTGAAGCGATACTTCCAATCTGTTACTTTATCATGGTCGTAAGCTGCATTTTAGTTTTGTAAGCTATTTTCGATATGTGCTTGTTTCTTCCTTGTCTTCTTTATACTAATCTTTTAAATGTAATGTATGGACTTTGAGGTGTAGGTGGTGAAACAACCACAAGGCTATTGAAGTTCTGTTAACAATACTGGGGACTGTAACTGCCAGTGATATTTTGCTGACTAAATTTTCCACATGACCTTTGCTTCTTTGTAACTGACTGGTTGCCGGTGCTTTAGTTTACTGAATTTCTGTGTGCTTGAAGGTCATGTTCCCGTTAGCGTATTATCTAGGGAGTTGTGGCATTCGTTTTGTTCTGGATTTTCAACTTCAGATATCACGTTTTCTCACAATTCATCTTCTCTTTGTGTTGGGGGCCAGGTGCTGAAGTGTTGTGTGTTAGTTGCCGTTACCAATTTACGAAATAGAACCGGTCGTATTAGAGCGAATCAATCATTCCCAATTCCTCAAGTATCGTTTGCCCGTTCCGAACCCCAAATACCAAGATATAAAAGAAGGAAAGTCAGTGAATCCAAAAGTAGTGCTCTTGAGCCATTCCACTTTGTTTGTCAGCATATGGTATCATCATGAATGTTTAAATTTTTGTGGTGAACGGATAACAAATGTTAACATTTTTTATGATAACTGATGCTGAATGCATATTCAACTATTTATATTGTTCATTGTTCGAATTCCATTTCAGCTGGTGATATTCATGGTTGTCTGCGTGCCTTGGATATGATGTTGGAAACTGAAAATATTGATCGTTTTTCTCGAAAATCAATTGGATGTAAAAATAAATTGTTGTTTGCCGATTCTTTCACAATATCATCTGTACTCTCGGCTATTGAACCAGCTAGTGCGAAGAGAAATCTCGAATCGTGTCATCGACGTATGGGTTTATCGAAACAATCAGCGAACTCAAACGATGTTTTCAATCGTGTTAGCCCATTCCAACTAGCTTTATCTTTATGGCATGATTTAGTTCCATTGTCAAATAATGATGTTGCTCCGCATCATTTCACTTTACTAGCCAGAATAATGGGATTGCAAAATGACTGTTTGGATGCAAATAATAATTGTGAAATAGTTTTTGTGAATAATACTCGTTATAAGTCATTTCAAGATATATTTAAACCTTCTTCTGGCGACTCATCCAGTTCTGTAAATCTAATACATCCTTCCTGTACATCACGTGAATTGGCGTCAATGATGATTGCACAAGCTACAAAATCTTCATTATTAAGCAGCACGTCTACCGTTGAATTAAAGTCGACCAGTAGTGAATCAATGATTGACGAAGCGCCGGAATCCCTTCAGCTTGATTGGAATGATACAATGTTAGCACTTCGTAGCCCAATAAATCTTCTTTTGCCTACTGATAAACCAATAGTAGTACGTTGAATTTCCATAAAACTTTTGTGTACAGATTAGAAAGTCTTTGAATTGTAGAATATCAGAATCCGTTTAAGTTATTTTTGATGAATGATATGATTGGTTGAGTAGGGGGATATATTTATTGTGATTTGTGATTGTTGAAGTTGGAAATGTGAAGGAAGGAGATACTTGTGAAAATAGACTGTATCGAAAGTGGTTAGACAGATTGATAGTCAGTCAGTCATGATGATTGTAGAGCATGGGATATATGTGCCAGAATTGAAATCCTGACTTGATAGATTTCAAATGATATATATATATATATATATATATATATATATATATATATATATAGTATTCGAAAATCCATTCTTGTATTTATCGTTTTTAATCCCGTTATCTACTAACGCGATTTTAGTCGATTAAGATATACAAGAATAGTCAGGATGTATATTTGAACCACAATCATTCATACGACCGAATTGGAGCCAGATGTGGGGCCACAAAGCACCCACCAATGATAGTAATGACGATGATAAAGATCAATTCTATGAGAAGCTGCAACCGATCATGGCGAAGTGCTCAGGAAAGAACCAAACCATCCTGATATAAGATTTAAACGCCAAAGTTGGGATGGACAACATCGGATATGAAGATATCATGGGACGACATAGACTGGGAGAAAGGGACGGAAATGGCGAGAGATTTTCAAATTTATGTGAGATCAACAAAATGGTTATAGGTGGCACTATATTACCCCCACAAGCACATACAAGAAGCTACATGGGTCTCATCGGACCACACCACGGAGAACCAAGTCGATCATATTTGCATCAGCGAAAAATTCAGATAGTCCGTTCAAAACTCATTGTTGTACTACAAATTCTGAAAAAGGGCACAAAGAAGGTCATTGTGAAACCGGAAAATGCTTATTACGATATAATCGACTACATTTGGGAGTCAAGACAGCCCCATCCATATTTTAGCAAGTAATAGATACTATGCTACAGGATGTTCCAGGTGATGCAGCTTATCTGGATGACATAATTATCCCCAAATTCCCTGGCACGGCCGAATGTGAGAAGAGTCCGCTCTTCCCCTCTAAATTCTCTTACATGGCCAAGCGTATACAGCCACTGACATGGAAGTCCTACTTACTGCCTTCTCGCAGCGAGGGTGTTGTTTATGAAATTGAGAGGATGAAAAACGAATGTCCGACGCTCTAGCCGGGTTGGTGGACACTAAGGGTCCACCTAGAGGAGTTGGAGAACACTGATTCCGAACCAATGGTGCATATGGGCTCCAGTATCCTGAAGGAACAAATGGCGTATGAACCAATTGTTGGTCACCGGTTACTATAGGACTGCATCTCCTGATGTTGCTACACTGTTGTGAATTAGACCTTCAGGCCAAAGGCTTGGGGTGTGGTCCTCTGCGAAAACTACCTGCTTCAGTCTGTGCACTCGGGTAGTATCACAGCCCACACACAAATCACGAGACTTGTGTGGTGCATATTTATTCGGTGCCTCTTTGAACCAATATTTATGTGTTCAAATAAATAAATAAATAATAATTATGGCAGTAGATAGAAAGTACTCAGAAAAGAAGCTCGACCAGGTTCTGTCGCGTACAGCCGAATATGGACTCCGGCTCCGTGCAGAAAAATGTAACTTCAGCATGCAAAAGGTACGTTACCTCGGGTTTATAATCGGTAAAGATGTCAGAATATCAAACCTAGAGAATGCTCAGGCAGTGAAAGCTATGCCTAGACTGACGGACGTCCACACCCTACGATCCTTTTTGGGACTAGTTAGTTATTATGGAGCTTTAAGAGAAGTTAGGAGTTATCTTCTCACCAAGTGGCCGAACCGTCATTTTCAATGAGGACTTCTACAATATTTTCGCTGGTGGGACTGATATTTGATTTTCGTTTCATTTATCATGTTCGATGACAGAGGTCTTGTTCCGAAAACATTGCGCCACAAGGTTTTGAAACAATTCCACAGAGGCCATCTCGGCATCAATAAAATGAAATCGTTGTCTCGAAGCTATGCTTACTGGCATAAAATGGACCAATATATCGAAACTAGATGTTGCAAGCAGCCAAAAGTCTAGAGAAATGTAAACCACAACATTGAACGAAACCTAATAGTCCCTGGGAGAGGCTACATGCAGATTTTGCCGGCTTAGTACCAGGAACAACGTTTTTAGTCATAGTGGATGCACTCACAAAATGGCCACAAATCTTTGCTATGGCAAGCCTCACAGCCAGTGAAACAATCAACAAGTAATCTGAATTGTTTAGCTGTTTCGACGTTCTGGAGACTTTGGTGACCGACAACGGTTCACAATTCACTTTAGAATCATTCAAGCACTTCTGCAGCATTAATGGAAGTACAGATATACGCCTCCCACCCTATCACCCTCAGTCACATATACAGGCAGAACGCTTCGTTGACACATTTAACAGAGCATTACTGAAACGGGGAGACAAGGAGACAAGCCAGGTAATTACAAAATTTTTAACGGCTTATAGAACTACACACAACCCTATTATCCCAGTTTGAAAGTCCCCTGCTGAAGCTATGTTCATAAAAATTCGAACTATGTCCGGCGCCATATTGCCACCTAGACCAGTGGATGGACGCAGACAATATCAGAGTATCCGAAGTTTTAACTAGGGTGATAAAGTAGTCACAAAATCATTCCTTTGAAAAAATCGTTTGGAACCGGGAGTCAGTCAGTCAGTCAGCTACAACGTAGGACCAGACACATATGTGCATCGGTCCAGGTTACCATACCGCATCAGCACAACAAGATGAACACCGGATTCATAGCAGTGGTTAGGTCAAAGGTAGTAATATGTAAGAGAAAGATTGCATATGGAGATATAGTACAAGAAGAAAGAATTGGTTCGTAGAAAGAAAGATATGAAGCGATTTTAATCTCATAGTTCAGGGGAAGACAAAGAGTGTATACACCGACGCCATTGTGATCGATTCTGAGCCATGTCACCCACAGTCTCCAACCATTGGTTACGATAGTCACGCGGACCCCAACCAAGTAGTCTGCATCTACCAACATGGCTCAGACTAGAAGTTAGTGTCTTCAAGCACTGATGTCACGTTTTGGTTTGGCCGCCCCTAACCGGGAGTCATTGAAAAGAGAATAAGAAATGTTTTGTACAAAGTGCATGGGACTTTTGGAATATGGATTAGATACCAACCGAATCCACATAGAAAAAAGGACGTTGAATATGGTAGATAAATGGACACTCATAGTCGCTGGACACCAAGAAAGTCAGAACACCTGAGGAAAGCAGTCATCAAGCTGCAAGTAGGCGCGAAGAGAAAGTTTAATTTTTTGAAAGGGGGAAGGTGTTGGAGAGACCCAGAAGGTTCCTCGAAAAAATCCTAGTGGGAACCCGAAAACGTTGAGAAACATCTTATACAGTCGGCATTCAATTGGAGTTTCTCAGAAACATCTGGAAGGTGAAAAGTCACATTTCCGACAGGATGATTGCCTATCCTGCTACTGCATGTAGAAGGGTTCTGGAACATTCTAGAAGTTCAAAACCATCTAAAATGTTATAAATATCCTAGATCTTCTGTACATAAATTAACCTTGGAGTAAAGCATTTTTTCCGTATTTCTCGCCCTTTCGTGTTCAAGTTGCCATTTAGATTTAGCCTGTGGGTTATTATAAGAGCATAGGAAACCAAATCAAGCGCTCAATCAGAAGATTCATTCACCAGTTTCTTGTGTTTGTGCCACATCTGGACGTTCGAAGCGAAGTAGATGGAGCGGTGTTCGAATATAAGACTTAGTGGTCGATTGTCTCACGCCTCAACCATTAGTCCACCACTCAAGTCTGATATAATTAACATAAAGAATGTTACAACGGTAATGTAGCCCGGATTAGCATACCGTATCAACAGGACGAGATGATACTAATTAGATGAGTAGCAAGGTTGCCGAAATACTGTAGCAATAATGACAATGAGACAGACTGAATATTGTGAATGTGGTTTGGAAAGACAATGGAAACGTACATATGAAGGAACACTGGAACTGTTAAGTAAAATACAAAGTGAATTCTTCTGCACCATTGTGATCGATTGTTAGTCCTGTTACTGGTCTCAGCAATGGTGTGAATCCCAACCAGATGGTTTGTATACATCTGCTTCAATTAAGGCAACCGGAGAGTATTCTAGAACCAACACACTTTGTGTGCGTATATATGTTGTGATGCCCCTATGTACCAATTTCATCTGTTTAAATAAACAAAAAAACAAATAGAAGGGATTTCGAAACACAGTAGATGTTTAAAATGAAGATTTATAAAAACTACGGTTTTGTGTTGTCGCATTACAAACACTCTTTTTTTCTGTTGTCCTTGAACAGTGAATACTCGTGATTTTCTTCAACACTAAGGTGTACCTAAGATCGTCAATATCATACGGAATTCATACGACGGACCACACTGCAAAGTGGTGCATGAATTAAAGTTGATAGACTCATTCTAAGTGAGGACAGGAGTCGGACAATGCTGCTTAATCTCGCTCTTTCTACCTCTTCTGTTGTTCAACTGGACTATGAAGACCTTCACGTTTCAGAGGAAGCACGGAATAAAATGGACGGCTTGAATGCAGCTAGACGACTTGAACTTCACAGATGACCTAGCTTTTCTATCCCATACACATCAACAAATGCGAGTGAAGACACACAGAGTGTATCAAAACCTCGGCATCAGTAGGCCTCAAAATACACAAGGGAAAAGGCAACATCCTCAAATACAACTCGGACAATACTAGCTAAATCACACTTGATGGAGAAACTCTGGAACAGGTGGAGAATTTTACATGCCTGGGAAGCGTCATCGAAGAGCAAGGACAATCTGACATAGACTTGAAGGCAAGGATTGGCAAATCAAGGACGGCATTCCTACAGTTGAAGAACATACGGAATTCGAAACAGGTCCGTTTGAACGGATACTGTCATCAACAGCCCTCTGTGGTAGAGAACAAACCAGCTCCTAACTGAAGAGGAAATTAACAAAAGACTCTGCAGGTGGATAGGAAATACATTGCAAAATTCATCAAACTGCATCACAAGGCAAGCGCCAACTTGGAATACTGAAAAGAAAAGGAAGATAGGAAGACTAAAGAACACACTGTGCTGGTAATGTGAAGCACACCTCGAGAGAACGAATAGGAATTAGTAACAGCTGGAAAGGATTGCCCAGGACAGAGTTCGAAGAACAATTCTGATAGATGGTCTATGCTCCTCCACGAGGGGTAACAGGCGTAAGTAACTGAGTAAGTTACTTCACTATTGATTAAACTCAAGTTCTTCTGGTTTTAAAGTGATTCCTCTGTCACAAGATTGTTTAAGTTAAGTTCAGTAAAATTCTGAATGAACAATTTTTATAAATATTTTAAAATTCCTGTTTCTTACTGTCGAATTTTAGATTTGTGGACCAAAAGACCAATGTATGTATCCTTGGCAACGTCTTGCTCTCGTTGGTGGATTGTATGGTCTCCTGGATACTGTTGAAAATCGTTACAAATTGAAAGTGAATATTAGTTTTTTCACTTGTATCGTCAGTTTGTTGCCACCACCAGTGAAATCTGATCAGTGTTACACAAAAGATGCTTTTGATACTTGGGAAACAGAAGTTTTAAATTTACTTTCAAAGTTTAAACTAACTGCTGATACTGCATTATACAATTCTTTTATTCATCGTAGAACATCATCTGGTTTGAATGCTAATCATTTATTAGCAGATATGACTCGTAAAGGGTTAATTCCTGACCAAGTAGGTTTGCTTGTCGTTCATTGTTTTATTTCCTGTTTGTGTATATTTGTGCTTTTTATTTTGATCTTATCATTTGTAATGTAGGAAATTGTGGTGGGTTGTAGTTTGACGAGAAGGCGCAAATGTAATCTCGTAGCTTGTTTGTGAAGATACATTTTAGTTGCACGTGAAGACACACTGTTTGTGTTAAGACTCATGACACCGGCGATGTGACCAAACGGGATTGGGTGGTGGTACAGGCTTCGAACCTGCGTCCTATCAGTAGAAGGTTATTTCTTCAATCACTGAGTCATCGCTTTACAAGTGTTTTATCAGAAATGCATTAGTATAATTAGCATCGTATCGCCTTTAATCAATGCATGGTCTAATATAATGTTGTCTGACGTAAGAGTAGGTTGAAAGAAAGCTAGTTGGTTATTATAGGGTGGCTTATGATGGACTGAATTTACAAAATTTTATTTATTTATTTATTTTATTTTAACACATTGATATTGGCACAAGGAGGCACCAAATACATATGCGCCACACAAATCTCATTTGATATGTGTGAGGGCTGTGATACTGCCCGGGTGCCTAAACCGAAGCAGGTGGTTTTCTTAGGGGGCCACTCCCCGAGCCTTCGACCTGAAGGTCTGATCCACAAGGCAGTGGAGCATCGTGAGGAGATGCAGTCCCATGGAAGCCGGTGACCAACGATTGGTTCATACGCCATTTGTTCCTTCAGGATACTGGAGCCCCTGTGCACCATTGGTTTGGAATCCGGTTAAAGCGCCGGATGGGCGTGGTGACGTGCTCCTGTAATCTAGCTACTTGGTGGCCAGGGTGCGGGATTTCGTGAGACCGGGAGTTCTAGCATATGGGTGCTCATGTTGATCGGGCGTCCACGCTAAGCACGGCGCCGATATGGATGACCTATCGGAGGGTGGGTTATCCAGGTCGTCTAAGGAGGGGTGGACTGGCCCAGGGGGGAAACCCAGCAGGCAAAAGTCCCTGCGTGGTGCGGTAGCGAGGTAGCGCCTGTGAATTGTGTCCATCTGACAGCCCGGTTGGCGCGTGAAGACCGCCTCCTTTCGCCCCCAAATGCCCTGGTACGGCCGAGAGTGGGGATAGTCCGCTCTCCCTCTCGAAATGCTCTCACACGGCCACGCGTATTTAGCCTCTGGCAGGGAAGTCCTACTCACCGCCTTCTCGAGAAGGGGGTGTTGTTTACGAAAATGAGAGGACGAAAAGCGAATGTCCGAATTTACAAAAGCTCCTTAATGGTTGAATTCTTTTCGTTATGTAGATTACTTGGGGTTGCCTAGCTCGAGGTTGTCAAACAAAAGAGTCAGTTAAACAACTCCTACGTGGATTTGAGATTGCTGCTACAACCCCACTATCTTCCATTGATTTGGAGACTAACAGTATACCTCGTGAACAAAATGTCCACTCACAAATCGTTAGACCAAGTTTCACATTCTTCAGTACTTTACTATCAACGTCTGGATTTAATTGGGAGTTGAAGGCATTTGTTATTGAATATATGAGGTGTCCAATTCACATAGATGAGTTGTCTAATAAGAAATCTGCCATACCGAAACGCGATGTTTATGGAAACCAAGTATCCAATCATTTCGATGGATTTGTGTTAGATCGCCGAGTAATCGCATCTATTGATATAGATATTGGTTTGTTTCGAGAGCTTTTGGCGAATGGTGTAATTCCGAAAGGTAAGTTGGTTATGCGAGTGTGTACTCATTTTATAGAATATACATGAAAACAATGGTTTGCAAACTTATGAGGGTTTCTGTTATCCCGTTGTTGGTAATAAGTATTGAATGTTTACCAGTTTTGATTGGAATTTGTTAATCATGAGTGTCAAATTCAGCTGGATAACGGTTAAGTTCAATTGAACAACATACTTGACATCTGAGTCAGAAAACTGTGGATTATCAATTTAATTAGTAAGGTACGGAGATTTAGCATATTTGTATTGTGGCTATCAGTGGAATTCAGGACACACATCTCATCCTGCTTTGAAGTGGTTAGTTGAATGCACATGCTACAGATACTTAATTAGCGGTTTTTTCTCATTTCAATATCGATGAAAAGATTTCTAAAGATCTTTAGTAGAAGGATTATATTAACTTTGAGATTTGAATTTTATATCTAGAGCTTATATTCTTGATATGCAGCGTATAACTTGAGCTCTCGAACGCTAGAACTCTCTCAAGTCGCAAATGAGAAGACAGAAGACAAGTGAAAGGAATGTTATTCCAAACAGTGTTGATTATAGTACAAAACTGTCAGGTATTTATAGTTTTTAGTGAAAACGAAATCATCTTTATAGTTATCCAATCGGCACACAGGGGTTGTTAGCATTGTCCAGTAGGGAAGCTACACATAGTGATTTTGGAATATTCTTCCAGAAGCTGATTGGATGGAATATCTTCGGCTCTTTCTGAGCTTCCTAGAGTTCACCTGTGGACCGTCTTCACAGAATCCGCCTTGCTGAACATGCTATTTAGAGTTATGAGACTTTTAAGTTACTCGCGGAAGCTCACATCTAGCTGTTTACATTTGCATTTTAAACAACCGATCTTCAAGACCACGCGAAATAACTTTGACCAAGTCACTGTAAATTTTCCTTAATATTTATTATAAATGCATGATCATTACGTAGTTACAGCTTGTGAAGGAGCATAGACCATCTATCAGAATTGTTCTTCGAACTCTGTCCTGGGCAATCCTTTCCAGCTGTTACTAATTCCTATTCGTTCTCTCGAGGTGTGCTTCACATTACCAGCACAGTGTGTTCTTTAGTCTTCCTATCTTCCTTTTCTTTTCAGTATTCCAAGTTGGCGCTTGCCTTGTGATGCAGTTTGATGAATTTTGCAATGTATTTCCTATCCACCTGCAGAGTCTTTTGTTAATTTCCTCTTCAGTTGGGAGCTGGTTTGTTAAGATGGTGGTTGGAGGTAGTCACAGGAAACCCTGGACCTTAGTTTCGTGCTACTTGGCACTCGTCAACCAGGTGTACTTTTAATCTTGTGGGAACTAATGCGTCCTGACGGACTCGATCCCATGTCACACAGCTTCACAGTCAGAGACGTTACTACTGAGCTATCCGGGCCGCGACTGATGTCCTGTAGGACTGAGATGTATTACAATTGATTGATCACTGGGCGGTGATCAATCTCGAATAAGTTTCTATAATATTCTCCTATCCATACTGTCAAATACTTTCTCATAATGAAGGAAGTTGGTGCATAGTGACGAGTTCCATTCAATTGACTGTTCGACAATGCTCCGTAGTGTCGCTATTTGGTCTGTGCACAACCGATTCTTACGGAATCCGACCTGTTGATCTGGAATTCGGTCGTCTACTGCATCTTCCATCCGGCTCAGCAACACTTTGTTGAAAACTTTTCCTGGTACCGATAGTAGTGTGGTGCCTCTGTAGTTCTCACACTTGTTCAGATCTTTTTCTCTAGTATTTTGATGAGGTGTGCTTCTTCCCAGTCTATCGGCACATGTTCTTCCTCTCAAATCTTCCTAAATAGAACGTGGAGCGTGTTTGCAGTTGGTTCTATGTGTGATTTTAGTGCTTCATCTAGTATATTGTCAGCTCCCAGTGCTTTCCCAATGTTCATTTATCTGATGGCTATCCTTATTTCTTCCGTCGTTGGTGTAGTGACAGTTATAGGAAGGTTTGTGTGTGCTGCTTCGATGTCTGATGGATTCTATGGAGCTGGTCAATTTAAGAGTTTCTCGAAGTGTTCTACCAATCTGTTTCTCTGTTCTTGAATCTCAGTTATTTGCTAGCCGTCTGTGTAAGCTCCTCTCTTGGTTCTCACTTTTTTATTGAAATTCTGCATTTTTTAGTAAAGCAAATCTGATCTATCTGGTTCTGTGTAGTGTGATCTGGTGAGGCCCATGTAGCTTTGCGTATATACTTATTGGTGAATATTGTGCCACCTATTACCAGTTTGTTGAATGCACACAAATTTGAAAATCTGTCACCATTCTCGTTCCTTTCTCCCAGTCCAGGTATTGATTTATTTAAACACGTAAACACTGGTAAAAGGAGACACTAAGTATGTATGCACCATAGAAATTATCCGATTTCCATGAGGTCTGGAATACTGTACGAGCGCCCAAACTGAAGCAGGTGACTTTCCTAGATGGCCACATTATTAGCCTTTGATGTCGAGGTTTAATCCACAGGGTAGTAGAGCGACGTGATGAGATGCATTTCCATGGTAGGCAGTGACCAGCGGTAGGTTCATATGTTATTTTCTTCGCTCAGGATCCTGGAGATCATGCGCACGATTGGTACGGAATCAGGGTTTTCCAACTCTCTATGTGGATCCCTCATATCCACCAATCCGGTTAAAGTGCCCGACATTCGAGCTCCGCCCTCCCATTCTCATTATCAGCAAGCCTGGTGTAAGAAGGCAGTGAGTAGAAGGGAGGGTTGACTCTCCCCACCCTCGACTAGACCAGGGAATTTGGAGCCCTAGTCCATGTTGTCGCATGATATCTTCATATCCGGTGTTGTCCATTCCGACTTTGGCGTTTAGATCTCCCATCAGGATAGTCAGATCGTTTCCTGAGCACTTCGCTATGATCGATTGCAGCCTCTCGTAGAACTGATCTTTATTATCGTCATTGCTATCATTGGTGGGTGTATAACACTGGATAAGATTCATTGTGATTCCATCCTTCCTTGTTTTGAAAGATGCTTTATCGAAGCATGTGCCGACGATGTTGTTGAGAAGGACAATTAATGCTATACGATGCAGCTCAGAGATCGAAACACGCTCAAATGAATAACAGTTTTTAATGATAGATTTTCTTTAATAACTTTGTTAATCTTGATAGAAGGTACTCTGAAATGACTTTTTCTTGGTAGTAGCAAGACTTCGGACATTTAGTGAAAGAATCTCGAAGTTCTAGTGAGAATGTGACTAGTGAGGTACGACTACTGTGAAAGATTGGTATAATTATGTGATTGAATGATATTCACATGATGTCACGAATTGACATAAATCGGTAATGAAGAAGAATGTATGAGAACCCGATAGTGGTCGGAAGGTAGCATGTTTGTTGTGAGACGTGGAAGTGCCAGGCTCGATTGGCGGATCGGTTGCAAGTGTCGACTACTGACTGGCGAGGCACATACTGTGAAAGTATCTGTCAGATGCTGTTTAATCTTCAACGGTTGTTATTTATCTAAAATCAGTTTGTGATGTTTTGTCTATTTTCTAATTTGAACAATCTCCAAAAGCAACCATACTAATAGTGATTTCTACCTTATTTTTCTTTATTATGGTAGATGGTTCACCTGTTCACGAATCAAAAACTGGTGGATTTCATGTCTATCCAAATGCTGTTCGTTCATTTTATAGATTTTATAAGATCTATAAATCTTGGCTGTGTGAAAGTCCTGTGGCGAAACCTTGTTAATGTATTTATGCATATATATGTATATATTTAGATATATGGGGAAGCAATGTAACTATTTGCTGGAATTGTTGTGCATAATAATCTGTATTTGTAGATACAATTGTTTTGAAAGTAAACTGTACTTGTTTTGATATGTTTTTATCTACATGTTTATGTGATTGTTGCTGACTATTTTGAGAATGTTTGTTGACATTATTTTTATGATATTGGGAATTTCTTCTTTCAAGTGTGTTGATGCGAGGTATGACAACATGGATCAATGAAGATTTATGAGTTATCCTTTTTGGTTGTTTATGACCTACTGACAGAGCAGTTGAACTGTGTGTTTACTGTGCATTCACTATCTTGTGTTTTAAAAAGGAAGAGCATTTAGAGCGAATGATTAGTTTACGGTAAATTTCCCGTTTGATCCTACAGTAATAGATCCATGGTTTTATTGTTTTATGATACCTAGTTTCAGGTGTATGCATACAAGTGTTGACTTAACTGAGTCGGTGTTGTAGATTTGGAATATGAATTTATAATTGTATGGAGTGATTAGAATGTTACTGAGACCAATTATTCGTCCAAGCATGTGTATAAAAGTAATTCGGTTGTGAGGTACAGGTTTGCTGAATTTTAAGTTTTATGTGAATGTTGGAATGAGAGTGGTCGGTTGTCCGAACAGAAATAGGTGTCAAGCTTGCAACAGGTTGGTTGAAATCTTAGTGTTAACCACTACTAAACCACGGGCGTATTAATTAGGCCAGTTAATCTTGTCATTTGAAAAATGATTTTCTGTGATATGGCCTAATATTAATTACTATGGCTTAAATGAGTCATGTATTAGCTTGCTACTAACCCTTGACCGCTAATCTATCTGAATACACTCTCTGTCCTGTCTCTTTTGTTTCTACATGACTTGAGTATTTAGTCGTTCTTATGAGTTTTGATCAACTTTTTCCACCCAAAGTGTATATTACAAGCAGAGATCTATGGTGGCTAGCAGTGGAATCCAGGACGCGCGTTTCGTTCTGTTTGGGACTCGTCAGCTGGATGTACGTGCATCCCAGCGTTGATGTTCACTACGGGATTGAAAGCTAGTGCCGTTTCAAACTCCTTCGCTTTATCCACGTAGCTAGTTAGTCCAGATTGCCACTGACTTGTGCAATGTGGTAAATTTTAATTAATTTTGTATCAGATGTTTGAATCTTGAACTCAATCGTACAAGCTAGTGACTATCTGGACTCACCAACTAAGTGTATAATGCGGTGGTGTTTGAAGCGAACGACACTGGATTCCAGTCCTGTAGCGAACATCAACTTTGGGATCCATGTACATGCCTATATTCTAAATGGGTTTTAGTTTGGTTGAGCGAATTTAACGTTTCCCCTTTAGGTCTTATGCATTGCTGAATCGAATATCTAGAAAACTTGGTGATTATCTAACGGAATATAAAATAATCATATCTATCGGACTGAAGAGGTGAAATTCAGGAGCATGTTCAAAAGCAAATGTTTAAGATTTTTAGATGGTGTGTGCTGAAGATGATAAGGACTAGATGTAATTGAGCCTCTGTGACGAATTTTTACTTCCCAAATGTTCGACCACTGCCCTTAGACATGCTGGTTCTGTTCATGGAAGTTCGGTTAAGTTTTACATACTGCAATATTGTATATTGAAGTTTTAAATGAAGTATGAAATGTGAGCTAGTTCCAGTATATTGTTGACCATTACCCTGTACAAGAGAGTGAAAATGATTATGTGATGAGCAGGATTGTGTAAGTTATGCACCCACTTCTTGTCATGTTATTGAACTGATAGACTCGGTATCAAAACACTAACTACATATTTGTGTGAATAGTTTACGTTATAGAGGATAGGTTCGATTCCCTCACTGAACTGTTCTATGATGGGATATCTATCAGAGAGTGACCTCATTTGACGCTAGCCGTTTCACTTCTGTTATCAAAATATCTGTGAGATGGAGGATTAATTGACAAGCTCAGCTGTTATATTTCCGCGTAGTTTTCGTAATGGTTAGTTCAATTAAGTGTTGTTAAGTTTTATTTTTGTTTTGGCTACTGCACAATATGCATCAATGTATCTGTTGATTTCTACTTTGGTATCTAGTGATTTTAGTGCCGATAATGATCATCGGTTGCTCCAAACTTTGTAATCTACTGAAATCATCGGTATGTTTTTATCTAGAGTTCTAACTGTGTTAAAGCTTTATCATCGTAGAATTCAACCGATCACTGCTTGCAGCCTTTTGTTGTGGAGACGTTCCCAATCACACTGCAAGGTCAATTTATCTACTCGTGATCTTGTGGAAGTGGTTAACCAAAAAGCCAAAATTCACAAATATATAAAGCCACAAGAGCCTGAAGAACCTTTGTACGTGAATAGCCTGGAAAGATGTGACTCAGAAGAGGATTTGAACGTCATATCGGAAAATGATCAGTTGGACTTTGGTGCTCTTAGTGCGGGTGGGTGACTAAATATGCGTTGTTTTTGTGATATTTTGCAAGAATGCTGCCAGTGTTATTTCTGTATTGTAAGAGGGGAACTGTAAAGATGCCAATATTGGTGTGTGGAGTGGAAGATGTTTGTGTTGTGACAGTGGTTTAGTCGTTGCATAAGTCAAAATGTGGTTTGATGGTGCAGAATTTAGGGTCAGACTACTTTGTGATGAGTTTGAACCTTTCTTCATGCTTAATTCTATAAAGCAGGTGTAGACTTGTTCTACTGTCACTTTTGTGCAAATTAACCATACTAAATGGTTTGGTGATGACGCTGATAAAATGGTAGCACCGAGCGACGGCTGCGAAACGTGATCATTAAGAGTAGAAGATACTCGTAAATTGTTAGTATTTGATCATAGATATTTTAGAAATACTGCTCGCATCCGCTGGGATCACCGGGTAAGTAATAGTGACGTTAGACTCAGGGTATTAGAGAATGATGGTAAATCAGTTGATGAGGTTGTAAATCTTCATCGAGTGAGATGTTTGGGTCACGTGTTGCGTATGCGTGAACACCGATCACTACGACGCGTAATGCTCACCAGTATTGGAGATGAATGGGAAAGAGTTAGGGACGGCCAAACCAAAACGTGACATCAGTGCTTGAAGACACTAACTTCTAGTCTGAGCCATGTTGGTGGATGCAGACTACTTGTTTGGGGTCCGCGTGACTATCGTAACCAATGGTTGGAGACTGTGGGTGACATGGCTCAGAATCGATCACAATGGCGTCGGTGTATACACTCTTTGTCTTCCCCTGAACTATGAGATTAAAATCGCTTTATACCTTTCTTTCTACGAACTAATTCTCTCTCCCTGTATTATATGCTTATATACAATCTTTTTTTATATTTTTACTACCATTGAAGTGACTACTTCGATGAATTTGGTATTCATTTTGTTGTGCTAATGAGGTGTGGCAACCTGGACCAATGCACATATGTGCCTGATCGTACGTTGTAGCTGACTGACTGACAGAACTGTGGATAAGGAGAGTGCATTTAGAGGAGTTGGGAAAGTCGGACTGGAAACCAACAGTTCCTAATAGCTGGATAACTAGTAAATGGAGTTTGGAGTTGTTTTATCCTACTGTATCGTATTCCCTGTATACGATATTTCACTCGACTGTTCCTAAGTGACATCAAGAAATAAAAAGGAACAATACATATTCAGATAAGTCGAAACAACAATAATTCATTAGTGAAAATATTAGATTATATTTAGAATCTTTATAAAAATCATTCAGAATCTTTTCGTTTCGATTGTGATCAGTACATGCAACAAAACTAAATTGTCGTTACTTTGTGATTATTTGTTCCTTTTTTCCTTTTAAATAGATAATGTATGTCAACAACCATATCAAAAGTCAGTTATTTCTGGAGAAAGTGAAGCAATAGAATCGGTTATCGATGAACTATTGAGTACTGATGAAGTTGAAGAAGATCCTGCTGACTGTTTAAGATTAAGTAACGTTTATCGTCGTCATCCTCCTGAACATTATTGTGAATTAATAAAACGTTATTTTAAAGCAGGTGATACAAATTCAGCATTATCTGTAAGAATTTATTCTCTTCCATTTTTCGTTGTTAATGTTTACTTACATTGGTCTACCATTTGAATTGTTATATTTTCCTGCACCAACATAAATAATACTGACTTTTTATGTGAGTTGGGAAGTGCTTTGAACTGTTATTCATTAGCTAAATGGGGTCTTGTTCAGTCGGACTCGAGCTACACTGTTCATATGGTGGCCTGTGATTTTCTAGGTGGCTTTGAGAACCGAATTTGGGTTTGAATACTCCAGTTTAACGGTTTAAGATCGAACACTAATCGCTAAACTCCATATCTCATAAAATTAACTTTTATTGAACCCTAAATAATAGTTTGCAACCATGGGATGCTTTACTTTGGTATTTCATACTTGCACATATTTCTGGACGTTTTTATATCAGGATTGAAATGTTTCCTGTAGGTATTTTTCTCTGAAATGTTGGAAAAGGATCGTGTTCTCCCATCGAGATTTCATGCTCATATGGTTCTGGATGGTTTGGCCAGAGTTGGAGACAGTGAGAATGCATTTCGCGTTTATAAAAAGATGACTGAATTGGGTATCGATGCAACCCAGGCAACTTACTCACGTTTGTTTCGGTTAGTTTGAAGGATTCCCAGTAAATGTGAATGCTGTTAGTTGTTTTGTTTGGTAAGATTGTTGATGTGATAATTGTATTTAAAAAGAAAACTAGTAACTACTTGAAATCTTTCGATTTACTAGCATCTATTCATTGTTTTATTTTAAGTTGTGTCACCTCAACATTGAGTAAGAAAGATTGTCTCAGCAGAGTTCTCTTTTTGGTGAATTCATTTTCACAGCTGTACAACTGCGCATGCATTTATATATATACTTAATTTTCAAGATGATAATAGTTACAATAATGGCGATAATAAAATTTCGTTAAATATGGTAACAGTTAGGTAGAATAAACACAAGTATTGAAGCGTTATTTTTATCAGAAAAGGGTTTTGTGGATATTTTAGTAGTTTAATAGTTGAGTTCATGAGTCAATTGAAGCTCGACTACCATGGAAAACCTGAAAGCACTGGACGGCCATTTCGCCTTATTGTGGGATTTCTCAGTAGTACGCATCGACGATGCCGTCTCTCGAGATTCGAACCCACGATCCATCGGTCTCGCGCGCGAACACTTAACCTCTAGACCACTGAGCCTGCATCCAACAGTGCTAATGTCTAACTTCACCCAATCCACGAGATTGACCGACACATTCACCATTGTCTTCAATGAGTTACTATCTCACAACAGACCTGGTTGAACTCCACTGGTCACTGCTTCTCACTAGAACTCCAGGAAATAACTCTTGAGCATATGATGATTATTATGAGCAGAGTTTTGTGGTTTTATTGTTAAAGCTTTGAATATTCATTATGAAGATAAATAGAGAAGTTATAATTGGGAAAAGGAGGTTCAGCATGATAAGATAAAATGTAGTCAGGATGAAACAGAAATAAATCAGCTGGGGGTAAAAGGTATATAGAGAAAATAGAAAGGGAATCAGATGGCGGTGAAGGGAAAAACGTATGAAGAAGAAATAAAATTGTGAGACATTAAGACCATGGTAGAAGAAGAGGTTGTACCAATTTCTGTTGGACCGCATAATTCTGGTTTTTCCAGCTATTGCTTCGGCAATGTTAATAAGATGCAATGTAACTGTCTTTAGAAGCCTTCTACTTACCTTGTATATATGACTTTAAATGCAGAGTCCACTTTGATTGAGTGACCTGTGTTCACATGGTGTTCGATTATTGAGCTTCTTGTTGACCCATTTCCTCCTCTTTATAGCCAAGCCGAGTAATCTTCTTGAATTCTTTGGGATAAAGTAAGCATTGAACGACCTATATTACCTGGTTCCACATGAACAGATAAATTGATAAACCCACATGGAGTTGGTCAGATGAGATAATTTATCCTTAAAATTACTGATTAACATTGATCGTCTGTAGAACACTATTAGCAAAGTTGCCACGAAAAACGTTCATTTTAGAGAATCGGAAATTCTCCTTTTTAGGACGTTTATTAATCTATCACCCTTGAAATCAATGTTCATGTAAAGTGTTTTCTTTTGAACCAAGGTTATTTGTGCTTTAGACTATTTAGGTTTTATATTCTTGTCAATAAATATCGAAGGATACCCGTTTTTTGATAAGTATTATCTTCAAGAGTTAGGTTCAAGAATCCTGTACGAAAATTGATATTACTCATTCCAGTTTTGTGTATCAACCATATGAAAACACAAATGCTTACTATTGATTATATATAGTCCGTGTAATTGGAGCAGGTTCCAACACTCACCTCAATTACTTGTCTTTGGGTACATGTTTACTGTGACCAGGTTTCATACAAACAGTATGGCTCGAAACTGAGTGCATAAATATGTACTTCGTGAGTGATTTTTGAGGTAGGTTATCGTCCTCTCTAACAGACAATAGTATTTTCTTACACTTATAACTTACGTGACCAAATAATGTTCTGAGTATAGGAAATTTGAGTCTCAGCGTTTTTTAAAATTCATTTACTATAGATTTTACTAAATTAGTAAATAGTGTATCCTATATGTTTTAGTTTCTATTTGCTGACACATCGACATATGTGATTTATTGAATTATGATGAATTTATTGTTTAGCGCTTGCGCTGAGGATATTGCAACATGGTTTCGAAAGAATAGAACTTTTATGCCACCTGTTGTAAATCGTACTGAGAACCATTCATTGTTATTACACCGTAAAATGTAAGTTGTATTTTGCATGGGAATCATAATGATGTATAAATGCCTTTTTCGTTGAAGAAATAACGACTCAGTCCAACTATGTCAATCAGTAACAACGTAGAACTTCGTACGTACGTACATCAGTTCGAGTTGCCATACCACATTAGCACAGAGATGCAGTTGTCGATTCAAATCCAACTATGTATACATTTACTACTCGTTGATTTGCCTTATATTAGTTTTTCTGTTCACTTATTTGTGCTTTACTGAACTGAACCTCCACGTTCCAAGAGATGAGGCAGTTAATTAAGTAAAGTTAAAAGGGAACTTGTTGTAGTTTGATTTGGTCTGATGATAAACTGGGATGCAACACTTATTTATGAGTGACAACAACATTGCTTCATCTGTAGGTATCATTATCAAGGTTTGATTTGATAATTTCGAATAAATTGAGCATTGGGTAGATTGTTATAAATAAATAATATATTTGTAATATCTCAATGAGTAGAAAAATGAGGTTTTCTGACGTTTCGTGACTTAGTGTAAGCCACTTTTTAATTCTCTGAAGAAGTGGTTTACACTAAGTCACGAAACGTCAGTAAATGTAATTTTTCTACTCATTGGGATATCACAAATATATTATTTATTTATAATGCTTCATCTGTTAATAACGCACGTAGGTAATAAGATGAATGAAATTGGTCTTTTACAAGAGAGAGTTTACTATTTGTATAGGAGTTGATATTACTACACAACTCGTTTGTATGTAGTGACCTTAGAAAATATAAGACAAATTACACTGAAATGTAAAGTAATTAAGTCACGAAGGAAAAGCGACATTCGTTTGCGATGAATGTGAACGGTAGACTTGTTGAAGAAATTTAAAAATAGAGATTGTGAACATGAAGAACAAACAAGATATTTTAAACAGTATTCCTGGGAAACATTTGGTGTTTATTGTGTGGTTGATTGTTAATATTCCGAGTGAACTGTTTCGACGTAGTAGTTATCGGGACTCGTAGACTCTTAGCTTTAGAGAATTTTCCTAGTGGTTATGGTGACTCCTGACACCTATATTTGAAAACGATGTATGAATATGGATGTTTGTTGGGATCTACCATGAACTTTGCAACCGGTTTTCGACAGCGTTTCATTCCCCAATGATTTTAGGATGTTTTTCCCATCCTAGTAAGTATGAAATTTCAAGCATTGTCGAGCTGCACTCGGACACTATGCCCATTAACCTGTTGTGAAGTTTACTTTCAGCGATTATGTGAATCATAGCTGCTAAACACCACAGTTGCTCTTTATATATGAGTTTTGGGTTAATGTCTTTCTGAATGTTTTGTTCGATATCAGTGTTGTTTGGTTTTGCGGTTTCTAGAAAATATTTCGAGAAATTATAGATAATGACTAACAATTAGTTGTATTCATATTGAGGAAATGGTGTAAAACTCTCTCTTTGTGCTTGGAGATATTTCTTGATTTATTTTGTTTAAAATATCCAATATATTGTGTCTTTTATTTTATATACATGGTTTACAATTTCACATCTTGACTGTGATAAAGTCAATTATTTGAACTTCTATCACCGTCACAATGCCGTCCAGATTTTTATTTTTATATTGGTGTCAAATAAGATTTTACTTCCTTGAGCTTTCTTTATTAACATTAACTGGACATGAGACAAGAAATGAATTATTCAATTCCCCTACAACTGTGTCTATTTATTATTTTTATTACATAGGCTGGCTCTTCAGAAAGCATTGGCTCCAGACATGTCACCAGATAACTTTGGTGGACCTGCGCTTCATAAAGTGTATCTTTTCTGGCGTCGTTTAATGGAAAAAAATATCCCAATGAATCAATTTACATACAATACACTTATTTTGGCTCTTGCCAAAGGTATGTAGTTTATTTTTGTTTGAGTTAAATGTGATATAGAAATATCAACATTGAAGTTGGATAAAGTGTGAAGTTAACTAACCTAATTTGAAGTGTGTTGAAATTTCTGCCATTAAGTTCCATGTTTGATCCCCTTCCCACCTACTCCGGTCTCGGGAACCAGGTAGTATAATCATCTCTTACACTTAGAGTATGGCACATACTGATCACAACTGAACCATTAACTTTCTGTCTTGGGAACTAAAAGTGTTGATTGCTTAAACTGATTAACACTTGACTGGTGTTATCCTGCAGTTGGTGTTGTGGACCATGTCTTGACGTGGTCACACTGTGTGTTCTGAGGGTGTTATTCTAGGGACTGAAACTAGAGCAGATGCTCAGGGAGTATGTATCCCCATTGGGTGAGCGATTTGGTCATTCAATATCAAACCATCCTGGACGTGACTGATGATTGTTTCTGATAAACCTAGTTGTCGAACGAACTGGTTCCAAAAGAACCTGGGTAAAATATGTGTGTATAGTCCAGACGTTTGGAATTTCTCAGTTCATTGTTGTTCTCTGTGTTCTGAAGCGATACTTCCAATCTGTTACTTTATCATGGTCGTAAGCTGCATTTTAGTTTTGTAAGCTATTTTCGATATGTGCTTGTTTCTTCCTTGTCTTCTTTATACTAATCTTTTAAATGTAATGTATGGACTTTGAGGTGTAGGTGGTGAAACAACCACAAGGCTATTGAAGTTCTGTTAACAATACTGGGGACTGTAACTGCCAGTGATATTTTGCTGACTAAATTTTCCACATGACCTTTGCTTCTTTGTAACTGACTGGTTGCCGGTGCTTTAGTTTACTGAATTTCTGTGTGCTTGAAGGTCATGTTCCCGTTAGCGTATTATCTAGGGAGTTGTGGCATTCGTTTTGTTCTGGATTTTCAACTTCAGATATCACGTTTTCTCACAATTCATCTTCTCTTTGTGTTGGGGGCCAGGTGCTGAAGTGTTGTGTGTTAGTTGCCGTTACCAATTTACGAAATAGAACCGGTCGTATTAGAGCGAATCAATCATTCCCAATTCCTCAAGTATCGTTTGCCCGTTCCGAACCCCAAATACCAAGATATAAAAGAAGGAAAGTCAGTGAATCCAAAAGTAGTGCTCTTGAGCCATTCCACTTTGTTTGTCAGCATATGGTATCATCATGAATGTTTAAATTTTTGTGGTGAACGGATAACAAATGTTAACATTTTTTATGATAACTGATGCTGAATGCATATTCAACTATTTATATTGTTCATTGTTCGAATTCCATTTCAGCTGGTGATATTCATGGTTGTCTGCGTGCCTTGGATATGATGTTGGAAACTGAAAATATTGATCGTTTTTCTCGAAAATCAATTGGATGTAAAAATAAATTGTTGTTTGCCGATTCTTTCACAATATCATCTGTACTCTCGGCTATTGAACCAGCTAGTGCGAAGAGAAATCTCGAATCGTGTCATCGACGTATGGGTTTATCGAAACAATCAGCGAACTCAAACGATGTTTTCAATCGTGTTAGCCCATTCCAACTAGCTTTATCTTTATGGCATGATTTAGTTCCATTGTCAAATAATGATGTTGCTCCGCATCATTTCACTTTACTAGCCAGAATAATGGGATTGCAAAATGACTGTTTGGATGCAAATAATAATTGTGAAATAGTTTTTGTGAATAATACTCGTTATAAGTCATTTCAAGATATATTTAAACCTTCTTCTGGCGACTCATCCAGTTCTGTAAATCTAATACATCCTTCCTGTACATCACGTGAATTGGCGTCAATGATGATTGCACAAGCTACAAAATCTTCATTATTAAGCAGCACGTCTACCGTTGAATTAAAGTCGACCAGTAGTGAATCAATGATTGACGAAACGCCGGAATCCCTTCAGCTTGATTGGAATGATACAATGTTAGCACTTCGTAGCCCAATAAATCTTCTTTTGCCTACTGATAAACCAATAGTAGTACGTTGAATTTCCATAAAACTTTTGTGTACAGATTAGAAAGTCTTTGAATTGTAGAATGTCAGAATCCGTTTAAGTTATTTTTGATGAATGATATGATTGGTTGAGTAGGGGGATATATTTATTGTGATTTGTGATTGTTGAAGTTGGAAATGTGAAGGAAGGAGATACTTGTGAAAATAGACTGTATCGAAAGTGGTTAGACAGATTGATAGTCAGTCAGTCATGATGATTGTAGAGCATGGGATATATGTGCCAGAATTGAAATCCTGACTTGATAGATTTCAAATGATATATATATATATATATATATATATATATATATATATATATATATATATATAATATATAAAGAGAGAGAGAGAGAGAGAGAGAGAGCAAGAATTTGCAGCTATTAATTTTCTATGTATAGTTAATTAATAAATCGATTCATCCACTAGTTTCTTGTTTTTGTACCACATCTGGATCCTCGAACCGCATTGATCTCTGCAGACTGAAATACACTTCAAACGTCAGAATTTTTTAAGAAAACTTGAGTTGACTGAACGTGAACGCTTCAGTATGTTTATTCTTCCGAAGAATCCAATGAATTTTATTTTTGGTGAAACAAATAGAACCCTGTTTCAAATCTTTGCAAAATATCCATCTTCATTTAATATCTGTTTCCGGTGCTTTAAGATAACGAAAGGACCATGAGATGACTGGGACTCGTGAAACGATAATGTGAAAAGTTCTAGTTATCTTCCACGCCAAAAGACCAGTTTAAATGCCTAGTATTTGTCTGTAGCCTGCGTTCGCCCAAGGATGCTGACATCTTAACGAGAATCTGAAGCAAACTCGAACATTATCTGAGCATGACCCTACAGGAAGTAATTACCGAATGCCAAAGATTAATGGCTTTGAAACATGATACGTCGATGGTAGGGAACGGTAGCTGGTTTCTTCACGTCAACACAGTCAAGAGAAAAGACTTACAAGGTTCCAGCACATAATTATTTGTATATATATATATATATATATATATATATATATATATATATATATATATATATATATATATATATCATATTAAATATTACTCAATAATTAAACCGGGTAAGTAATAGTGAGGTTAGACTCAGGGTATTAGAGAATGATAGTAAATCAGTTGATGAGGTTGTAAATCTTCATCGAGTGAGATGTTTGGGTCACGTGTTGCGTATGCCTGAACACCGATCACTACGACGCGTAATGCTCACCAGTATTGGAGATGAATGGGAAAGAGTTAGGGACGGCCAAACCAAAACGTGACATCAGTGCTTGAAGTCACTAACTTCTAGTCTGAGCCATGTTGGTGGATGCAGACTACTTGTTTGGGGTCCGCGTGACTATCGTAACCAATGGTTGGAGACTGTGGGTGACATGGCTCAGAATCGATCACAATGGCGTCGGTGTATACACTCTTTATCTTCCCCTGAACTATGAGATTAAAATCGCTTTATACCTTTCTTTCTACGAACTAATTCTCTCTCCCTGTATTATATGCTTATATACAATCTTTTTTTATATTTTTACTACCATTGAAGTGACTACTTCGATGAATTTGGTATTCATTTTGTTGTGCTAATGAGGTGTGGCAACTTGGACCAATGCACATATGTGCCTGATCGTACGTAGTAGCTGATTAATTGAGTGACTGAGATAGAGCGGTGTTTGCTTGAGACTTAGTGGTTGATTGTCGCACGTCTCAACCACTAGTCCACCACTCAAGTATGATATAATTAACATAAAGTATGTCACAATAGTAATGTAGCCCGGATTAGCATACCGTATCAACAGGACGAGATTATACTAATTAGATGAGTAGCAAGGTTGCCGAAACACTGTAGCAATAACGACAATGAGACAGACTGAATATTGTGAATGTGGTTTGGAAAGACAGAATGGAAACGTTCATATGAAGGAACACTGGAATTGTTAAGTAAAATACAAAGTGAATTCGTCTGCGCGATTGTGATCAATTTTTCACCATATCACTGGTCGCAGCAATGGTGTGAATCCCGACCATATGATCTCTGTCCACCAATATGATTCATTCCAACAGTCCGTGAACATCGAAAAATAATACTTATTTACATTTGAACGATGGCAAGTTACAGTGTTAAACTCGCCACACTGCTGTACTGGTATGACAAACTGAAACATCGTGAATGGAACAAGATATTTGTCCCGAATTCCACTGTTATCGACAATCGAAATATTGTGAACCCCGTTACAGAAAAGCTGCTCTTATACATTTACTTCAATTTGTATTTACCGATAAATGTTGATCAAATTCAGTTTTAAATGCCAACATCGAAATAATACAAACCCTTACGAATAGGTTAAATGCCTATGTTAATACTTACTTACTTTCGCCTGTTACTCCCAACGGAGCATAGACCGCCGACCAGCATTCTCCAACCCACTCTGTCCTGGGCCTTCTTTTCTAATTTCATTCAATTCTTGTTCATTTTTCTCATGTCTATTTCCATTTCCCGGCGTAATGTGTTGTTTGGTCTTCCTCTTTTCCTTTGGCCTTGAGGATTCCATGTGAGGGCTTGCCTTGTGACGCAGTTCGGCGATTTCCTCAATGTGTGTCCTATCCACTTCCAGCGCTTCTTCCTCCACTGGGATCTGGTTTGTTTTCTCCCATGGTAGGTTGTTGCTGATAGTGTCCGGCCAACGGATCCGAAGTATTTTGCGTAGACAACTGCTAATAAACACTGGTATGTTCTGGATGATGGCTTTCATAGTTGTCCAGGTTTCCGCCCCATACAGTAGAACTATTTTGACATTTGTATTGAAAATTCCGATATTGGTGTTGTTTGAAAGACAGTTGTTTCAAGTTCCAGATGTTGTTCAGTTGTAGATACGTTGCTTTTGCTTTTCAGATCCGCGCCTTCACATCTGCATCAGACCCACCGTGTTCATCAATGATGCTGCTGAAATATGTAAAGGTTTTTACATCTTCCAAATCTTCTCCATCAATGGTGATTGGATTGGTGCATGCTGTGTTTTATCGCAGAATCTTGCTTTTCCCTTTGTGTATATTGAGACCTACTGCTCATGAGGCTGATGCTACACTGGTCGTCCCCTGCATTTGTTGTTGCGATTGCGATAGAAGAGCCAGATCATCTGCGAAGTCTAGATCGTCCAGATGCATCCTAGATGTCCATTGTATCCCGTGCTTCCCTTCAGATGTTGACGTCTTCATGATCCAGTCGAACACCAGGAGAAAGAGAAAGGGTGAGAGTAAGCAATCTTGCCTGACACCGGTCTTTACTTTGAACGAGTCTGTGTACTGTCCTTCATGCACACTTTTGCAGTTTAATCCATCATACGAACTCTGTATGATATTGACTATCTTCTGAGGCATGCCGTAGTGTCGAAGAAGCTTCCATAGTGTTGTTCTGTCCATGCTATCGAATGCTTTTCTGTAGTCAATGAAGTTGATGTAGAGTGATGAATTCCATTCAATTGATTGTTCCACAATGATCCGTAGAGTTGCGATTTAGTCTGTACATGATCGATCCTTACGGAATCCTGTCTGTTGGTCTCGAAGTTGGGCGTCTACACAGTCCTTCATCCTGTTTAACAATACCCTGTTGAAGACTTTTCTTGGTATTGAGAGAAGAGTGATGCCCCTGTAGTTATCACACTTGCTGAGATCGCCTTTCTTCGGTATTTTGACCAGAAGTCTTTCTTTCCAGTCTGTTGGTACTTGTTCCTCATCCCAAATCTTATTGAAGAGAATGTGGAGTATCCTTGTAGTTGCCGCTACGTCTGCTTTTAGTGCCTCCGCTGGAATGTTGTCTGGTCCTGCTGCTTTGCCACTCTTGATTTGTCTGATGGCCATGCTGATTTCTTCGATTGTTGGTGGGCCAACATCGATTAGGAGGTCCGTGGGTGCTGCTTCGATGTTGGGTGGGTTCAGAGGGGCTGGTCGATTCAAGAGTTCTTTGAAGTGTTCTACCCACCTGTTTCGTTGTTCTTCAATGTTGGTGATTACCTCGCCTTCCTTGCTTTTCACTGGTCGTTCTGGTTTACGGTAATTTCCAGAGAGTTTCTTTGTCGTGTCATACAGTTGTCTCGTGTTTTCTTCTCTTGCAGCCTTTTTCGCCGTCACTGCTAAATTTTCCACATACTTACGTTTGCCAGTTCTGATGCTCCTTCTCACGTGATTGTTTACTTCTGTGTATTCGGCTGGTGCCTTGGCTTTTTCTGCTCTTGTTCGACTGGTATTGATTGCTGCCTTCTTGTTCCTCCTTTCTTGAATCTTACCCAATGTATCAGCAGTGATCCATTCCTTGTGATGGTGCTTTTGTGACCCAGGACCTCATGACATGTTGAAGTGATTGCCTTTTTAATCCCCTTCCAGTTGCTCTCCATAGTAGTTCCTTCTCCATTGAGTAGATCATGAAAGGCCCTGAACTTATTGCTGAGGACTATCTTGAATTTGTTGAATTTGTCAGTATCCTGAAGAAAGGCCGTATTGAATTTTTGTGATGTTGTCTGCTTCGTTGTGCAGTGCTTCTTGAGTTTCAATTTCATCTTGCCAATCAGCAAGTGGTGATCTGATGCTATATCAGCTACTCTCTTGGTTCTCACATCTTCTATTGTCCTCCTGAACTTTTTGTTGATGCAGATATAGTCGATTTGGTTTTGCGTGGTGTGATCCGGTGAAGTCTATGTGGTTTTGTTAATGCGTTTATGTGGGAATATAGTTCCGCCTATGACCAGTTTATTGAAGGCAGATAGGTTTGCAAATCTCTCACCATTTTCGTTCCTTTCTCCCAGTCCGTGTCGTCCCACGATGTCTTCATATCCGGTGTTGTCCATTTCAACCTTGGCATTTAAATCTCCCATCAGAATGGTCAGGTCCTTTGTTGGGCACTTCTCGACGATTGACTGCAGCCTATTGTAGGATTGATCTTTAGCGTCTTCATTAGAGTCGTTGGTGGGCGCATAGCATTGGACGACGTTCATTGAAATGCCCTCTTTCTTTGTTTTGAACGAGGCTTTGATGATCCTTGGTCCATGAGCTTCTCATCCTATAAGTGCATTTTGTGCTTGTTTGGACATCATCAACGCAACTGCTTATGTATGTGGTGCATTTTCTTCTTCATGGCCGGAGTATAACAGAAGCTCCCCTGAAGCTGGTCGTTGTTGTCCAACTTACGTCCAACGCGGAGTTACCTATATTAATAGGCATTTACTTAAAGCATTTGATGTTAGCTGATTGATGATGCTGATCACTCAGTCACGTGATTGTTTAAGTTAAGTTCAGTAAAATTCTGAATGAACAATTTTTATAAATATTTTAAAATTCCTGTTTCTTACTGTCGAATTTTAGATTTGTGGACCAAAAGACCAATGTATGTATCCTTGGCAACGTCTTGCTCTCGTTGGTGGATTGTATGGTCTCCTGGATACTGTTGAAAATCATTTCAAATTGAAACTGAATAATAATTTTTTTGCGCATACCGTTCGTTTATTGCCACCACCAGTGAAATCTGATCAGTGTTACACAAAAGATGCTTTTGATACTTGGGAAACAGAAGTTTTAAATTTACTTTCAAAGTTTAAACTAACTGCTGATACTGCATTATACAATTCTTTTATTCATCGTAGAACATCATCTGGTTTGAATGCTAATCATTTATTAGCAGATATGACTCGTAAAGGGTTAATTCCTGACCAAGTAGGTTTGCTTGTCGTTCATTGTTTTATTTCCTGTTTGTGTATATTTGTGCTTTTTATTTTGATCTTATCATTTGTAATGTAGGAAATTGTGGTGGGTTGTAGTTTGACGAGAAGGCGCAAATGTAATCTCGTAGCTTGTTTGTGAAGATACATTTTAGTTGCACGTGAAGACACACTGTTTGTGTTAAGACTCATGACACCGGCGATGTGACCAAACGGAATTGGGTGGTGGTACAGGCTTCGAACCTGCGTCCTATCAGTAGAAGGTTATTTCTTCAATCACTGAGTCATCGCTTTACAAGTGTTTTATCAGAAATGCATTAGTATAATTAGCATCGTATCGCCTTTAATCAATGCATGGTCTAATATAATGTTGTCTGACGTAAGAGTAGGTTGAAAGAAAGCTAGTTGGTTATTATAGGGTGGCTTATGATGGACTAAATTTACTAAACTCCTTAATGGGTAACTTTCTGTTATGTAGATTACTTGGTGTTGCGTAGCTCGAGGTTGTCAAACAAAAGAGTCAGTTAAACAACTCTTACGTGGATTTGAGATTGCTGCTACAACCCCACTATCTTCCATTGATTTGGAGACTAACAGTATACCTCGTGAACAAAATGTCCACTCACAAATCGTTAGACCAAGTTTCACATTCTTCAGTAATTTACTATCAACACCTGGATTTGATTGGGAGTTGAAGGCATTTGTTATTGAATATATGAGGTGTCCAATTCACATAGATGAGTTGTCTGATAAGAAATCTGCCATACCGAAACGCGATGTTTATGGAAACCAAGTATCCAATCATTTCGATGGATTTGTGTTAGATCGCCGAGTAATCGCATCTATTGATATAGATATTGGTTTGTTTCGAGAGCTTTTGGCGAATGGTGTAATTCCGAAAGGTAAGTTGGTTATGCGAGTGTGTACTCATTTTATAGAATATACATGAAAACAATGGTTTGCAAACTTATGAGGGTTTCTGTTATCCCGTTGTTGGTAATAAGTATTGAATGTTTACCAGTTTTGATTGGAATTTGTTAATCATGAGTGTCAAATTCAGCTGGATAACGGTTACGTTCAATTGAACAACATACTTGACATCTGAGTCAGAAAACTGTGGATTATCAATTTAATTAGTAAGGTACGGAGATTTAGCATATTTGTATTGTGGCTATCAGTGGAATTCAGGACACACATCTCATCCTGCTTTGAAGTGGTTAGTTGAATGCACATGCTACAGATACTTAATTAGCGGTTTTTTCTCATTTCAATATCGATGAAAAGATTTCTAAAGATCTTTAGTAGAAGGATTATATTAACTTTGAGATTTGAATTTTATATCTAGAGCTTATATTCTTGATATGCAGCGTATAACTTGAGCTCTCGAACGCTAGAACTCTCTCAAGTCGCAAATGAGAAGACAGAAGACAAGTGAAAGGAATGTTATTCCAAACAGTGTTGATTATAGTACAAAACTGTCAGGTATTTATAGTTTTTAGTGAAAACGAAATCATCTTTATAGTTATCCAATCGGCACACAGGGGTTGTTAGCATTGTCCAGTAGGGAAGCTACACATAGTGATTTTGGAATATTCTTCCAGAAGCTGATTGGATGGAATATCTTCGGCTCTTTCTGAGCTTCCTAGAGTTCACCTGTGGACCGTCTTCACAGAATCCGCCTTGCTGAACATGCTATTTAGAGTTATGAGACTTTTAAGTTGCTCGCGGAAGCTCACATCTAGCTGTTTACATTTGCATTTTAAACAACCGATCTTCAAGACCACGCGAAATAACTTTGACCAAGTCACTGTAAATTTTCCTTAATATTTATTATAAATGCATGATCATTACGTAGTTACAGCTTGTGAAGGAGCATAGACCATCTATCAGAATTGTTCTTCGAACTCTGTCCTGGGCAATCCTTTCCAGCTGTTACTAATTCCTATTCGTTCTCTCGAGGTGTGCTTCACATTACCAGCACAGTGTGTTCTTTAGTCTTCCTATCTTCCTTTTCTTTTCAGTATTCCAAGTTGGCGCTTGCCTTGTGATGCAGTTTGATGAATTTTGCAATGTATTTCCTATCCACCTGCAGAGTCTTTTGTTAATTTCCTCTTCAGTTGGGAGCTGGTTTGTTAAGATGGTGGTTGGAGGTAGTCACAGGAAACCCTGGACCTTAGTTTCGTGCTACTTGGCACTCGTCAACCAGGTGTACTTTTAATCTTGTGGGAACTAATGCGTCCTGACGGACTCGATCCCATGTCACACAGCTTCACAGTCAGAGACGTTACTACTGAGCTATCCGGGCCGCGACTGATGTCCTGTAGGACTGAGATGTATTACAATTGATTGATCACTGGGCGGTGATCAATCTCGAATAAGTTTCTATAATATTCTCCTATCCATACTGTCAAATACTTTCTCATAATGAAGGAAGTTGGTGCATAGTGACGAGTTCCATTCAATTGACTGTTCGACAATGCTCCGTAGTGTCGCTATTTGGTCTGTGCACAACCGATTCTTACGGAATCCGACCTGTTGATCTGGAATTCGGTCGTCTACTGCATCTTCCATCCGGCTCAGCAACACTTTGTTGAAAACTTTTCCTGGTACCGATAGTAGTGTGGTGCCTCTGTAGTTCTCACACTTGTTCAGATCTTTTTCTCTAGTATTTTGATGAGGTGTGCTTCTTCCCAGTCTATCGGCACATGTTCTTCCTCTCAAATCTTCCTAAATAGAACGTGGAGCGTGTTTGCAGTTGGTTCTATGTGTGATTTTAGTGCTTCATCTAGTATATTGTCAGCTCCCAGTGCTTTCCCAATGTTCATTTATCTGATGGCTATCCTTATTTCTTCCGTCGTTGGTGTAGTGACAGTTATAGGAAGGTTTGTGTGTGCTGCTTCGATGTCTGATGGATTCTATGGAGCTGGTCAATTTAAGAGTTTCTCGAAGTGTTCTACCAATCTGTTTCTCTGTTCTTGAATCTCAGTTATTTGCTAGCCGTCTGTGTAAGCTCCTCTCTTGGTTCTCACTTTTTTTATTGAAATTCTGCATTTTTTAGTAAAGCAAATCTGATCTATCTGGTTCTGTGTAGTGTGATCTGGTGAGGCCCATGTAGCTTTGCGTATATACTTATTGGTGAATATTGTGCCACCTATTACCAGTTTGTTGAATGCACACAAATTTGAAAATCTGTCACCATTCTCGTTCCTTTCTCCCAGTCCAGGTATTGATTTATTTAAACACGTAAACACTGGTAAAAGGAGACACTAAGTATGTATGCACCATAGAAATTATCCGATTTCCATGAGGTCTGGAATACTGTACGAGCGCCCAAACTGAAGCAGGTGACTTTCCTAGATGGCCACATTATTAGCCTTTGATGTCGAGGTTTAATCCACAGGGTAGTAGAGCGACGTGATGAGATGCATTTCCATGGTAGGCAGTGACCAGCGGTAGGTTCATATGTTATTTTCTTCGCTCAGGATCCTGGAGATCATGCGCACGATTGGTACGGAATCAGGGTTTTCCAACTCTCTATGTGGATCCCTCATATCCACCAATCCGGTTAAAGTGCCCGACATTCGAGCTCCGCCCTCCCATTCTCATTATCAGCAAGCCTGGTGTAAGAAGGCAGTGAGTAGAAGGGAGGGTTGACTCTCCCCACCCTCGACTAGACCAGGGAATTTGGAGCCCTAGTCCATGTTGTCGCATGATATCTTCATATCCGGTGTTGTCCATTCCGACTTTGGCGTTTAGATCTCCCATCAGGATAGTCAGATCGTTTCCTGAGCACTTCGCTATGATCGATTGCAGCCTCTCGTAGAACTGATCTTTATTATCGTCATTGCTATCATTGGTGGGTGTATAACACTGGATAAGATTTATTGTGATTCCATCCTTCCTTGTTTTGAAAGATGCTTTATCGAAGCATGTGCCGACGATGTTGTTGAGAAGGACAATTAATGCTATACGATGCAGCTCAGAGATCGAAACACGCTCAAATGAATAACAGTTTTTAATGATAGATTTTCTTTAATAACTTTGTTAATCTTGATAGAAGGTACTCTGAAATGACTTTTTCTTGGTAGTAGCAAGACTTCGGACATTTAGTGAAAGAATCTCGAAGTTCTAGTGAGAATGTGACTAGTGAGGTACGACTACTGTGAAAGATTGGTATAATTATGTGATTGAATGATATTCACATGATGTCACGAATTGACATAAATCGGTAATGAAGAAGAATGTATGAGAACCCGATAGTGGTCGGAAGGTAGCATGTTTGTTGTGAGACGTGGAAGTGCCAGGCTCGATTGGCGGATCGGTTGCAAGTGTCGACTACTGACTGGCGAGGCACATACTGTGAAAGTATCTGTCAGATGCTGTTTAATCTTCAACGGTTGTTATTTATCTAAAATCAGTTTGTGATGTTTTGTCTATTTTCTAATTTGAACAATCTCCAAAAGCAACCATACTAATAGTGATTTCTACCTTATTTTTCTTTATTATGGTAGATGGTTCACCTGTTCACGAATCAAAAACTGGTGGATTTCATGTCTATCCAAATGCTGTTCGTTCATTTTATAGATTTTATAAGATCTATAAATCTTGGCTGTGTGAAAGTCCTGTGGCGAAACCTTGTTAATGTATTTATGCATATATATGTATATATTTAGATATATGGGGAAGCAATGTAACTATTTGCTGGAATTGTTGTGCATAATAATCTGTATTTGTAGATACAATTGTTTTGAAAGTAAACTGTACTTGTTTTGATATGTTTTTATCTACATGTTTATGTGATTGTTGCTGACTATTTTGAGAATGTTTGTTGACATTATTTTTATGATATTGGGAATTTCTTCTTTCAAGTGTGTTGATGCGAGGTATGACAACATGGATCAATGAAGATTTATGAGTTATCCTTTTTGGTTGTTTATGACCTACTGACAGAGCAGTTGAACTGTGTGTTTACTGTGCATTTACTATCTTGTGTTTTAAAAAGGAAGAGCATTTAGAGCGAATGATTAGTTTACGGTAAATTTCCCGTTTGATCCTACAGTAATAGATCCATGGTTTTATTGTTTTATGATACCTAGTTTCAGGTGTATGCATACAAGTGTTGACTTAACTGAGTCGGTGTTGTAGATTTGGAATATGAATTTATAATTGTATGGAGTGATTAGAATGTTACTGAGACCAATTATTCGTCCAAGCATGTGTATAAAAGTAATTCGGTTGTGAGGTACAGGTTTGCTGAATTTTAAGTTTTATGTGAATGTTGGAATGAGAGTGGTCGGTTGTCCGAACAGAAATAGGTGTCAAGCTTGCAACAGGTTGGTTGAAATCTTAGTGTTAACCACTACTAAACCACGGGCGTATTAATTAGGCCAGTTAATCTTGTCATTTGAAAAATGATTTTCTGTGATATGGCCTAATATTAATTACTATGGCTTAAATGAGTCATGTATTAGCTTGCTACTAACCCTTGACCGCTAATCTATCTGAATACACTCTCTGTCCTGTCTCTTTTGTTTCTACATGACTTGAGTATTTAGTCATTCTTATGAGTTTTGATCAACTTTTTCCACCCAAAGTGTATATTGCAAGCAGAGATCTATGGTGGCTAGCAGTGGAATCCAGGACGCGCGTTTCGTTCTGTTTGGGACTCGTCAGCTGGATGTACGTGCATCCCAGCGTTGATGTTCACTACGGGATTGAAAGCTAGTGCCGTTTCAAACTCCTTCGCTTTATCCACGTAGCTAGTTAGTCCAGATTGCCACTGACTTGTGCAATGTGGTAAATTTTAATTAATTTTGTATCAGATGTTTGAATCTTGAACTCAATCGTACAAGCTAGTGACTATCTGGACTCACCAACTAAGTGTATAATGCGGTGGTGTTTGAAGCGAACGACACTGGATTCCAGTCCTGTAGTGAACATCAGGTTTAGGATCTATTTACTGTCACCTGATGAGTTCCTTAAGATAACAAAATGCGTATCTTGTTTTGTACTGCTAGAGACCTTGCATCTTTGCTTTTAGTGTTCGTGATTCAACGGTCAAATCGACCACTAACTTATGAATGTTGATACCTTCAACAAAAATTAATAGATGAAAAGAAGTTTTTACAAATCAATTCTAGAATTTGCCATAAATCATGATTTAGTCATGGTTATCGATAATAGAAAGGTATTTTATCCAATAAAATATCTCCCATTCTCACGGACCAGCATTTTATGTAATTAATTTGTGATTTCATATATATGACTTCTGTTATAGTTACTATTATGATCCGTCCTTAACCATTCTACGGATACTACCTATTCCAAGGCCACATGAGCTTGAAGGGTTGGGTCAGCAGCACCATCTCGCAAAAACAATCTTACTAAACAAGCACTTACCAGGAAAAACAATTTATAGCATTAAAAATCTGCTCTAGGATTTGAAGTATTTTCATTTAGAAGAGTTATGAAGGCAATTGGTGAAAGGTGAGATTTTCGAAATTCACGGGGCTTATGTCCCGGAAATGAGGGGATACAACTTAGCTGTTCTCGGAATCAGCGAAACCCATTGGAGTTAAACTGGACATAAAAGGTTAGATTCGTGAGAGTCACGAAGGAGAAAATGCTTTACACATTCAGTTGCTCTGATGCTGTCCATAGAATCACGTGAAGCACTTATAAGAAGGGAATCTGATGCATCCAGGATTATCAAAGCATCTTTCAAAACAAGGAAGGATGGAATCACAATGAATCTTATCCAGTGTTATACACCCACCAATGATAGCAATGACGATAATAAAGATCAGTTCTACGAGAGGCTGCAATCGATCATAGCGAAGTGCTCAGGAAACGATCTGACTATCCTGATGGGAGATCTAAACGCCAAAGTCGGAATGGACAACACCGGATATGAAGATATCATGCGACAACATGGACTAGGGCTCCAAATTCCCTGGTCTAGTCGAGGGTGGGGAGAGTCAACCCTCCCTTCTACTCACTGCCTTCTTACACCAGGCTTGCTGATAATGAGAATGGGAGGGCGGAGCTCGAATGTCGGGCACTTTAACCGGATTGGTGGATTTGGAGGATCCATCTATGGAGACCTTCACATTTCAGAGGAAGCTAAATATATTTTATTGTTATTTACTTTTCTTGATGTATTTTTGTTGGAATTCTAAGTCATTTCATAATTTTGATTTATTGCATTTTTTAGGTATTGATTTATGGCGTCTGAGTTAGAAGCATATGTTGGTCGTATCCTTTTTCTTGTCGGTTAAAAATTTGGTGTTTATTGGTTCGAAATCAACCACAGTATTAGTGGGAGGAGGAGGACGTAGTGATAGTGGTTTCTTTCTACATCATTTAGCTATATATTTTTATTTTCTTAAATCATATTATTTCATCCTTTCCATCCATTTGATCTTATTTGCCTTCTCTTTGCGGATATAATTTCACTATATTGATGTGAAATAGTATGCACATATTAGACAAGTACAATTCTACGTTGGTTTGCCTACTTTGTTTTTTTCCAACTATCTGATAACTTCAAAATCCACTAGCTTTTCATTTAAGGACCTTACTACATCTATTTAATTAGGTAAATGAAAGAATGCAACAGGATCCGTTACACAAGCCAGTGGCTATCTGCATTCAGTAGCCTGTTGACGTTCAAAGTGAACGGTACTGGATTTGAGGATTAAAGTAAGCATCAACTCTAGGATGCAGATATATCCAGCTGATACGTCCCACATAAGAAATGCGCGTCCTGAATTTTGCTGCTAACCACCATTCAACTCAGCTCATAGTTTTAACATAGCTGTTGATTCTTAACAGATTAGATCATTCAAAATTCCAGCTGAAAACGACTGTATGGCCAATAAAAGTTACCTTCTGTAGACTAAATCTTGTAATTTATGCATATTAGTTTTTTCTTTCATTCAAGTTATTTTCTAATTTCGTTTACTTTCGTTACAATAACTTTGAATGTATTCAGCAAATATTGCATGTATACTCTATGTTCGTACAATGTACATGCAATCAATTATAGTGGATCAGTAAACAGAATATTAATATTGCATATCTATCATCTAGGAAATTCTACTTTCTTTAACTATTTTCTTTATATGTACCAGGAATGGTAAATGTTGTAACATCAGATGGAAGAACTATCGTGGTAAGTGGAGTATTTTAAATTGCATGTATTTATATGTTCAATTTAGATGGTTAAGATCATGAGTCAGTTGAAGTTAGACCACCATGGAAAACCTGAAAGCACTGGACGGCCGTTTCGTCCTATTGTGGAACTTCTCAGTAGTGTGTACCAACGACCTCGCCCCTCTGAGACATTCGAACCCAGGACCTACTGGTTTCGCGCGCAAGCACTTAACCACTAGACCACTGAGCCTGCATCCAACGGTTTTAATGTCTAACTTCAACTAATCCACGAAATTGAGCGATACATCGACCATTGTCTTCAGTGAGTTACTATCTCACAACAGACCTGATTGAACTCTACTGGTCACTACTTCTCACTAGAACTCCAGGAAATAGCTTTTGAAGTCAGTCACTAGTGAGCATATGTTGATTAATATTAGATGGGTTTTGTGGATATTATAGTAATTTCAATGGTTAAGATCATGAGTCAGTTGAAGCTAGACCACCATAGAAAACCTGGAAGTACTGGACGGCCGTTTCGTCCTATCGTGGGACTCCTCAGTAGTGCGCATCCACGACCTCACTCCATTGGATGCCGGATCAGTGGCCCAGTGGTTAAGTGCTCGCGCGCGAAGCCAGTAGGCCCCGGGTTCGAGTCTAGCAGGGACGCGAGGTCGTGGATGTGCACTGTTGAGGAGTCCCACAATAGAACAAAACGGCCGCCCAGTGCTTCCAGATATTCAGTTTAGTTGAGTCACGTTTGCCATAGAAAAAAGTCAAAAGAAGTGCTAATTTCGAACAAAACAAACAAAAATTTACCAGATCAACTATAAGTGAACAAGTAATAACATAGTTATACTGAGCTAGAATACTAGTAATTAATGGAAACAATTTAAGTAAATTGTTCAAGAAAAAAAAGTAATCAAATGTGAAAGTGTTAGCATACACAAGAGAAAATGTACGATCAAAAGCAAAGCGGTAATAAATGGATGAGGAAGGAAATATTGTTTTACAGGTAGAATAATCAAGATTAGATTATGAGTGAATGAAATAATAATTCATTGCGATAGAAAGACAACAAATTGCAATATACGTGTCATTTAAATAATTACAAAAACAATTTCAACTATTAAGAATTTGTTAGATTTACAAAGATAATATAACGGTGGTTGTACAAATCGAAAGACTAACATAGCTTCTTCGAATATTTATACAAGAATATATTTATAAATACTAGATGATACTACAACAAACAATTAGTTTATGCTAAAATAACATACAAGTTATCGAGCTCAACCACAACAACAGTTAATTAGTAGCTTAGACAAGCACAAAAGCCTGTCTAATATACCAGGGTAGACTGAGTATGAATCAATAAACTAGAGGACAGTTAATCTACTAATATTTAGTTTTATCAATGAAATACAAAGATCAGAGAAATTAAAATTACTCATATAAAGCATGTTTGTAGTGTGTGAGCTTTATACTCTCTCTCGAATTTAGAGTTAATGTCATTTTCCCCTTCTTTTGCTTTGATAACAACTAACCGAATCTTCTGTGATACTTAATCGTTAAACCTATCCCCTTTTAATATCGACTGATTCATCTCTTTTCGGAATCAGTAATTTGTACACCTTCATCAAATTCTCCCGTCAATCAATATCTAGTATTTATATATATTCTTGTATAAATATTCCGACAAGCTATGATGATCTTTTCGTTTATATAACCTCGTCTACATTTTCTTGGTGAATCTAATAAAGCTTTTTATTATTCATTAACGACATACGGGGCATAACATAATGCATGAATTTCTATATGAATGATGATGTATTATTTTGTTTACCGTCCTTGTCATTCTCGCTAATCTTAGTAAAATTATTCATTTACTAGGGTACATTAAAAGGATTTGATAATGTCGTCAATCTTGTTATCAAAGATAGCCATGAAAGAGTTTTCAGTCCAACTGAAGGTGTTGAGCAAGTTCCATTGGGTTTATTTATTATTCGAGGACAGAATGTGTAAGTTCAATGTGATATAAAGCCATAGTTAGTTACAAAATTACTATTTCTGAGGTTGAAACTTTATATAATGCAAGATTTATTCGTATTATGCTATTTTTCAGGGCTGTAGTCGGAGAACTTGATGAAGATTTAGACAGGCGAATTGATTTTTCACAACTGCGTGCTGAACCTCTTAATCCTGTTGTACATTAATTGTCTATATATAAAAAATAGATTGCTTTTATTTGTAGTATATGGTTATTATTTTCTAAAATAGTTCAATTCTTTTCATATCGTTTATTGTTAAGCGATTGTTAATTGCGACATAGTATAGTGTATAACTACTCATTTATTAAGTACGAACTATATATACTAAATTTTGAGTCTCAATGCAATATAACATAAACTAATAGCTTCTAGTTGCCTATTAGTTACGGGATGCAAAACACTACATTTGGATCGTATGAATTAATCGACACTCACAAAGGTTTAGTATCTTGAATCCTTCTACTATTTTTACTACCCTAGTTTCTTTTAAAGAATGAGATAAATGAACATTAGTGATACGAAAAAATGTATATACACTTATGACACAAGTCTATCGGAATATGCATTACTAGACACGGTAAAATAGATAAAATTTTCTGGCATGTACTTTTGATTCAAAATCCTAGAAAAGGAACCAATTCTTTCACACTAGAAGTTATAGTCCAATTTTACCAACAGAACTTGTTGTTGAAGTAGTTAGTGGTGATTGAAATCCGAATGCTGGTTTGACTAAACCTGTTGTAACAGTTGAATTCAAAGCAGGAGCTCCACCAGTCAATGAACCTATTTGTGAAAGTACGGAGGATGCTGAAAAATGGAGAACAAGAAGTTTATCAGACAGAACAATTACAAAGGTCATTCTCTAGATAGAAAGAATTGAGTTAACAGTTTTTAAAACTTCAGAGTAAATTTTATGATAAGCATTTTGTTCTAGATAGAAATCATGTTTTGAGTAAACCTGGATACGATTAGGTATTGGTGTATTTAAGAATATCTGACTGTAAGTCGATGTCAAACGATTATGTTGCGATAGGTGCCATTACTAAGGTTTGACTTGATAATTTCAAATAAACTGGACATTGGATAGATTGTTATTAATAAAAATTATATATTTGTAATATCCCAATGAGTAGAAAACTCGAATTTTGTGACTTGGTGTGAGCCACTTCTTCAGAGAATAAAGAAATAAACTAAATTAACCCAAGTTTAAATAGTTCAAAGGAACAAAGTAGGAATGTTTGGTGCGATCAATCAAAAACAGGTCTGACCAGGTCAGTCTAATTCCAGTCAAGGTGATTTATATGAAGCGTTTTTGGACTTTTGTGCGTGTGTACGTATGTTAAAGGATGAAAAAATGAGATAATTGTGGTGTGAACGAGTGGAGCTGAATTTGTGCGTATAATAATGGTGTGAGATGTGGATAGAATTAGATAAGGTAGCTCGGATAAATGGTCCAAGTCGGATGGATAGTGAGGCCTTGTTTTCTATTGAGGGCAGTAGAATTAAACAATATATGGAGTTTCGGCTACTCGTCTTTCTTTGTAGCTGGAAAAGCCTTTTTGTATTATTTTGGTGTCTTTGATATCGACTTGATGGTTATTAAAAATGGCACGAATTGCTGTTGCCGATTTAATTGGAAGTCTCTTTAGTTGTACGGGATTATTAGGCGGTTTCTTCAAGTGCCTTAGATCTTCTTTGGCTCGAGTCGAGATTCCACAAGATAGATGACTCTTCAACATAGAAGGCACCACAATCGACATCTTAATTTATAGACACAATTGTGTTGACATAAAGGGAAGTTTTTGCTTTGTGCGAATCCAGGTTATCTAGTTGCGGCAGTTGCTGTGACTGACAGTTAGAGATGTTGGGTAACACAATTCATGATTTGTCATAATGATGCAGAAGCATCCACTTCACCTTCCCGAGCTCCAAAATTATTTTGTCTTCTAGGAATCTGTTCCATGTCGAATCATATCGTTGATGCCTACTTTTTTGTCACTGATGTTACTAATACTTATGCATCTGTCCGATAATTCCATCTCACTGTTCGTTGCCGAGTAGTCTAAAACCATAGGGAAGAACCGTACCTACCCTCAAATTATCCGTTTTGAAAATGAGTGATTCTTTGCTAATCCTGAACCACTTGACCTAGCTTTGTTATTGATATTTTGTCCATAGTTAGATCTAATTAGTTTCGTCTATCATAAGAATCCTGTTGACAAACACTTATCGTTATATGGTAGTTTCAGTGTTCGGTCAACCTTAGACTATATACAGTTAGGTAAATTAGATCTTTTAAAATCTACACTGGTCATTATTACGAGTGTCGATTATTAGGAAATATTAATTACTGTACGTGAACATACCAGGCTGGAAAGATGAAGCTATACCAAACTGCTGATTCGACAATACACTGCTTGAAGTTGTAGTAGAAGGTGCCGACGGAATAATTGAAGTTTTCTCAACACTACCGATTGAATTGGATGTAGTAGGTGTTTCTGATGTTGGGAATGGAGAAGGACCATATGGAGTGGAGAATGATGAACCGATTTTTCCCTTACTTAATCCTGTTCCAAATAAATTATCAACTTCTATTTGACTCTTGAAATGAAAGTCATCATTATCGCCGAATGGATTGCGAGCTGAACCATAACACATACGATACTTTTTTAAGTAGTTTGATTTTATTGCCTACACAGAAATGAGAAAAACAATTAAAACGTGGTAAAACTAACAACCATAATTTTCGCAAATATATGTATATACTTGTATATTTGGCATTGAACTATTTGCGTAAAGCGTAACGACATTACTTTGCCACCTAAACCAAGCTAAATGAGGCGGATTTAAAACCTAAGGCGAACAGGCTGAAGGCTAAACATATCGATTAATAAACCAGTGCTTTATATCACTTGGCTTCAACCACAAATAACTATAATTTTGTAGATTTTAGTTAAGATTTCTACACTTATCAATAAACCCCAGACTAGCAAATAACTTAGCAGTCACCTTCAGAGATAAAGAACAAATCTGTAAATAGTTATGTGAATAACACAATGCACTGCTCTAACAAGAATAAACACTGCAAACATACCTTTATGTTTTCATGTGTAGTGTACAACTGAGCAGCAAGATTGATAAAATCATGATCGATTAGATGCAGAATATTAAGAAGGTCTGTAATATAAAAATGTATTTACATCAAGAAAATAGTTACCTCGTGGAGTCATAGGAGTCAATGGCTGAGAATAAACATTCTCTTCAAATACCTCTAACTCATGTTTATACAATCGGATTCTTGTATCAAATTCAGAGATCTTTTTCATAAAATAACTAGATCTAGAATAATTTGTTTATAACTGTATACCTTGTCAGTTCATTATTATCATTTTTAATACTCAGTCCATGTTCAGATGTTTTATGGGCTATGCCAGCATTTTTCTCTTCCTTGTATAAAAACGTTATTCGAAAAAATTGCGAACACTGTCTCACCTTCAGTACATCTGTTTTTAAGCGTGAAATTGCTGTAGATGTATGTCGGAGGCTGGATATTGAAGAAGACACTTGTTGACTAACAGTTTTGAGATCATCACTTAAGGTGATTAATTCACAATAAGACAAGCCAGCCAACTCTTCACGATATTTTTTTTGTTGAGTGAGGAATTTTCTAAAGATGATCTTGGAGAAAGATTAAACCTACTTAAATTCATCTAACGATGTAGAAATTTCATTACATACAACTAAATCTTTTGCTTGTAAATGATTCCTAAGAATTATCTAGTTTAGCAAAAAATTACTTTATAGTGGCATCAGTTAAACCACGATTCATTATGATACTGTCAAAAGACAGACGAAACCTGTAGATGTAAGATAAGATTTAGCTAATTAAAGCCAATGTTTTTAATGAGATTATGGTAAAAAGAATACTGATTTCAAGTGTTTACACATAAATGCTACAATACACTAGTTATAATTTTAAGTAACAGTAAAAAGCAATACACATAAGCGATTATGTAACTTTTTTTAAACAAAGTTATTTCACTTAACGATTGTCACTTAAACAATCGTAATCGTTGTGTTTACATGTTTAGCAAGGATTTTTAGGAAATTTAACATATGCGAAAAATATATTTGGATACCGTGTGCCAATTCAACACGTCCAACTCTTGAATAAGGTACGCCATCGTGAGGAGAGCGACATACTGAAAGCAGGTGACACTAAACTTACCATAATATCTAAGTCATAGAACCTATAATGGTAACGACCATTGATGACTGCGTGAATGAGCAGTCAACTAATCCATCAGTAACGAAAATCATGAAGTCAGTCAGTCGTTTTCAACATAAGGTCTGGATATTGACAAATGTCACACCTTGGTGTGAGATCCTTTAACATCTCATCACAATCGCATGGTATCTAGCATTGCCAATTGAGGTAGACAGTGGCTGAGGAAATGTAACGCGTCCCAGCTACGTTAGCTTAACTCACCGACTTTCTATACTTACCTAGGATATTAGGTTTAACTTCAACACCACTTAATACGAAAAGTCACTATACATGAAGAAATGTAAGGTCGAATATTAGTAACCTGTGAATATCCTAAGTATCAGACCATATTTCACATAGATATCCTGCCTACGCAAAATATGATGCAGGTTTTGTTGGTCATAAGGTCTGTGAATACTTTTACAAGGGATCGAAATGATCAGCCATATTACTTGCTATAGACAGAGTAAATATTAACACCGGACAGTACTGTAGCAAAAATCTGCACTATCTATAAGCTCTATTGTTCACCGAGAACAAATTTCCTACAAGACATTATGTACTTTTCTGTCCGATGTCTGAAAGAATCCGCCAACAAAGAAATAATTACTTCGTTAGGAGGAAAGGCATCCAGAATGAATGGTAAGCTAATACAGTTCATAAAATGAAATTGTTTTCAAAGTGTAGACAATATTACAAATCACTAGAAGAAACGAATATCACTGAGGAAGTTGTTTCATTTGTGAGAAAGTTTGGAGGTGTCAATATTTCAGTTAAACATTCAGCTTGATGGGGAAGTTTATCAGGTATCCTGAAATGAGAATGATTTCTTCTCAGAACAAATGAAATGAACGCTTTTAATGTTTCACGAAAATTCAAGGCACTGTACGCATATTCCCGCTAAATTTCTCCAATACTAATCGTCGGAGTTGGTCAGTTGCTTGTGTTTGACAGTGTTAGACGTTAAGATACACTTAAACGGTTGCAACCACTGAAACCCATATGTAAACAATAGTACCTAGCTAGTAACAACTCTGGTTTACATGTGGGATGTAACTATTCAAAAACAAATGTGACAGGAAGTTCTAAGTGTTTGGAAATGAAATATTATTTAATTCAGGAAGTAGCAAGATTTTTGATGAAGAACTTGGAAATATTGCTTGGATTAACTATAGTTAAGGGGTTCTATATTTTAGAACTTGACCAGAATTAGTAGTCCTAAGCACATGTATTCAAATTGTTTGAAATGAAAAGATATGGCCACTGTTTCTGATACACGTTTGTGGTGGGTTTTTGTCTAGCTTGAAGCTACTTTGGGTACAAGTGAAGCGTGTGCAAGAGGAGCTGATGAGGGAAAAGTAAGTCGACATAACGAGCCCACAAAAATGCAATAAATCTCCGTAAAGTAAGCAATTAAAAGCAGTTAGCAATTATGAAGTCATGAAACTGAAACAGTCTGTTAAAAGGAACAAGAAAATGATATAACTATTACTGACCACTTCGACCTTCGAATGCTTTACACCACAACCAGTTGAATTAACCTCTAAGAACCTTGAGCGGATGTTCGATTGAAGGTCGATGAACCAATCGCGTTTCAAAGTAAGTATCAAGAAGAAGTGTTCACAATGTGAGCACTTGTACTTTACAGTGATTGATTCAATATATAATATTGGTGAGACTATCACTTACGGACGAACTAATCAAATAACAGGTCCTGGATTTTGGCACAAAATTCATTTGTTCATATGGCAACACAGCTGATGTCGTTTCATAGTATAAACCATAAATCGCATTTAGAGCCCTCCAGCTGAAAATCTTAATCCTAATTCATAACAATAATCATTAAAACTTGTTTAACTCTGGTACGTTGGTCTAGATTCACAAGATCACCATAGTATCTTACGTAGGTTGTTCGGAAGTTATAGTCTCATACTTGAACCTTCCATTCATATACTTATTTGTTCGAATCATAGAAAAGACGAATTCCGGAAACAATTAGGGGGAATTTCACTAATGTACTAAATCATCTACTACGGTTACAGTACTTTATATCATGTAGCGATTTATACACTTAAAGACTATTACCTACACCTGTTTGCCCTCGTGGAACAGCACAGACCGTCCATTAGAATTGTTCTTCGAACTCTGTCCTGGGCAATCCTTTCCAGCTGTTACTAATTCCTATTCGTTCTCTCGAGGTGTGCTTCACATTACCAGCACAGTGTGTTCTTTAGTCTTCCTATCTTCCTTTTCTTTTCAGTATTCCAAGTTGGCGCTTGCCTTGTGATGCAGTTTGATGAATTTTGCAATGTATTTCCTATCCACCTGCAGAGTCTTTTGTTAATTTCCTCTTCAGTTGGGAGCTGGTTTGTTAAGATGGTGGTTGGAGGTAGTCACAGGAAACCCTGGACCTTAGTTTCGTGCTACTTGGCACTCGTCAACCAGGTGTACTTTTAATCTTGTGGGAACTAATGCGTCCTGACGGACTCGATCCCATGTCACACAGCTTCACAGTCAGAGACGTTACTACTGAGCTATCCGGGCCGCGACTGATGTCCTGTAGGACTGAGATGTATTACAATTGATTGATCACTGGGCGGTGATCAATCTCGAATAAGTTTCTATAATATTCTCCTATCCATACTGTCAAATACTTTCTCATAATGAAGGAAGTTGGTGCATAGTGACGAGTTCCATTCAATTGACTGTTCGACAATGCTCCGTAGTGTCGCTATTTGGTCTGTGCACAACCGATTCTTACGGAATCCGACCTGTTGATCTGGAATTCGGTCGTCTACTGCATCTTCCATCCGGCTCAGCAACACTTTGTTGAAAACTTTTCCTGGTACCGATAGTAGTGTGGTGCCTCTGTAGTTCTCACACTTGTTCAGATCTTTTTTCTCTAGTATTTTGATGAGGTGTGCTTCTTCCCAGTCTATCGGCACATGTTCTTCCTCTCAAATCTTCCTAAATAGAACGTGGAGCGTGTTTGCAGTTGGTTCTATGTGTGATTTTAGTGCTTCATCTAGTATATTGTCAGCTCCCAGTGCTTTCCCAATGTTCATTTATCTGATGGCTATCCTTATTTCTTCCGTCGTTGGTGTAGTGACAGTTATAGGAAGGTTTGTGTGTGCTGCTTCGATGTCTGATGGATTCTATGGAGCTGGTCAATTTAAGAGTTTCTCGAAGTGTTCTACCAATCTGTTTCTCTGTTCTTGAATCTCAGTGATTGTCTTGCCTTTTTGGCCGGTTCCTATAGTCTATTGTATTTCGCTGTAAGAATCCTCGTTGTGATATATAGTCCCATACATCTTCTTCTATGTGCCGCCTATATCCATTTTGTTGAACGCACATAGATTCGAGTCTCTTGCCATTCTCGCTCCTTTCTCCCAGTCTGTGTCCTCTCCTTGATATCTCCATATCCAGTGTTGCCCAGTCCGACTTCGGCGTTTAGATCCCCCATTAGGATGATTAGGTCCTGATATGGTCTGTGTATGACCTATCCTTACTAAATCCTGCTTGTTGATCTCGAAATTGGGCGTTTAATCAATCTTTCATCCAGTTCAGCAACACTGTTGAAAACTTTTCCCGGTAGTGATAGTAATGTGATCTCTGTAGAATCCAAACTACGGCTTGGATAGAAGAATAGCCATCCAGGTACGTTAGACACGCGCCCTTTCCCGTCAAAATCAAGACAAGTAATCGGGTAAGTAGCGGTTCTATAATTCATCATAAATTTAAATGTAAATCGTTACCTAAACAAATATTACCACCCGGCTATTCAACCAATAATTGTTCAATCAATAAAATCTAAATTACAATAAATAAAGGAGTTGATGAAAGATGAGGGAAAATTACCAGTCACAACAAATGAACGTTATTTTATCCTGACTGGATAGAACACACAAAAGGAGGAGCAAATCAATATGGCTACTGCCAAGAACAAGTGTCAAGTAAAACAACACAGATGCAGTTCGGGAAGAAACACAAACTTAGAGAATGCGTAAGAAAAACAAAACTGTAATAAAAAATAAAAGTATTAACAATTCAGATGTAATCAAAAGACAACAATGTACAACTAAGGGGATCAATAGGAACAAAGTGCAAGTATATATATGGAGGGATTTTCACAAACACACAAAACATTCAAAATGTATCTTGCAATCTCTCTATGGTTCTTGCATTTGCTAAGATCTCCGCCTGTAGCTTTTCTGTTGTTACTGGTGATCCCAATCGCACACAAGGAGGAGAGTTTGATATGGTGTTCGCAACCACTTTTTACCAGGTATAGATTATACATATGTTATTATATGCTATCATTTGTTTTATTGGCTACTATTATACGATCTACTATTCCTAAGTCATTCTAAATCTATTAGCTACAGTTTCCCACACTCCAGGACGCTTATTGCTTGAAATTGTGTGGCTGTTATTTTCCATTTTACGGTATGGTGTGGTCTGGTTTACCTGTATATAAGTTACGTATGTCAGAAATGTAGTTCATACAATGGAAGCTGAGATTGTGTTCTGAACTCAACGGACAGGGCTGAGCGAGAAGTATCAGTAAGGACTCAGATTTGAATCTAAGCTATCTGTGCTAGTTAACACGTTACTGGTTTGGCTCAGGGCCAAGGTCGTGTTCAGGTTCGTAATCTTGAAACGTGATTGTCTTGAAATTTAACGCTTAAAAGAATCGTATTATGCATAAAAAATAATGATCATAAATCAAAGTCATGACAGATACTAAGATTTAATACATTTCTTTTGTTCACAAAGGTTTGGTTTTATCTCAAGACCAGAGGACTTGAGAAATATGACATTGGATACTCTTCAGTGGTTAATAAATGTTTATTAGTGATTATTTTACGTATTGCTAAGTGATCAGATATAATATATAGAACTGTAGTCACCTGGAAATATACCACTCTCTCTGATTATCAACTTTGATTTCAATTAGTAGGCTAATGAAGCGTGAATGCTCAAGAGTTAATAGATTTTATCAATCTATGTGGCCTAGAAACTTTGCTCGAAGTATTTTTTGGGCATTTTGAACTCATATGCAGGTTCTAAGTCAATATGTGTCGGTTATGCGATACAATATACAAGTGAACACTGAATAATGGATAACAGTAGGCGGTTGTTAGTACAACAACCTGAAGCTGTAAGTCTTATCTAGTTGAAATGTGGCGCGTTGAAATCGCCAACAAAAAGACAACAATTAGCCTCCAAGAACAGATGAAATTTAAGAAAAGTCGTCAGTAAGACAACGTGGAATACGGTATGCTGCTTCTATAGTCAATAACCCATGTCTAGATTTAATTCCACAACAAGTTATCTCAAATGTACCACTATTGTGCAGCAACATGATCTCTAATATATAATATTAGGCCTCCTCCCTTGAAATTTATAGCCCATTCACATATAATTCAGATGTATCCTGCAATTATTGGAGAATAGTCTACATCCACGACGAGCTAAATTTCTGTGACAACAATTGTATTGGGACTTCATTCATCCACAATCAAACTGTGCTTGAACTTTTTATTTATAGGATTACAAGCGTTTGTGTAACACACATGTTAGGTGTTTTGAGGACTCTCTGTTCTATCTAAACAAGTCTCGGAAGCACTGGCTTACAAAACTTGACTACCCGAAAACCCTGTGTAGCGATCGAACAACCAATAGTCGGTTGGAACAACGGACTGACGAACCCAAAATTTATTCGATTAGACCAGACCACGTTCCTCTGTATAGCTCACAACGCGTTTTTGAGATACTCGTATTATATTATATCAAAACACAAACTCTGTGTTCAATATAAACGGTTCTAATTTAGAAAACAGAACAAATTACATCAAAAATACAAAATACCTCAAACGGTACAGCCTGTGCTATACAGTCAGAAGTTTCTCTAACGCAAAGTAGCGCGCTAAACAATGAAAGAAACAGTTAATACTGAGGGGTTTGATACCTGAGAATCAATAAAAATATTCCCAACAAGATGGGATCAAATATCTATCCTCAGGGATTCCAGCAATTCTCCCAAGCAGACAATCAAGAGGTTAACAATCACACACTGAACCACGCCGTGACCTTGAGCTTAGTCGAACACGATCTTATTGTCAATGGTCCGGCAACATGCAATGGTAACTGAGGTAACAAAAGATAAGTCTTTAATCAAAATCACATAATAAAGGCTCAAACGGGGAAGACTGAAGAACAAAAGATATGGTTAAACGAGATCGGAACAAAGGTTAAAATACACAATAGGGAGAAGGAACAAATAAATGACAATACTGTTCAACAAAGAAGCTGCAGATGGATTTTCATCGTTCTCTTTCCGTTACACCCTGGATCTTAAAGTTTTCTTCGCCAGAAGGCTAATTGCTTCTTGGATAAAAAATATCATACCCGAACAGCAAACCATACAAAGCCAATGGGAGCTAGACGTCGAGCGCCTTTTGTGTCCGATGAGATTTAAACAGGTGCACCTTTTGCACTTACCACATAGCATACGAAATCGACAAAAAACAACAGCTAGTCACTAGCGTGACAAACAATAAGAAAAAAGTACCACAAAACAGGTTTTAAGAAAATTCCCAACCTTAACCGTGTTAGATCTATCGAAGCGTCTAGGTCACCCGATTGAGATACGCGTGGAACCGAAGTTCCAAAACAACGATTTGTCTACAATAGAGGTTCTTTATTGAGCAATACACAAAATTTAGTTACAAACCTCAACTTGTGAGGTATCTGGGGCGTTTAAACGTGTCCTCGAAGTATGAAAATAAAAAGGCTTCCTGTAATGGTAACATAAAGAATAATTATAACATACGATAGTACAAAGGACAGCTGATAGCTGTGTCTATATTTGGCAACAGTTTATGAACAACCGAAACCCGAACCAAGAGCAAAACAATACGGAAACTTGTGCGTTTAAACAAATGCACGAAACTGTGGATAACCACTGAAGTGATTAAGGTATAGTGATTATAATGATAAATACAATGTTAAGTACAATAGACGTTATAAGTTTATGTGAACGTTTCAGAATATTACACTTCAACTTGAGTTACAACATATGTTTAAAAATATTTTAGAAATACAACTGCTTACTGCATGTAAATAAGTAGTATAAAACAATATACGAAGTAGTGGAAAGTGAGCGAGTAGGAACAATGTAAGACAAACTTAACATACCGAAATAATTCAAGTTAAGGTCAACCACTTATGCTTTTAATGTAATGAATACATAAAAAGCAAAGTTGATTCATAACATGTACGAAGTGGCCGTCATTTTTCAAAATACGAACATTGTAGGATCAATCTATATTTATTTTTTCATGTTGTTGATTACAACTGAATACCATTAACTTGTCCGAAGGATTTTCTTTTTTGAGAGCGCAGTTCGTTGTTATTATTACATTAATTCAGTTGTTGATATCAGCAATAATCTAAAAAAGCTCTGTCCTTATTGTTTAAACGATATTTTCAGGACTTCACTAAATTTAGCTGAAAACTAACAAATAGCAAAAGAAAATGAATAGTTGTTTCATACTAGTTTTCAGCTAAATTCACTTGCTGTTTTTTTACCTGTATCTTTCCATTGTTAGTAGGTTTAAAAAGCTTGTGACTTAAGGCTAGAGCGAGACAATCCGCACAGAATGCACATATGCCAACATGAGACTAATCAATTGCAGTCTTAAATAACCGTGGGAGGATACAAGTAAAACAACACCAAGTGAGTTTAAACTTCACCTCATTGTACAAGCAGGTGGCTATCAGGACTCAGTAGCTATGTGGATAACGCGATGGCGTTTGAAGTAAACGGTTGTAGTGTGGCGTTGAGTCGCGGCTGACTATGATCACCACTACAGGAAGACTACGTGCCAGTTAACCGATATGATCCCCCGTAAGCCAAATACCAGAAGGCAGTTGATGGCTGTAGTTGTGATGCATTTGTTGGCGATCTCGTGGTATTGAAAGAATACCGAGATCGTGCCAAAGGAGTACAAGTGTGGTTACTGAGCTTAACCGAATTCGTGCAAGGTCGCAGTCAACGGAAGGATGTCTTTAGTACAGTCAAACAAACAAGTACAGTAAAATACCCACTGGTACAATTGGTTATAATAATAATTGTTTCGATTAAACTAATCACGTTCTCTTGATAAAAGTAGGTCACTACACGGTAATGGGTTGAGGTGAACATCAACTCTACGATGCAGGTACATCCAGCTGACGAGTCACAAATAAGACGAAACTCTAGTCCTGGATTCCACTGCTAGCCACTACCAATCTTTGGTTTTCGGTTGTTCAAATAATTCAGCAGTACGACTTTGCATCTTTGATTTCATTCCATGTGTGTGTGTATGTGAGACTGTGGTGGCTCACTATAGTGACTTATAAGACTAGGTTATAGTAGAATACAATATTACTTACTTACGCCTGTCAGTCCTCGTGAAGGAGCATAGACCACTCACCAGCATTCTCCATCCAACCGCGTCCTGGGCAATCCTTTCCAGCCCCTTCGAGTTGTTATTCATCTTTTTCATATCTGCTTTTACTTCTCGACGTAATGTGTTATTCAGCCTTCCTCTTTTCCACTTCCCTTCACAATTCCAAGTTAGGGCTTGACTCGTGATACAGTTTGATGATTTCCTCAATGTATGTCCTATCCATTTCCATCGTCTTTTCCTAATTTCCTCTTCAGCTGGAAGCTCATTTGTTCTCTTCCACAAAGGGATGTTGCTGATGGTATCCGGTCAATGGATGTTGAGTATCTTGCGTAGACGACCATTTATAAATACTTGTACCTTCTTGATGATGGATGTAGTAGTTCTCGAAGTTTCAGCTCCGTACGGTAAAACTGTCTTGAGGCTCGTATTGAAGATTGTGACTTTGATATTGGTTGAAAGTTGTTTTGATTTCCATATATTCTTCAACTGTAGGAATGCGACACTTGCTTTGCCAATCCTTGCCTTTACTTCTGCATCTGAACCTCCTTGTTCATCGATACAATGTACTTATTTTTATCTCGTCTATATACATTGAATTATAGTCACATTTTAAGCAGGTTAAAGTAAGTAATCAATAGTTCATTGTAACATAACAATTAGTAAATAGTGTAAAAATAAAATAAAATACAATAAACAAATATGTCATATGAGGGATCTTACTGCTTATATATGTAGAGTTGGAATAATATTGTCCGACCGGCCATTTTTTTTAAAAAAAAATTTTAGAGTTGCGATTCACTGTAATATGGAACAACAAAAAAAAGGACCAGTAAAAACGAAAATTTATTCATTCCCTAGAAACATTCATTTCTATACTGATTTCATAAATATAAACGATGATCAGTGAATAGAAATCATAATATAAATGAAAAAAAAATACGAAGTTCGTACAGAATACAAATAATATACTTGCCAATATTGGAATGAATAGTTCACAATTATTTAATACAAAAATGAATGTTACATTAGAATATATAGATAAACTTAATGTTGTATTAAGTAATATGTTACATAGTGATTAACAATAACAATGTCAAACTGTTACAATAAGGATTAAAAACTTAATATCATAAGAAATGTTACAATATTGAATTAGACAAGACATAATGAACTAACCTTCTTATCAAGTATAAATTTTTTATTATTATTATTATTATTATTATTATTATTATTAATGGCTTTATTCAATATTATAGTTTTGGTACAATATAGAAATTCTCAGCACAGGGTATTTCAACAAGTTACTTACGCAACAACAACAAAAAAAACAGTAACGAATACAAAAAAAATTTTAAAAAACGTTTTTTAAAAAGAAACCGAAAAACTGTACAACTTTTCAATTTAGAGACATGGTTAAGAATGCAGATTATTGACTAGGTTAACTCTAGAACTTTTATACTTTTGCTTGCGCGCATGGATTTTAATGTAATTACGTTTCGTTCTACCAGAAGATATACAAGGAGAAAGAGTGAAGGGTTTGGTTAGTATCTGATAAAATAACACCTGCCAGGAGTTTGCATGACTTTAGATGTCTATCTACAACCATATTAATTATGACCTCGAAAGATTCACCACACATCTTGCTGACTACCTTCAGCACTCTCCGCAATACAGCAAAGTCTTTTCTCAAAAGCCCGGGAAAGAATAATGGAGAACAGTAAAGAATAATAGGTAATATGCAAGAGTTGACAAATTGTAAGATTAAATGACAAGTAATCCTAAGAGCATGCAATCTCTTTATGTAGTAAGTCAGACGGAAAACCTTCTTCGACAAGAGAAAATATAAGAAGACCAAGAGAGATCAGAGGAAAAGGTAACACCAAGATAATTGACCTTCGACACTGTGTTTATCAAAGAGTCTTCAATAGCACAAGCATTATGGGATCTCAAAATGGTGTTTAGATCCCGTTCATGTCTCATGCCAAAGTTAATAGCTTGACACTTGGACGAATTAAGTATGAGACCATTACCAACAGACCAACAATCACTACGAGACAAAAACTCATTCATTTCTATGGAATGTAAAGAGGAAGAGATAGGCATACATACAGTGAGATCATCCGCATATTTCACAAAAGTGATTTACTGAATTATCTATTTGTTCTTCAATAATTAATCTTCTTCACTGAATACATCTAAATGGATCTCATGTTAAGAATCGATTTGGACAATTGTTGTTGTTGTTGTCGTTGTTGAGTTTCGTTGAAATTATTTTCTTTTTGAAAAATATTCAAGAACTCATCTAAATAAAACATAATCTCATGATACTTTATTTTGACTATTCTAAAGAAACTCTTGATAGAGAAGAATATTATTCAATTATTCAATACATATACTAATAGATCTATCATTGTTTCTAGCTAAAACATGCTCTTTGATTATATGTATTTAAATAGACTTAAAGGCGAACTATTGTCTAATATCAGATGGGTTTTGTGGATATTATAGTGATTTCAATGGTTAAGATCATGATTCAGTTGAAGCTAGACCACCATGGAAAACCTGGAAGCACTGAACGTCCGTTTCGTCCCACAATAGAATTATTGTTTGTTTTTATTTTCTTTAAATTGTGAAGTTTCTACTGTATTGTTCTGTAAAAATTGATTTTTCTTATTAAAATTAAAGAATCCTTTCTTTAGAAAACAGTTCGTTGATTATGGTCAGGTGGATTAACATAATAGAGTGAAAATGGACTATTCAGGATCTGTATTTCTAAGATGAGTTTTTTTTATTTAAAAAAAACTAAACATTTATTGATCATGAGTCTCATCATGGAAAACCTCGAAGCACTGGACGGCCATTCCGCCCTATTGTGGGATTTCTCAGTAGTATGCATCGACGATGCCGTCTCTCGAGATTCGAACCCACAATCTATCGGTCTCGCGCGTGAACACTTAACCTATAGACCACTGAGCCTGCATCCAACAGTGCTAATGTCCAACTTCAACCAATCCATGAAATTGACCGACACATTCATCATTGTCTTCAGTTAGCTACTATCTCACAACAGACCTGGTTGAACTCCATTGGTTACTGCTTCTCACTAGAATTCCAGTAAATACCTCTTGAAGCCAGTCACGAATGAGAAAATGTTGATTAATATCAAAAGGGAATTTTCGTGAATATTATAATGATTGAATTCATTTATAGCTATTCATTTTAATGTTGAATTAATTTATTAATGGGGAGTTCTATACAATTTTGACAAGACATGGAGAAAATATAAAATCAGAATGCTGATTGAGTTTTAAAATAATCTTTTTAGTGAGGTGATATTTCCTGTGTTAGGTACTCACTTACTTGCTTGTTTTCATGCTTACTTACTTACTTACTTACTTACTTACTTACTTACGTCTGTTACTTCAAGTAGAGCATAGGTCGCCGACCAGCATTCTCCACCCCATTATACAATATAAATATTAACAATAAAACAATAAATAAATACGAGTGAAATTCATTACCTCAACACGTGATTGAAGCTCCATCCGTCGACTCTTTCAAAAGAAAGTTGGATCAACTGAGAGACTATCATTGTCCGGAATATCACAGGCCATCAAGCTTCCTGTCCTTTTCAAACTGAAATTGAAACTGCCAAGGTTTAACCTGGTTATTTTGGATAAATTGAACGTTGGGTAGATTGTTAATAACAAATATGATATAGTTGTTAAGTTCTAGTAAGTAGAAAATTAAATGTCTGAAGTTTTGTGACTTAGAGTAAACCACTTCTTCAGACAATAAAAATAAATAACAAATTGAACGAATGCAAATTTAAATAGTACAAAGAGCAAACGGTAGAATATTTTCAGGACAACCAAAATAAATATTAGTTTTATCACGTTCATATTATGTAGTTTCGATTGGGGCTTATTTTTATTGTATAAGACCTATTTGTATGTAAAAGTGTGTGTGTTGTTAGGTTTGAAACATACGATATTTGTATTGTAGAAGAGTTAGGTTAGTAATATTTGCGCGTTTGTCAGTGATATGAGATATGAATAGGTTCAATTATGTGGATATTTGGATAAATGATTCATGCTGGATGTATCAATAGGCCTTTTATTTCTATTAAGCGGGGTAGGGTTTAACAAAATCTGAAAGGCTTTAGAAACTCACCTTTCTTCGTAATTGAAAAATCCCTCACAGATTGAAATCATGAGTCAGTTGAAGCTAGACCACCATGGAAAACCTGAAAGCACTGGACGGCCGTTTCGTCCTAGTATGGGACTCCTCAGCAGTGCGCATCCACTATCATCTGCTAACTAGTGACTGACTTCAAGAGATACTCCTGGAGTTCTAGTGGGAAGCTGTTACCAGTGGAGTTCAATCAGGTCTGTTGTGAGATATCAGTTGATTGAAGACAATGGCATACGGTGGCGCAACTTCGTGGACTGGTTGAAGTTAGACATTAACACCGTTGGGTGCCGGCCGGCTCAGTGGTCTAATGGTTAAGTGCTCGCGTGCGAAACCAGTAGGTCCTGGGTTCGAATCCCGCAGGGTGTGGGATGGTGGATGCGCATTGCTGAGGAGTCCCATACTAGGACGAAACGGCCGTCCAGTGCTTTCAGATTTTCCATGGTGGTCTAGCTTCAACTGACTCATGATTTCAATCTGTGAAATTTCTAAAATCTCCACAAACCCCTTCTGAAAAGTCCTTATTGAATTATTTTGATATTATTAACATCGATTTGATGGTTGGTAAATACAACAAATACTAGTATTGCTGATATGATTTATGGATTTTCTAGATCCACAAGACTATTTGGAGGTGGACGAGTTTTGTTTTCTCTAGACGGCTTTCCAATATAGAGTGGATCACAATCTACACATTCTAGGCTGTAGACATAATTCTGTGTCAAAGTGAAATAAACTTGATCTTTAATTTGAACGAAAGCATTTCAGAGAATGTTCTTTGTCTTGATAGAATATTTTAATTCTGTGTGACCTAGGGATTCTTTATAGTTGTTCTGTTGTCTCACTCCGGTAGGGTAGAACAGAAGTACCAACCCATGATAACCCATTCAACTTATTATTCAACAAAGAACATTTCGTTTTGGCATATTTTTAATAATATATATGGGAAAGCTACTCAATTGTAAGATGCTAATGATATTTTTCTGTCCTTTTTGCCTTTCTTTCTTCAATGTATTAATCTTTGACACTTTTTTGAATATGTTTTAGCGCTAAACAGATTTTTACATTCAGTGGATATACCTAGTTGAAATCAATATGTTTATTTAACTGCACCCGGTTTGTGGCGGTTGGTTAGATTTAGACATTTATTTTAATTCCTTTTAACTAAACAGTCTAAAAATGGTAGTTCAATGAGTTTATTCTCATTTTCTAAAGTGAATTTTATGTGAACTGAAGAAGTATTCATCAGTTTAGAAAAAGTTTCTTCTTTGAGCGTGTTTCATGGAGCTGAAAGTTTTATATATATATATATATATATATATATATATATATATCTGAGACAAATGGGTGGTCTAATAGAAATAATTAAAATCTTCAATTCTATATCGGAGATGAACAAATTAGCGAGAATCTGTGATACAGTCAGTACCCTGGCTAATATGTTCGTCTTTGTGTATAAAGTATTTATAATAATGCAGAATTTCACAATTGGTTGATCACTGGGTGGCGATCATTGTCATGCGTGTCTAGTCCTTATTATTGTAGATCGAATGCTATCGATCATGTTGCAATGTGGCCACCAGTCTAGGTGACTTGACACTGCGGGCATTATATATAGAGATTAGATGGTGGTTGGAGGTAGTCGACAGGAAACCCTGGACCCGAGTTTTGTGCGACTTGGTACACGTCAGTAAGGTGTACCTGTAATCCTGAGGGAACTGATAGCATTCGATAGCATTCGATCTGCACTAATAAGGACTAGACACGCATGACACTGATCGCCACCCAGTGATCAATCAATTGTGATTATATCTCAGTCCTACAGGAGGTCGGTCGAGACTCGGATAGCTCAGTGGTAACGTATCTGACTGTGAAGCTGGGTGGCACGAGATCGAACCCGCCAGGGAGCATCAGTTCCCTCAAGACTACACCTTGCTGACGAATGCCAAGTAGCACGAAACCTGGGTCCAGAGTTTCCTGTCGACTACCTCCAACCACCATCTAATGCAGAATTTAAATAATTTACTTCTAGTTATTATTATTAAGTTAACTGTATATTGTTATACAATAGACGTGTACAATACAAGCAATTAGATAAACATATAAAAGTAAAGTGCACATAAATCTATCTAGTAAATATACATTATATACAAGTGCAAAATTACTTAAAATAATAATAATGGCACATATAAATGTACATGCATTGGATATAGCAAAATATCTGTTCGGAAAAAAGTGATTCACTTATTTAACATCTTTATATCTATCTATCCAAAAAGTGATAGGCTTGTATTTGTATACTGATTGCTACAAGAAGTTGTGGAGAATGTCAATTCATGAAGAAATGGATCGAATCAACTATTCAACTCATTGATATGCATATATATATATATATATATATATATATATATATATATATATATATATATATATATATATATACTATTCCGAAACGTGACTTTCAGAAGTAGTAATCTACTCGTCTGTCATTCGGTTATAAAGGTTTTAAAAGCTGATACAAATTTTTAACATTTTACTACACCTTATATCGATATAGAAAAAGTGAATTAGTTAAAGTTAGAAGCAAGATGTATAGCATAAAATGCCCAGATAACAAGTTAAATCCGAAAGTTTAGTGTAAAATTAAGATTAAACTCAAAGTATACAAGAAGACAAAGAAAGAATGAACTTACATCATCAAGACCAATTTAAAGTGATTAGAAATAACTCGTAATATAACTAAAACAGACGGTGACCACATATAATGCATCTCAGTGGTAAAGCGCTCGCTTAGCATAAAAAAGCGCCCGGGATCGATGGCTGGCAATTCCACATACTCACTTGAACCACTCTCCACATAAAAACATCGACAGACATGACCAGTGATGTTCAATCCGAAAACTTGATATTTCAAACAATACCAGAATCACGAGTAGCATTGTGATTGTATGTGCTACTTACACAATGCCACCATCCAACTCCCACGTCGTCCACCCACATAGAATCAAACTCACATGGATAAACTTTTTTATTGGTTGATGTGGTCAATCTGCTGGTGGTCTTATTTGTCCTATAGAAAAACATCTTTTAAATATTTTGAAACCACCACAAATAACCTATTACAACAACTATAATGGAAATGTTTATGAAGAACTTAAAGATGAACTTTCAAGATTATTTTTGAGAAGCAAAGATTACTGGAGTTCATTCACTGATTCTAAAATACTGTACTCACTAACAGAACTTAATATCTCTGATTGTTAATACTAACCGACTAAGAAGAAAATAACTATTTTCTTACTCCTAGTGTTCACTGATTGTTCAGCTTATATCAATTTTAAATGAAAACAATATTTATGAATATTTCAATACTCTTTCTAATTTTTATAGTATTATTATTATTATTATTATTATTATTATTATTATTATTATTATTATTATTATTATTATTAGTGGGTTTATTCACTATTATATTTCTGGTATAATATAGAATTCTCAGCACAAAGTATTTCAACATGTTTCCGTTTCTTGTTTCTTAATCGATCCTGGCGATAAATAATTGAGTGATCGTCAATTAAATGTTAGCAGTTTAGGAAGTCATTAACTTCTAGTCTGAGCCATGTTGATAGATGGGGACTACTTGGTTGGTGTCCGCGTGACTATCGTAACCAATGGTTGAAGACTATGTGTGACATTTTTCAGAATCGATTACAATGGCGTCGGTGTATACACTCTTTGTCTTCCCCTGAACTATGAGATCAAAATCGCTTTATACCTTTCTTTCTACGAACTAATTCTCTCTCCCTGTATTATATGCTTATATACAATCTTTTTTTTATTTATTACTACCATTGAAGTGACTACTTCGATAAATTTGGTGTTCATTTTGTTATGCTAATGAGGTGTGGCAACTTGGACCGATGCATATACATGCCTGGTCCTACGTTTTAACTGACTAACTGAGTTCAGGAATAGACATCTAAACAATGTGCATTCTTTTCACTGTATATTGGCAGCAACCACAATGTCTCTAATTGGGCATTTTGGAACTTTTACAACGAAAGGTCGTAAACGTCTCACAAACATACCTAAATATGTTATCCAACTAATAGGCATAATGATGTGTTAAAACAGACAACGAAACAGATAACTTGTTGAAATATCCAGATGTCAGGAATAGGTAACCTAAATATTTAGGCAAACCACTTTTCTTATATAAATTAATAACTTTTACTTCAGACAAATATCATTAATACAGTTTTGTTCTCCTATCTGAATGATTTGGTCATTAAACTTTCATCATTATTCTAAACGATATCATCAGCATAAATTTCAAATAAAGTGAAACTTTATCAAAGTCATCTAACTAAGCTATAAATCTTCTTTACTATTATAAATATCATTGTATAGAAATTATAGTAAATAAATTTTTATCTTAATTTATGAAATTTACTGTAAATTAAACTATTTGATCATTATACTTACTTATGCCTGTTACTCCTCGTGGAGGAGCATAGGCTACCCACCAGCACTCTCCATTCAACCGCGTCCTGGGCAATCCTTTATATCACTTTTCAGTTGTTATTCATCCCTCTCATATCTGCTTCTATTTCTCGACGTAATGTGTTATTCGGCCTTCCTCTTTTCCATTTCCCTTCACAATTCCAAGTTAGGGCTTGACTCGTGATGCAGTTTGGTGATTTCCTCAATTTATGTCCTATCCACTTCTAGCATCTTTTCCTAATTACCTCCTCAACTGGAACCTGGTTTGTTTTCTCCTACATATGACTGTCGCTGATGGTATCTGGTCAATGGATGTTGACTATCTTGCGTAGACAACTATTTATATATAATTTTACCTTCTTGATAATAGTTGTAGTAGTTCTCCAAGTTTCAGCTCCGTACGGTAGAATTGTCTTGAGGTTCGTATTGAAGATTGTGACTTTGATATTGGTTGAAAGTTGTTTTGATTTCCATATATTCTTCAATTGTAGGAATATGGCCTTTGCTTTGCCAATCCTCACCTTTATGTCTTCATCTGATCCTCCTCGTTCATCGACGGCGCTAACCAGGTATGTGAAGGATTCCACATCTTCCAGAGTTTCACCATGAAGTGTGATTGAACTGCTGTTCTCTGTGTTGTATTTGAGGACCTTGGTTTTCCCTTTGTGTATGTTGAAGCCTACTGATGCAGTAGCTTATACTGCTACACGAGTTGTCTACATCTGCATTTGTTCATGTGTATACGATAGAAGAGTTAGGTCATCTACGAAGTTCAAATCGTCTCATTGGTTCTGAGCTGTCCATCATTGAACATTATATTAAGTAATATTATTGAATAAGATTACACTTTAAAAAAATTATTTTCTTAAAATTTAAAAAAGAAAACGAAGTGCATGAATTAAATTCTTTTTCTTTTTCCCTCTTTTCTTTTTTCTCTTTTTCTTTCAAAGTAATGGTATATTTAAGTGCACAAATGTACCATAAGAGTCAAATGTGTTTTCTTTTTTTCTTTTTTCCTCTTTTTTTCTAGATTTTAGATTATTTATTTAACAAGCTACAATTTTATGATGAATATAATAATTACTTACTTACTTATTTACGCCTATCACTCTCAATGGAGCATAGATCACCGATCAGTTAACCAGTAGAAACAGATATAATAATACTAATAATAGTAATAATAATAATAATAATAATGAACGGACTATTAAGATTAATTCGAATCATCAAATTGTATTACATCATTATATGTTATCAACTAATTGAATTAAATCATATTGTTGAAACTATATTTCTACCTTCTTCTTCTTCTTCTTCTTCTTCTTCTTCTTCTTCTTCTTCTTCTACGTCATCATCTTCATCTATTATTTATAATCTTTCTGGTATACCTGGACAAGGATATTATATGACAGTTTATATTGGTAAACCAAATCAAAAAGTAAGTTATATTGAGATGATGGAGAAGATTTGTAGTTCAGGTAGATGATTTTAATGGAGTTTTGTTCTCTGAGCTGGATGGTTTGGTCGTGGAGCTTTCATCGCTCTTCTGAACGATATCATCAGCACAAACTTCATCGTCTCAAAATCGTATGAGCGTAATACGCTTCTCGTTGTTCGAAAATGGGAAAATTTCGCCAAAAGGCAGGATTCTACTAGAGAACAACTATATTTTCTCCATGAAGACTTCTATTTGAAGTTTGTGCTGATGATGTTGTTCAGAAGAACGATGAAAGGTCCACGACCAAACCATCCAGCTCAGAGAACAAAACTCCATCAAAAGTAAGTTATATTATAATCATCAATTTTTATAATATAAATTAATAAAAATCAAAAAAGGGTTTTATGGATATTATAGTAATTTTTTAATAGTTGAGATCATGAGTTAATTGAAACTAGACTACTATGGGAAATCTGGAAGGACTGGACAGCCATTTCGTCCCATTGTGAGACTTTTCAATAGTGCTCATCCACAATCCTGCCTCATGAGGTTCTAACCCAGGACCTATCACTCTCGCGCGCAAGGACTTAGCTTATAGACCACTTAGCTGGCATCCAGTGGTGTTAATGTCTAACTTCAATCAATCCACGAAATTGAGTAACACATCCATCATTGTTTTCAGTGAGTTACTATCTCACAACAGACCCGGTTGAACTCTACTGGCCACTGCTTCTCACTAGAACTTCAGGAAATGCCTCTTAGAGACTCATTAGTGAGGAGTCCCACAGTAGGATGAAACGGCCTTCCAATGCTTTCAGGTTTTCTATTGTGGTATAGCTTCAATTGACTCATGATCTTAACTATTAAAAAATAATTAAAAGCCTGATAATTAAATCTTAATTCTATAGGTTAATGAATAACCTCTCAGTTAAATTACGTTATTATCAATAATGTATGATTATGATGGTTTCTTATGTAAGTGAAAAATTACATTTGAAATAATCTCAGTAATTGAAATTTAAATATAATTCAAATGTTTCGTCCAGCAAACTTGTCTGAACTTCTTCAGGATAATAATAATCGAAATCAAAATCATCAAAGAATGATGATATAGCATTTTAACAATTAAATCACACCAAATCTACATTGTGCTAATCCAGACATATTTGAATGTTGATTCTAGTAAATCGAATAACATGAGTCAGTTAAATACGAATCATGTGAAATGTTCACGATTCTATTTACTGAGGTGAACATTTAAATACGATTGGATTAGCACAATATTGATTTGATTTGATTGTTAAACGTTATATATTTCTTTGATGATTTCGATTATTACCCTGAAGAAGTTCAGACAAGTTTGCCGGACGAAACATTGGAATTCTTTTAAATTTCAATCACTGAGATCATTTCAAATATAATATTTTACACATAATGACTTCTCTATAGTTAACGCCCAATTTTTTATTAAACTATTCGTTGTAATATTGACGAATATTCGTATATATAATTGTTTCTAGATTCACTTAGTGTTGCTTTACTTGTATCTTCCCATTGTTATTTAGGACTGCAATTGATCAGTCTCATGTTAGCATATGTGTATCCTGTGAGGATCGCCTTGATATAACCTTAAGTCACAAGCTTTTAAAGCAAAGATGGATAGTGGCCAGCAGTGGAATCCAGGACGAGCGTTTCTTATTATTTGGGACTCGTCAGCTGGATGTATCTGCATCTCAAAGTTGACGTTCACTTTGGGGATTGAACGCATTACCGTTCGCTTCAAAGGCCATCGCGTTATACACTTAGCTACTGAGTCTTGATAGCCACCTGCTTGCCCAATGGGGTGGAGCTTGAATTTACTTGGTGTTGTTTTACTTGTATCTTCCCATTGTTATTTAGGAAGCTGGATGTACATGAATCGCAGAGTTGATGTTGATTCAGTTGACGAGTCCCAAATAAGACGAAACGCGAGTCATATATTCCGCTGCTAGCCACTATCTATTTTTGCTTATAATTGTTCCTGTTTAGAATATTTTAGTTTATCAATGTATCTAACTTACTCTATGAAACTACTGTCATTTTGTTGAATGTTTGTTCTATTTCTTGATATTCATTTATTCAGTTAGAATGTTCACATTGCATTAGATCAATGATATCAAATTCATATATACATAAAATTTTCTTTCATTATAAAATGCTGATTGCTTAGAATAATAAGAAGCTTTCTTCATAGAATGGCATCAGTTAGGGTACATTGATTGTCAAGAACTATGAGAAATAAATTTTATTCTATTTAGCTTCAGATTATCTTTACCAGTTAACATTTGATTCATGAACCGATTGATGTTAGACCAACTTTGAAAACCCGGAAGCACTGGACGGCCATTTCGTCCTATTATGGGACTCCTCAACAGCGCGCATCCACGAACCCTTTCGCGGGACTAGAGCCCAGGGTTTAACAACTTAATAATCTCCACAACCGTATACTGACATCTGATTCCTTACCATGTTAAAGATGGACTAGTTCTTTAGAATGCTTGATCGCTAAAATTATTAGTGAATGGGTATTGATAGAGAAGATTTCATTAGTTTCGAAATCCATGCTCTTTCTATGTATGTCAGTGAGTACTACTTTAGCTGGTCATGAAAAGTAGAAAATGCAAGTTAATTAATAAATCCTTTCCTTAAGATCTCATGAAAATGAACTAGAATTATCTTTGAAAATTACCTACTAGGGGGAACGATTGCTTATAGATGGAGTATTGTTGGGGACGTTAGATCCCCAGAACTCACTTGGATTTGGTCTTAATTCTATAATTTTATTCTGAAATTTTGAATTTCTTTGTTTTCGCGCCAAAAGAGCTCTTCAAACCTTCATGTCGTATTTCCGACTTGGGGGAATCTTAAACGCTACTGGTCCGTTATGTCTTTTAGTATGCTATTTCGTAATGCTTCCCAAGGACGGTTTTGTGCTGTATATATACATTTTGATTTGTGTCTGTTGTTATCGCTCGTGGTTCTTGCGTTTTGCGGAGTATACTTCCCTGTTCGGACTTCGACTTCTGTCTCTAGTTTGCGGGGCTGAGACGCAATAGAATAGCTAGTTTATTGGTCTTTGGTCACAAATCTTTGTTCTATTCGCAGACTAAGTGAACTCGTAATCGCTTCAACATAGCAAGTCTGGATTAAAAATGTGTGTAAGATAGAGGCTTTAACAATGAAACAATCTAACTCTTACTCCCTATTTATGTGTGACATATTCATTCCATTGTATTATTTTGCTTTTCATTTCATTCAAAATTGTAGTAGTTAGTAGCAAGTCATTATTATCATTTGACTAATGCAGTGAACTCTCATACTTCTCATCTAAAAATTGTTTTCATTTTACCATTTTTCATTACAATTGAGACTAGTTAGAAAGTTCTTTCTAATACTAGATCGCTTTTTTCATGATGCAATACTGGTCTGTTTTCCCAACAGACTACTCTCTATTATTCTCATGTACTAACATCAACTGTGGAATCATTGGCAATAAAATATACTAGAAAGAGTTTAATCCCAAGTTCGAAACTCCTTATCAGTGACTGACTAAAATCGTATATAAGGTCAAACTTAAAAGATTCGTGTTTCACTTTAATCAGCATATTATACAATGGCTTATGCTTCAAAATTCGGATGGTTGATATTATAACACGTTAACTGAGTATTCAAGGATTCAATTCAATGATTCTGGTTCTGATATCAATTGATTAAAATAATCATTCCAAAATTTACTGTAAACCACCTAGTTAGCCTATTGTATGGATCCTAGACGATTCTTTTGACGGTAAATTAATATCGTTGACAATAATATATATATTGATTTCTGAACTGTTATCAGTTTTATTTATTTTTGCAGATACACTTACTTGTTGATACTGGTAGTAGTAACTTAGCAATTGCTGGTAGAAATTTAACAAATGTTGACAATTGGTTCGAATCTACCAAATCATCTACATTAAGATGTAGTGACCATTTAATTCAACATGTACATTATTTGAAAGGTTATTGGTCTGGTATTTATTGTCAAGATGAATTTGATTTTACAAATAAACAAGGTATGCAATTGATTTTTGTAAGGAAAAACAATTAAAAATGTTTTTTTTTCTAAAAATTTACAAGTAATACTGTTAATGTATAATGAACTAATACTTTCAGTCAGTCAGCAACAACGTAGAAATTTGCACGTATGTACATCAGTTCAAGTTGCCATAACACATTAGCACACAGAGATATAATTGTCGATTCAAATCCCGTAGTGGTAGAGGTAGTAAAAGTATAGGCAATAATTGGAAACATTAGGGTTTGAAGATGTTATTCAAGGAGTATAATCCAGTGAAATAAATTTGGAAAGAGAAAAAGGAAAGGGACATGAAGAATTCTGAAGATTAGAATTTGGGAGAACACAAGGAGTGGATGCACCTGCGCCATTGCAAACGATTGTGAGCCATGTCATTCAGGGTCTCTGACCATCGGTTACTATCATCTCGCGAATCACAACCAAGTAGTATACACCTACCAACATGGTTTAGTTCACTTGTCAGTGACTTCATGAATTTATGCCATGTTTTGTTCTGGCCGCCCCTAGCTTTCTTCCAACCTACTCCTATACCACCATATTCTTTTGTTGACATTTGAACATTTTTAACCTAAAATATTTAGACAAACTTGCAATTTGCCGACATATAACATATAATAGATAGTCATTTGGAAGCAAGCGCTTAAACTTCATACAATTATTTTACGAGTAACACGGTTATCCTTTAATGACCCCCATAAGTTTATTTCAAAATCGTTTATTATCTTATGATTTAAGCTAAATCTGTTGAAGTATTCATGTATAACTTTTTTTGTATCAAAATCGCACAGATTTTGATAGAATATTAATTAGCGGAATTCGTTATTCGGAATTAAACTATTTGTTCCTGAAATCTTCAATAGAAATCAATATTCAGAGATGTGACCATCGAATAGTTTGACTGTAATATCTCAGACTGTGACATTGGATTATACGAGTTTCTATTCAACAAGACGCAACAGTTTCATTAATATTTCAAACATATCTTTCTGATGAGTCGCAATTAGCACTCATATTAGGTCAAAGAAGGCTTTATACCAATCTCCTCCAACTATTTATTACCGTAGAAACACTATATTGTATGTCATGGGGTGGACTTTGCTTCAGTGTTAAACGGTTAGAGACAATCACCTGAAAACTTCGAGTGACCTAATGTTATTGCTAGTTGGTACTGGTCAGCAAAATGTATTTTCAGTCATGAGAATAACAATACTTTCAATTAATGTTGGGGAGATATTGTTACTGGAGTATTTGGGCATTAACTGGCCTTATTTAAAACTGACATATCCTACTATGTCATCGAGTAGCAGCTAATATCATATATTACGAAGCATAATTCAAAAGTATTAAATTATTCAAAAAGATGATCATCATAGCTATCTTTGAAACTGTATCTATACTCATATGCCTAGTTCCAGATTATGTGCAGCTGTTACCTTGACAATGAAATAAAAATTTATGAGTATATCTTTCATTAGATTACGCTTCATCATATCATATAATAATTTAATGGCTATAAGGCAATAGTGAATTATATGCTGTTTAGTATTAAATTTCACAATTCTATCTTTTTTTTGAAAATCATTCATCCTCTTTAAATTATTGTAAAATGTTCATGCAGCTAACCCATATCTACCTCAGATAAGGGAAGATGGTCGTGTAATTTCATGGATTAGTTGAAGTTAGACATTAATACCATTAGATACCGACTCTGTGGTCTAGAAGTTAAGCATTCTCGCGCCTGCCCCCAAATGCCCTGGTACGGCCGAGAGTGGGGTGGGTCCGCCCTCCCTCTCTAAATCCTCTCACATGGCCACGCGTATACAGCCTCTGCCAGGGAAGTTCTACTCAGTCTTCTCGTGGCGGGGGTGTTGTTTACGAAAATGAGAGGACGAAAAGCGAATGTCCAGCGCTTTAACCGGATCCCAAACCAATGGTGCATATGGGCTACAGTATACTGAGGGAACAAATGGTATATGAACCAATTTCTTGGTCATCGGCTACCATGGGACTGCATCTCCTCACGATACTCCACTGCCTTGTGGGTCAGACCTTTAGGTCAAAGACTTGGAGTGACCCCCTAAGTAAACCACCTATTTCGGTCTGGGCACCCGGGCAGTATCACAGCCCACACACACACAAATCTGGTGTGGCGCATATATATTTGGTGCCCTCTTGTACCAATATTTATATGTTCAAATAAATAAATAAATAATTCTCGCGTCAGACCAAAGATCCTGGGTGAATAAATAACGGCGGCCTGCTTAAGCATCTGGGCTACCTGTTCCTGCCATCCAGATATTTCAACAAGTTATCTATTTTTATTTGTTTTAATATATCATTATGTTTATTAATCGCACAACCTATTCTGTTGGGTTTCTGAAAAGTGTACAACCTTTCGTTGTCAAAGTTACAAAAAACTCAATTAGAGCCAATGTGGTTGCTGGCAATATACAGCGAAAAGAATGCACATTATTCAGATGTTCATTTACTGAACTGCTAACATCTAACTGGAGATCACTCAATATTTATCGCCAGGACCGACGAAGAAGAAAGAAACGGAAACTTGTTGAAATACTTTACGCTGAGAATTCTATATTGTACCAAAATAATAATATTGAATAAAGCTGATAATAATAATAATAATAATAATAATAATGTGCACTGCTAAGGAATCTCATACTAAGACGAAAACACCATCCAGTACCTTCAGATTTTCAATTTATGATCTCAATCAAAAACTGAAAAAAAACTTTTTTAAATTATTTTATTACACTTATCATAGACTAACTTTTCATTCACATTCATTCCTTTATTTCATCCTAGATACAACAATGATCAATCGTTATCCAATGAATAATAATAATAATAATAATAATAATAATAGAATTCATATGTCATTTAGTTTAATTTTTAATTCAACTAAAGTATTTCTATCACATACTAATATTACATGGTATGGAATTATTGGATTAGGATTTAATTCAATTTATATTAAACCAAAATCAATAAAACATCATAATAATGATCAAATCAATTTATTGATTGATTGGAAAAATCAATTCATGAATCAAATTATGAATAATAAAAATCAATTCACTTATTTAGATCAATTAAATTCAATATGGAAAATTCATAAACAATTTGGATTATTATTATGTGGAACTACCATGGTAAATTATTGATTTATTGAATTTTTGTCATTGTTTTTTTTAAAAAATTTTTTATTTACTCAAAAGGGTGTAAAGATCAGTTTGAGTTTAAGGTATCATCGAATGATAGTAACTTTCCTACAATCGATTACGATTAGGGTTGGCCTTTGTCAAACCCTTTTTATTAACTTATTTAATGACAATGTTATTTGGACAGTAACAATTCGCATATTTCTTTGTACTGTTATGATCGGTATCATGTCTGTATAAGCTTATACACTTGATCACATGTGACAGCCTACGTAAGTATCACTCTGACTTAAATGTTGATAGCTTGAATATTGCTCGATAAGTGATTCTCTTTACCATGGATATATAAGTGCTCAAATCCTATTATTTGCCTTTGCTTTTCCTTACTGCACCCTTATTCGACTGGAATACAAATTTGCCTCTGTATTTGTTCACACACAAATTCATATCTCTGCTTCAAATTCAATAAACGTGCTTTATAACGTTGTTATGTGCTACCCACTGATAAATTGTAATAACCTCTCTTTATTGCCTTCTGAATTCAAGTATTGTTAGAGATTTATATATTAACACTTACCAAGGTGATTGATCAACGAAGTTAAGCTAAGCTACATGTTCCCAACTCATAGATTTTGAAGTAAAGTGAAACCAAAATATTTGGACTTCAAAGTAAAACATACAGTCGATCTAATGCTCCCAGCATTTTATTGGGGATGCGGCTGACACCAGTTATTACATGAAAATAATCTGTTAACTGAAATTTCGTCACTTAAATTCTAAGTTGGAATTATGAATCATTAATAAGTAATCTACATATAAATAGTGTTCAAGCTTTAAAGCTCAAAAACTTTCAATGTTTGTATGGATTTACAAATGACTTCTTAAGTTCATATGAAGTACAATCGAATAAAAGTAACTCACAACATTCAATGTGTCATTAAAATGATCCCAAATGAATAAGCACTAGCGAAGAAAACAAAATTACAATGTAAACAAAAGATAGACAGTGGCTAGCAGTAGAATCTGGGGAGCATGTTTCGTCCTTTTTAAGATTCGTCAGCTGGATGTACCATCTATCTTTACTTAGAATCCTCGTGACTTAAGACAATATCGAGGAAATCCATACAGGATGCACATATGCCAATAAGAGACTGATCAACTGCAGTCCTAAATATCAATGGAAAGATTTAAATAAATAATACAAAATGAATTTAAACTTACAGTTTGTTTATTATGATTCAAAGCAATTTTGGAAATAATTAAAGTACAAATTTTGTAGATCATACATTGCGTGCTCAAACTTATTTTAAATTACAGATCAACTAATTAGTTAGATAATGTGTTGAGATGTTAAAACTAGTTCATCTACTATTTAAAAAGTGCCAAGAAATGTTAACCTATGATTGATATTTCTAAAAAAACGTATATAATGTTCTATAACTCCGCCTGGAGTCCCTCCGTGGGCTACTGCTGGTCCCAAGACCGGATAAAGGAGGAGGGTTGGGCATGGGGTTAGCGTCTCCATCCCGTAAAAAGCTAACTCGCTAAAAAAAACGCCAACCAGAAAAATTATTTAAACCTTTTAAACACTGCCCTGGGAGTTAGAAGGTCTTCATTTAGGAGAACTATGATGCCTCATGATGAAAGCCGAATTCCTTCGGGAGTTACGAGGCCGATGCCCCTTCTGACAACCAGAGCAACCATTTATTTAGGTCCATGGAATGTTCGTACATTGTGGGACACCGGTAGAGCCTTCCAAATTGCTGCAGAAATGAGGCAATACAACCTAGAGGTGCTTGGGATCAGTGAAACACATTGGACGCAAGTTGGACAACAACGACCAGCTTCAGGGGAGCTTCTGTTATACTCCGGCCATGATTAAGAAAATGCCCCACATACACAAGGAGTTGCATTGATGCTGTCCAAAAAAGCATAAAATGAACTTATAGGATGGGAAGCTCATGGACCAAGGATCATCAAAGCCTTCTTCAAAACAAAGAAAGAGGGCATTTCAGTAAACGTCATCCAATGCTATGCTCCTACCAACGACTACAATGAAGACGCCAAAGATCAATTCTACGATAGGCTGCAGTCAATCGTCGAGAAGTGTCCAACAAAGGACCTGACCATACTGATGGGAGATTTCAATGCCAAGGTTGAAATGGACAACACCGGATATGAAGACATTGTGGGACGACACGGACTGGGAGAAAGGAACGAAAATGGTGAGAGATTTGCAAACCTATCTGCCTTCAATAAACTGGTCATAGGCGGAACTATATTCCCACATAAACGCATTAACAAAACCACATAGACTTCACCGGATCACACCACGCAAAACCAAATCGACTATATCTGCATCAACAAAAAGTTCAGGAGGACAATAGAAGATGTGAGAACCAAGAGAGTAGCTGATATAGCATCAGATCACCACTTGCTGATTGGCAAGATGAAATTGAAACTCAAGAAGCACTGCACAACGAAGCAGACAACATCACAAAAATTCAATACGGCCTTTCTTCAGGATACTGACAAATTCAACAAATTCAAGATAGTCCTCAGCAATAAGTTCAGGGCCTTTCATGATCTACTCAATGGAGAAGGAACTACTATGGAGAGCAACTGGAAGGGGATTAAAAAGGCAATCACTTCAACATGTCATGAGGTCCTGGGTCACAAGAAGCACCATCACAAGGAATGGATCACTGCTGATACACTGGATAAGATTCAAGAAAGGAGGAACAAGAAGGCAACAATCAATACTAGCCGAACAAGAGCAGAAAAAGCCAAGGCACAAGCTGAATACATAGAAGTAAACAATCACGTGAGAAGGAGTATCAGAACTGACAAATGTAATTATGTGGAAAATTTAGCAATGACGGAGGAAAAAGCTGCAGGAGAAAAAAACATGAGACAACTGTATGACGCGACAAAGAAACTCTGGAGATTACCGCAAACCAGAACGACCAGTAAAAAGTAAGGAAGGCAAGGTAATCAACAATATTGAAGAACGATGAAACAGGTGGGTAGAACACTTCAAAGAACTCTTGAATCGACCAGCCCTACTGAACCCACCCAATATAGAAGCAACACTCACGGACCTCCCAATCGATGTTGGCCCACCAACAATTCAAGAGATTAGTGGATAAAACACACATTGAGGGAAGCACCCAACTGCGTCACAAGACAAGCCCTCACATGGAATCCTCAAGGCCAAAGGAAAAGAGGAAGACCAATGAACACATTACGCCGGGAAATGGAGATAGACATGAGAAAAATGAACAAGAATTGGATGGAACTAGAAGGGAAGGTCCAGGCTAGAGTGGGTTAGAGAATGGTGGTCGATGGCCTATGCTCCATTAGGAGTAACAAGCGTAAGTAAGTAAGTATAATTTATGGATGACCTTTGAACGATACCAGATTGATCTTGCGAGTGTCTACCTGATAACTAGGACTAAATGAGGGTTATAAATTAATGTGAGGAATTCGAATTATGATTTACAGTTGATGGTCAAGGTTAAGAATTAGATTTAGGGTTTTCATGATGAACTGACATCAGTTATGATGTCAGGACTCTATTTAGCCAAACGGATAAGTGGATTTCGCGCCAAAATTCGAGACCTGTTATCTCATACCTGATTAGTTCGTCCATAAATTATAGTCTCGCCATAATCCTAAATTAATTAGTTACTTTGTCAAAGAGATGTGTTAACTACTTGGAACTGAACACAACTAGACTCTTCACCTCCTAACATGTGTGTAAAATCAATGATATAAGTAAAATCTATGTTTTAATAATTATTCAGATCTGGAAATTATTAAAAATTTGTGTTTATCAGATTAGATAATAAATACAGTCAACAGATCTACATAAATTAAACAGATTCTAGTTGAATTCACTTGATATTGTTTTCACTTGAATCTTCCCATTGATGTTTTAGGACTGAAATTGATCAGTCTCTTATTGCTTATAATGCTTGTAAATTAAGGCAATATCGAGGCATACGCACAGTATGCACATATGCCAATAAGAGACTGATCAATTTCAGTCCTAAAACGTCAATGGGAAGATTCAAATAAAACAATATTAAGTGAATTAAACTTCACCCCATTGCACAAGCAAGTGGCCATCAGGACTCAGTAGCTAAGTGGATAACGCGATGGCGTTTGAAGCGGATGGTACTGGGTTCGAGTCCCAGAGTGCATATCAACTCTGAGATGCAGGTACATCCAGCTAACGAGTCCCAAACAGGACGAAACGCGCGTCCTAGATTCCATTGCTTGCCACTATCCATCTTTGCTTATAAAAATTCTAGTTGATCCGTAAAGTATTTTAAACTGTCTTAAGGCAAAAGAGTATGAAGAAGGTTGTTTGAATATAATCATATGTACAAGTTTTTAACCGACTTTGATCTATAAGGAGACAGATAGATAAGAATAAATAATAGACACTCATTCATTTATACATACAGGTAGGTTAATAGCTGATTAAATGCCTAGACTATAGTATATGATCAATGTTATTGTGATGACATTTGTTTGAAACACTTTTTATCTGTTCATAGTACTATAGTTTACGTGTGTACATGACTGAAAGGGCTTGTCATATATTTTATATCTGTGGCTTTTTGATCATTCACAGGATATTTATATAAAGAATTAGGGTTTCTATACTATTTGTAACAATTTAGCCCAACTTACAACAATATTAGATACAGATCTTTTGATCGACTTAGTGGTGCTATGACGTCAAGTTCAAAAAATTCAAATTTATATGATTAGAATTACACAGGTACCTGTACAATGTATTCGATGTAGTTATATTGTTGATTGTCTGAAGCTAACAAAAAGTTTCAAACGTTTAAGTTATGTGATTTGACACCTTAATAACTAGATACTTTAGGCAGTTGCACGTAACCAACGCGAAGACCTGCTTCATTAAAGATTCGTGTTATGGTATTTGAAATATTGAAGGAGTGTATACTTCATGTTTAGACTGAATCAAAATCATCCATTATCATATTCAGAAACCTAACCCCTCAATCATTCACGTTGCAACAAACTTTAAGTAGAAATGTGATTTATACGCTGAGTGATTAATGTGTAGTAACCAGTGTGATATTGGCTTAGATCTTGGTTTTGATCAAATTCTACCAACTAACTTACATTACTAAATATATTTTAATATGTTTTTTCTTTCTTACGTGTAGTTCAACGATCCAGATATGAATTCACGAAAGATGTCAGGCAAACTAATCATTGGTCGAACAGATTTAAATCTCCTCTGGCCGTCTACTTATATTACTAGTAATATGTCATCACCGAGAATTCCAAGCTTTAACCCATCAACAGTTTATTACACACCTATTCGAAAAGCATGGTATTATGAAATAATTCTGACCAATCTTTTGATTAATGAATACAGTATAGTAGACAATTGTAAAGAGGTAAATTCAAGTTCATGTTTTCAATGAAATAATTCATAATAACTTAGATATGCCTAATTGAAATCCATAGTTTACACAAACGATATAATGAATTGGTTGTTAAAGAATGTTGTTTATGTACTTTGTTACTGGTAACCACTATAATATGAATATATCACTGAAATCAAAGTATACGAATATGTATTTGGTTACAATTACATCATAAGGATACAGAATCTTATAGTCAATGAACTTGGTTTCTCAATTATAATAATCATAAACATGAAAATGAATAGCAAACTTTTCTATGGTACTTTACTGACCCTACATTTAACTCTAGTTAGATCAGACGGATGATCGTTATCGAATGATTGCTGTCAAAATATACATCTTGGCTACTCTCGTATATAATTATCGACTTGGATTGCATTAGTGAATAACTGAATTTAATAAGTCTATTTCAAACAATTGTTAATCGGAAAGAGAAGTAAAAACTGGATATTTCTAGTCAGACTAAAAGTAAGTTACAGACATATGATCAGTAAAAAAAGAAGTGCATACGGATATGCTTACATAAAAACAGTCAAGGTTGATAACCGAATAAGTGACAGGGTAATAATATGACTTCAGAAGAATGAATAAATTGATCTATTCAGAGGCTAGTATAATCGATGCGGGCTTGACCTAGGGCCAACCTCTGTAGTACATTTCATGTTTATTTTCAATAAATTTCTTGTATTTGAAGAGCAAAAAGGGTTAAAAGAACTAACAACGGCGAGACTATAATTTATGAACGAACCATTCAGATTTAGGATAACAGATCTTGGATTTTGGTGCAAAATTCATTCACCCATTTGTCTAAATAGTGTTTTGGCATTTTAGCTGATGTCAGTTCGTGATGAAAACCATGAATCTAATACCTAATCCAAACCATCAGCTGCAAATCATAATCCTTATTTTTCAAACTTCTTTAGAACCTTCATTTAGCCCTAGTTAGTAGGTGGACATTCTCAAGGTCAGTCTGACGTCGCTCAAAGGTCCAACCAACGGGAAGCCCTGCTTGATTAAAGTTTCGTGTTATGGTATTTGAAATATTGAAGGAGTTTATACTTTATGTTTAGACTGAATCAGAATTATCCATTTAGTAAATTTAGTAAAATGTTATTATTGTCCAGTTATATAATTGAGAATTAAAATATTAATAGTACTATTCATTTTCTAAATTGAAGTTAAGTTTCATCACTGATTGACATCAACTAAAGAAATAGTGTAAACCAGAGTACATTAGATAAGTGTTTTATTCAATTCTGGAGTTTCATAACCGTTTTCATCTTCGTTTTTTTATGTGAGAATAAATACAAATATTTTTAGTTTCACAATGAGAAAAATACCTTAAAAGGACTGAGTTAACATTCTATGAAGTTATTTTCTAAATTCACTCAATTTTGTTGTTGTTGTTGTTGATAAAGCTCCCTAAATACTTAAGTCTACCTTTAGCTCTTCTAGGATCACCACCGATCCAATGCCCCGGTAAAGGAGGAGGGTTAGGTATGAGGTCAACAACCCCATCCTGTAGAAAACAACCTTGCTAAAAAAAGAAAAAAAAAGCCAACCAGTCCATAATTACTTGTTATCATTGTTAATGACTAGTTAATATAAGTGAGATTCATTAATCATAGTTTATCATTTGAAAATAAAATATTATTTTCAATTGACTGATGAACTCAACTATTAAATTTACTATAATATCCACAAAAACCCATTTCTGATATTATTCAGCATATACTCGAGAGGTAAATCCTGAAGTTCTATTGAGAAGTAGTGATCAGTGGAGTTCAACCGGGTCTGTTGTCAGATAGTAACTCACTGAAGACACTGGTGGATGTGTGGTTCAATTTCGTGGATTAGTTGAAGTTAGACATTAACATCGTTGTGTTATGTCTTTATGGCCACTAGTTATGACGTGATTTATCCGCTAATCGAAATACGGTTTATACGATCTTCACACTGTGCTAAACCAATGACTTTCGACCGGTATGAGCAGCCTAGCGTCCTTACTTGTCCCTTGCTCGCCTAGCCTGTCCAGTTGAATCCAGAACACCAATACAGCTCCCACTATGCGAATCATTTATTTCGGACATACTGGGTTTATATATCAACTAAACAGACCGCAACGCACCATAAAACAGGAAAGAACATTTATACACAACAAAGCCAAAAAGTGGCTGTGGACGCGAGAGACGGCAGTCTATAAACTGAACATAATTTAAGAACAGTAAATCGTATAATAATAATTTATAGGTCAAAATGAAGCTTATGATAAGATGAATATACACAATCTAATTACTGAATAGTTATACCATAAGAATACATAAATAATATTAGTCCATTAATTGGTCTCAGAAGTTACTCGTAATTTAATCTTCACTAGAATATAACACGTTGGATGCCGGCTGGCTAAGTGATCTATAGGTTAAGCGTTCACGCGTGAGGTTGATAGATCCTAGGTTCGAATCTCGAGCGGTGTGATTTATTACTATTATTAATGGCTTTATTCAATATTATATTTTGGTACAATATAGAATTCTCAGCACAGAAAATGACGGGATAGCGAAGGTGGTCCTTTAGGCACACCGCCTAGGTGGACCATGAGACAGAATTAGATTTTTGGCGAAGTAACCACCTCCATTGAGATCGTGGATACGTACTACTGAGGAGTCTTACACTATGACGAAATAGCCTTCCAATACTTCCAAGTTTTCCATGATAGTCTAGCTTCAATGGACTCATTATTTCAGCTATTGAAATAATTTTAATAGTTGAATTCATGAGTGAATTGAAACTAGACCATCATGGAAAATCTGGAAGCATTGGATGACCGTTTCGTCCTAGTGTGGGACTCCTCAGCAGTGCGCATCCAAGATTTCGCGTCCCGTGAGATTGCACGAAATTGATGTTTCTGATCATTTTCAAAATTAAACATAAATAGACTTGTTGTGGACATAATTTCTTTTTCATTGTTTCATGTTATCATAATAATATTAATTATTATTATTATTATTTATTTTATTTAGTTAAATTTACATAAAACAATCATTGATAGTGGAACAACGAATATTTATTTACCAATGAAAATTTTTCAACAATTCATTAATATTCTATTCATGAAATACATAATGAATAATAAAAATTATATAAATATAATGAATAAGAAATTATTTTGGCTTGGTAAAAATGCTTATTGTTTACCTATCCATAGTAATAACAATCATAATCATAATACTAATCATAACGGTAATCATAATGGTGATCATAATAATGAAATATTACAAAAATTTTATCAATTATTTCCAATGATTGAATTTCAATTAATATCAAGTATAAATATAAATAATCAAGTAGTATCTTTACTACTATCACCTCAGGTAAATTTAATTTATTATATATATATATATATATATATATTGTAATAAATTATTTTAATAATTTAAAACAATTAGTCTGTTGAGGCTAATGTACTCAATATCTGACTGCAATAAATAATATCCCGTAAACTGAGTATTTAAGGTAGGCTTAATCTCCTGGTAGAATTATGGATTTATTCGAGATTATTCAGAAGCCTGAATACCAGTCGTAGAGATAATTTATTGTTAATAATTAATAAAAATTCGCAAGCGTACAGCAAGCAAGCACATGGTGAATCCAAGTAAAAATGATGCGCAGTGGAGATGGCTGATAAGCCAACTCATTTTTAGTCAGGCGTTAATCAATATTTATAGGCAGACAAAAGCTACAGACATGTGATGAGTCATGGAATATGAAATGTACACACATTACGCTTATATAAAAACAGTCAAGACTGATAAGCAAATAATTGACAAGGTCAAAATATGACTCAAGTAGAATGAATAGAATGAAATGTCCGAAAGCTAGAATAAGATATATGGGCTTAAAATAGTGACTGACACTACAAGTCCCTTTGATAAAAAATTTCGTTAGTGTAATTTAAGAAGACGAAGATTATCAGAACTATGTGATGATGATATATTAGCGCAGTACATTTTAAACAATGAGTGATCACACACTATATACATGTTAAGAACACTTATATATATATAAAAATAAAAGGTCAACTACACTGGAAATGGGGTAAGAGGTCAAGTTGCCTGGTAGTACGCCCGATATAGCTATCTCCATAGGAGCAGCTGAATTTGTAAATATGTACATTGAGGAGGCCAACTCACGTAACTTATCCTTCGTTTGAGTAGACATCGCTGGTCGACTAGAGAAGGTCAACGCAAGATTAGCTGCGTAGAATGCCCTGCTGATTACTTTCGTTAACCTATATTTCAGAGTATCACTAGAATGAGTGAACATCTACCAACTTGGTACATAAAGGGCCAGATAAAAACAATTCGCAGTTCTATCTTGGCACATCTTATTGATAGCGGTCATGCTGTAGATAAATCGAAATCATTTAGAGTGATCTATCGTATACCTCCATCATTTCCCAACGGAGTTCGTTCCCGCATCCTACATATAGCTGAAGTCATTGGAATTCGTACATATAACCCCAATTTATGTGTACAGAAGAAATACGTGACTCCCCTATCCCTTCCATGGCCAGTTATAACTTAACTAACAATTTTTATTTTAATTTTTATTTTAAATTTTATTATTATCATTATTTATTTATTTTATTCTATTTTTGTTATCATTAACCTTATTTTCACATCTAGTATTTGTTTGTAATTTTCCGCCTCTTTGTATTCTTCACTATCTAGTTATTTACACACTTCTTATTACGTAATGATTTTAATGTTTTGTGATGACTATTCCAAGTCTATTTACCCACGTTTGTTTGACCTTCTATTTCCAACGTTTAACTATTGATAAGACTTTTGTTATCTTATTTTATTATTCCTACTACTATCAGTATATCTGTCTTCCTACTATCAACTTGTATTTTAACTTATTATGTGTGGTAACCTATTCTATTTCATTGTGATTATTGACCTTGATTGGTTTAACATTTTCATATAAATATTCATATATATTAGAGTAAAGCCTGATGACGATCTAATTGAAAATAATTGTTCGATTATATGTATTGTTCTTATTTTAACAATGTTATATGGTTAGACTATAATTTATGGATGACCTTTGAGTGATGCCAGACTGATCTTGTGAGTGTCAACCTAATAAATAGGACTAAATGAAGGTTATAAACCTGTATGAGAAATTAGAATTATGATTTACATTTGATGATTATGGTTAGAAATGAGATTTACGGTTTTTTTTAATCACGAACTGACATCAGCTATAATGCCAAAACTCTATTTATCTGAATGAATGAGTGAATTTTGAGCCAAAATTCGAGACCTGTTATCTTATATATGATTCAGATTTGTGTTATAATAACAGAAGGCCTACGGCCTTTCCTAGTATGCTTCTATGAGTATCCAGTCTTCTCTTGAATAAGTCAATTGAAATTGCGGATACCACTGCTTCGAATAACAAGCTCCAAGTATTGATGACTTGCTGTGAAAACCTGTATGCCACAGGTATTTTGTTCGTTCTTGGCTGTTATACTCGCCTGCTATGTCCTCTGAGATGTCCCGATCTAGTGGAAGAAAAAAGAAAGAATATGTTAGGTTCGAAATAATTTCTTAGTATTCTATACATCAAAATTAGATCTCCCCTTAGTCTGCGACTACATACTTACGGCTGTTACTCCTCATGGAGGAGAATAGGTCACACACCAGCGTTCGCCAGCCAACCCTATCTTGGGCAATCCTTTCCAGCTGTTAGTCATCTTTTTAATATCTGCTTCTATTTGTTGTTTGGCCTTCCTCTTTTCCGCTTCCCTTCAGGATTCCAAGTTAAAGCCACGATAGGACAGAGTAAAGAGGTTTAGCTTTTCAAGTTGCTCTTTGTATGGTAAATCCCAGAGTTCTGGAATTGCGCGGGTAGCTGCCCTCTGTAATTTTTCTAGGATATCCGAGTCATTTTCTAAACAGGGGTTTGCAGCCTGAACACATTTCTCAAGCTTAGGTCTCACTAAGGTTGTGTATACTGCAGCTAACATGGCTGTATCTAACTTAGTGAGTGTCCTTTTTAAAGCCGAGAGGGTTCTAGACCCGTTAGCTGCGACCTGCAGGCAATGGGCCGTGGTCTTAAGACCATGACTCACTATCACCCCAAGATAATTATGTGACCTGACCACGGGTAATGGCACTTCCTCTATGCTGTACCTATTAACCTTTGTATCCCCAAAGTGCATGTAGACACACTTTGCCGCGTTGATAGGCATCAGCCACTCTTTAGACCAGTTAATCACATTATTTAAGTTTGCCTGAAATGAGCATGCATCTGCGTTTCCCGTCATTAATTACCAGATTTTTACATCGTCAGCGTATAATAACAGTGGGGACTGTACTATACTTGGGAGATCATTTACATACGGTATGAAAAGTAAAGGGCCTAGGACAGGACATTGAGGTACTCCACTAAGTACTGGTTCGTCCATAAATTATAGTCTCGCTTATTGTATTTTTATGATCAGTTGTATATTTGAATCGTTTGGTAAACCAGTTTGTTATATTTAGAGCTTAGATTTTTTATATACCGTGTACTGCTTGAGTACTCGAATGCTAGAATCTACCAACTCGTAAAATGAGAAGACAGAAAATACGTGAAAAGGAATGTTATTTCATATAGTATTAAATATGATACAAAATTCTTAGGTACTTATAGATTTTAGCAAAAGCGAAGTCATCATTATAGTCATTTAATCCTCAGTGGTTTTTAGCATTTGTCCAATAGGGAAGCTACACGTCGAGATTCTGGAATACTCTTTGAAAAGACGATTGGGTGAACTGTCTTCGTCTCATTTTGAGCTTTATAGAGCTTCCTCGAGTTCATCTGTGAGCCATCCTCACACTATTCAAATGGCAAAGTTTATTCTAACAAAGAATTTAGTAATATGTATTTAATGTTATGGATCATTATTCTTCTTCTTGTGATAAGTAGTTGAATAACAAAAGTCTACATTCCATAATGTTGAGGTTTTAAGTTGGATGGTTTTGTCGTGCAGCATTCATCGTTCTTCTGAACGACATCATCTGCACAAAATTCAGGTAGAAGCGAAGTGTTTGGATTTCTCCACATGTGGTTCACAGCTTTTCCTGTACACCTCGATGTTGATTGGTTCTTTTTGACCTTAAACCTGTGATTGTTATAACTTCCTTTATGCAACAAAATAGGTAGTGATTAACTTATGTTCATTATAAATAATAGATCAGTTTATTAAGAACATGAACATATTCTTATGTCATAGGACTTTGCAAATTTACTTATATAACCAATAAAAAAATATATATAAAGAATAGGCATTTAAGAATAAACATTAATTTTTTTTCAACTTCATTTCCTATATATGTATAATTCACTTTCTCTTAAGTCATAATAGCTTATCCATTTATTTATTTGAACACATAAATATTGGCACAAAGAGGCACCGAATAAATATGCACCACACTAATCACTTGACTTGTGCATGGACTGTGATACTGCCCGAGTGCCTAGACCGAAGCAGGTGGTTTTCTTAGGGGGCCACACCCAGAGCCTTTGACCTAAAGGTCTGGTCCACAAGGCAGTGGAGAAACGTTAGGAGATGCAGTTCCATGGTAGCCGTGACCAGCGATCGGGTCCATACGCCATTTGTTCCCTCAGGATACTGGAGCCCATGTGCACCATTGGTTTGGAATCAGGGTTTTCCAACTCCCCTAGGTGAACCCTCCGTATCCGTCAACTCGGTTAGAGAGCCGGACATTCGCTTTTCGTCCTCTCAACTTCGTAAACAACAGTAATGCCACGAGAAGACAGTGAGTGGGACTTCCCTGGTAGTGGTTGTATGCACGTGGCCATGTGAGAGCATTTCGAGATGGACAGCCGACTCTCCTCACCCTCGGCTGTACTAGGGTATTTGGGGGCTTATCTAATCTATTTCCTGTTAATTTTATTCGCTTCATAACTTTTTCATAAAACTTTAAACAACTATCAATGACTATTTAATAAAGAGAAGTAATTAAACACAACTATTCAATTAAAATCAATCAGTTATAAACGATATAGAACTAAGAAAATAATTTAAGTATTTCAAGTCACTATTCCATGTATTCTATGTACATAGATAAACAAAATTTTTCACTTACGTAACAAAAGAATAGAATCATTGATGTTAATGATAGTACTCTCCAGTCAGTTACTTACTTACTTACACCTGTTACTCCTCGTGAAGGAGTATAGGCCGCTCACGAGCATTCTCCATCCAACTCTCTAATCAATGCATAAATTGAAATAATAAATCAAATAGAATCTCCATATAATGAAACTAAATCCAATTAGATTGTAGACCTAATTTTACTTCATATTTTGTATCATTTTTAGCTTTCATATTCATGATATGCATGTTTCTTTTTTTAAATTTCAGCAATATGTTAGGTATCTTGGTCGAATAAACCAAAATAACCAAAGTAGAGATTGTTTTGCTTTTGCTATACAACCAACTCATAGAAATACAATATTGGGTTCAGTATTTCTCGAAGCATACTATACTATATTTGATCAAGAAAATATGCGGGTATTTTGATTAATCACTTGTTTATAATTTTTAAATCAATCAGGAATAACTTATTACTACATGTTTAACTAGTTTAACTATGTCTGGTCGATATTATTTAAGACAATTTGATCCAGTCTCTGTCGAGATATATCTGCTAATTTGGTGGATGTTTTAATAATGATTTCAGCTAAAAATCAACTATAAGATGGTGGCTGGAGGTAGTCAACAGGAAACCCTGGACCCTGGTTTCGAGCTACTTGGCACTCGTCAACAAGGTGTACCCTTAATCTTGAGGGAACTGGTGCTTCCTGACGGACTCGATCCCATATCACACAGCTTCACAGCCAGAGACGTTACCACTGAGCTATCCGGGCCGTGACCGACCGCAGTATCAAGTAACTTAGACTAGTGGCCACATTGCAACTTGGCTGATAGCATTCGATCTGCACTAAGAAGGACTTGACACCTATGACATTGATCATCACCCAGTGATCAATCAATTGTGACAAATCAACTATATATTACAGGATAGGTAGGGATGGATTTCAGGACAAATGTTTTATTCCGTTTTGGACTCATACTGTAATGTTTATACTTGCACAGAGATTAGAAGTTAGTACCCATTACTTCGAACGCTAGCAAGTTATCTACTAAGGTATTGAGTGACGATAACTACAAACGTTTGCGGAGAATACGATCTATTTATTGTTAAATGTTATAAAATTTAACCAATGCAGTAAACTAATTTGTACTAGGATAAGACCTGGTTTATAATATTGAAAATAATTTCTTTTAATTTATTTCTGTGTTAGATTTTAAGCAAAGTGTAAAGACATGAACTACAAAAACTTAATCTTAGATTGTAAAACTCTTTACAAGTCAATAACCTTCCCTCATGATAGAGAACACTATAGCTAATATGGGTGATTTTTTAAAATGATTTTACATTTTAATGGTTGAATTCATGAGTCAATTGAAACTAGACCACCATGGAAAACCTCAAAGCACTGTACGGCCGTTTCATTCTGTTGTGTGACTCCTCAGCAGTGTGTATTCACAATCCCGTTTCGCGAGATTTGGACCCAGGATCTATCAGTTTCGCACGTCAACGCTTAACTTCTAGACCACTTAGCCAGCCGGAATCCTACTTCAACTAATCCACGAAATTGAACCACACATCCACCAGTGTCTTCAGTGAGTTACCATCTGACAACAGACCCGGTTGAACTCCACTGATCACTACTTCTCAATAAAACTCCAGGAAATACTTCTTGAAGCTAGTAAATAATGAGCATATGCTGATTACTATCGGAAATGGGTTTTTATGGATATTGTAGTAATTTCAATGGTTTAAAGGACAACGACATTTATTCTGTCATAAACTTCATATAATAGTAATACAACCAAAGTTATAATATTATTTCATAAGTCATTACTCACATAATATACATGTTCACTTTTGTATAGTATTTGTATGCTAATATGGTATGGCAATTCGAACTAATGTACGTACGTACAAAGTTCTACGTTGAGATTAGATGGTAGTTGTAGGTAGTCGACACGAAACCCTGGACACGGGTTTCGTGCTACTTGACACTCGTCAGCAAGGTGCATTAATAAGGACTAGACATGCATGACATTAATCGTCACCCAGTGATCAATCAATTATGAAAGTTCTACGTTGTTACTAACTGACTTTCTTTTTATAGTATCCATAACTTAATCTTGTATATTTCTAGATTGGATTTACTAATTCCCCATGCAATTCATATACAAATAATCCAAGTCAATCTATATCTAAAGTGAATGGATTCAAACAATGGAATAAAACATATAAATTTATTTTATTCACAAAAACTTATCATAAATCTATCAATATTCATAATTATTTATCACCATTAGATTGTGCTGTTTATAGACCAACAAAATCTATACAATTATTATATTTCAAAAAATTATATTCTAGAATATTCTGGTTATCTTCATTAGTCAATTTTATCTTAATTCCTTTATTTATTTCATTAAAAGTCAAATATATTTGTTAAACTATGCAATGAACTACTTATATACTTATATCTATATAAGTAGTATATAGTGATAGTTAGTATGTACAGAATGTATTTCAGTAGAAGATTGAAAAGAAAAGATTGAGAACGGAAGAGGATTGTTATGACAAAGGCAGAAACAATGAAATCTGAGACGACAAACTGATATCAGTGGAAGGAATAATCAAGTTTGAGAAAATTGACTGATGTTTTGCAAATGAAGTATTTACTGCATGATTCTCAGATTTGAGTATGATGTTCTGTAATTTTATGTTCGGACATATTGGATTGTCCTCACTCGTGTTCTTATTCACTAAAAAGCTACTAATTTACATTATTTTTGATAATATGTAAATATCTTACTTTGTTTTTTCTTCATCTATCGGTCATTATTATTATTATTAGCTTTATTCAATAGTATATTTTTAGTATAATATAGAATTATCAGAATGGGTTTTGTGGAGATTTTAGAAATTTCACAGATTGAAATCATGAGTCAATTCAAGCTAGACCACCATGGGAAACCTGGAAGCACTGGACGGCCGTTTCGTCCTAGTATGGGACTCCTCAGCAGCGCGCATCCACGATCCCACACCCCGCGGGATTCGAACCCAGGACTTGCTGGTTTCGCACGCGATCACTTAACCACTAGACCACTGAGCCGGCCGGCATCCAACGGTGTTAATGTCTAACTTCAACCAATCCACGAAGTTGCGCCACCGTACACCACTGTCTTCAATCAGCTGATATCTCACAACAGACCTGATTGAACTCCACTGGTAACGGCTTCTCACTAGAACTCCAGGAGTATCTCCTGAAGTCAGTCACTAGTGAACGGTTGATTATTATCAGGATGGGTTTTGTGGAGATTTTTGGAAATTTCACAGGTTGAAATCATGAGTCTAACTTCCATGGTGGTCTAGCTTGAATTGACTCATGATTTCAACCTGTGATAATATAGAATTCTCAGCACAAAGTATTTCAACAAGTTTCCGTTTCTTATTTATTAATCGATCCTCGTGATCAATATTGAGTGGTTGCCAGTTAGATATCAGTAGTTCAGGAATTGACATCTGAATAATGTACATTCATTTCGATGGATATAGCCAACAACCACAATGTCTCTGATTAGTTACTTTTGTAAGTTGTACAGTGAAAAGTTGTGAACTTTTCACAAACGCACCTAAATATATTGTACAATCAATTGACATAATGATATATTGAAGTAAACAAAAGACAAATAACTTGTTGAAATATTGAAATGACAGAAACAGGTAGCCCACATATTCAAGTAGATCGCCTTTGTTTTGGATCAATTAACTCTTCAACACAATAAAACTATTACTACCATTAATGTCACTTTCATTATATTAATCTGGTCAGGATTCAAATGTTACTGTTATTTGTAATTAGTATTTAAACAGTATGTATTCCACGAAAAAATTTTAAATATATTTTTCTAATAACTATTAAGAAATTCACTTGGTATTGTTTTACTTCAATCTTCCAATTGATCAGTCTCTTATTGGCACATGTACATCCTGTGAGGAGTGACTCGATATTGCTTTAGTTCACAAGCATTATAAGCAAAGATGGATAGTGGCTAGAAGTGGAATCCAGTTGAACGCGCGTTTCGTCCTATTTGTGACTCGTCAGCTGAATGTACCTGCATCTCAGAGTTGATGTTCACTCAGGGACTCGAATTAAGGCAACATCGAGGCAATACGCACAGTATGCACATATGCCAATAAGAGACCGATCAATTGCAGTCCTATACATCAATGGTAAGATTTAAAAAAAAACAATACCAAGTGAATTAAACTTCACCCCATTACACAAACAAATGTCTATCACGACTCTGTAGCTAAGTGGATAACGCGATGGCGTTTGAAGCGGATGGTAATGAGTTCAAGTCCCAAAGTGAACGTCAACTCCGCGATGCAGATACATCCGGCTGACGAGTCCCAAATAAGACGAAGCGCGCGTCCCGGATTCGACTGCTTGCCACTATCTATTTTTGCTTATAACTATTAACAAAGATGAAACAGATACTTATAACTTTCTAATAATCGAATCAAGCATACATAATATCAACTATATCGGATCATAATGTTATGTTACATAACAGTGATTACATTGGATTTCTTTTGTTCAATATACTTCAATCAAATATTTACGTATCGTTATAAAGTTAACCAGGATAATATGTTTAAACCTATTACATAATGTGATAAATAATCGTGATCTTTCAACTTTATGAATTCTTAAATAAAAACGGTTATTTATAATATTGTCATGTTGCCTTTGAAAAACATTTACATGTATAGAGACCATGTGAATATGTTTTACAAAGGTCACACTAAACTAAAGTGCAAATTTAGAATTACAATGATGAAATTTCTACAAACTGGGTATGAATTAAGGAACAAAAGATTACAGCACAGTTACTTTGTAGTAGTATAAGACTTTTTTGATAATTTACATCTGCATGATCTCATTGTGGATTACACTGTAGATTTTTAGATTCCACAGCAAGCAAGATAGGTTAGAATCTCAATAAGTTTAAAATTGTTAACTTCTGTCATATTACCATGAACTACTATACTAATTCTGAAGCAATTTGTAAGACTCTCCCAGTCTCCCACATTGTACGAGCATTCCATGTACCTAAATAAATGGTTGCTTTGGTTGTCAGAAGGGGCATCAGCGTCGTGACTTCCTCGGAACTCGGCTTTCACCATGAGGCGTCATAACTCTCCTAAATGAAGACTGTAGTGTCAGTCATTATTTTAAGCCCATATATCTTATTCTAGCTTTCGGACATTCCATTCTATTAATTCTACTTGAGTCATATTTTGACCTTGTTAATTATTCGCTTATCAGTCTTGACTGTTTTTATATAAGCGTATATGTGTGTACACATCATATCCCATGACTCTCATCACATGTCTGTAGTTTATTTTGTCTGCCTATAAATATTGAGTAACGCTTGACTAAAATGGAGTTGGCTTACCAGCCATCTCCACTCTGCGTCGCTTCTCTTCCTTCTATTCCATTCACCTCATATACAAAATATATGTATTCCAAAGTTCATTCTCGTTATTTGACTTATTTAATTCCGTCATTGACTAACGTGATTAAAGTCGATGATGATATACGAGAATAAGCGATAGCAAACATTCGTACGATCTAATTGGAGTCAGATCCACGGGCCACAAAAATATCTTCTAACTCCCAGGCAGAATTTAAATAAATTTATTCTGGTTAGCCCCGACCGTTGTTGCTACTTTGACGTGGTGTACGTACGTACATCAGTTCGAGTTGCCACAACACATTAGCACACAGATACAATTATCGATTCAAATCCTGTAGTAGTAGAGGTAGTAAAAGTATAGGCAATAATTGGAAACATTAGGGTTTGAAGATGTTATTCAAGGAGTATAATCCAGTGAAATAAATTTGGAAAGAGAAAAAGGAAAGGGACATGAAGAATTCTGAAGATTAGAATTTGGGAGAACACAAGGAGTGGATGCACCTGCGCCATTGCAAACGATTTTGAGCCATGTCATTCAAGGTCTGTAATCATCGGTTGCTATCATCTCGCGGATCGCAACCAGGTAGTCTACACCTACCAACATGGTTCAGTCCACTTGTTAGTGACTTCATGGATTCGTGCCATGTTTTCGTCTGGCCGCTCCTAGTTTTCTTCCAACCTACCCACCTACACCATAAAACATCGCACGTCGGTGGTTGGGCATACGTAACACGTGTCCGATCCATCTCAACTGAAGTTTCACTACTTTATCAATTGATTTGCCATTTTTACCTAGTACCCGTTTCCTAACAACTGCATTACTTGCTCAGTGGTCTCAAGATATACGAGAAATGCCTCGGAATCCTAGTACATGGGATTCATCATATTTCCATTCACTTATATTCTATTACTATCTTTCCTGTATGAAAATGTTGACAATGTTAATTAAATATGAATATATATTTCAATTGGTGGTTTCAGTCATTTCTTTTCACATTAAAAAAAAGAAGAAGAGAATCAAACACAGTTAGGGTAAACATGCTCAATTTAATACGAAAAGTAAAAAGATGAAATATCACTGAATAAAAATCAATAAATAATAGAAAAGAAAGAGTGAAATTGGGTACTGCCATTCTTTTAAGAAAAATATGTTTATCACTATAGAAACAAACGAAAGAAAACTAATTTTCATCGTTCCTTTTAAAATTGTTACGTAGAATATTCTTTGTTCAAAAGTTGCAACATAGTGAATTTTCTCTCTCTCTCTCTTGGTTTTATGAAGTAAGGAGTACGGAAAAAAAACGGGTGGTAAAGGAGGTAAGGGTGGACGGAGTGAACTATAAACAAATTAGAACTGTTAACAAGAATGAAAAACAGAAAATAGAGAAAGAAAACAATAGTGATTATAACTCTTAATTGTAATCAAATATTGATTGACAATTTTGAAGATCACGATTGAATACATGTACCACAACCTGTCTGTCTGTCTATCTATTGGTATGTGTGTGTATCTATGTATGTATTGAAGGGGAAAATTGAAATTAGGAAAAAGGGATATACAATTTAAGGATAATTAAACAATAATTCTATAGAAAATAATTAAATAATGAGAAAAAAACATCATTTTCTTCAATATTTTGACTAAATTACAAAATAATGTGTTCCTCTGATGAAGTGAGATGGATTCCATTAAAAAAAATTATAGTAGGGATACAAATAATCATGTGTATGTATGTATGTATATATGTATCTTTGGCTTATTGTTATTTATTATGTAAAAGAATACTTTGGATAATTTTGTAAGGAATTTCAAAACTATCATCATTTACCAAGACAATATCATATAGAGATTGATATTTTTCCAGATTCTCTTGTACCTAATAATTGATAAAGTTGAATAGAAAAGTTATTATTATTATTGAAAAAACAAACAAACAAATACTACTGTCATAAAATTTAACTAATCCGATGGTATCAAAGGGTAGTTGACGATTAGGAGATTACTTACGCCTGTTACTCCCAATGGGGCATAGGCCGCCGACCAGCATTCTCCTACCAACTCTGTCCTGGGCCTTCTTTTCTAGTTCCATCCAGTTCTTGTTCATTTTTCTCATGTCTATCTTCATTTCTCGGTATAATGTGTTCTTTGGTCTTCCTCTTTTCCTTTGGCCTTGCGGATTCCATGTGAGGGCTTGCCTCGTGACGCAGTTGGGTGCTTTCCTCAATGTGTGTCCTATCCACTTCCAGCACTTCTTCCTCCACTGGGATCTGGTTTCTTCTCTCCCACAGTAGGTTGTTGCTACGGTGTACGGCCAACGGATCTGAAGTATTTTGCGTAGACAATTGTTAATAAACACTTGCATCTTCTGGATGATGGCTTTCGTAGTTCTCTAGGTTTCTACCCCATACAATAGAACTGTCTTGACATTTGTATTGAAAATCCCGACATTGGTGTTGGTTGACAGACAACTGTTTTGAGTTCCAGATGTTCCTCAGTTGTATATATACTGCTCTTGCTTTGCCGATCAGCACCTTCACATTTGAATTAGAACCATCGTGCTCATCAATGACGCTGTCCAGATATGTAAAGGTTTTTACATCTTCCAAATCTTCTCCGTCAATTGTGATTGGATTGGTGCATGCTGTGTTGTATCAGAGAATCCTGCTTTTCCCTTTGTGTATATTGAAACCTACTGCTGCTGATGCTGCTACCACACTGTTCGTCTTCTCCTGCATTTGTTGTTGCGTTTGGGATAGAAGGGCCAGATCATCTGCGAAGTCTAGATCGTCCAACTGCATCCTAGATGTCCATTGTATCCCGTGCTTCCCTTCAGATGTTGACGTCTTCATGATCCAGTCGATCACCAGGAGAAAGAGAAAGGGTGAGAGTAAGCAACCTCGCCTGACACCGGTCTTCACTTCGAACGAGTCTGTCAATTGTCCTCCACGCACGATTTTGCAGTTTAATCCACCATATGAATTCTGTATGATATTGACTATCTTCTGAGGCACGCCGTAGTGTCGAAGATACGTTACGAATAACTCAATGATGGTAATGTTGCTGATTATAACAATCTGTATAGTTTGAGTTAGAATCTTACAGATACAGGCATGAGTTTCTTCATTTTTGGGATTGTGAGGACGCTCGCCGGTTGAACTCAAGAAAGATAAAAAAAGAATACACCCATCAAGACATTAAATAAGAAAGATTAGTTAAGCGAAACGTTCTATTTTCGGCGAAATCCATTTTGCTTGAAACTTTTTAAAAATATATTTGTTTATTTGACCTTACTGTCACCAAGTCTAATAGAAGTTTATTATCACTGTTATTATTATCCTGTAAAAATAGGTATATATATTTGCGATTGTACAGCTTTGAAAATGAATTCGCCGAAAAGAGAGCTCTTCGCTGAATTAACTAATCTTTCGTATTTTAGATCAAAAAGAGAGGAAGACAGTCCACGCAATCATCTTTTGGAAGAAAACTCCAGAATCTCGACGTGTAGCTTCCCTATTGGACAAATGCTAAGAATCACTGTAAGCGGATTAGATGACTGCAATGATGATTTCAGTTTTGAGTGCTCGAGCGCGAAACCAGTAGGCCCTGGGTCCGAACCCTGCGAGGTGCGGGGTCGTGGATGCGCACTGCTGAGGAGTCCCGTACCAGGACGAAACGCCCGTCCAGTGCTTCCAGGTTTTCTATGGTGGTCTAGCTTCAATTGACTCATGATTTCAACTTGTGAGATTTCAGTTTTACTAAAAATTATAAATATCTGCAAGTTTTGTACCATATTTGACATTAGAACAACACATATAATCGAACAATTATTTTCAATTAGATCGTCATCAGGCTTTACTCTAATATATATGAATATTTATATGAAAATGTTAAACCAATCAAGGTAATTTAGGTCAATAATCACAATGAAATAGAATAGGTTACCACACATAATAAGTTAAAATACAAGTTGATAGTAGGAAGACAGATATACTGATAGTAGTAGGAATAATAAAATAAGATAACAAAAGTCTTATCAATAGTTAAACGTTGGAAATAGAAGGTCAAACAAACGTGGGTAAATAGACTTGGAATAGTCATCACAAAACATTAAAATCATTACGTAATAAGTGCGTAAATAATTAGATAGTGAAGAAAGAGGCGGAAAATTACAAACAAATACTAGATGTGAAAATAAGGTTAATGATAACAAAAATAGAATAAAATAAATAAATAAATAAATAAATAATAATAATCGTTTGTTAAGTTATAACTGGCCACGGAAGGGATAGGGGGTTAGGAATTTCTTCTGTACACATAAATTGGGGTTATATGTACGAATTCCTATGTAGCTCAGGTGGATGAGCTACAAATCTTCTCCACCATCTCACGAATTCCTATGGCTTCAGCTATATGTAGGATACGGGAACGAACTCCGTTGGGAAATGATGGAGGTATACGATAGATCACTCTAAATGATTTCGATTTATCTACAGCATGACCGCTATCAATAAGATGTGCCAAGATAGAACTGCGAATTGTTTTTATCTGGCCCTTTATAAACAAAGCTGGTAGATGTTCACTCATTTGTTGGTTAAGTTGTCTGGTAGTACGCCCGATATAGCTATCTCCACAGGAGCAGCTGAATTTGTAAATGCATATTGAAAACGCCAACTCAGGTAACTTATCCTTTGTTTGAGTAGACATCGCTGGTCGACTAGAGAAGGTCAACGCAAGATTGGCTGTGTAGAAAGTCCTGCTGATTACTTTCGTTAACCTATATTTCAGAGTACCACTAGCCATATCCTCGTTGAATTGTAGTTTCATATATAAAGAGCGGCCTGCTTGAGCATCAGGGCTACCTGTTCCTCCCATCTAAATATTTCAACAAGTTATCTATTTTTGGTTGGTTTAATATATCATTATGTTTATTAATCGCATAACCTATTCTGCTGGGTTTCTGAAAAGTGTACAACCTTTCGTTGTCAAAGTTACAAAAAACTCAATTAGAGCCAATGTGGTTGCTGGCAATATACAGCGAAAAGAATGCACATTATTTAGATGTTCATTTACTGAACTGCTAACATCTAACTGGCGATCACTTAATATTTATCGCCAGGACCGACGAAGAAGAAAGAAACGGAAACTTGTTGAAATACTTTACGCTGAGAATTCTATATTGTACCAAAATAATAATATTGAATAAAGCTGATAATAATAATAATAATAATAATAATAATAATAATAATAATAATAATAATAATAATAATAATAATAATAATAATAATAATAATAATAATAATAATAATAATAATAATAATAATAATAATAATAATAATAATAATAATAATAATAATAATAATAATAATAATAATAATAATAATAATAATAATAATAATAATAATAATAATAATAATAATAATAATAATAATAATAATAATAATAATAATAATAATAATAATAATAATAATAATAATAATAATAATAATAATAATAATAATAATAATAATAATAATAATAATAATAATAATAATAATAATAATAATAATAATAATAATAATAATAATAATAATAATAATAATAATAATAATAATAATAATAATAATAATAATAATAATAATAATAATAATAATAATAATAATAATAATAATAATAATAATAATAATAATAATAATAATAATAATAATAATAATAATAATAATAATAATAATAATAATAATAGTTTCTTACGAACAGTCGAAATCTCCGACTTCTTCATTATGTCATACATGTACTTCTTAATGAAGGCAATGGGGTAGCCGATCTTGGTCAGTGAGTTGTTGATAAATTCAAGCTCCTGACTTAGAGTATCTACTGTACAGATTTTTAGCTCTGCTAGTGAGACATCTAACCAAATTTCTCTTGTAGCGGATAGGTGTGAAACTGCAGAAGTGAGTATATTGGCAGGCAGAGAAGATTCTTCTATACACGCTTCTACTTAATGTGCCATCACTTCGTCTGCTTAGTTTGACGTCAAGGAAGTTCAGCTTTTCGTCATACTCGCTTTCACCAGTGAAACTGATCGCTGAATGAACACTGTTGAATTGTTCTAGGAGTTTATCCTTACTGGTGTTTTTATTTACGATAATGGAAGTGTCGTCAATGTAGCGGCAATATAAATCAAACTTCTTAATAGTCTCATTAAGAGGTCCATTCTCTAACTTTGCTAGGAAGAGATTAGCTAAAATCGGGCCTAGAGGTGAGCCCATGGCTATCCCGTCTATTTGTCTATAATAAGTATTGTTGAAGACAAAATGGACATTCAGCGTGCATCTTAAGAGCAGTTCCTTTAGACTATCGTCAGGCAAGCCAATGTTGATTTGTTTTTCTGATATTCGCTTGCATATAAACTCAATAGTCTCTATAAGCGGTACGTTGGTGAACAAAGATACTACATCCACTGAGATCATATTTTTCATACTAACATTAATATTTTCCACTTTGGAGGTGAAGTCGAAGACATCTTTTATACTATTTCTAACAACTGATTTGTGTAAAGGTTCTAAGATTCGTACTAGCCACTTTGCAATTTTGTGGTAGGGAGAATTGTACATATCTAGAGCTGGGCGTAGAGGAAGACCCGGTTTATGTACTTTAGGCAAACCATAAAGTCGTGGTGTAAATGATCCAGTCGGCTTAATTGAATCGTGAATCTCGGTTGTAATTATTCCCTTTTTCTTTAGATCCTTAAGGAAATTGGTCAATTGTCTTTCTACTTTATTATTGATGTCACCATTACTAGTAATTTTCTGAAATTTGCTAGGATCGCTAAGTATTGTTTCCATTTTCCCATGTAATCATTTTTGTTCATGAGAACTACACCTCCTCCTTTATCTGGTTTGCTTGTGATCAGAGTTTCATCTTTTCTTAGTTTCGTTAAAGAGTCTCGATGCTGCTTGTTTAGTAGGTGATAGTAGGCATAGAATCAACCAATTAGATACTGATGTACAATTTGAGAATTTATTTTCACGAACGACTGTCTTGATTCCTACCTCGTTGGAGGATCTTGCTCGATTTAATACCACATTAGTTGATAGCTGCCAACAATATAAGAATAGTAAGGGTACCACAAATCACCTACTAAACAAGCAGCATCGAGACTCTTTAACGAAACTAAGAAAAGATGAAACTCTGATCATAAGCAAACCAGATAAAGGAGGAGGTGTAGTTCTCATGAACAAAAATGATTACATGGGAAAAATGGAAACAATACTTAGCGATCCTAGCAAATTTCAGAAAATTACTAGTAATGGTGACATCAATAATAAAGTAGAAAGACAATTGACCAATTTCCTTAAGGATCTAAAGAAAAAGGGAATAATTACAACCGAGATTCACGATTCAATTAAGCCGACTGGATCATTTACACCACGACTTTATGGTTTGCCTAAAGTACATAAACCGGGTCTTCCTCTACGCCCAGCTCTAGATATGTACAATTCTCCCTACCACAAAATTGCAAAGTGGCTAGTACGAATCTTAGAACCTTTACACAAATCAGTTGTTAGAAATAGTATAAAAGATGTCTTCGACTTCACCTCCAAAGTGGAAAATATTAATGTTAGTATGAAAAATATGATCTCAGTGGATGTAGTATCTTTGTTCACCAACGTACCGCTTATAGAGACTATTGAGTTTATATGCAAGCGAATATCAGAAAAACAAATCAACATTGGCTTGCCTGACGATAGTCTAAAGGAACTGCTCTTAAGATGCACGCTGAATGTCCATTTTGTCTTCAACAATACTTATTATAGACAAATAGACGGGATAGCCATGGGCTCACCTCTAGGCCCGATTTTAGCTAATCTCTTCCTAGCAAAGTTAGAGAATGGACCTCTTAATGAGACTATTAAGAAGTTTGATTTATATTGCCGCTACATTGACGACACTTCCATTATCGTAAATAAAAACACCAGTAAGGATAAACTCCTAGAACAATTCAACAGTGTTCATTCAGCGATCAGTTTCACTGGTGAAAGCGAGTATGACGAAAAGCTGAACTTCCTTGACGTCAAACTAAGCAGACGAAGTGATGGCACATTAAGTAGAAGCGTGTATAGAAGAATCTTCTCTGCCTGCCAATATACTCACTTCTGCAGTTTCACACCTATCCGCTACAAGAGAAATTTGGTTAGATGTCTCACTAGCAGAGCTAAAAAATCTGTACAGTAGATACTCTAAGTCAGGAGCTTGAATTTATCAACAACTCACTGACCAAGATCGGGTTCTAGATTTCGAGTGTTGAAGTAGTACACGGTATATTAAGAATCTAAAGCTCTATATATAACAGGGATATTAATCAGTTACACGGAACGCAGAACCTAGCATATTTGTGCATCGATTGAATTTACTTCACTAAATCAGTAAAGTAGGACATCAGAATTATATAAGTATTGATAATCTCCATGGCAGTGCAAAATGCTAGGTACAGAGAATACGATTTGACAAGGAAGAATAAATCTGCGTAATGAAAAGAAAATAAGAATTTGGAAAATTAGAATGTAAGGTAAGAGAAAGAGTGAATGTATTCGTATCATTGCGAAAGACTTTGAACCATCTCGATGATCTCCATGAAATGAAACAGAGTGAAGTATTGTATAGTAAAATGCGACAGCTCCTAAAAACACTGTCAAGATTAAAGTCTGTGCCACGTAAGAAGAATGTATGTACAAAACGTCCTGGTTCTAGACCCAATAACAAAAGTATAACGATGACTATCAAATACAAATAAGAATATACTTCCCGACACCCTGCTTTACCCTAAGCATCGTAGGGGAGGTTATAAAGGCACACGTGATTCGAACGTCTCACAAGACGGCCACTACAATCATTACGTAAGCAGGCCTAATATTAGACAGACCGCAGTGAACCAACGTGCCCCACCGTTACCCTCAAACGTTTTAAATAATAAACTTTTCTCAACACTCCCCTTTGGGCAAGATGGACTACTAGGTTACTTACCACCAACCCAACTCCAACTAACAGGTGCCTGTCGTAAATGTCCGCCTAGTGAAGTTCAACAAATTAATCCACTTTATTAAAATAATGATTTTTTGGCCTTCAGAAATCCCTGGTCCCACTAGCACTGCAGTTTGTTCAAGCGATAGCCTATATGATCAGTCAAACATAATAAACCACAGTCTGTGCAAATCTAAAATACACAACATCAATAGGGAAGCTCTCGGTTTTTTACACTCCATACTCCCTTTTTAAACTTATTACTTATCAATGCACGTTCACTTCTCAACAAAATTTCAGCCTTGTGAACATTAGCTTTTCTAACCAAGCCTTCTTTCACACTTATCACTGAAACATGGTGCTCTCAAGCAGTATTTGATTCAGAATTAAATACCAGAGCTATCGACTCTATCGCTGTGACAGAAAACTAAGCGAGGAGGTGGTTTCATTATATATGCTTTGAATACCCTAACAACTATTAAATTGGAATATAGTGTCCTGAATAGTTTACCAAAATCAGTCTGGATATCAGTCAACAACTTGAATCATAGTCTACTAATTGGATGTATATACAGAGCTCCTGATAGTTCGAATAATCGGAATGATCTGATTATCAACGCATTCAAACATGCATCTGCTATAAACTGGAATAACGGTAGTTGATAGTCATGTAATGATAAGGTCTCGACAACCATTAGCATAAAAATAATGTATATACTTTGAAAAAATAATTACAGAATTCACGCCAGTCTACAGGCATAATAAATTTGATTTAAATAATAACATTAGATGTAGAGAACAAACATGCGATAGAAGAAAGTTTTACGTATACTAGTTCAGTAATTGTTTAGGTAGTATATCTATTACAGCGATCCAATGCATCAGCCGGGAACTTTTAATTTTTCTTAAATGGACAGTCTGCTGATTTATGAACGTTGTAATTGAGGTCATTTCGTGTGCCAGATCGAAATTAATGATAATTATCTACAACTAGAGAAAGTAAAATGAAAACAGAGAGCACGGAACAACAAAGCAGTAATTACCAAAATATGTCAATCAGGTCTACCAAAATGCATGTGTCATGTGGCACAGTGATATACTGTTGATGTTATTCAAATTCGTTAAACTTGCTGGGGACGGTGTTAACATAAAGTGACAACAAGTAGGTGGTTTTACTTAGGGAATGCACTAATAAAAATGGCTAAATATTTAAAGTTCCTATAATATTACTTGTGGAATGAGGTATACTTACAGGTGTTAGAACATTCAATGCATTTTCAGAGGAGCAGTATGCATCGATGCAGCGAACAAATAATGGGAGTGATTTTATCGTACAGATAGATTGTTGTAGGTTATTCCAGAGTCTAGAAAATTTACAGGTAAAGTAATTCATATAAAGAGATGATTTAGAATAAGTTTGTTTCACTAGTGACAAGGAATTACAGATGTCATGATAAGAAATTTCTGCATATTGAATCACGTGATTGGATGTAAAGGATAGTTTATTAAGTAGTTTGAAGAAAAAGATAAGATTTAGTTTGAGTCTCCTCCTCCATAAAGGGTCTAGCCCAAGTTTATTACATCTAGAATTATAAGTTAAGGTACAATCAGCTTCAAGAATACGAAGTGTAAATCATCTCTGTACTGATTCCAGCCTTAATCTATCCTTTATGCGCGCACTGCTAAGAATAGACGTGCAATATTCTACAAGTGGTCGAACACAAACTTTGTACATTAAAATACGTGACTCATTGTTCTGAAGGTTTCGAGTTATGTAACCTGCTAGACGTTAAGACTTGGAGGTCTGTTTCAATATCTGTTCTGTAAATGACAAGTCTTGGGAGTACCTAAGTCTACTACTGTATCTAACCTAGATAACACTTCTCCATTTATGGTAATGTCTAGGTTGAGTGATGTATCGCCGAAGCATATCCATCTACATTTAGCCGTATTAAGCCTCACGCTGATGCAATTTTGCATATTTTCCAGCTCATGTGGAGAAAATGAATATACTACTTTAAGATCATCTGCATATAGAAAGGGCTTACCCACACAAAAACTTTCACAAATATCATGGATAAACACTAAAAAGAGCAAAGAGCCTAAGACACTACCTTGTATTACACCACTTCTAACAGGGACAGCGTTAGATAATGAAAAGTTAATTTTAACTATTTGATGTCGATTGCTGAGAAAGGAATCAAACCAAGCTAGCAAAGGATTTTGAATCCCATAAGATGCGAGTTTACCTATAAGAACTTGGTGGCCAACCGTGTCGAAGGCTTTAGAAATGTCCAGATATAGCACTAAGACTAGATATCCTTGGCTACGTAGAGAATAGACTAAATTGAAGAAGTCAAAATGACATGTCATGCAAGACTGATTTTTAAGAAATCCATATTGAGTAGCATTGATAAATTTACCAGCGAGTAAATAGTTGGAAAGTTCATCACTTATAATTTTTTCCATAATCCTAGAGATAACTGGAGTAATATTTATCGGCCGATAATTGTTCATGTCAGTCTTATCTCCAAATTTGTAACGTGGTATGATTTACGCGGTTTTCCAACAGTAAGGGTGAGAACCAGTTTCCATGGAGAGAGTAAACAGCTTTAGAAGAAGAAGTGGAATATCTGGACCACAATATTTTTAGAGAAAAGATGAAATCCCGTCTGCTCCATGACCTCTCGAAAGCTTAAGGGTATTTATAGCCTTATTAATTTTCATGCATGTGAAGGAGATATTGCACGTCTATTCTTAGCAGTGCGCGCATAAAGGATAGATTAAGGCTGGAATCAGTACAGAGATGATTTACACTTCGTATTCTTGAAGCTGATTGTACCTTAACTTATAATTCTAGATGTAATAAACTTGGGCTAGACCCTTTATGGAAGAGGAGACTCAAACTTAATCTTATCTTTTTCTTCAAACTACTTAATAAACTATCCTTTACATCCAATCACGTGATTCAATATGCAGAAATTTCTTATCATGACATCTGTAATTCCTTGTCACTAGTGAAACAAACTTATTCTAAATCATCTCTTTATATGAATTACTTTACCTGTAAATTTTCTAGACTCTGGAATAACCTACAACAATCTATCTGTACGATAAAATCACTCCCATTATTTGTTCGCTGCATCGATGCATACTGCTCCTCTGAAAATGCATTGAATGTTCTAACACCTGTAAGTATACCTCATTCCACAAGTAATATTATAGGAACTTTAAATATTTAGCCATTTTTATTAGTGCATTCCCTAAGTAAAACCACCTACTTGTTGTCACTTTATGTTAACACCGTCCCCAGCAAGTTTAACGAATTTGAATAACATCAACAGTATATCACTGTGCCACATGACACATGCATTTTGGTAGACCTGATTGACATATTTTGGTAATTACTGCTTTGTTGTTCCGTGCTCTCTGTTTTCATTTTACTTTCTCTAGTTGTAGATAATTATCATTAATTTCGATCTGGCACACGAAATGACCTCAATTACAACGTTCATAAATCAGCAGACTGTCCATTTAAGAAAAATTAAAAGTTCCCGGCTGATGCATTGGATCGCTGTAATAGATATACTACCTAAACAATTACTGAACTAGTATACGTAAAACTTTCTTCTATCGCATGTTTGTTCTCTACATCTAATGTTATTATTTAAATCAAATTTATTATGCCTGTAGACTGGCGTGAATTCTGTAATTATTTTTTTCAGAATATATGAATTATTTAAATGTTCTTTTTGTTGGTAGATGGAAATCTCGCCTTCCCCGACCGTTTTTGCTACCTTGACGTGGTGGCCGGGCTTGCCTATCGTGATGACCCAACCGAGCTATACTGGCTGGAACGAGCGTTCCTCAAGGTCCTACCATGTCAGACAGGTCGGTTGAAGAGCGGCAAGACTAAAAGCAACAAACCCAAGGTCCGAAGGCGAAGTCGTACTGCTGACTGTACAGAGGTGTGACAGCAGTAAGGTGTTCCCTTCAGACAACCAACATGACAGCGATGCTGCCTCCCCACAAGGAGGAGTGGGGTTAGAAAAGGTCGACCCTAAAATTGCACACCTAACCTTACCTCACGGATTTCCGTCTCCGGCGGTAAGGCCCTTTAAAGAACGGAGCTAACACGTCAAAAACCTCCCACGAAAAGGCCGTGCGCGACTGGCCTCAAGCAGTTGTCCCTTGGGCACTGCGGTCACGCTCTCAGGTCACTAAGACCACCCTTAATCCAATCTCCTTTTCAGGTACCTCTAGAAGAACCCTTCCACGGTGTGGGCAACCGGGAAGTGATAACCGCCCTCATACCTCTAACAGCACTCGAGACCACTGTATTCATAATCAACCTTCCTCCTCAATTCCTATTATTCCTCCTACATCGACTTTCAACTCTAAACTTCCTCTTTCGGCTTCCTCCTCGAGTGTCACCATAGCCAACGATTCTAGTGCTCAAAACACTGTCCCAGGTCTACTGAAACCTCGCTCCACACTACACATTGGAGCCTTCAACGTACGCACCCTATGCCAAATCGGTCAGCAGGCTTCCTTGGTTAGAACCCTAGAATCTCGTACCATTGATGTATGCTGTGTCTCTGAAACACGCATACAGGATCCCAGTGTGGTCATTCACTTGACCTCACCTCGGCAAAACGGAGAGCCAACGAGATACACCCTCCGTGTATCTGGTGACCCGATGGCCAGTTCTCGTGGACTGGCAGGTGTAGGCATAGTACTAAGCATGAGGGCGGAACAAGCACTGCTAGAGTGGATCCCCGTTAACAGTCGTCTATGTGCTGTTCGGCTAAACGGCTCCGTAAGAACTCGGAAGGATAGGGACACACGTCGTTGCCTTTTTGTCATTTCTGCCTACGCTCCCACTGACTGCAGCTCAGATTATGTGAAAGATGAATTTTACAGAAAGCTTTCTGAACTTCTTCAGAAAGCTAAACGCTCATAGTGCTCGTAGGGGGTGACTTTAATGCTCAGATAGGTAGTTTAGACCAAACAGAAAAGCATTTAGGTGGATATTTTAGCATTCCGGCACAGCGAACAGATAATGGTGACCGTCTGCTGCAACTGTGCTCAGACAATCGTTTATTTTTAGCAAACACAAATTTTAAGCATAAGGAGAGACATCGTCTAACATGGCGACCCCTACACCAAACCAACGATGGACTCAAATAGACTATATTGCCATCAGTCATCGTTGGAGAGGGTCGGTAGAAGATTGTCGCTCATTCTGGAGTACCTGCTTGGACTCCGACCACGCCCTAATCAGTCAGTCAGTCAGTCAGTAACAACGTAGAACTTCGTACGTACATACATCAGTTCGAGTTGCCACGCCACATTAGCACAGAGATACAGTTGTCGATTCAAATCCCATAGTGATGCCCTAATACGGGCACGCATCTGCTTGCGCCTCACTGGACGCAAAAAAGCCACATTAAAAAGACCCGTTAGAACTGAGTTGAGTAACGAGAAAACCAAAAGTAGGTTCCAAGAACAACTAAGTTCACAATTAGGTAGTTCTGAAGACGAGGCTGACCCAGATGTTGCTTGGAAAGACATACAAGCAGCTGTGGAAACAGCAGTGACATCTATCAGTGATTTAAACCACAGGGTTACAAAGAACCAATGGATTTTTTCAAAGTCTATCACACTGATGGATTCTCGCAAACTCGTCCCATCAGGTCCCGAACATGATGAAGACCGACAACAGATCAGATCTAGGTTAAGAAAAAGTCTAAGAAACGACCGTAAGCAGTGGTGGGCAATGAAAGCAAAAGAGATGGAAAAGGCGGCGACTATAGGGAACACAAGACAGCTTTACAGACTAATAAAAGAAACTGGAATTAATAAGTCAAGTGTAAGTGAGATTATTTCGGAAAAAGATGGTACTCTCATCTGCTCCCAGTCCAGACGTTTAGAACGATGGGCGGAACATTTTAGAGAACAGTTCAACTGGCCTTCAGCTACTCTACAACTACCCTGCATTCCCAGACAATGTGAATGGAACATTGAAGTAGGTCCCCCAACTCTAGCAGAAGTTCAAAAGGCTATAGTTAATCTGAAACGAGGAAAGGCAGCTGGTCCAGATAGATTGGCTCCAGAGGTTTTCAAGGATGGTGATCCAATTTTAGCGATTAGGTTGACTAATATTTTAGCTAAGATCTGGGAGTTAGACGTTATTCCATCTGACTGGTCACAATCACTTATCGTCCCAATATATAAGAAAGGGTCAAAATCATGTGACAACCACAGAGGGATTAGTTTAACTAATATAATATCTAAAATACTAGCCTCGATAATTATCAGACGCCTAACTAAGACTCGTGAACTACAAACACGAGAGACTCAAGCTGGCTTCAGACCTGGTCGTGGCTGCATCGACCACATATTCATCATTCGTCAGATTCTAGAACACAGGCATACTTATCGGCGTCCGACAATGATGGTCTTTCTCGACTTAAAAGCAGCATTCGACTCGGTAGACCGCGAGATTCTGTGGCAGTGTCTGTCATTGAAAAGCGTACCTCGGAAGTACATGAACCTTGTAAAGGCTCTTTGCTCGAACACTACTAGTCGAGTCAAAGCTTATGGCGAACTGTCATCTACTTTTGCAACCTCAAGTGGTGTCCGTCAAGGCTGTCCACTTTCCCCATTTTTGTTTAACTTCATCATAGATCTACTGATGGAAATGACTTTCTCGTCGACTGAGTTCTCGGGTATTGATCTCCATCCAGGAGGTCCACTTATCGACTTAGAATACGCAGATGACATAGTCCTGTTTGGTGAAGACGCTGACAAAATGCAGAGTCTTTTGGTAGCACTAAGCAACAATGCCAGAATGTTTGGAATGCGCTTCTCTCCCTCTAAATGCAAGTTGTTGCTTCAGGACTGGTCTGCGTTAACACCTGAACTAAGGATTGGGAGTGAAGTAGTCGAACGCGTTGACAGCATCACTTATCTTAGAAGTCTGATCAGCTCTAATGAGTCGGTGTCTGACGAAATCTCAGCACGGATTCGAAAAGCTCGCTTGGCTTTTGCCAACTTGCGTCACCTATGGCGAAGGCGAGATATCCGTCTATCAATAAAAGGACGAGTATACTGCGCGGCAGTCCGTTCTGTCCTACTTTACGCCTGCGAAACGTGGCCATTAAGAGTAGAAGATACTCGTAAGCTATTAGTATTTGACCGCAGATGCCTTAGAAATATTGCTGGCGTCTGCTGGGATCACCGGGTAAGTAATAGTGAGGTTAGACTCAGGGTATTAGGGAATGATGGTAAATCAGTTGATGAGGTTATGAATCTTCATCGACTGAGATGGTTGGGCCATGTGTTACGTATGCCCGAACACCGATTACCACGACCCGCAATGCTATCCGGTATTGGAGATGGTTGGAAGAGAATTAGGGGCGGCCAAACCAAAACGTGGCATCAGTGCTTGAAGTCACTAACTTCTAGTCTGAGCCATGTTGGTAGATGCAGACTACTTGGTTGGGGTCCGCGTGACTATCGTAACCAATGGTTGGAAAGTGTGTGTGATATGTCTCAGAATCGATCACAATAGCATCGGTGTATGTACTCTTTGTCTTCCCCTGAACTATGAGATTAAAATCGCTTTATATCTTTCTTTCTACGAACCAATTCTTTCTTCTTGTACTATATCTCTATATGCAATCTTTGTCTTATATATTACCACCTTTGACCTAACTACTGCTATGAATCCGGTGTTCATCTTGTTGTGCTGACGCGGTATGGCAACCTGGACCGATGCACATATGTGCCTGGTCCTACGTTGTAGCTGACTGACTGAATCTCGCCTTCACCGTAAGTGAAGTAAGTTGGAAATATCAGACCGAGGTTTCGTCAAACGCCGATCCTCCACGGCTGAGATTTTTAGGTTAAGTGAAATACTCGACGGACTCAACTGCTTTATTGCCTATTATTAGTTTTGTTGTTGAACGTCTGATAACATGGGATACGGATGAAGCAGAGATTTCGACTAATTTTCTTAAATAATATAGCATCGAAACATAATAGACGTGATTCGCAATCATTTGGACTAGCATTCTTTCAGTGGAGGTTATTGGTCGCCTCTCCCTAGTAATTTCTACAATATCTTTTTATTATATTTTCGACTTAATACATTAGGCGGCTGATTTTATTAGACATAAGGTAAACAATATTTCAGCTAACGTTCCTTTTGTACATAAGCATACACAACAGGTGGCCCGGTGTGGTTAAGTGAGTCTCAAGTAGAATATGAGTTGATCAAAAATTCAACAGAGTGGGTGATCATTCCGATCTCCGTCGACCGCCTAAGTTGGCTAGCGAGGTTGCCCCTGCTACCCAGCAGCGCCGCAAGGAGGCCTTAGGTCAGATTTTGCTGAAGTCAGACTTGTGTATTAGAGGTTAGTGGCTCAGTGATCTAGAGGTTAAGTGTTCGCGAGCGAGACCGAAGGTCTTGGATCAAATTTCCGGTTTCGGTGTCGCAGATGCATACTGTTAAGGAGTGTAATACTAAGACGAAACGGCCGTCTGTTGATTTCAAGTTTTTAATGGTTGTCTACCTTTAATCGGTTCATGATTTTAATGAAATTCAATAATCTCCGCAACCTTATACTGAAAATAAACCATTCTGATATGAAGCATATTGATGTAGTGACTTTTAATGGGTAAATTGTTTTTTCTGTGAATAGTTTGGTCTAGTGTATACATTCGCATATATGACGGAGGAAAAAAGCATATCTTACTGATTCGTTTAAAAAGCCAATACGTAATACTGTTCCAAGTTGACCTGTTGGATCATCAATAGTAGCACCATCAGCCATGTGCACATCACCAGTAGAATCGCCAAGTAATAAAACATTAGGACGCTTAGGTATACGATTATTTGTAATAGAACCAGCTGTTTTATTAAATACATGAATAATTGGTGAACTGAATCCAGTTAATTTACCCTACAGAACAATACAAATGATAATAACGTTAGACAAGGATAATATTTTCTAAAAATTACCATTTAGATTAAGAACAATACACTGAGTCCAACTGAAAAAAAAGTGAGTAAAAGTTGAAACAGGATGATGTATGCATAACGAATGATATAATACATTAAGTGATAAATTTCTCTTCATTAATAGGAGAATTAAAGTACATTCAATTGAATAGACACATTGTTGTTGTATATAGTTTGGTTTTTAAAATCATTTTGGTGAAACACATTTGTTATATTTTTATTTATTGTTCAACATTTCGAACAAGTGATTTTTGAAGCCAAAGCTCCTCACAATGTGTCTTTTGACTCAACCGCAATCAAAGCTTGTTTATCTTTTGTTAGTGTTTGCCGACCGGTTTAGTATGCTAGTTTCCATCCTATATTTGAAGTAAATTGTGATCATATTTATACGGAACAATTGATCACTGGGTATTGATTAATATTATGCTTCCTAGTGCTGATCGAATTCTATCCATGTGGCTACCATAACCAACATTTCATCTAACCTCTCTTAAATGAATTATCAGAAAGAACAAGACTTATATGTTAACAACGTCCACTCTTTAAAATGTAATAATAGGTGTTTGGTGTATCCTTACATGTATTAATTAAGTTAAATCACAGAAAAATCACTGTAGGAAGTTAATTTAGCACTGAATTTAATGAAATCCTATAATATTTATTAGCCAACTTTCAAATTCATGACTTAACTATGTTTAAAAACAATTTAATAGATAGGTATACTTTGTTCGATACTTTCGACCTCGATAGAACAATGAGAAGACGGAGTTGATCTGAAACATGTGATGTATTTGTGCTATACGTTTCGAACAATCTGGTCACACATATACTTGTCACGATATTTTATATGAAAATTAATAAAAGTCAATTAAATGAAAGTTCAAGTAAAAAAGTAACAAAGGGGAGAGAAACAATTTTTCATCGCATAGAAAGAATAAGGAATTGTCCCGCTATCCTAGGCCATAGAATGACTTAACGATTACCAGGGTAAATTCAAGGTTACGACAAATTGTTTTGTACATATAAGGGGGATTTAAATTTACGAATAGCCAAGGCTTCAATAAACTTCGTCCTTGACAATTTCTATGCCCCCAAATGACCTGGTACGGCCGAGAGTGGGGAGAGTCAGCTCTCCCTCTCGAAATGCTCTCACATGGCAACGTGCGTACAACCACTACCAGGGAAGTCCTACTCACTGTCTTCTCGTGGCATTACTGTTGTTTACGAAGTTGAGAGGACGAAAAGCGAATGTCCGGCTCTCTAACCGAGTTGACGGATATGGAGGGTTCACCTAGGGGAGTTGGAAAACCCTCATTCCAAACCAATGATGCACACGGGTTCCAGTATCCTGAAGAAACAAATGGCGTATGAACCAATTGTCGGTCACCGGTTGCCATGGAACTACATCTCCCTACGATGCTCCACTGCCTTGTGGATCAGACCTTAAGACCGAAGGCTCCGGGTGTGGCCCTCCAAGTAAACCACTTGCTTCAGTCTGTGCACCCGGGTAGTATCACAGCCCTCACACATATCAAATGAGATTTGTGTGGTGCATATGTATTTGGTGCCTCCTTGTACTAATATCTATGTGTTAAAATAAAAAAATTAAAATTGACAATTTCTATACAACGTTCTAAAAGTTGTATTAATGTCAATTTTGTGCTCTGTTTCAATTATATGCTTTGCTATCGATGAACCTGGTTTTCTACCTCACACGTTGAACGGACCATTTGGCGCACATTGATTTTGAAGCCATCTAGGCACACATTCAACGACCCTTGATTTCATTGTTCGATTACTCCTCCCTATGTATGTGTGTCCATACAAACATGTAAATTGTTAAATACATGTAAAATGCCCTGACAAGTATATGTGTGACCAGATTGTTCGAAACGTATAGCACAAATACATCACATGTTTCAGATCAACTCCGTCTTCTCATTGTTCTATAGAGATTTATTCAAGGGACTAATTGCTTTAAATACTTTAGATCGTCACTAAAGAATAAACAGCCTTTAAAATTAAAACATATCACACTACTAGGTAGTCGATTTTGCCTGGTCATTATTGAATATATCATTTTAATCCGATCAGATATTTTACTATCTTCCTATGTACTTTTCCAACTATGACCTTGATAATTAATTCCATGTGAACTTACCATATATGTGTCTATTGTCGTTGCTGTTTTCGGTCTTCTGTACTTTAAACATTAGTCATTGTGATATAACGAATGAGCTGCTTATTATTCATCCAGTATATATATATATATATATATATATATATATATATATATATATATAATCAGTCTCTTTTATGTGGTGTTACAGATATATAGACACTGTTGAAGAGTCGTAAAGAAGGCTGAAACAACTATTCTGAGTTAGGTTTAAATGAACATTCTAACTGATGCAAACCTATGACGTAAATTATCTTTAAGAATAAAAAAATTATATTATTAATCAAATATAAGATAGTGTTATTCGAAGAATGAAAATACAATTTAACTGTTAGCTGATTAAAGGTACTCAGGAGGGGACCTTATATATATGGGTTTCAAACTAGTTGACACACGTCAGTTAGGTATACAAATGAAATTTCGAGGGGTATTTGTGTTATCATGAGACACTCAGGTCGTGACTAACCTCTTGATAATCACTGTACAAGAAAATATAGTCAAATACTGTTTCGAATGAAATATTAGCCAGTAGAAAATGAAATAGTTTGTTGTTTATTGTCAAACTGACAATATAATTAATCTATAGTTGAGCTATATTTATGTGTCATTCATGATTCCTAGAAATATGGTACTTGAGTGATAAAATATTACAGTACTACTAGAATAATAATAGTAATAATAATAATAATAATAATAATAAAATAGTGCTTACATCATCATTGAACTGCATAAAATTTGAAACAACACGCATATTATCATGAAAAACATTTGCATGATGAAGGCATAAATCAATTACATCCCCAAGTCCAGCTGAGAAAACCAATACTGGTATATGATGATCCGATAATAATTGGAAAAATTCACTCACTTTATCACTGAAGTTATAAAACAAAAAAAAATTGAAATTAAAACCACAGAAACAATTGGAAATATAGTTCCAGAATATTGTTAACAATCATATTTTTTTTTTAAAAATGGTTGGGTTGGATGGAGAATGCTGGTGGGCGGCCTATGCTCCTCCACGAGGAGTAACAAGCGTAAGTAAGTACTCTTTAAAAAAGAATGATTTTAAAACCGAATATACACATGAATAACTTGAGATTTAAGAATAAACTAATGTATACGGACAAGTATGGAAGTTAAGCTTAACATATGAAATAATATGATTTTGAAGTGTTAATCATTCTAGATTAACAAAAATATCTTAGTAACAAAATAAACTGTGACTAACTGGTTAAAACACTCAACTTTCAATGAAATCATGAATTGACTGGTGTTAGACCACCGTTGAAAACCTAAAAGCACTGGACGACCGTTTCGTCCTATCGTGGGACTCCTCAGCAGTGCGCATCCACGACCCCACCAGAGGGATTCGAACCTAGGGCCTTCCGTCTCGCGCACGAACGCTTAATTTCTAGACCAGAGCCGGCATCCAACGGTGTTAATGTCTAACCTCAACTAATCCACGAAATCGTGCGACCATTTTCCATTGTACTGAGGTAGATGACTGTTTCTACCAAACACAGATTAGCTCTACTAGTCATGACTTCTCAATAAAACTCCGAAAATTGGCTTAATATCAATCGGTTCATGATCTCAATCAAAAACTCAATAATCTCCAGAAGGTTAAGTAATTTACTAGATCACCTCAAAAGGAAATTTATTCATTTAAAATGAATATATTATTTTAAAAACAAGAATAATAGACATGACAACTAACTACTCACCGTAACACTAAATGGCATTCCTTAACAGTTCTTTCTAATGTGTGTTTTTGTATTCCACATTCAATAATTACTTCATGAGCTAATTCCCACCATTCTAACATATACGGGGTTTTTTCATTTTCTGTAAGATTATTATCCAATTCAATAGGATAGTATTTGTTCCGTAGACTTATAAGCTAATATTTAATAAAATGTGATATATAAATGAAAATGAGACCTAAAAACAGATACATAATTCTCAATTTATTATTATAATTGACTGTAATTAATTTGGAGAAAAAAATGAAAGCACTGAAATTTAGGGGACGGAAATATTTATTGTTTGAGGGAGCTTGCTTAGGTTTTGAACTTCGCAGCTTACATCACGAATTGACATTAGTTAGACAACCATAAAAGACTAGGAAGCACTGGACAGTTGTTTCGTCCTGATATGGGGCTATTTAGCAGTGTATATGCTATAACGCTCGATTTTTTGTCTACGTGTATGAGATGCTAATTTGCCGTATACGAATATTTACACTAGATACCCTCCCAGTGTCTATACTACAGGACTTCAACACAACTCAGATCAAGAAAACGTGACTAGCCTGACTAGAACGCAAGTATATTTCGACACCAAAAACCGACAACAATCCAATAATAACAAGGGTAGGAGAATGTATAACTCATTAAGTACTTGTCAGGCTACCTATTACTCTGACTAAGCAAACAACTAATCATTATCATTCTCGCCCACACACTAGTTTACTCACGAATTCACTGGGAATCGAACATGGGATCTTCAGATCCCGCGGCAAACGCTTAACATTTGGACCGCTAACCCAGCATCCAATGGTTTAAATTTCCAGATTTAATTAATTCTCATTGTCACCCAAAAATTTTACTACGTCATTTAGTAGGTAACAGCCTCACAACCGACATGCTTGAACTCCATCTGTCACAGCTTATGGAAAACGTGTCGCAGTTTAGCAGGTAACATTTGATAAGGATACACATCTTTAACACTAGTACTAGTAAACCTAATATTGTTAGTCAGTGATGAAATGATGAGTCAAATACAGAATAGTCGGGATAAAATTTTAAGATTTTATACTTCATTCTAGAGAGTTTAAAGTGGGAAATACTGACACAAATCACTAAACAGGTTTATTCTTGTTTAGTATGATCAACTTTGAAACACTCAATATTCAAATACAAGACATATGTGATCCAGCTTTATAAATCAAAGTCGGTGAAATAGCATCTAAAAACATGGTTATACAACTCTACACGAAATATGTATAACACTTCTTTTTTTCAACGATTCTTCTTGTTCTATTGTAATTCATTCACTAAATACAGGTTTAGATACTGGGCTTTGAGTAATACTTCAGTTATATGTGAGGGATAGTAGTGATAATTACAGGGCTATCCAAAGCAAAATGTATAGAACGGGAGTCAAACCTGCAACCTATTGGTTGGAAGCTGAGCAGTTTATGACCACTAATCCATCACCCTCCAGTAATGGTGGGCGGCCTATGCTCCTCCATGAGGGGTAACAGGCATAAGTAATAACTAAACAGTCTGAGCACCAATAAATCTACTAACTACTCGGAACTGAAATCACATATGATTTTTTCTTTAAACCAGTAGATGACCACCCACCATGGATTTCGCTGTTTCCGTTAATTCAGGATCTGATTCAAAAATACCTAGAGAAAAAGATGTATTATAGAAATTTGAAACAAGTTACCATAAGAAGTCGGAACAAGTTCACCATCATGACAATATTTTGATAGTGTACGATCAAAATCTGTAATAATTTCTCTAAAAGAAGCCAGAAAAGAAGAATCAACATGACTATATATAAACCAACTATATATAAGTAACGCGTCAAGCTAACCAGTTATACTCCGATGAGGGTTTGGATTCTAGATTCAAGTGAATTCTAATTATATTTCAATGACTCCATAATACTTATCGAACAAAAGCCAACCAGTTTTATGTCGAAGATGAAGGACGCAAAGGTACAGACAATAACTAGTACATGTTAAATAAAAGGTGGCTATTTCCACCCAGTGACTTATCATGAGTTATAAGTAGCGAATGTGGAGTCTAAAATCAATCAGGAACAGCAACAGATTGGGATTCAAACAAAACATAATACTGAGGTAGTAGTAGTAGTAGTACCGCGGTAATTAGCATCCCCCTGAACTGCACCAAGCCTCACAATAAAAACAACCTCTTATTTTGTTGAAATATTAGACTCCACCGTTAGATGGTGGTGGTCGTAGGTAGTCAAAAGGAGACCCCAGGGTCTATATTTTGTACTATTTGACACTCTTCAACAAGGTGTACCTGTAATCTTGAGAGAACTAATACTTCCTGGAGGATTCGATCTTTTCCACACTCTGTGTAAAGTGAAATCGTATAAGCTGTAAGTTCTAAATGATATCGATAATCAGCATCAACTCAGTGCTTTGAATATAGTTTGGTTTTTTCGAAGTCAGGACGAAAATTTGTCGGATTCTGAATAATTTTTCACCAAGTATCAGTTCGTTATAAAAACTATCTTCAAATTGAAGAAATTTATACAAAGATGATTAAATAGATAAAATTATAGATACTTACAATTTGTCTTTCTCACTAGTAGTCAATATTTCTAACTTCTGTTGAACAGTTTTAATATTTTTTATATAAACTGTCGCAGAATTAATGTTTCTCTAACAGTTTAAATAAAGGTTTAATATTTCAAACTTACAATATTTGAATTTTCTAAAATTTGATTCAGTAGTGTTGAAACTGTCATTTGTAACGTATTCTGAATAGTTGTAGTGAGATTATTCACAGAATTGATCTGAATTTGTGGCTATTATGAGAAAAAACACTAATGAATGAATCTATAAAATGTTACAGATGAGCAGGAAAATGATAACCTTGATAATAAAAATAATAGTAACTCAGTAATATATACTAAATACTATTTTCTCTAAATAATAACGAAACGTTAGACTCATTGTTTGCTGTTTATACTAGTATTGGAGATGTCTGTTGTTAAAATAAGTTCGATGAGGACTAGTTGGTCGCAAGTCAGATAACGAGGACCGTCTACAGCAACTGTGCACAGACCACAACCTGTTTCTGGCTAGCACTAACTACCGGCACAGTCATCGCCGATGTGCCACCTGGCACCCTTCCTCTGCATCTCAAGCCTGGATTCAGATTGGTCACGTCGCGAACAGCTACCGCTGGAGTGGTTGTGTACAAGACTGCCGCTCCTTTTGGAGTACCTATCTAGACTCTGATCATGCCAATCTTACCTTACTTTTCAGTGGCCAACGAAGTGATCGTCACCAAAGGATTGATGTCAGCAAGTTGGTTGTAACTTACGTTGCAACTAGGTATCGAACCGAGCTAGGTTCAAGGTTAGCTAATAGCCTATCGAAATTATTTATTATTTTATTTGAACACATAGATATTGGTACAAGGAGGCACCAAATACATATGCACCACACAAATCTCATTCGATATGTGTGAGGGCTGTGATACTGTCCGGGTGCCCAAACCGAAGTAGGTGGTTTTCTTACGGGGCCACACCCGGAGCCCTCGACCTGAAGGTCTGATCCACAAAGTAATGGAGCATCGTAAGGAGATGCAGTTCCATGGCAACCGGTGGCCAACAATTGGTTCATACGCCATTTATTCCTTCAGGATACTGGAACCCATGTGCACCATTGGTTTGGAATGAGGGTTTTCCAACTCCCCTAGGTGGACCCTCCATATCCGTTAACTCGGTTAGAGAGCCGGACATTCGCTTTTCGTCCTCTCGACTTCGTAAACAACAGCCCCCACCAGGAGAGGACAGTGATCGATAAGACTATCCTGCTCTTTACGACCTGTGACGATTGATCCACCAAATGAGGCGGGAGTCCGCAAAGGACTCGAACTCGCAAAGCGCTACAAATCACCGGGCCCAGACAGAAGACTTACTTCCGACCCTTTTTAAAGATGGTGGTGACTCTATGGCTAAGGAACTGACTGAGTTGTTCACAAAGGTCTGGCAATTAGAGTGTCCTAACATCGTGGAATTAGTCAATAATTGTCCCTACGTTTGGAAAACGTTCACGTCGTCTCTTTAACAACTATCGGAAGATAAGTCTAATTCCGATTGCGTCCAAGCTATTGGCTTCCGTCATACTTCGTAGGTTGTTCAAAACCCGAGAAAGATTGACTCGCGAGGAGCAGACTGGTTTTCGTTCTGGTCGAGGATATATTGATCATATCTTCACCCTCCGCCAAATGTTATAAAACCGTCATACTTATCGCAGACCAACAATCGTAGTTATCCCAACCGAAGCTGCTACCTTGACGCGGTGGTCGGGCTTGCCTATCGTGATGACCCAACTGAGCTATATTGGCTGGAACATATGTCCCTGTAGGTTCTACCATGCCAGGCAGGTCGATTGGAGAACGGTAAGACTAAAAGCAGCAACTCAAGGTCTGAGGGCGAAGTCGTACTGCTGACTGTAGAGGGGTGTGACAGCAGTAAGGTGTTTCCCTCGGACAACCAGCATCTGCAGCGATGCTGCCTTCCCACAAGGAGGAATCAGTGTCTAAAATATTAGCTTCAATAACACTTCGACGCCAATTCAAAGCTCGTGAAGAGCAGATTAGAGAAAATCAGGCTGGTTTTCGACCTGGACGTGGTTGTATAGATCAGATATTCACACTACGTCAGGTTCTAGAACACAGACACACATTCAGACGCCCCACAATTGTAGTATTTCTCGACCTTAGGGCGGCATTCGACTCTGTTGATCGTGAGGTTCTATGGCAGTGTTTGTCACTGAAAGGAGTACCAAAGAAGTACATTAACCTTATACAGGCTTTCTACTCGAACACAACTGGTAGAGTGAGAGCTTATGGCGAACTGTCATCAGAATTGATTACCTCAAGTGGTGTTCGTCAGGGCTGCCCACTCTCCCCATTCTTGTTCAACTTTGTGGTCGACGTACTTTTAGAGATAACACTTTCCTCGTCTAGATTTCAAGGGGTTGAACTTCTACCAGGAGGTTCACTTGTTGACTTAGAATATGCAGATGACATAGTTTTACTTGGTGAAGACGCTGACAAAATGCAGAGTCTTCTGACCACTCTAAGCAACAATGCAAGCATGTTCGGGATGCGATTCTCCCCCTCGAAATGCCAAATGTTGCTTCAGGATTGGGTTACATCGACACCCGAACTAGTGATAGGGAGTGAAGTAGTTGAGTGTGTCGACCGCTTCACTTATCTTGGAAGTCTCATCAGCTCTCGTGGTCTGGTGTGTGACGAAGTCTCAGCACGGATACAGAAGGCTCGACTAGCTTTTACCAACTTGCGTCATTTATGGCGTAGGCGAGATATCCGTCTATCAACCAAAGGACGGGTTTACTGCTCAGCAGTTCGTCCCGTCCTACTTTATGGCAGTGAAACATGGCCGGTAAGAGTAGAGGATATCCGTAGGCTACTAGTATTTGATCATAGGTGTCTTCGAAACATTGCTCGTATATCATGGGACCATCGAGTAAGTAACGCAGTTGTTAGGAAACGGGTACTAGGTAAGGATGGCAAATCAATTGATGAAGTAGTGAAACTTCATCAGTTGAGATGTCTGGGACACGTGTTACGTATGCCCAACGACCGACTGCCTGGACGAGCGATGTTCAATGGTATAGGAGTAGGTTGGAAGAAAGGTAGAGGCGGCCAAACCAAAACATAGCACAAGTTCATGAAGTCACTGACAAGTGGACTGAGTCATGTTGGTGGGTGTAGACTACCTGGTTGCGATTCGCGAGATGATAGCAACCGATGGTTAGAGACCCTGAATGACATGGCTCAAAATCGTTTGCGATGGCGCAGGTGCATCCACTCTTTGTGTTCTTCCAAGTTCTAATCTTCTGAATTCTTCATGTCCGTTTTTTCCTCTTTCCAAATTTATTTCACTGGATTATACTCTTTAAATAACATCACCGAACCCTAATCTTCCCGATTACTGCTTATACTCTTACTACCTCTACCACTACGGGATTTGAATCGACAACTGCATCTCTGTGTTAAGGTAGTGTGGCAACTCGAACTGATGTACGTACGTACGAAGTTCTACGTTGTTACTGACTGACTGACTGAATCGTAGTTATTCTTAACATTAGGGTCGCCTTCGATTTGCTGGACAGGACTGTTCTCTGGGATTGTATATTGAGGAAAGGTGTGTCTGGAAATTTTACTAACATTTTGAAAGCCCTGCATACTGACAGAATGAGGGCATACAATCACCTTCCTCCATCGTTTCATTCAAGCAGTGGGGTTAGGCTGGGTAGTCAATCTCACCATTCCTCTCCAAATTTGCATACAAACAGCTCTGATGGGTTCAAGTAATGGCGGTGTGCATCTGTTGCCTAGAGAAAGACTTTTCGACATTGAGTATGGTGATGATATTGTCTTGCTGTGCAATAATAGCCAAGTCATGCAATCCGCACATAGTCAGTTGGCAACAAGTGTCTGTAGTTATTGTATGTGCCTTGTACCTTCCAAGTGCATAGTACTTTTACAAGACTGGGAGAACCCTGAGACTGCACTCAACTCTGGGTGGTGAGCGGATAGAAGTAGTCGAATTATTGTGTCTGGGTAGCCGCGCAAGTACCGGTAATGGCGTGAGTGATGAGATTAATTGACGTGTAGTGAAAGCCAGAATGGTTGATGCCAATCTGGGCTATTTTTAGCGCATAAGCGATGTTAGTCTGGCTGTTAAAGGTCGGATCTACAACGCGTCGATGAGACCAGTTTTGCTCTATGCTTGTGAAACCTGGCATCTCAGAGTTGAGAATGTTAGACGACTCTCTGTGTTTGATCATTTTTGTCACCGAAGGATTGCTGACATCCAGTGGCAACAGTAATGCAGAGGTTCGGTAACGTGTGTTCCGGCACAGCGACGATAGTTTGATTGATGTCAAGTCGAAAACAGAAACACATTTTGTCAACTAATTACCGATACCTAGTAGCCCAAGTAGGTGGAACGGGGATGGGAATCGAAGCTCATAGATCCAAAGTTCTAGAAAAGCTGAAAAATGGCTCCATTGATAAGCATGTTTTTTTTCGGAGCCATGTAAGCTAGTTTACAATAATATAACCAAGTGAATGCCTCGTAAACAGCCTTATTTCGAACTACATACATGCAAAAAACTAATTCGTTTATCCACGTACATATTCGTGAACAAATGGATTTCCAGACATTTTTTCTGCAAACACCTTGACACCGTTTGGTCCCCGAGATCGGAAAAGCAACAGTTGAAATCCAATCCAATACTTCATAAATTGTAGGCGGGTACTATAAGTAGCACCATAAGTCTTTAATGAGAAGCTTGTTGTAGTAAGGATCTGTCACCAGCCACCTAGACTATTGTTGATATATTAGTTTTTGGAAACCAGATACACGTGGACTGGGAATTATCCAAACAAGTTCGTGCCATGTGTTGGTATACAATTAGTAGCCAACTTTTAGTCCCCTCTAAATTGGAGAATTTCATTATTAACATTTTAGAATCATTTGGAGCTGAAAAATACTAGCTACAAACTACTAATGCATTCATAGCAAAACCAAAACTAGACGATATAATAACAATGTAAATCTTCAAACGAAGTCTCTTAGTTAAAAGTTTGAAGTTTGATATCAATTATAACTATCCACAAGCCATACAGTTATGACAGTTTATCATTTAAACAATTGATTATAGGATTGTTTTTGATCTCATCGATGATAATTGCATAAACTTGCGAAAAATTTAGCAACGTAAAATACATTATAAAACTACTTGCTATAGAAGTAAATGTATTTACATTCCAAAAACAAAACGTTAAGTTTGATCTCAGTACTATATACTTTACGATTTTAATGAATGCTTAAAAGATTATTCGTTAGAGACGTTGGGAGGAATGGTTCAGAATTGGTAACAGTGATGCGCATTTAATCACTTTCATTTTGATCCAGGTAGTTAGTACCAGTATTCTTTTATATAAACCTATTCCTTGTCTTTTTGGACTAAGTCGCCAATGTTCGATCTTTCTCCTTATCACTCCCAAATGCCCTAGTACAGCCAAGGGTGTGGAGAGTCCTCTCTCCCTCTCAAAGTGCTCTCACATGGTCACGCGTATATAGCCTCTGGCAGGGGAATCCTACTCATTACCTTCTCGTGGAGGGGGTGTTGCTTACGAAAGTGAGAGGACGAAAAGCGAATGTCCGGCTCTCCAACCTGGTTGGTGGACATGTAGTGTCCACCTAGAGGACTTGGAAAACCCTGATTTCAAACCAATGGTGCACATGGGCTCCAGGGTCCTGAAGGAACAAATGGCGGATGAACCAATTGTTGGCCACCGGATGCCATGGAACTGCATCTCCTAACGTTGCTCCACTGTCTTGTGGATCAGACCTTTAGATCGAAGGCTCCGGGTGTGGCCCCGTAAGAAAACCACCTATTTCGGTTTGGGCACCCGGACAGTATCACAGCCCTCACACATATCGAATGAGATTTGTGTGGTGCATATGTATTTGGTGCCCCTTTGCACTAATATTTATGTTTATATAAATAAATAAATGCGATACTTTACATTGAGATGGTGACAGTGAAAATTAACAAGATAGATCAGACAATGAAAATAATGAAATTAATTGCATCGGAAAGCTAAGGATGAGGGAACGAGAAAAAGAAACTAAAAGTACTGGATGACACCCAACTCGAAACTTAACGAGAAAAATTACAACTGCAACAATAAGGTTGATTCTGAATCATACCTCTAGATGTACGTAACGGTTAGTTTCTGTGGTGGCGACCTTTTTCTCTCCTAATGTGGTCTAGGTTAGTGAACGTATGCATTATGAATTCAGAACCTCTGAACCTTTATCTAACCTTAACAGGCTTTTAAATCACATAAAAGAAGAATATCCACTGTAATTCATTACTTTCTTATAATATATTTTTACTTCATACTGTCTTTTGATTGGCTAATAATTATCAAGGTCATTTAAAATTCGTTCAAAGGTCGTCCCCAAATTAGAGTCTCGCCGCTTATCCTACTCATTAAGTGTCGAACTTAATTGGGGTCTGACTATAAATATTGAGTCACTCTTGATCAAAATGAGTTGGCTCACGTGTCTACTTCGCTGCGCACTGCTTCGCTTCGTTTTGTCCTGCTTCCTTTATTTCGATCCTGTCTTTTTTGTATGGATCAATGAGTGAAATATACGTATTCAAAAACGCATCCTCACACAAGGCTTATTTTATAGTTGTTCTCTAAAGCGAGTTAAATAAATAAAAATGTGCAGGTGTTGGCGGCATGTGTATTTCGCTAACAGTCAGTATACCATACCAAGTGAGATATAAGGCCACTAAACTCTACGTCACTAGCGTCGCCAAAAGTCGTCCATAAATTATAATCCTGCAGCAACACCTTTACTTCCAGATCCACTTACAGACAATGAATCACGAAACATATTACCTCAATATAACTCTTTAGGAAACAATATCAATGTCGATAAGGAACCAAACAAACATATCTCGGGACAATACATTTTGGATTGCGCTCCTATAAATACAGTCAAGTATTTTTTTCACTGCCATCAATTAAAACAAGGCTCCAACTTAAACTTTGCTAGACAGGGTATGTGGATGTTTTGCCCTCTGAGATATGCACCTGGGTAGTTTTGGTTTGTTCTCGCTTACTCAAATTCAAATGGTTCAAATGGTTGTGGACGGAATAGAAGAAGCTTTCGCTTAACAGGCTTCCGTGTCTAGTAGCAGGGGATCACCAAATCCTCCAGGCAGGAACCTAGGTATGTTAACAATAAAAGAGGAAAAGAAATTGGTAAATCATAGTGCGATGCTGTCCTTGGTCCTTAGGAATAGGTCAAGTTGCCTCTTGAAGGACTCCTGAGAAGTCGCTTGGACTAGCTCGGCCGGCAGCGAATTCCAGCTTTTGACAACTCTTAAGGAGTAGAAGTTGTGTCTACATTCCGTCTTGCTATGTTGTGTTTCCAGTTTCTGGGTGTTACCCCTTAGGTTATTGTTCGAACTAAGCTTAAGTAGGTGTTTAAGAGGATGTCCAGAAGTGTTAAGAATACTATAAGCCATTAATAAATCACCTCTAAGACGCCTATATTCTAGTGGGTAAAGGTCTAGTGAACGGAGGCGTTCTTCGTAAGGCTTAGATTTGAGTCCTCGAACTGATTTCGTGGCTCGCCGTTGGATACGCTCCAAAGTGACCTTATCCTTTTGGAGTGAGGGGGGGAGTACTATGTTTCCGTACTCTAAATGGGGACGGATGAAACTATTGAAGATTGTGTGGAAAGTTCTTCCGTCAAACTGACCAAAAATGCGCCTCAACGTTACCAGTGCAAGGTTTGCTCGGAAGGCATTTTTGTCACAGTTAGCGTAAGACTTTAAGTCATGGGGCACCAGGACTCCTAAATCTTTTTCGACTTGGGATACTACTAGAGAGGAGTTTCCTAAGTTGTAACTGTAGTTTGCGACATGTCGCAGATGGACTACTTTACACTTAGAAGTGTTAAAGGTAAGTCCGTTATCGTCTGCCCAACTATGAAGTCGAGTCAGATCCTCTTGAAGAGCCTGTATATCGTCTTGGTTGCGTATCTCTCTCCAAAGTTTCACGTCGTCGGCAAAAAGTAATAAGTCTGACGTTACCTGTTGAGGAAGATCATTTATGTAAATCAAGAAGAGAAGAGGCCCTAGTACTGAGCCCTGGGGGACCCCACTAGAACATTCCATAGCTTGAGATAAAGTGAAATTAACCCTAACCTTAAAGTGTCGATTTTTTAGGTATGAAGTAAGCCAGTCGATTAGAGGTGGTTTGATACCTAGTCGTTTGAGCTTGTTGATAAGACACAAGTGGTTAACCTTATCAAAAGCTTTTGAGAAATCAAGGTAAATGACATCAACCTTTCCCTTGCGATCGAGGATGCTTGTCCATCTGTCCACCGCAGTCAGCAGGTTGGTTATACAAGAGTAACCCTTCCTGAAACCATGCTGTTGGGGTGAGAAGAAATTTAAGGACAGTAGGTAGTCATTTAAACCGTCGCATATCAGGGACTCCATGAGTTTTGAAGGTAACGACAGAAGAGCTACCGGCCGGTAACTTGAAGGTTCATTGCGTCGACCACCTTTGAAAATTGGTGTGATGTGAGCCAACTTCCAATTTTCCGGTAGTTTGCCTCGGCTAAGCGAGTGTGAAAACATCACGCTAAGCGGCGTTGCCAGGATTGAGGCTGCCTCCCTCAGTATGGCAGGATGAACCATATCCGGGCCAGGAGAAGTGTCAAGTCGTAAGTGCTGCAGTTTCCGGAACACCAAGTCAGCGCTTAGGTCCACTTCAGAAAGTCCTGTGGAATTGCAGATGAAACTGTCGTCAATAAAGTTGATATCAGCCGGTTGAAATGTTTGAGAGTAATGGGCCGCCAGAAGGTTAGCGGCGTCGCCATCGTTGTTGGTCGGGCCGTTAGGACCTAGCAGTTGAGAAACTCCTGTTTTGGCTTGACGAAGAGAGGCTGCATAACGGAAGGCTGCTTTGAGACAGAGAAAGAAAAGCCCACGAACTTTCGACAAACGCTTATTGTAGTTACTCTCTTTATATAGTCTTATATGAGCCAAAATCTGATTATAATTAGGTCGGACGGATGATTGTTAATGAAATAAGCATATCGTCAACTCTCGTATATGATCATTGACCTAAACCGCGCTGGTGAATAATGTAAATATAGAAGTCATATACGAGAATGAGGTTTTGAATGACTATATTTGCACACTAATTAATCTTGACAGACAATCGGGGGAACTAAGCAGATGGAGCGGAGGAAAAAAAAGCGATAGGGATTGGAGGAGGCATGCAGGCTAGACATGAATTAATATATATAGTCGAACAAATATAAATTACAGGCAAATTACAGGTAAGATAAGAAATGCACACACGTTCGCCTACATATAAACAGTCAAGGTTTATAAGCGATTAATAGTCAAGATCAAAATGTGACTCAAGGATAATGAATCAACTGATCTCTTCGGAAGCTAGGATAACCTATGTGGGCTTGACATAGTACCAGCCTCAATATGACTTTCACAGAAGTCTATAGTAATTTTTGTTTCGTTTTAAAATAGCATTGGTAATGAACCGCCTTCATTCTTTGATCGATCTCTGAAGGCTAACGGAAGTCTGAGGATAGGTGTTTAACCCACCGGGTTAGAGCCATTAGCGACTCGAAACCAAATTAAAGACTCTTGTGACTCACCAAAATATCTTTTTGGCCTTCAAAATACCAAATATAAATTATAGCTATTAAAGAAGGGTTACTAACTGGAAGATCTACTGTCCCAACAACAAGGTTCGGAGAAATCTAGTTGATGTGAGTGCCAAAGATGTATAGTTGTTCCATAGAAGACAAAGACCCTTCAATTTTCCGACCCAAATCTACTACCACTTCAACCAATCCTCAAAATGACGCCCCCAAAAGTACGCATTGATGGCAACCAATGCCAGAGGATTCAGCCATCTGTTATAGATAGGCGATATGATGATGAAAGATCTTTACATTGTGGTGGTCTTTGATACCTGATGTCGGTAAACTAACATGCCTCACATATCATAGACTGTTATTTGAGAATAACTTATCATTAGTTTGTAGCGTAGCGTCGAGTCGAGATTGACTATGAACACCGCTACCAAGGAACGCGTGCCAGGATATGCATAAAATACACCAGAAGCCAAATATCAGAAGGCAATTAATGGACCAAGTCGAGATATATTTGCTGGCGATCTCGTGGTATCGAAAGAATACCGAGATCGTGCCAGGATACAAGCCTGGTTACAGAGCGTAACCGAATTCGCGCGAGTTCACAATCAAAGTGTAAATATAATAGATGTTTTTTAGCACAGTTAAAGAGCACATTAAACAGCCACTGGTACAACTGGTTATAATAATAATTGTTTTCAATAAACCAATCGTGTTCTCGTGATAAAAGTGAGTCACTACAAGTTTTAATGGATTCACCTAACTAAAGGCACTCGGTCATGCATCCGTACCAGATCATGAGTGGGTACGCTGTGCTCCACTACTCCAACAACCGCTGGCCAGCTTACCTTGGTCACTTCTCGACATATCGATATTCTAACAAATATATCTTCAAACTTCTTCTCTTCTGATCTCTGATTTCATCGAGTTGGCACGTTTCGATCATAAGAAGTGTTACTGATTAAGATGTTGTCAAGCTCCGAATAGTTGTGGCAGTTTTAAACTAACGGACAATACAGCATAAATTAGCGTCATTCAGACAAACCATAACAATCTTCAGAATGTTTGCACGTTTACTGTATAGGCACGCGAAACCAACTTCGAACCTCAGAATACGCTTCTCTACATTATAAATAACTGTCTGCGCAAGATACTCAACATCCATTGGCCGGATACCATCAGCAATAGCCTTCTGTGGGAGAGAACAAACCAGCTTCCAGCTGAAGAGGAAATTAGGAAAAGACGATGGAAATGGATAGGACATACATTACGCAAATCGTCAAACTGCATCACGAGGCAAGCCCTAACTTGGAATCCTGAAGGGAAGCGAAAAAGAGGAAGGCCAAAGAACACATTGCGTCGGATAATAGAAGCAGATATGAAAACGATGAATTACAACTGGACGGAGCTGGAAAGGATTGCCTAGGACAGGGTTGGATGGAGAATGCTGGTGAGCGGCCTATGTTCCTTCACGAGGAGTAACAGGCGTAAGTAAGTAAGTAAGTAACATTATTCTTAAATTTATGAGCTCAAGGAAGCTATTAATTTTATGAAAGCTCAGATACTACTTCCGAAAATCACCGGCCACAGTCTTTGGTCATTGAATAACCTACAGAAGATCTGTACGTTATTGTTAATAATAAGCAGTATTGTTACTGGCGATAGTTCTCATCCTGTTCTAGTCTGGGTTTCGACTAAAACACAATGCAAAGAACTTAGGAAAATGGGCAGGGGAGCTTCGTTAGTTCAAGCTCGTTATGATGGAATGAATATCAAGTGCTCTAGCACTTCAGCTATTAGTTGGAAACAGTTTGATACATGCATTCAGAAGTGTCCTTAATTGTACATGAGTTTATCGGACCCACCCGCTGGATTTTTATTGCTTCAGACCTCAGTGTCTGTCATTTAAAAAGGTTTGATAGAACTACGCTACATGTTTGTCTACTGATACAAGAGAAGGTTGGTAAATAGTAACGACAAGTCATCTGTTTCTGGAAAATCACTTTCTGCCTTTAAGTTAGGGCTAGATGGAGTTAAACGTACGGTTAATTATTATTATAAGAGGCTTTATTCAATATTGAATTTTTAGTAAAATATGAAATTCTCAGCACAAAGTATTTCAAGAAGTTATCCTTTTTATTTCTTGATCGACCCTTGCGATAAATATTGAGTGGTCGCCAGTTAGATGTTAGTAGTTTAGAGATCGACATCTGAATAATGTGCATTCTTTTTTATGCATATTGTTAACAACCACAATGTCTCTGATTGTGCTCTTTTGTAAGTTGTACTGCCAAAAATCGTGAACATTTCACAAACGCACCTGAATAGGTTATGCGACTAATAGGCATAATGATGTATTATAACAAAAAAAAGACGGATAACTTGTTGAAATATCCGGATGATAGGAACAGGTAGCTCAGATATTCAAATAGGCTCCCTACTATTCGTATTTTTAACAAATACTCGAGAAATATCTCGAGGTCCGTAGTTCATATTCGTGGGTAACAAGGTTACAGATCATATCATACCTAGAGGACCACCTTTATTATCGAAGGCAATACAACTAACTCCTGAAGTGCTAAGAGCTGGTTCATATGATGGGTTTATGAATGATCTGGACATAAAATAGCCAATAGTGATCTTAGTTTCGTTTGATGCCTTTAAAAGAGTAGTAGTGGTTGGCGTCCAACGTCAACTGTATCCCCACGGAAGCACCTATTGAGATTTCCATAAACGCTATTAGCACAGAAGTGATTCGAAAGTCTTAACAAGCTCCCAGTGGAGGTTACAGGATACTGAATTAAAGTACTTCATTTTTTATCAGCATGCCTCAGCTATGTGTTACGATACACAAAGGTTTCAACGCCTTATTGAGGGCCGATTAACAGAAAATAAAGAGGGATATTGATTATGAATACAGTGATCTTGAGTGTTGTTAGAGGTATGAGGGCAGTTATCACTTCCCGGTTGTCCGCACAATGGAAGGGTTCTTCTGGAGGTACTTGAAAAGGAAATCGGATAAAAGGTGGTCTTAGTAACCTGAAAGCGTGACCACAGTGCCCAAGGGACAACTGCTTGAGGTCGATCTCACACGACCTTTTCGTCAGTAATTTTCTTGTTAGCTCCGTATTTGTTGTGACCTTACCGGAGAAGACGGATATCCATGAGATAAGGCGAGGCGTGCATTTTTATGGTCGACCTGTTCAAACCCCACCCCTCCTTGTGGTAAGGTAGCATTGTTGTTGCGCTGGCTGTGTAAGGGAAACATCTTACTGCCGCCAGACATCAAATCAGCAGTACAACTCCGCCCTCGGACCCTGGGTCTGCTGCGTCTAGTCCTACCGTTCTTCAACCGACCTGTTTTGCATGGTAGGACCTTGAGAAACGATTGTCCTATCCAGTATAGCCTGTTTGGTTTATCACGATAAGCACGTCAAGGTAGCAGCAACAGTTGGGTCACATAAAATTAACTTACGAAGCACACGTCCTTTCATAATACATCTAATTCTTTCTGAAATCCGTTAACGGTAAATGAGTTTATTATTATTGGTATATATATACCTGGAAGGTAACGTATGTTCTTCCCAAACAAAAATCCGGACCGAGAAACCTGGTAGAAAACTACAGACCCATAAATATCACTCCAGTTATATCACGAATAATAGAAAAAGTGATACAAATCACCTATCTGATCACCTACTTAAGGAAGATCTAATAGATCCGTCACGACATAGCTTCATTAGAACAAGGTCCTGCAGTACATGTCTGATAGACTTCTTTAACGAGGTTACTGGCATACGTGACCAGAAGAAACTAGTGGTTATACTATATTTCGATATTAAGAAAGCCTTTGATAAAGTACCCCATAATCTTCTAATCAACAGACTTAAGTCAGTTGGAACTATGAATCGTCTTTTGCAATGGATAAAATCTTTTCTTACGAACAGATACCAAATAACCAAGATTAACACTGCAACATCTAAACCTCGACCAACAACCAGTAGTGTTGTGCAGGGTAGTGTCTTGGGTCTATTGCTCTTTATAATCTACATCAACAATATATTCAAGTGCTTTAGCACAGGTAAGACCTACCTCTATGCCGATGACTTAAAAGTCAATTTTAAAACTGACATTTGGGATGTACGTAGTGCTATGCAAACAATCCAACATGAACTCAACATGGTAGACGACTGGTACAAACACTGTAGGTTAGAGCTCAACACCCTATTTCTTCACTTGAAGTAGACAGGTAACTCACTGGATCTATCAATACTGTTTAACTAAACTCGGTCTCTACGGACATTCACCACCACTCTAAAACGTCAAGAGGACATCACAATCGACTGTCTACTAACGGCGGTCTTGGATATATGGGGCCTGTTACCCATCAACTGGTTATGACAACACAAAACAACAACAGCACCAAGTTAATGTAACTCCGCCTGTAGCTCTCCTGGAGTTATTTCGTGCCTTAAGGTAACCCTCGTGCTATTGATAGAAGAAACCAGAGAAGTAGTGAATAGGTTTTTATTTCGATCTTCGCGCAGTCACAGTGGAGTGTGGGATTGTCTGTTCAGACAAACAAAGGCTCTCAACATCCAATATAAGATAATAGGGAATATAACGCTTATAAAAAATAAGGAAGTGAGTGAATACTTGAACAATACTGTTTTAGCATATGCTTGGTTGTTTGGGGTCAACTCTTAACCAACCAACCTGAGCTGTTACAGTTACTGCCGGTCCCAAGTCCGGGTAAAGGAGGAGGGTTGGGCATGGGGTTAGTGTCCCCATACCGTAGAAAACTAACTCGCTAACAAAACGCTAAACAGAAAAAATTATTCATACCATCTAAACTCTGCCCTGAAAGTTAGAAGGTCTTCATTTAGAAGAATTATGACGCTTCATGGTGAAAGCCGAATTCCTTCGGAAGCCACGAGGCCGATGCCCCTTCTAACAACCAGTGCAAAAACTTTTATGGGTACATGGAACGTCCGAACAATGTGGGAGATCGGGAAGTCCAGTCAAATAGCAACAGAAATGAGGAGATACAACATGGCAGTACTGGGAATCAGCGAAACCCATTGGACCCAATCTGGACAACAAAGGCTAAATACGGAAGAAATGCTGCTATACTCCGGCCACGAAGAGGAAAATGCTCCACACATTCAGGGAGTTGCTTTAAGGCTGTCCAAAAAGACATGTAATGCACTTGTAGGATGGCAATCTCATAGATCCAGAATCATCAAAGCATCATTCAACAAAGAAGGAGGGGATCACAATGAATATTATTCAATGTTATGCAGCCACCAATGATAGCAACGACGATATTAAATATCAATTCTACGAGCGGCTGCAGTCAATCATAGAGAAGTGACCAAGAAACGACCTCACCATTCTGATGGGAGATCTCGGAATAGATAACACCGGATATGAAGATATCATGGGACGACATGGACTGAGTGAGAGAAACGAAAATGCAGAAAGATTTGCAAATCTGTGTACGTTCAACAAATTGGTCATAGGAGGCACAATATTTCCACACAAACGTATACACAATGCTACATGGATCTCACCGGACCACACTACAGAGAACCAGATACATCATATTGCACCAATAAAAAATTCCGAAGGACAATGGAAGATGTGAGAACCAGTAGAGGTGCTGACGTAGCTTCAGATCACCACCTAGTTGTAGCCAATTTAAAACTGAAGCTAAAGAAAAACTGGACAAGTGGACAAACAGCACTACAAAGGTTCAATACAGCCTTCCTTCGAGATACTGAAAAATTCAATAAATTCAAGATAGCTCTCAACAATAGGTTCCAAATCTTACAGTATCTACCGAAGGAAGAAGAAACTACTATGGGCGACAACCGGAAAGGTAATAACTTCAACGTATCAACAGGTTCTGGGACTGAAGAAGCACTATCATAAGGAATGGATCTCTATAGTAACACTGGACAGGATCAAAGAAAGGAAGAACAAGAAGGCAGCAATAAACAATAGCCGAACACGAACAGAGAAATTCCAAGCACAAGCTGAATACATAGAAGCAAACAAACAAGTGAAGAGGAGCATTAGAGCCGACAAGAAGAAATAAGTGGAAGAACTAGCAACGATGGCCGAAAAAGCTGCAAGGGAAGGAAATATGAAACAGCTCTACGACACAACGAAGAAACTAGCAGGGAAATACAGTAAACCAGAGAGACCGGTCAAAGACAGAGAAGAAGGCATGCTAATCACTGAAATTCAGCAACAGCGGAACAGATGGGTGGAGTATTTTGAAGAACTCGTGAATAGGCCGGCTCCAATGAATCTACCGGACATCAAAGCAGCACACACAAATCTTCCTATAGATATCAATCCACCAACGACGGAAGAAATCAGAATGGCCATCAGACAAATCAAGAGCGGGAAAGCAGCAGGACCCAACAATATACCAGCTGAAGCATTGAAGTCAGACATCGGAGTAACTACAAACATGCCTCACCTTCTATTCAAAAATATTTGGGTGGAGGAACAAGTGCCGATGGACTGGAAAGAAGGACACCTCGTCAAGATTCCAAAGAAAGGAGATCTGAGTAAATGTGAAAACTACAGAGGCATTACACTACTGTCAATACCAGGGAAGGTCTTCAACAGAGTGTTGCTGAACCGGATGAAGGATGCATTAGACGCCCAACTTTGAGATCAACAAGCTGGATTCCGAAAGGATCGGTCGTGCACAGACCAAGTTGCAACACTACAGATCATCGTCGAACAATCAGTTGAGTGGAACTCATCACTATACATCAACTTCATTGATTGTGGAAAGGCATTCGACAGTGTAGATAGGAGGACGTTATGGAAACTTCTTCGACACTACGGAGTTCCTGAGAGGATTGTCAATATTATCTGGAACTCATACGACGGACTACAGTGCAAGGTCGTGCATGGAGGACAGCTGACAGATGCATTTTAAGTAAGGACCGGAGTCAGACAAGGCTGTTTACTCTCTCCCTTCCTCTTTCTTCTGGTGGTCGACTGGATTATGAAGACCTCGACATCTGAGGGGAAGCACACAATACAATGGACAGCTCAGAATCAATTAGACGATTTGGACTTCGCAGATCACCTAGTCCTCCTATCGCATACACATGAACAAATACAAATAAAGACAGCCAGTGTAGCAGCAGTCTCTGCATCAGTAGGCCTCAGTATACACAAAGGGAAAACCAAGGTCCTCAAATTCAAAGCGGACAACAGCAATCCAATCACTATTGATGGCGAAACTCTGGAAGACGTAGAGTCCTTCACATACCTAGGAAGCATCGTCGATGGACAAGGAGGTTCAGATGCAGACGTAAAGGTGAGGCTTGGCAAAGCAAGGGTCGCATTCCTTCAATTGAAGAACATATGCAACTCAAAACAACTTTCAACCAATATCAAAGTGAGAATCTTCAATACGAACGTCAAGACAGTTCTACTGTATGGAGCTGAAACTTGGAGAACTACAACAACCACAATCAAGAGAATACAAGTATTTATAAATAGCTGTCTACGCAAGACACTCAACATCCATTGGCCGGATACCATCAGCAATAGCCTTCTGTGGGAGAGAACAAACCAGCTTCCAGCTGAAGAAGAAATTAGGAAAAGACGATGGAAATGGATAGGACATACATTACGCAAATCGTCAAACTGCATCACGAGGCAAGCCCTAACTTGGAATCCTGAAGGGAAGCGAAAAAGAGGAAGGCCAAAGAACACATTGCGTCGGATAATAGAAGCAGATATGAAAACGATGAATTACAACTGGACGGAGCTGGAAAGGATTGCCTAGGACAGGGTTGGATGGAGAATGCTGGTGAGCGGCCTATGTTCCTTCACGAGGAGTAACAGGTGTAAGTAAGTAAGTAACCAAGTTAAAGTGAGTTTCTTCCTGTTTATTCTTTATTAACTTTTTACTCTTCTGTACACTATGTTGACTAGCAATTAGTATTATTTCTCCACTCGTTACCTTATCTACAAGTCATATACTTCTATACTTTTCCACGTACTTTGGTAAACAACTATCCTACATTATACCCTTCCTATAGCCTATACTCTGATTGGCAACATATACTTCATACTATAGTCAATTAATGCATTGCATCGAAGCCTTACCCACAGTCTATAAGTTGTAACTGCATGATAAGCTTGTAAAATGGTACTTATAGAAATGGTGTTTTCCAGCAGGATATGAAACATGGATCATTGTGTGAGGTATGGCATATATTCAAAAATAAGCTTAAATGAGCCTAACATCACAAAAGGAGGGAGGGTGGAGTTGTAACAGCAGACCGGCAAGCATTGATGGTGAGGGCGATGACTTCAATCCACCCGTGTTTGTGGGGCAGAATATTTTGTTTGTATCAGGCTCTTTATGGTTGAGAACGAGTCAATCAATCTGTGATATTGAGGTTGTTCTCCTACGCTCACCATTCAGACTCATGTTTCCAATTTTATGCTGGATTAGCTATTCTACTAAGACAACCTATAACATGCTTACTCGGACTTTTACGCTAGGATTGTGTGGCTGGCATCGGATGGACAAAAAAAAGAAAAGAAAGGAAAAATTGGACAATAAAAGATATAGTTATTAGTATTCTTAACACTTCACCCTCTATGTGCACACTCCCTTCTAATAAAACGCTTTCCTTGTACCAACCTTGACTTCCCTTCCCTCATGTGAGCTTACTCCAACTTGTTAAACATCACAACTCATTGTTCTTTATTAGTACATTCTCTAATATGGAGCCTCTGACTTCATTTCACTCTAAAAAGAGATAATATGAATTTAATCTAATTTATCATACCTCTGTTTGTTCTACTACACAATGTTAAGCAACGTTTGGCGTTCATATCCAAGTGCCTTGCTGCTCTTCTGTTTCTCTTTTTTTTACTTCAGGATCTTGCTCTGAGGGTACAGCTATGGAACTTCTGACGTCTGGAACAAACTTGACGTACGTGTCTCCTCAACGTCATAGTTTACAGCAAGCGCCCTACGAGTCTACTTTATAAAAACTATAAACTTAATAAGTTGGGAAGCATGCTGTGAGCTATCAAGTGTTGTAATGTGTAAATCATGCCTGTAAAGATGGCGTGTACATGCTCATGCAGAAATATGTTAGTATTATATATAGCATATTGGATTTATGTTTAAGAGGAAGTTACAGGAGTGCATAATTACGTCTCTATCACTTTTCGTATAAAACATACTTTTTAAAGTCCAGCTAACACTCTGGACTATGAATAATAACTTATGGTTGGATGCACTAAAAAATATCAATTTACTGAATAAGTATAAAATTTATGGACGGAAGATATAGAAATGTGTGGCATTCGTACGAACTGATCATTCTTTTGTACTTGATTGCCCGCTTATTTCGAATTCAAAATACAATACGTTCGTTTGAGTTCACCTATTTCTGTCTGGCTTATATTGTAATAATGCACGTGGACAACTGCGGACACTCATTCGATTGGAAAAATGTGGAACTCTTAGACAGAGGAAACTCCAAAAACATCAGGGAATTTTTAGAAGCCTGGCACTCAGGTCAATCAGCAATCAACAAGCATATTGAAATCAATCCAATTTACCGACCAATCAGAAAAATCATGCACAAATATAGGGACAAAAATCAAACCAATGGGAGACAACCAAAACAAAGAAGTGAACAATGACAAATTTAAGGTCAATAAGAACCAATCAACATCGAAGTGCACAGGACAAGCTGTAAAACACATATGGAGAAATTCGAACACTTCACTTCTACCTGACGTTTGTGCTGATGATATCGTTCAGAAGAACGATGAAAGCTCCACGACCAAACCATCCAGCTCAGAGAACAAAACTCCACCAAAATCATCTACCTGAACTACAAATCTTCTCCACTATATTGTACTGTCCCGAGAATTCCTAGTAAATACAACAAATTGAATACTTCTAATCATCGTACTAGATTAAGGGAAGTAAACATTAAATCGCCTAGAGAATATACAAGGGACAACTGCCCTCATAATTAAAGAGTTGCATGACTTATCATTTAACCCTTGCACTTTATGTGATAGATGAACAAGAAGTGTTGCATACGATAACGAGAAATGATTTTGAACCTAATCTATCCTCTTACTTTATTCCAACTCGATCAAGACAATAGAGAAAAAACATTAGGTAAATCCCAAAGTAAAACGAATGAACCAAAAGTAAACCGAATTTTCTTTCCTGTTCATGAAGAAACAATATTTAGATAAAAACACAAAGCATTACCTTCTACATCACATGGAAAATTACAAACAAAATTATATAAGATTGATGGCAATTATTCGTTTATGTTCAATTGTTAAGTGTAAAGTTTACAGTGGAATTAAAACAACATATATCTACATAAAAAAAAGTAAATTATACTAAATGCAAAACATTTTATACATTTGTGGGCATATAAATATATATATTATATCATTTGGAACTTTCTATATGTCCGTTAAAGGATCGTCAATTGATGTGTATGCAGGTAAACTCCATTGTATTAGCTATACAAGTTCTATAAACATAATCAATTGTGAACAAGAGACGTAATTTGTAAAATATAACAAACAAACAATCATTTAATAATAATGATAATAATAATAATAATGGTAATAACCAGTTGTTAACCAGTATATATGTAGCAAAAAAGAAAATTGTCAAAAAGAAGGGTTTACAATAACAAACAATTAGATCAAAGAAAGGAAGTAATAATTGGAAATGAAGCAATACCAATGACCATATTAGATACAATAGGAGAAGGAAAAAGATGAATGTTCAAAGTTGATATTGTTGAAATATTATAATAATAATAATAATAATAATAATAATAATAATAATAATAATTGTAAACGATTATTGAATGTAAACGTATTGGGAAATAGATATATTAACTTGATATAATTATTTACATGACGATTACACTGTGAGCAGTGAAATACTCGTTAGCAAATATCGCAATGTATAATTATGCTGGATTATGTAATAATTCATACAATTTATTCATAGTTGATAATCTATTGAAGAAAAAAGAAAACAAGTTTGTAGAAATAAATAGGGTTATATAATACATTCGATTTACGATATTTATAGATTTGAAGTTTAGAATTAATGAAAAAAGATGAAGTTGAGATACAGTTGTAGGTGGTACTATTTGTGGATTGATATCGATTACTTAGTTACTTACGCCTATTACTCCTCGTGGAGTAGAATAGGCCGCTCACCAGCATTCTCCATCCAACCCTGTCCTGGGTAATCTTTTCCAGCTCTTTCCAGTTGTTATTCATCCCTTTCATATCTGCTTCTATTATCCGACGCAATGTGTTCTTTGGCCTTCCTCTCCTCCGCCTCCCTTCAAGATTCCAAGTTAGGGCTTGCCTCGTGATGCAGTTTGGTGATTTGCGTAACGTATATTCTATCCATTCCTATTGTCTTTTCCTAATTTCCTCTTCAAATGGAAACTGGTTTGCTCTCTCCCACAAAAGGCTGTTGTTGATGCTAACCGGTCAATGGATGATGAGTATCTTGCGTAGACAGTTATTTATAAATACTTGTACCTTCTTGATGATGGATGTATTAGTTCTAAAAGTTATTGACATCGATTAATGTACCATTAAAGACCAATAAGTGGTGTACAGTTATTTAATACCATCATGTGTTTTTTTTTGGATGAGAACCCATCACTAGACTAAGTAATCTTTCTGTGAACCCATATTTTTATCATGAACTGTGCGACGTTGGAAGTGAGGACTATTGTATTCCAACTCAGGGGTCAAAAGAAAATGCGTTAGTCTCTAGGATTGAACATAGTAGTTTTGACCCCCTGACAATATGACTCATGAATCTGAACTATTGAAAAATTTATATAAAAAGATGAAGTGGCTGTCTAACATTTACCAGTTTTCAATAGTACTGTGATGTATGCTACTTATGTCTGTTGACATAAGTAATATGTAACACCAGTTAAAAGTTGAATACCTGTCAAATGAAAGTTGAGGAGATTGCATTGAAGAAAACGGAAAGGAAAGCACGAAAGAACCAAGAAATGGAAGAATCATAAAGGATTTAAAGTATAACTGATGGAATATTTACAAATATAGTATTTAATATATGGTCTTTATATTTTATCAAAAAAACCTCTGTAATTATGAATTAAACAATATACTGGTTTTTCCCACCTGAGTATTCGGTCACTACAATACCTCAACTGATATTAGTCCACTATATATATATAATGTATACGTTAGAAATCGTAAAAATGCATCAACCAAGATTAATTACATTGTGATCTTACCTTTTTATAGTTTAATAACTTTTCAAAATAAAGTGACCAATAAATTATTATTCATGTACATATTATCCAAGTATGATTATTTAATTAAATTCACTTCGTATTTCTTTAGAAACTAGTAAGCTTACTCAAATGGATTCAGTTCAAAAGGTCTAGGTGTTCATTTCACAAGAATCCAACCATGTTAAAGGTATTACTTATCGTAACTTGTTGTAAAGCTGAAGAGTTATTTAAATTTGGCAAGTGCAAAAGCAAATCATAAAAATTATGTCAGATTTGAAGAATGTATTTATTTAATTTGGATTTAAGTTTCTCTATTAATTGTAAAGTAAATGAGTAAACCAAAGTATGTGACGACTGCAATACAGTAGTTATTTCTTATCTCTTTAAAGCAGTTACCAGAATCAAAGATGAAAGTCATTCACAGGAAAATTCTAAAAGTTAAAGATTCTAAACTCACTGATGAAAGCTTAAGGTCAGAGAGTAATAAAAATGAGAAGACAATCAAAAACTGAGATCTGTGGTGTTTGAATGAACTAATGATACTTTTGTACTTGTTGAATGCTTGATTTCGAATTCTAAATAAAGTACATTCGTTTGTGGTTATCTAGTACTTTTTGATCCGACTATGTTATTTCTGGGATTCTTAGTTTATTCTATAATTCAAATACTTCTGATTATCACAGATCACAAAATATTGAATGCCATTCTTAGAACAAAAAAATGTAAATTTTCAAAATTTTCCAAAAAGCCAACTGAGTGATACTTACACTTTGTGATCAATAAAAGTTTATTCATGAATGGGTCGTAGACTGATTGATTTCGTTAGTATCAACATCGTAACTATCATTTTGTGATTCCGTTTCTTCTATGTCAAAATCACGTACTATCAAAGTTTTCTGAGGTACATTTGTACAACTAGAATCTGGTATTTGATTACTGTTACAATTTAATGATATGGTAGATACTCCTATCATAGTCTGTTCATCAGTTGCACAAACTACTGATGATGCACTGGATTGTAATGATGATGATGATGATGACGAACGTGTCATTTTAGAATCATTTAATTCCAAAGGCTTTGGTTCTACTGCCTCAGATGATTGTGCAGGGGGCACTGAGTTTGATGGTTCCGGATGAATGAATGGTCTAGGAATATTGATAGTTGATAAAACTGGAGAATTAGAATCAGTATGTATGCTGAAGACCGAAGAGCCTTGTAATTGGTTACTTTGATTTGATAAACGACTCATAATGCTTTGACGTAAAGAACCAAATCGACTACGAAGCCAGTTGAAAAAGGCAGGTGGTGGATCACCTTGTGGTTTCGGAAATGGTTCTATCCATGAGACTGTTGATGAGTTCACAAACTGATCAGAATCAAGCTGTGAAGATTGTCGAGGTTGTTGTGTACATGGTTTAACAGGAGTTAAGTTTTTAAACGAGGTCTGATATTTACTTAATCTAGGATATTTATCAAAATCTTCATAGGCTGGAGGTGCTTCATCAATAACCCTAAATGAAAGAAATGCAAAAGGTATAAATGCACTATGAATTTTCAAACGAACTTAAGACCATCCTATAAAAATACACGATGTAGATAAGCTTAATCATCGAACAGAATAAATTATCTCGAACTTAACAGGTATATAACTTGCATAGTAAATTAACAGAACTATGGTTATGTGTGGCGAGTATCAAACAACACGAATCCTAGTTCATGTGGAGTTTCCTGCTGATTATTTACAACCCGTAAACATTGGAAAGAAGTGTAAACTTAGTGAAAACTAGAAAGTTTACATGGGAAAATCCTTTCATAATTCTAACAAGAAAATGTATAAGAAAGAAACCATAATGTAGGAGTAAAATGTAACAAAACTTGGATCCTAATTATGAATACACTGTTCTATACCCATTTAGATTGTATTATGAGCCAACAATAAGTAAGTTCTGTAATTTTATATTAAAATAACTTCTCATTATAGTTAGCTTAAACAATTAATTCCTCTGATAAATTTAGATAATGCAATAAGCAGATGAAGGTTATCAGATATATTTTCAATATATTCGTGAAATACATTTCAGTCAATCAATCAGTCAGCTGCAACGTAGAACCAAGCACATATATGCATCGCTCCAAGTTGCAACACCTCATTAACAAAACAAGGTGAACACCAAATTCATAGAAGTAGTCACTTCAACGGTAGTAATATATATAAGAAAGATTGTGCATAAGGATATAGTACATGAAGAAAGAATTAGTTCGTAGGAAGTAAGATATAAAGCCATTTTAATCCCACGGTTTGAGGGAAGACAAAGAGTATATACATCGACGCCATTGTGATCGATTCTGAGACATGTCACCCGAAGTCACTAAACACTGGTTACGGTAGTCTGCATCTACCAATATGGTTCAGACTAGAAGTTAGTGACTTCAAGGATTGATGCCACATTTCAGTTTGGCCGTCCCTAACTTTCTTTCAACCGTCTCTAACATCAAATAGCATTGCGGGTCGTGGTAATCGGTGTTCAAGCATACGTAACACGTGACCCAGCCATCTCAGTTGATGAAGATTTACAACCTTCATATCCATATGCTTGTTAAGACGTCTTATATGAAAAAAATCGAATGTTAACTAGACAAATTGGAATATAAAAGGAAATAAAGATAACAATATACTACACAATGTGAAAGCCAATCTAGATAAAAAGTTCGTATTACCATTCTGGATTGAATGCTAGAACAAACTGCTTTTGAATATATAAAGGGTATTTCAGTTTTCGTGAGGTTAAGGCTTCAATAAGCGTTTGTATTCAACTTTTAACAATTTTATATAACACAAAGAAGGTTGACTTCATATCAACACTACGACCCATCTCAACCAAATATTTCTCAGTGAAGGAAGATATTTGTCTACTCTGTGATTTTATCAGATCAATGGAGTTCATTTGTTTTTGCAACCATTTAGGTATGTATTCAAACACCCCTACTTGAAGATCACGATTCCTCCTCCATGTATAAGCGTTTCAGCACTTATACATAAAGTGACAAACGCAATAAGATTTCAGTAGTTGAAATCATAAGTCAATTGAAGCTAAACTACCATGGAAAGCCTGGAAACACTGGACGGCCGTTCCATCCTAGTATGGGACTCCTCAGCAGTGGGCATTTACGATCCCCCCTGCAAGATTCGAACCAAGGACAATAAGATTTGACACAATCGTTTACATTCTTTAAAACCCCCATTATATGCGCGTAATCGTAATTATTCTAATTCTATCAATTCCATAGTATGTTCAATGACTTGTAATAAAAAAAATTAACTAATTAGTTTGATCATGAATTTGATCTCTAAATCATAAACTATCTACCATTGTTTATATGTACAATAGAAAACTCAACCGGACTCGTTCTATATTCAATTTCATTAAGCTGAAACTATTCATTATAATATTTAAAACTGATTCAAAAAATAAACCGAAAATTCATTTTATTAACGAACAGTTACTTAAGAAATTAAAAACGTTTCCGATGGTACATTGTTTAGTATATTCAACTACTTTTTAAATTATAGAATATATAAATTATTATAGGGTGTGCCATTTAAGTCATTCTCCTAAGGATATATTTCCTTTTCCTATTGTCATAGTAATTTCTCTTAAGAAAATATAAACAAATACTTTGCATTTCATTTTGTATTGTTTGTTTGAATCTTCTCATAGATATATTTAGGACTGCAATTGGAATATGTGCATCTTATGCAGATTGTCTTGATATTATCATAAGTCATAAGTATTATAAGCAAAGATAGATAGCGGATAGCAATGGAATCCAAGATTCACGTTTCGTCCTATTCGAGACTCGTCAGCTGGATGTTTATTACAGGACGCGATAGCGTTTGAGGCGAGCCTTATTAGGTTCGAGTCCCAGGGTGAATATGAACTCTGGGCTGCAGGTACATTCCGCTGACAAGTTCCAACACAGGATGAAACGTGCTTCTAGTCACCATTCATATTCGCTTAAAGTGCTTTTCTATCTTATAAAGTGAAAATTTATATCTGAATGTTATTACGGTGTATGATTGAATACAAAGATGAATAGAATGTTTATTGTTGTGCATAACACCCTAATTAGCATTATATATATTTTTAAAAAAATGTAATCCAGTTACCAAAATCAGTCAAGCAAACAATAATGACATGCTCGCTAGTAACTGATCTCCAGATAAATTCCTAAATTCCTTGTGAGAAGTTACGATTAGTTAAATCATTTCGGATCATCGTCCAATATTACAATTTTACTGACATTAAAAATACAAATATGTATATGAGCATCATAAACTCCATGAAAAATTAAGCAGTAAAGAAAAGTAGTCATAATTGCATAAATTTCATTCACCTGAAGCATATAGCAACTATCCTACAATCAATTTCGATCAGGGTTAATTTTGGTCAATCCCTTTATGTGAACTTAACAGATAATGTGTTATTACAACAGTAACAGTTCGCATATTCCTTTGTACCGTTATGATCACTAGATCATATGACAGACTCTAGCTGAAATGTTGATTGCTTCGTTCTCCTTCCCATGTATATATGTACTCAAATCTTATTATGAGTTCTTGCTTTGCCTTGTTGAACCCTTATACAATTTGACTATAAATTTGCCTATGTAGTTGTTCATACATACTTATTCGCCTCTCCGCTTCAAATACATTCGATATGTTCATAGCTTTGTAATCTGCGCTATCTGTTAATAAACTGTAGTTGCCGCTTCTCATTGCCTTCTGATTTTAATCAACATTGAGATTGACATTATAATGGTTATCGAGGTGATTGAATAACTGTTGGGATTTATTTCTGGACTATTACTATACGTATATTTTTATCGTATAATTGTTATGTAACTAAACTATACATATTCATGTTCCTCTTATTATGAGCTTTATTTTGACCTATGAATTAATATTATACGATTTACCATTCTTGAGTTATGCCTTGTCTATCAATTGCTATCTCCCTCATTCACGACCACGTTTGGCTAAATCTTGTACGAATGTTGTTTCTTACTTTATGGTACAATGTGGTCTGTCTGGTTGGTATATAAACCCAGTATGTTTGAAATAAATGATTCACATCGCAGAGGCTGAGATTGATGTGCTGGACTTAACAGGCAGGGCTAGGCAGGAAGCACGACCGATAAGTACTGTAGAATGCTCCCACGGGTTTTATGCGTCATTGGTCCGGTCGTTAATTCACTGCTCTCTAGTTTGTGGTATCATCACGTTATGCATTAACAGGGCACACAGGCCACGAGTTATAACAGTCTGTAACGAATAGTATCTGGAAATTAAGAAACCATCTACACAAAACCCTTTTGTCAACAATATAAACTTTCTATACACTTAGACTGTATGGATATTTGGAACCGATAACCATCGTTTTGTTTAGGTTTAAATTTCTTGTTACTGTTCTGTTAGTGCTCTCAGTTGTCTAGATAAAATCAATAGTTCATTAAAATTATTTGATCATATTTCGAATTATACATCTAGTGTATGATTTAAAATGAATATTTGACCGGATAAGTGTATAACAGTTATCATTTATATCATTGCTTAATCATCGAGATATATCGTGAATTGAATGATATTGTAGTGTTTAACTATTGGTCTAACAATTTTAACTTAACATAGGACTTAATGATTGTTGATTCAACCTTATTCTATGTAGTTATCAGTATACACATGAAATAGAATTAAACTGTCATCTACTACATTCATGTTTTTAGTTGTCATTTAGCTAATCTCTACCTATGAAAAATAATTTCTAAAAACGAAATGATTTCTGTAAACTATCAAACTGAACAATAACAGATTTGTATCAGAAGGGATATTTGAGGATATTATAGTAATTTCCATGGTTGAATTCATGGGTCAATTAAAGCTAGACCATCATGAAAAACCTGGGAGCATTGTGTGGCCGTTTCGTCCTAGTATGGGACTCCTCAGTAGTGAGCATCCACGATCCCGCCTCGCGGGATTCGAACCCAGGACCTATCGGTCTCGCGCGCGAACACTTGACCTATAGACCACTGAGCCGATATTTCATACGATTTATGAAAAAAGGACACCTTATGCTACTGAAGAAGAAAGACAATTCATTGACTATTTACTAAAGCTGTATAATCATATTTATAACCTGTTTGTATGAATAAGTCTACAAGGAAAGAATATGACACACAGAATTGTGAATCTATTAAAAGGATAGGAGAAGAAATACAAGCATTGATTGTGTAGAATCAAGTATTAAGACAAAACAAAAGCACAAACTTCTACCTAAAGTTCGTGCTGATAATGTCCTTCGGAAAAACGAAGAAAGCTCCATAAATAAACCATCCAGCTTTGAGAACAAAATTTCATCAAAATTATCCACCTGAGCTACAAATCTTGTCCACCATCTCATAAAATATTAATAGTCTTCATTGAACTTATCAACTAAATGTCTCTTCATAACAACCTACTATTAAATAATTATACAAAATAATTCCAACTATTTAGAAATCCTTTAAATTAGTTGTCAAGGTTTTGATTTTATCAACTGACATAGTGTTTGAGACAATTTGTCATCAATGCAAGTATTTATTTAACAGGTGGATTAGTATAACTAATGAAATTTACAAGGGTTTATGTATTATATAGTTAAATTATAGACATAAATTTACATAAATTAGTCTCGTAGTGAACAAGAACACAAGTAGAGACAATTAAATGTACTTAAACACAAAATTACAGTTATTTGGCAAAATATGAATACCATACATGCAATAACTCCGCATATAGCTCTTCTAGAGTTACTGCAGATCCCTAGCCCATACAAATAAGGAGGGTTGGTTATGGGATCGGCAACCCCACCCAGTAGAAAAAAAACTTTGCTAAAAAACGCTAACCACAAAAATAATTTAAACCATTTAAACTCTACCCTCCGAGTTCGAGGAGGAATTATGATATCTCATGATGAAAGCCGAAATTATTTGGAAGTCACGAGATCGATGTCCCTTCTAGCAAATGGAGCAACAATTAACACAGGTACATGGAATGTACGGACAATATGGGAGACTAGCAGGACTAGACAAATAGCAACGGAAATGAGGAGATATAACTTGAAAGTACTAGGAATCAGTAATTCCAATTGGACATAAGCTGGATTGCCCAGAAGAGAGTTGGATGTAGAATGCTGATGGGCGGTCTATGCTCCTCGATGAGGAGTAACAAGTGTACATAAGTAAGTAAGTATACATACAATCTTTAGTTTACAAAATGTCCATCAGTTGTCTCAAATTTTATTCTTCCTTCATTTCAATACTAAACATCCTCTGTTCCCATTCTCTTGTATCCTATGTTCTCAATCTTTTACTGGCCCAGATTGGGGTGGCCGAGAGTGGAGTGAGCCCGCCATCCCTCTCGAAACCCTCTCACATGGCCACGCGTATACAGCCTCTGCCAGGGAAGTCCTACTCACTGCCTTCTCGTGGCACTACTGTTGTTTACGAAAATGAGAGGACGAAAAGCGAATGTCCAGCGCTTTAACCGGATCTCAGATCAATGATGCACATGGGCTCCAGTATTCTGAGGGAACAAATGGCGTATGAATCAATCGTTGGTCACCGGCTACCATGGGACTGCATCTCCTCACAATGCCCCACTGCCCTGTGGATCAGACCCTCAGGTCGGAGCCTCGGGGTGTGGCCCGCTAAGAAAGCCACCTGCTTCGGTTTTGGCACCCGAGCAGTATCCTATCCCTCACACAAATCGAATGATTTATGTGGCGCATATCTATTTGGTGCCTCCTTGTACCAATGTTTGTGTTTAAATAAATAAATAAATAAACTTAACCACTAGACCACTGAGCCGGCATTCAACGGTGTTAATGTCTAACTTCAACTAATCCACGAAATTGAGCGACACATTCACGATTGTCTTCAGTGAGTTACTATCTCACAACAGACCTGGTTGAACTGCACTGGTCACTACTTCTCACTAGAACTCCAGGATATACCTCGTGAAGCCAGTCACTAGTGGAGCATATGTTGATTAATATCATATGGGTTTTTGTGGAGATTGTAGCAATTTCAATGGTTAAGATCATGAGTCAGTTGAAGCTAGACCACCATGGAAAACCTGGAAGCACTGGACGGCCGTTTCGTCCTATTGTGGGACTCCTCAGCAGTGTGCATCCACGACCTCGCCCCCTAGCTTCAACTGACTCATGATCTTAACCATCGAAATTACTACAATCTCCACAAAAACCCATCTGAAAATAAATAAACCTTTTACAGTCAAACATTCCATTTTCGATTGAAATTATATACTACTTATATCTGTCGACATGAGTAGCATACACTACAATCCTTATTGTTGTTGTTGTTATTCTTTTTTCATTCAAAGAAATCATTTATTTGCATTTTCTCTCATTTTCTTTTTATCAATAATAAAATTCAATGAATAATGATAATTTCATGTTATGATCGATTGCAAAAACTCATCAATAATTAAAAATATATTTTAGAAATCCAGTCTTTTATTGAATATCATATGACTCAGAGAGAGAGAGAGAGAGAGAGAGAGAGAGAGAGGGTGAGTGAGTGAGTGAGTAAGAGAGAGAAAGAGTATCATGGTTAAGCAATTAAAAGTTTACTGATACATATATACATATAAATCGATTTGAGATTACTCGTACACACTACACATATACAGTGTATGTATGTATGTATTTATGTATGTGTGTATGTGTGTATATGCAGTGTATTCCTGAAGCCTTACATTCATTCTTGTATAACAACATTATACAATCATACAGAAACACATTTTTATCTTTTTTTTTTCAATGACATTAATTGATTGACATGAAAAATAGAAATTACTGAATTTAGTTATTAAATTTGCTTTTTTCTTCTTTTTTTCTTTTTTATATATTAAAACTGAATTCTTTTACATTAATGAAATGATCTTAATCTAGGAGCAACTAAAAAAAAAACAGTCATAACAGTAGTGAATAGGCTACAATCCATGTAATAAGGATGAAATCTGAGATTAGATCTAATCTAATCTAATCTCATTATATAGTGCCCGCAGTGTCGAGTCACCTAGACTGGTGACCACATTGCAACATGATTGATAGCATTCGATCTGCACTAAATAAGGACTAGACACGGATAACATTGATCACCACCCAGTGATCAATCAATTGAAGATGAAATCGAAGATCTAGAAATTATAAGTTATTTGGATGAGACTATAATTTATGGACAACATTTGAGTGACGCTAGGATTGATCCTCAGTGTGTGTCCACTGAATAACCAGGATTAAGTGAGGGTTATAAATTAGTGTGAGGAATTCGAATTATGATTTACAGTTGATGATTAAGGCTAAGAATTAGATTTAGGATTTTCATCACGAACTGGCATCAGTTATAATGTCAAGACTCTATTTAGCCAAAAGGAGGAGTGAAACTTGTTATCTTATACGTGATTGATTCGTCCATAAATTATAGTCTTGCCAATAATATGAATGTTAAGCTGTTCATATCATTAATATTACTATATCAAGTTTTTCATGTTATTGAAATTCAATGGATCAAGGTGTAACAGAATGAGGAATTGAAGTCTATCGACATAATACTACTACACTTTGTTTTATTTCAAATGGTTGAAAGTTATCATGTGAAATCATTCAATAGTTAGTATCATTCAGTTGTAATATCTTTGATTATGATATTGAATACTATGAACCAGAATTTGATTATATATATATGGAGTGATGATAAATCAGTTGATGAGGTTGTAAATCTTCATCAACTGAGTTGGTTGGGCCACGTGTTACGTATGCTTGAACACCGATTAACACGACGCGCAATGCTAATTGATGTTAGAGACGGTTGGAAAAAAGTTAGGGACAGCCAAACCGAAATGTGGCATGAGCCCTTGAAGTCACTAACTTCTAGTCTGAACCATATTGGTAGATGCAGACTACTTGGTTGAGATCCGCGCGACTATCGTAAACAATGGTTGGAGACTGAGGGGGACATGGCCTTGAATCGATCACAATGGCGTCGATGTATATACTCTTTGTCTTCCCTTAAACCGTGGGATTAAAATGGCTTTATATCTTACTTCCTACGAACTAATTCTTTCTACCATTGAAGTGACTACTTCTATAAATTTGGTGTCCATCTTGTTGAGCAAATGAGGTATGGGAACTTGGACCGATACATATATGTGCGTGGTCCTACGTTGTGGCTGACATATATATATATATATATATATTAGTGAAAACGTAAATGATGTAAAATTTCACACAAGTTTTATTTATGAATCATCAAAAAAATGTCTTTCCGACTAGATAGTACTTTGTATTTCTAACTAATCATTACAAAGACATTTTTGTACTTAAAATTAGTTACATTGAGTTAAATTTAGTCGTATTTAACATAAGACAGTGAAATATAATTACAGTTACGTAATGTAGAACAATTCAAATACGTGTATAAGTCCGGTTTGTTATAGAATAAGCTCGGAAATGAATGAGATAAATGTCAACTGAAAAATAAATCCGAAGAAAGTATATCACGAACATCGATAGATGTCTGTGCACAAAAAAATCTTTGAAATTCTAGAGACAATAGTGTCTAAAGAAAACTAAGAACAACATTTATCTAACTACAAATTTTCACTATACGATTGGATTTTAATGAAATTACCATTTGATCTAGATTAAAACAACCATTGAAAACTTGAAAACAATGGAAGCGCCTTGTTTATTCATATTCTAGTTCATAATGCTGATAACTGTTAAATCGTAGATGAAATTATATTACTATTCAACCGGGTCTGTTGTGAGATAGTAACTCACTGAAGACAGTGGTGGACAGTAGCGCAATTTCGTGAATTGATCGAAGTTAGACATTAACACCGTTGGATGCCAGCTCAGTGGTCTAAAGTTTAAGCGTTTTCGCGAGACTGATAGATCCTGGGTCTGAATATGGCAAGGCGGGGATCGTGGATGCGTACTGCTGAGGAATCCCACAATAGGACGAAACGGCCGTCCAGTGATTTACGGATTTCCATGGTGATTTAACTTCAATTGACTCATGATTTCAACTATTGAAATTACTCGTCATTAGTTTACATGTTCATAGTTAATAAAATAAATTGAATTACATGATTCAATAACTGGTTGTGAAATATGTACATTGTTTTCACTATATAAACATTTATTACAATTAATTCTCTTGGGAAATACTCTTACAAAACAATAACAATAGACATTGTGGGATAAATTGAATTTATTTCATTTAGTTTGTTATAAATCTCCTTCATACTCAATAATATGCATGTTACATGCATAAAGTGAATAAGATATATACAATTTAATAGTTGAATTCATGAGTCAATTGAAGCTAGACTACGATGAAAAACCTGAAAGCACTGGATGGATGTTTTGTCCTATTGTGGGAATCTTCAGCAGTGCACATTCATGATCTCGCCTTGCGAGATTTGAACCCAGGACTTATCAGTCTCGCTCATTCGTTCAAGTGTAATTTATAGAAGGACGGAGAAAGTGAGAGAGAGAGAGAGATAGTGAAAAGATTGTAACGTAACTGAGTGCAAAAAACAGATCTGTGTGCAATAAAACTTAAAGCAACACAAAATGAAATGATTTAATTTTACTTTACAATATTTTTCATTTTTACTTCACATTAGAGCATTCAATTTTTCTTTTAAAAATCGTTCGATTTCAAACTATGCCTATTACTGTCATCCTCAATGATTCTGTAGCTTACTGGATCGACTTTATTTAACTTAATACTCTTTACTTTAAGCATAAAATAATAAAATGAAAACAGCTGTCCTACATTATCTCTATACGGTGGTGGTCGGAAGTAGTCAATAGGAAACCTTGAACCTAGGTTCCGTTCTACTTGGCACTCGTCAGCAAGATATATCTATAATCTTGAGGGAAGTGATTCTCCCTAACGGATTCGATCCCGTGTCACCTAGCTTCACAGTCAGACACGTTACTACTGAGCTATTCGGTCCGCGACTGACATCCTGTAGGACTAGGTGAACATCAACTCTGGTATGCAGGTACATCCCACTGACCAGTCGCAAATAGGACGAAATGCGAATCCTGCATTCCACTGCTAGCTACTATCCATCTCTCCTTATTATGTCTTACTAATTTTTTCATTAAACATTTGATCGAATTGTAAATGTACTATTATTTCTCTCACCCTATCTGATCCATATTTATTCTGATCATGGATCTTAAAAGTTTCACTTAACATATAAGCTGATTCAAGCTAACATTCTGTGTGAATCATATCAGCAATAACACTTTTATTCCATTTTGTTTGACAATGCTAAATTCACATATATTCACTTCGAACGATGTACTTCACCCTTAATCTGACCATATTTCGGATTATTAATTTGGATATATGAATGGTAGAACCTGAAGAGAATTTGTTGGACAGTATATTCTTTGTTCAATATATTAATCTTTTAATTTAGAAAACTAAATGGTATTATAATAACTCTTGTTAAATGATATTTAAGTACTGTACATGAACAAAACAAACCCCCATCATCTTCATGTATTAACCGCTTGTCACTTCATATTTCTATTTTCACATAATTAAAGTTTAATAGAAAAAGAATTTATTATTCTATACAATAATGACGATTAGTTGTGTTGATGTAAAGAGAACATTTATGTTCTGAAACAATTATCTGACAAAATACAAAGTAAGACGACCTGTTCGAATATCTAGGCTACCTGTTCTTGCCATCTGGATATTTCAACAAGTTATCTGTTTTCTTGTTTATTTTAACATATTATTATGCCTATTATTCGCATAAAGTATTCAGGTGTGTGTTTGTGAAAAGTTTACAACATTTCGCTTTACAGCTTACAAAAGAGCACAATCAGAGACATTGTGGTTGCTGGCAGTATGCATCGAAAAGAATCTACATTAATCAGATGTCGATTCTTAAACTGCTAACATCTAACTGGCGACCACTCAGTATGTATCACAAGGGGTGATCAAGAAATAAGAAAAGAAAACTTGCTGAAATACAGTGACCTCACCTCAACAATGTTTCACTTAATATAAGATTGAATCTATTATTTACATTATAAATAGGAAAAATATATTGCTGACTGTGAAATATAAAAGTTCAATAGGTAATTCTTACGTTGTAAGATGAAGAGATTCTAACATAATAAAAACAGTACACTTGTAGTGATTGAGAACGCAAATGAGGATAACCTAACACATAAATATAGAATTACATAGTTATTTGCTAAGATGTGAATACCAAGTATTCAATACTTCATTTAAAAAATGTCAATCAATTGTCTCAGATTTTGTTCTTCCTTCATTTCAACACCAATCAATGTCTGTTCCTGTTCTCTTTTATTCGATCTTCTCAACCTTCTGCGGCGAGACTATAATTCATGGACGATCTTTGAGCGACTCCAAAGTGACCTTGAGAGTGGACACCTACTGATTAGGACTAAATGAAGGTTATATCTGATTGGTTCGTTCAAAAGTTATAGTCTGTCCCCTTCTACTGCCAGACATTTCATTTTCGATTAGTGCTACATACTACTTATATATACCGATAATTAGTAGTACACACCACAACCTGAGTACATTTTTTGTTGTTGATTAAATACTATTCATAACTGTTATTGAATTTTTTTAAATGGATAAACGTTTACTGCTAACACTCACAGTCATTCGTGATTTTATTTATCAATAAACTAACTAACAATAACAAATGACTTTTAAAAATGAATAGTTTGCTAAGATACAAACAAATAACATAAAACATACATATGATGGTATAGAGAGTGTTGGATTATTCGCAGATGAGCATTGAATTAAAAAGAAAATAGTAGTATGCATCAATTATAAATCTAGTTCCTCTGAAATGTATACACTACATTGTATGTATGTATGTGTGTATGTATGTACGTATCTATGTCTAAAATTACAAAAATTGACCTAAATAATACCAATTTACATAAACAATGTATCTTTTATTCTCAGGAATTTGACCTATCCATTCCATGATTTAATATTGGGAGTGTTTAAGATTAAATTAAATAACATGTAATCACATCAATTGAGAGTTTATTCATAGTGAATATTAAATTTAAGATAAAAATCACTATATTATTCACAAAACCCCTTCTGATACTAATCAACATACGCTCACTAGTAACTGGGAGGTGACCAGTAAAGTTCAACTGGATTTGTTGTGAGATAGTAACTGACTGATGACAGTGGTTGATGTGTCGCTCAATTTCGTGGATTAGTTGAGGTTAGACATTAACACCGTCGGATGTCAGCTCAGTGGTCTAGTGGTTAATCGCTTGTGCGCGAGACTGACAGGTCCTGGGTTCGCATCTCGCAAGGCGGGATCGTGGATACCCACTGCTAAAGAGTCCAATAATAGGATAAAACGGCTTTACAGTGCTACTATGTTTTTCAACTGAATCATGATCTCAATCATTAAAAATAAAAATTAAAGAAAAAATGTTTCTACATTTTCCATCACAAAAAGAAAGAGTTTTTAATGCAACAGACAATGAGTTCATTAATATAATTTCAGTACATATATAAATGAATATTGAAATAATAAAGACAATACACTTTTGGATGTTATCCTAGAACGAAATAGTTTATCACCTCATTTTGGATTTCAGTGATTGTCTAATTTAGAACAGTTCATGATTTCAATAAAGTTGAACAATCCTCAAACTTTATACCAATAATTATTATATGCCCACTAGTGACTAGCTTCGAGAAGAAATTTCCAAAGTTCCAGTGTGAAGTTGTGACTAGTGATGGTAAATTGTGTAGGATATGAGGAGATTGCTCAGTAAAGACAATGAAAGATGGTCGCACAATATCGCGGACCTTTTTTAGTTAGACATGTACATCATTGGATTCCAGCTTAGTGGTTTAAAAGTTAAGCGATTTCTCTCAAGACTGCAAGTCCTAGGTTCGACTTCCGGTTGCGCACTGATGAGGTGCTCTATACGAGTAAGAAACAGTCGTCCAGTGCTTTCAAGTTTTCAATGATTGTCTAACTTCAGTCAGTTCGTGATTTGAGATAAGAAATTCAACAATCTTCACAAACCCATTATAACAAGTATAGTAGTTGTTCCCAAGTATTAATTAAAACGAGTTGGTAAATATATATTATTAGGAAAACTGGTAGTTTGATAACTAACATATTACTAAGTTTTGTAAAATACTTAAATAACCCTAAACAAAAACTTTAAGTGAATGCATGGTACACTTACATTTCAGTTTTTAGAAAATATCTTTGAACTGACCATTATGCAACTGAAACTTAATTTGAAATTGATTTCCTAACAAGAACTGATATCGACTGAGGTATGGACGAGAATGTTCAAGTATAGCACATCAATTCCGTAATAATTCGAGAATAACTAGCAGTGCGAATCCACAGTATAGCATATTAGACAGAAAACGCATTCAATCTTCAAGCTAGGACAATGTCTCTAAGCCAATGGAATGCAGTAATGGTTGGAATTCTATGGAATAGAGATGCCTCGTGATAGCTGTGAATGATTGATTGGAATCGAGGACTGTTGAACATCAAATTACTATCCTAAATACAGGGTGTTTACTGAGAAACTCAGTGACTACTAGTATGATCCGTGATGAGGTCGCGTGTGATTATTTCTTAAGAAAAACATACTGGTTTCCCAAAACTGTCTAGAGCATATTAGTCATCGATGTTTCGTCGACAAACAGTATTTCATTTCGAAAATTGTATTTAAATTAACCGATTAATCTTTATTTTTAGAATGTCTAGAATATATCAAGTTCACATTTGAATATATAAATCAGTAAACTTTGATACAGGGCTTCTTGTCGAGTAAATAACGTTACATTTCCACAATCAGTAATCAATCAGTAACTATTCCGAAGGTAATTTTCAGCAAAAAGGTGAATCTTCCACAGAGCTACCGAGGAGTGCTTAGCAGTGCATTCTGAAGCGTGGGAGAGCAGCAGGCCCTGACAGGTTTACCCATGAGATTTTTAAGGATGGCGGTCCAGTATTAGCAGCGAGATTGACTGAGGTCTTAGGTAGAATCTGGGAACTGGACGTAATCCCATCTGACTGGTCTCAATCAGTGATTGTACCAGTCTATAAGAAAGGATATAATATTTACACATTACCTATATTGTATTGGCACAAAAAAAGTAAGTATAGAAATATTTCTTAAACAATTTAAATCATGTTGTGTAAGAATATTTCTTGTTGAATAGGAATGAAAATATTTGCAGTTTCAAATATCGTTTAATCTAATCTTACTGTGTTGACCTGGTGACAGCCAAATCAAGATGTAGCGTCCGTTACTAGCTTTGCATTGAGCTGTGAAAGTAGGTGCAGTCTAGTTGGTTGGTGCTTTTGTGAGTGTCATAAATAATGATTGGAGATATTACGTGATATGGCTCAGTATCGGTTGTAATAAATCAGATGTATTCATGCTTTATCTTTTCTTTGATCCTTCTTCTCAAACTCTATTGCCTGTCTCCAAACATCTCTCTCACCACTAACACTATTACTATTTCTACGATTCTAGCATTTCTCTTGGTAACTTCATCTCATATCATATCATATTGAATCGATTCACATATGGCAGCTTTTATCCCCTATTTATGATTGAACAAATCCTTTAGGCAGCTAAGTACTATCACTAATCTTAATACAAAATGGAAGTGTCGAGATGATTATGTAAATCAATACGTGGTTGATAAATTACATTATACATGGAATATTGTGAATAAAAAGTACATTTCTTTTTCATGGTGAAAAAATTACAGAGACAATGGTTATTACTAAAATTTATTAACTATCTATCTACTTGAAGCCAAGATTCAATTAGATTCAAATTAAGAATTAATCTGAGCTTTTCACATGGTAATTACATATACGGGAGTCCGTATACAATTTTATTGACAACATTTGACATTTAACAGTTTTAATGATCTATAACACACAATGAAGATCACATGCATTTTCAGTAATTTAAAATGCATTTATCTATTTTCATCATTTCTTTAGCGAAGATCTAGTGTAATTGAAGACCTAGATTTTTGAATACAATAGAGTACTAAATATAGGCACTTCATTAACATTTTATTCCATTTCAATGGAAAATATACCTGAAACTTAGAATGGGGTCGTTATTGGTTTCTGATTTGAACCAAATCTATTCATTGTCTCTAGAAAAAAGAGTGACATGAGATTTAGGTCGTCAACTAGGATGTAATAATAGATCGCAGATAGTAAACCTACCGATTCAAGAAAAAACTACCACATGTATACTTGAAAATCCCTTTGATAGATTTAAAAGCTTGTGAAATTTATTTCACTATCCAAAAATTATCCTTACAGAATCAAAACTTGACTATGGTGAGTATGGATAAAATGAACAAATTAAGTAGTAATCAGTATAGCGTCGTGAACATCATTAAGTTATTGATTGAGATCATGAACAGATTATTGATGTTAGATCACCATTGAAAACCTGGAAGCACTGGATGGCTGTTTCGTCCTATTGTGGGACTCCTCAGAAGTGTGCATCCACGATCTCGGTCACGTGATTCGAACCCAGGGCCTTCAGTCTCACGTTATTATTTCTCACAAACTATTCGAAACAGAAATAAACTATTTCTAATACAAATGAGTAAACATTTTATTTTCACATGAGTATTCATATGTCAAAAAAAGAAGAATTTGATTTGTTTATTCAAAGTAATGATGTAACCTATTTACTAATGTGTATTAACTTTACTATGGTAATATTAATACTACTACTAATAATAATAATAATCAGTAATTTAATTCATTCAAAATGTGATCAATGTTTTATTTGTTTTATTGAATAAATATTTAATTAATCATTGACTAATAAGGTATTTCAATTTCATTAATTAGTAACAATTGCCATTAAGTACTATAAAAAAAGTGGAATTGTTCAACATGCTAAGTATACAATCTTACTGAATAACTCGTTTAAATATTTACATGAGTGCTTTGATTGATCAAGGAACCAGTTCAACAACAACAAAAACAGATCATTATAAGCTGTTAGCGGGAAATAGATTGGATGAAAGCATGCTCAATGTACGATTGCTTTGTTGCACGCTGATTGGATAGGAATTAGCCAATCAGCGCTAGTCGATACTTGGAGAACACTCTAGAATCTTCTCATGTAAAAACTATGATTATACTAACATATCTCTTATTGTACTTCTTACTTCCATCTAACTTTGTTAGTATGAATATAATTTCTTTCCTGTTTAACCGTGTTCTGATTTGGGGACTTCAAGAATACTAAGCAATAGAAATAGCTGGGTTCTAATAAGAAAGAATTATAACATAATCAGAGATAGATGATGAGAAGTAGTGGAATCCAGGACACGTCCCATATGGGACTCGTCAGTTGGATGTACCTACATCTCATATATGATGTCCACTCCTGGACTTGAACTGAGAACCGTTCTCCTCAAACGCCATCAAGTTATCCACTGAACTACTGAACCCAGATAGTTACTAGCTTGTTCAGTGGAGTGAAGTATTAATTCATTTCTGCATTGGTTGTTTGAGAAACTGATCAATGGCAGTTCTAAATATCAATGGAAAGATTCAAACAACCAATACAAAAATGAATATAGACAGATCACTTTCCAGAGAGATCATTTACAATGTCATAATAATAGTCTGTAATGTAGTCTGATAACGGTAATCTTAACTTCTTAAATATAACAACAGAAGGATTAAGATAAAGAGAATGTACAAACTTCTTATAGAATATTTAAAAATAGTAGAATATCTGAGCGAACAGTTGTCTGGGGATCATTTCTTTTTCAAATCCTCAGATATTCTTGTTTCATTTCCTCACCCTTTTTTCTCTTTCAAGCTCTTATCACCACACAGAGGGCAGGTAGCAAACCGTCAGCTATAGTTGTGGAAGAAATTAAATGCCACAAAGTTAGATAACAAGTAGGTAAATGAAGAGACATTCATGGACTATCGTTGATTGCTGACGAAGTTAGTCGTCATCTATTGGAAGTCAAACACTGAGCGAGTTGGTAATTCTCCCTTGGGTTGTGGAAACAGAACGTAGGTGTTCTTAATAGATAAGTTAATTGAACCGACGTTCCTACGGAAGTCAATTCTATAGGGAAGCTAATGTAACAGCTTAGGTTGATTGGTTAAGAGTTGACATCAAGCAATTAAGTATATGTCAAAACACTAGAGTTTAAGTGTTCATTCACTTCCTAAACATAAATCATGATTAGGAACTCAATAATTAGTCAAGAATTCCTTGTCAAATCTTGTATTAATTTTTGAAGTAACAGATTTTAAGTAAAGTTTGAACTATGAAACATGTTTTTCGTTCTTTTCATGATATTTTGGTAGTATGTAACTTAGATTCTATGCAAAAATGGGATATAATTCATTTGGTTTCCATGGAAAGTAGAATTACTTTTAAATCATGATATTTATATCCAATCGTCCAGATTTTTAACTTCTGGCACTTAAGATAAAAAGTGTTGTCTTTATTACAAGTTCTGTACCGTTGGAAATTATGGGGAGGGAGCAGGACAAAACACCTAGCCTCTATTGCATGGTTTCCAACAGCTGTTTTAAGAATAATATTAGTTTATCATGAAAATGTCGTTTAATTAAACTATCATCAGGTAATTTATAATAAGTTCAATATCAAGGTTAAACGATTCTTAGCGTACTCATTGGAAAACAATACAAAAAATATATAAAAATCCTTTCAAAACCAGTTAATTAACATAGTAGCAATAAACAGTATATTGCATCAATGACAATACCTGCTTCGGTTTAGGCACCCGGGCAGTATCCCAACCCTCACATAAATCGGATGATTTATGTGGCGCATATCTATTCGGTGCCTCCTTATGCCAATGTAAAATATCCATATAAGTAGTATATAATGATAGTCAGGAACAGAATGTGTGGTGTGCTACTTATATTGACATAAGTAATAGATGATGTTAATCGTGAACAGAATGTCTAGCAGCAGAGAGACAAGATGATCGAACAGTAAAGAATGGAAACAGAATGCGATTTGCATGAAAATGCAAGAACAATGAAGTCTGAGTCATTTTGAGACAATTGATGGACACTTTGCATATTACGTATTTACTATTTGCTTGTTAGATTTTATTAACCAGTCCTGTTTTTGTGTTTTAAGTACATTCGATTGTCCCCACCCATGTTCTTATTCACTACAAATTTACTTCAGTAGAAGATCGAGAAGGAAAGAACGGGAACGAAAAGTAATTGGTATAAAAATGCAGGAACAAGAAAACCTGAGACGATGTATTAATATTTGCAAAAGAAACAGTCAAGTTTAAGACAATGGATTGAGATTTTGCAAATGAAGTATTTACTGTATTGTTCTCGGATTTTATTACGACATTCTGTAATTTTGTGCTCAAATACATTTGATTGTCCCCACTTGTGTTCTTGTCCACTACAGTATTTATATATTGATCCGTGGAACCTTCTTTTTTTAGCTTTATTCAATATTATATTTTTGGTACAATATAGAATTCTCAGCGTAAAGTATTTCAACAAGTTTCCCTTTCTTTCTTCTTGGTCGGTACTGGCGATAAATATTGAGTGATCGACAGTTAGATGTTAGCAGTTCAGTAAATGAACATCTGAATAATGTGCATTCTTTTCGCTGTATATTGCCACCAACCACGTTGGCTCTTATTGAGTTTTTTGTAACTTTGACAACGAAAGGTTGTACACTTCTCAGAAACGCAGCAGAATAGGTCATGCGATTAATAAACATAATGATATATTAAAACAAACAAAAATAGATAACTTGTTGAAATATCTAGATGGCAGGAACAGGTAGCCCAGATGCTCAAGCAGGCCGCCCTATAGTATGAGATTAATCATAAATGGCATGAAACAGCGACTAATTTGTAATTAGTCAGTTGTTTTATGTTATATGTACATAGAAATGTACTAAGCTTAAAAAAACAAGACGTATTCATAAGATTCAAGTGATGGTTATATACAATAACTGATATTCATAACTCACTAAGTCATAATAAATAGATTCGTATTAAAATCTAAGTTAACGACAATCATTTCAAGAACTATTCGTGGAAGAATTAACTTTAATATACTTCCGAATCTCCTTATTTTAAATTCAGAAATATGAAAATATATCGTTGCGTAAAGAAAGTTTTGACAGATATTTATTATAAATGATTTTGAAGAAAAAACAAATCTCTTTATATTTTTATAACTTATCAATATCAGAAGGGGTTTCGTGGATATTATAGTAATTTTAATAGGTGAAATCATGAGTTAATTGAAGCTACACCACTTGGAAGCACTGGACGGCCGTTTTGTCTTATTGTGGGAATTTTCATCAGTGCTCATCCACGATCCCGCCTCATGAGATCCGAAACCAGAACCTAACGGTCTCGCGTGCGTGTGCTTAACCATTAGACTATTGAGCCAGTATCCAACGGTGTTAATGTCTAACTTCAACTAATCCATGAAACTGATTGATAATTTTATTCATCAGGAGTTTAAAGACAAGATTATCCTATTGGTTCTATGCATAAGCTCATAAAAAGATTTTCTGTGCCCCTACTGTTTCATTGCGTATTCGCGTGAAGTTTATACGCTTAAGAAAGGTTGTCCTATTGATACTGAGTGCTTTCAGTGTAGATTAACAAACTGTAAGAAATCATACAAAGGGAACTTCAGTAAATTATTTTGTGCAGATTTAAAGTAGATAATATATTCAACAAACCCTTTACCCCTATGAATGAGAAAAACAGGAGAATTATTCTCTATTATCGTGATGCTCCTAAACATAACAACATCGTGTTGTGCTGAAAATGCACTAAGAAAGGATAGTTTTTTTAATATTTACTGACTCCATAGAAAACGGATACCTAAAATGTTGGTGACAGTATTGTTGAAAATCCCTACTTACGCAGCGACCCCAAAGCAAATGAAATCACAAGTCTAGAATGACAGGATTCAAAAGTATATTTGAATAATAGGTGAATATAGCGTACTGTATGCAATCTAAGACAGGGTCATCCTACTGATTCCATATATAAGTGCATAAAATACACTGTCTTCACCGTAGCTACATGTCTCAGCTATGTACATATCACTCATGAAACGCAATCATAATAACCTATCATAATAGATATTGGCAGGAAAGAGTTTTTGACCTAAACATTTTATTTTTTGAACAATTAAGAATACAAAGTTTATAGTATCCAAACCCATGTTTTACATGAAATGAAACTTACCTAATTCAGCCGTACTCATCACTTACTACCTAAACAAAAATGATGATCATTTGGAAATTTCTATTCGAAAATGATTTGTTTACATCATTTTAATATAATGAAGTTAATTTCGTAACAGTTCAGTCCGAAATCTGATACTGATACACAACGTGCTACCACACTAACCTCCTACCTCACTACTTGAATGAGAACACAAGAGTGAGAGAGAAAGTATATTGGATTATTAAATAAAATACACAAATACTCATTTATATATACACAACTCTACTATTTAAGAAATCAATCCACTTTTTTAGCCAATTAAGTGCACTTGTCTTTCAGGTCATTTCTGATTGTCAACGATTGACTATTTCAATCGTCTACTTCTGATCGAATCACCATATCATTTTAGATGAACAGCAGTTCAGCATAGAATGAACCACACTCAAAGTGAAAAGACAGTTAATTTGTCGACCACAATAAATGGAAATCGCTAACTAATATTGTGTTCACCTTAAAACATGAGTATTTACGTTTCTATTCCGTTTGATATTATCTTGCATAATGTAATGTGATTTTAAGCTTAAATAAAACATCTAAACCCTAGGCATAATTCACAGAAACAAAAATATAAGCCTATTTATTGACAAAATGAGTTTTGTAGGTTTAAATAACAAACTGACTTTGGTTAGATAACCAGTAAAAATTAGGGATCAAAAGACAAGTATTCCATAGTAATACAGAACTTCTCTTAGTTAAAAACAGTGACAAGCGGAGTTCAGTCAACTCGAGGATGTGATGAATATCCCCAGTGGCAGTGGATGAAAGTTGTGGAATATCATGGATTGATAGAAAGTACAAGTGTAAAGTATTTAATCCCAGTACAGTGATCTAAAAAAGATACGCTCAGAGAAAGGAAAGAAGATCCAGAACTTGATTCCTTGTGGGATAGTGAATGCGCACTTTTGTGGAGTACCTTTTTAGGTAAGCTAGTTGTCCAGTGTTTCCCAGTCATCAAAATTTCCCTAACTTATTCACATTATGGTGCGAATTACAAAATTCAACAATCTTCACGACCCTCTAGACTAGAAAACAGTAATTGTTGTCAAGCAAATGAAAAAAATCTTTTCTTTCTTACACTCATACCTAGTTGATTGTTGAATAACTTGACGAAGAAACTCCAGTGTGTACTGAGCATTTCCAATTTCTTGTAATATATCGCCATCTTCAACGTTTTCTTCGAGTACAGACACAGCAGGACCAATATTTTCAACCTAAAAAATGGAAATATGTAAAAATTTTGTTCCAATACGTTAAATTTAACTGATTTAATTATTTCAAGCACCCTAGACACATAAGATAGTTAGTAAGTTTTAAAATGCACTAAAACACTCCAGTATTTTACTATTATGTACATGAAGAAGAATCAAAATGCTTGTCGGATTACGTATAGTCAGTCAGTATCAACATAGAACTTCGTACGTACGTACATCAGTCCGAGTTGCAATACCACATTAGCACACAGATACGATTGTCGATTCGAATCCCACAGTGGTAGAGGGAGTAAGAGTATAAGCATTAACCGGAAAGATTAGGGTTTGAAGATATTATTCAATCGGATTACGAATAAGTGGTTATTGTATTGTCTTCTTGATGCCCTACTGAATATTTAATGTTTCAGACTTGATGTATTCATTGCTCTACATATAAACTGTGAGCTTGTTTACAAATAATTCAAGATGATAATGGTGAGGATTAAAAAATTTGACTACGAAACATTTTGAATATATTGTCTTATAATTAATTTCATTGAAGGATTAATATTGGTAATAGTGTGTGCTAACTGCGTCTGGAGCCCTTTTAGGGTTACTGTCCGTCCTAAGCTCAGGTAGAATAGAGGGGTTGGGCATAGGGCTACAAACCCTGTCCCGTAAAAAAGAACATAGGTAGACAAACGCTAGCTAGGATTAAGCGTTCGCGCGCCATACCGAAAGCCCTGGGTTTCGAATACCGCGAACGGGATCATGGATGTGCACTGCTGAGGACTCCCACAATAAGGCGAAACGGCCGTCCAGTGCTTCCAGGTTTTCAATGGTGGTCTAACATCAATTTGTTTATGATCTCAATCAAAGACTTAATAACCTCCACAACCCCATACTGATAACTAGAAAATAGTTTGTGCTGAACTATTAGACGGAACAATAACACCTGACTATATAATACAGCGAATACCGTTTTTGATCGATGGAACGGATAACTTATAAGTTTTATTGGTATAAAAAGTACGTGAAGATAATTCCAGATAGCACAAAGTACTTTAACATCGAATGAAATCTCATAACTGTAAACATTATTAAATATTATAAATCATGATATTTCAATCGGTCATACAAAAACACGGTTAAATGGAAAAATATTTTTTTTATTATGAGTATATGAAATATTGTTTGATCTGAACTGTGATAAGATGGTGGGTGGAAGTAGTCAACAGGAAACCCTGGACCTAGGTTTCGGGATATTTGGCACTCGTCAGCAAGGTGTATCTGTAATCTTAAGGGGACTAATGCTCCCTGACGGATTCGACCCCGTGTCACCCAGCTCCACATTTAAAGATATTACCAGCGAACTGTCTGGGCCGCGACTCACCTCCTGTAGGGCTTAGATGTATTTACAGTTGGTTGATCACTGGGATCTGGCATACATGAGATTGATCATCACCCAGTGATCAATCAATCGTAAAAGATCTGAACTGTGGACAATAGACGATTCCTTACTATAACCAAAGTATTAACGTAAAATCTTGAAATGAACACGTATGGAACGACAAAGTAACTACTACATGTGTGCACAATAGACATGACGATGTCATAAAAGTTTTAAGGGGCTCAGATTTCTTTATACATTCTTCTTTCGCTTTGAAGCGATAAGTTAATTTGCCACTGGCAACACCCAACTGACACTGTATAAATTCAATTAGGCCAACTGTCTTTTGCAAAGCTGAGGACACGTGGAGAAAATGTAGTGTTTTTCGTGTTCTGGTACTGTAATGGCATCAGAGAGAGAGAGAGAGAGAGAGAGAGAGAGAGTAGAGTAGAAATTATATAACTTGCTTCACTTAATGTAAAACAATCTCAAATCTCAGACCTTATATCATCACCAAATGAATTACAGTAGACGGAATCAAAGATAATTAGAACTTCAAAGTTAACTTATTATAATTATACTAGGCGCTAAATTTCAAAAACGCTCATATATGAAGGAAGCCTAAAAAAACAACTACATTTCTCCATATTGATATATTCTCATGTAATTCTGTTCCTTATAAGTCATTAAGCTATAGATTGTTTGGTCGATCCAGTTCACTACAATGAGACGCTTCTAGCCGATGGGTTTGTCTAAAAGTTGAATTATTTTACGAATTGAGTATGGCTAGAATTTTGAATTCATGAACTTCTACTTATTATATTAATCATGATGAAATCACCATAAAAATGTGAGTGTCACACTTCTAATCCCATTTAAGGTAATAACCAAGGATTGTTGAAGACACCTAAATGTAGTACTTTCTTATTGATCTTCACTCAATTTCAGTTCGTGACAAAAAGCATCTTGAAACGGAACTTTATAATAAGACAATTGAGGAAATGAAATGAACTATGTAGCATATAGATTAAGAGTACTTAGATCTATTCTATTTCCATACTGAATAGTCCGCTGAAATTTAATCAAATCATTATTTTCACTGGGATCTCACTGAAGACAATGGTGTACGGTGGCGCAATTTCGTGGATTGGTTGAAGTTAGACATTAACACCATTGGATGCCGGCCGGCTCAGTGGTCTAGTGGTTAAGTGCTGGCACGCGGAGCCAGTAGGTCCTGGGTTCGAACCCCGCGTGGTGCGGGATCGTGGATGCGCACTGCTGAGGAGTCCCATACCAGGACGAGACGGCCGTCCAGTGTTTCCAGGTTTTCAATGGTGGTCTAGCTTCAAATGACTCATGATTTCAACCTGTGAATTTTCACTATTTATTAACAATACTTAATATAAAACTGTGAACTCAGTTTGTCAGATGTTTTATGTTGTGTTAGTGAAGTATTAATTCACAATAGTTGTCAAGGCTAAAACATACTTGAGTTTGTGAACAGCAGCTGCAATTCATCAGTTGTTACTATTGGTTCAAAATTTATCACTACTTATCACAAATGATGCTTCGTTTCATTCGATTCAATATACAAATTACTATTTCTTTGAGTAAAACTCCGACAGATATATACATATATATACACAATCATCGTTATACTTCTGCCATCTAGAAAGAATTGAAAATTAGTCGACAATTAAGTATAGAATTAAAGAGTTAGCTTGAAAAAGTCGCAATGTATTCAAACATTACATCGAATGATTTTAAATGATAAGTAAAATCAGATATGGAAAGTCAATCTAGTAGTAGATGATTGAGAAAGTCAATCGTTGACAATCAGAAATGACCTGAAAGACAAGTGCACTTAATTGGCTAAAAAAGTGGATTGATTTCTTAAATAGTAGAGTTGTGTATATATAAATGAGTATTTGTGTATTTTATTTAATAATCCAATATACTTTCTCTCTCACTCTTGTGTTCTCATTCAAGTAGTCAGGTAGGGGGTTAGTATTGTAGTATATCGTGTATCAGTATTAGATTTCGGACACCACCCATCACAACAAACTCCCCCCTCCTTATAATATTTGTGTTTGTTTTGTTTTTTTCAAAGCTTGATCAACAGTATGTGCTTAATTTGAGAGTCTGGTGAAATTGTCATGAAACTTTCAAGTAGATCATTTTAATAAGTAAGTAATTTGAATCCTTGAAATCTCTTCATCCTAAATCTAATAAATGAAAGACATAATTATAAGAAGTGTATCATTCAATCCATCTAAAGGGAAGACATTTAATAGTTATATATATGGTATACCTTAATGTAAACTTTCATTCATAGATTTAACCTAAAATATAATTAGGTACCATTCAAAAATCATGGCTCAAAGCTTAGTAGAAAAACATGTAGTTGGTGAATGAATTCCATATAACTTTTTCTTTTCAAATTAAAATAGCATTTTTATCCCCAAATTCATAATTTATTATGAAATAGACTTCAGTTTGTACCCGTGTGGTGTGTGCTACTACTGATGTCCATAAATATAAGTAGAATGTATCGTCAAACGAAAGTGAAATAGCTGGTGGCAAAAGGTTAAGAAGATTGAAGAGAAGAGAAGAGAACGAGAACAGAGAGTGATTGGTGTGGAAACAAACGAGCAATGAAGTCTGAGACGATTGATTGGTATTTTACAAATAAAGTATTTAATGTAAGGTTCTCTGGTTTTATTAAGATTCTGTAATTTCATGTTAAAATATATTCGATTGTCCCCATTTAGTGTTCTCGTTCACTACACCAGTAAATAGTAAAATGTCGTTTCATATATTATTACTTACAATATCCTTGAGTGGAAATGTACTTAATTTCAGATATATCAGACAACACATCATTTAACTAAGTATAAGGAACGACAAATTATTGTAAACAACATATCTACTAAAAATGGATACACTAAGAAAATAGAAAAATCATATATGAAGTGAGATACTTGAGACTTATCACGCTATTACTTTACTTCCTTGTTCTCTAGTCTCTTTTCCTTTCTCTTCCTCGCTTGAGAATGAAAACATTAATGTTGTAAGTAAATTATATTGACTTAATATTATACTACATGTTTAGTCTTCCTGTAAGGTTAACACTTCAGACTTCATATCGGGAAAATACTTTGATTTGAATGCTCGATAGCTTTTGGGTGGTGTCTGATGAAAAAATATAAAAACGTCCTATAAATAGTTAGTGTCGTGAAATCCATTAGATTTTAGAATGTGGCTGTATTTTGGCTATACTTCAAACCGGTTACTACAATTGAGCAATTATAACAGTCTTCTACAACAAACCTAATGCGTCATAGATGTTTATGAGTCGTCTTGTAAACATTTTATTTCACACATTATTAATAGCTTTATCTTAAGTACTCAGTTTGAAGTATTCTAGAAATCATGTAATTTTAGGTGTAAGCCTGTTTCATCATTATTAAATACCAAGTCATATCAACCTGATCATATAAACAAAATTCTGTGCATACTTTTATATCCCGATGAGAATAATGAGTGGTAACTGTTGGAATCTATTTCTGGACTAACACTATACGTATATTTTTATCGTATAATTGTTAAGTAACTAAGCTATTCATATTCGTGTCCCTCTTATTATGAGCTTTATTTTGACCTATGAACTATTATTCTACGAGTTACCATTCTTGAATTATGCTCAGTGTATCAATTTCTATCTCCCACATTCACGACCACATTTGGCTAAATCTTGTACAAATGTTATTTTCTATTTTATGGTAAGATGTAGTCTGTTTGGTTTTGTATATAAACCCAGTATGTTTGAAATACATGATTGATATCGCAGAGGCTGAGATTGGTGTTCTGAACTTAACAGGCAGGGTTAGGCGGGAAGTCTAGACTACTCGTACGGGTTTTGTGCGTCGTTGGTTCAGTCGGTAAATCACTGTTCTTTAATTGACGGTATCATTACGTTATACATTTATAAGGGCACGAACCCACAAGTTATAACACATCCAATACTCATTTCCAGAAATATATTATATTGCTTAATCCGTGCAGTAAAACTTTATAACCTACATTCGCATTAATGAGTTAGAAAATAATAAAAAAAATATGAATACCTTATGCGTGTTTGATAATATAACACGATAATGTAAGTTAATTTGATGACTGTTTGATTACTGTTAAACAAAAACTTGGTAACGGTATATATAGTCTAGGCACCAGTCAATCAAAATCGATAAAGTTATTTTTAGATTTTTTGTATTTTTTTCTGGTTAGCGTTTTTTTAGTTAATTAGTTTTCTACGGGATGGGGTCGCTAACCCCATGCCCAATCCTTCTCCCTTATCCGGGCTTGAGACCGGCAGTAGCCTAAGAGGGGCTCCAGACGGGGCGGAAATTTGAAGAACTACGAAAGCCATCATCCAGAAGATACAGGTGTTTATTAACAGTTGTCTAAGCGAAATATTTGGGATCCGTTGAACAGACACTATCAGCAATAACCTACTGGAGGACAGAACAAACCAGATCGCAGCGAAGGAAGAAACCAGGAAAAAGCGCTGGAAGTGGATAGCATATACATTGAAGAAGGCACCCAACTGTATCACAAGGCAAGCTCTCACTTGGAATCCTCATGGTCAAAGGAAAAGAGGAAAACCAAAGGACACATTACGTCGAGAAATGGAGACAGATATGAAAAGAATGAACAAGAATTGAATGGAACTAGAAAAGAAGGCCCAGGATAGAGTGGGTTGGAGAATGCTGGTCGGCGGTGTATGCTCCATTGGGAGTAACAGGCGTAAGTAGGATTTTTTTTTCAGGAAATTCAAGTACCATTTTTTTGACGTAAAGAACAGATGAGCCGACACTATCCATAAATTCTATCTCTAAACCCTTATATCTGATGAGACTATATGTTTTGGACAAACTGATTGGGCAATGGCTCTTGGATTTTTTTTCTGCCAAGTTGATCTATATAGTTATATACATAGTTTTCAAATTATAACTGATATCAGTTTGTGATAGAAATGTCAACTATTAACACTTCTTATGCTGAAACACTATCTGTGATCACGAGTCATATGACAATTCTGGAAAATCTCTTTCGGTCCTTTTTTAAGATTTGAGAATACAAATAATCTTTGTCATTCAATGTGAATGTATATGTTATTATGCTTGTATTATACAGGTAGATTAACCTACGGAAAACTTTATTAGATTGATTTAATATATAAAACTTGTTTTACACTTAGTTACATTATTGATTTCATTTATTTAAAGATGTTTAGTAGATGACTAATAACCAAATCTAATCCCTATAATATTCACTTATCAAATACTTTTGAATCTTTAAAAAATGAAATAATTAATTCATTTTTGTATTTCACTAGTTGAAATCATTAGTCAATTGAAGCTAGATCACCATGGAAAACCTGGGAGCACTGGACCGCCGCTTCGTCCTAGTATGGGACTCCTCAGCAGTTCGCAACCGCGATCACGCCCCCCGCGGGATTCGAGCCCAGCACCTATCAGTCTCGCGTCAGGCACTTAACCAACTAAACCACTGAGCCGGCATCCAACGGTGTTAATGTCTAACTTCAACCAATCCACTAAGTCGCGCCACAGTACACCATTGTCTTCAGTGAGTTACTATCTTACAACAGACCTGGTTGAACTCCACTGGTAACGGCTTCTCACTAGAACTCCAGGAGTTTTTCCTGAAGTCAGTCACTAGTGAACAGTTGATTATTATCAGAATGGGTTTTGTGGAGATTTTTAGAAATTTCACTGGTTGAAATCATGAGTCAATTGAAGCTAGACCACCATGGAAAACCTGGAAGCACTGGACGACCGTTTCGTCCTTGTGTTGGACTCCTCAGCAGTGCACATCCACAAAATGGCTGTCCAGTGCTTCCAGGTTTTTCATGGTGGTCTAGCTTCAAGTGACTCATGATTTCAACCAGTGAAATTTCTAAAAATCTCCACAAAACACATTTTTGTATTGTTTATTTGAATTTTCCTATTGATATTTAGGACTGCAGTTGATCAGTCTCTTATTGACATATGTGCATCCTATGCGGATTGTCTCAATATTGCCTTGAGTTACAAATATTATAAGCAAAGATAGATGGTGTTTAGCAGCCGAATTTAGGACTCGCGTTTCGTTCAATTCAGGACTCGTCAGCCGGATGTATCTACATCCAAAAGTTGACGTTCATCTCAGGATGCAATGGCGTTTGAAGCGAGCGTCACTACGTTCGAGTTCCGGAGTGAACATCAACCCTGGGCTCTAGGTAAATCCTACTGACGAGTTCCAAATTGAACGAAATGTGCGTCCTGGATTCCACTTCTAGACATTATCTATCTTTGCTTATAAAGAATTAGTTAGTTTCAAATTATCAAATCTCATCGGTTAAGTGATTTAGATT